>NC_092874.1:312758799-313389935 GCF_028372415.1 Notamacropus eugenii
GTTAAAGGGATAGCAACTAGAAAAAGTTTAAGAAGCCTTAGTCTATCTTACCTTTAGATGACATCTACTTTTACCAAGAGTTATTCATTTGAGCATAGCTAGAAATGGAAAATGTTTTGCTATAAACAATTCATTTAACAAATATTCTTCTATTGTAATCTGGAAACTTTGGGATGAATTGATTTTTGTATTAGAGTTCATCTTCTTACAAAAAATGTTCTATTATTAATTCCCTAGTGAAATCTAATCCTTGAAACGGGGATGTGAATAATGTCAAGTATAAAAAGTGAGTTCTAAGTTTCTGTTTGTGTTTGAGTTTCTTGGATATATCAACATGACAATTAGCTAACCTAATTAACCTAATTAATCCTCTGGTCTAAAAGGTTCCAAGAAAACTCACCCCAGTCTGAGGGTGAGGGAGATGTGTTAGGGAGGGAATGTGCTCAAAGTTAAGGTTCAGACAGCAAAATTATAAGACTTATAAACTCTAAGACTGGGCTTGGTTGAAAACAGGCTATCTGTGCCAGATGCATGAGGGGACATTCCTAATCAGACCCAGATATGATGGAAAAGTTCTTGGGGTCCCCTACAGATACCAAGCTTAGGAAAAGTTCAGTAAGGGGGAGTTTCTTTGTCTAGACCATAAACTGGTGGGAGGATCTAACTTAAACTATCTAAGACTGAAGAAGGAAAACAACTCAATTTCCCTTCATCAGGTCAAGAATTCATCCACTCACAAGAACTAATTAAAGAAAATTGTCCTGAAACATTAGAACAAGGGGAGGAAGTAGAAATAGAAAAAAATCCATCAATCACCACTCAAAAGAGATCCTACAAGGAAAACTCATAGGAATAGCATAGCCAAATTTCTAAACCTCAGCTCAAGGAAAAATATTAAAAGCATTAAGATTAAAACAATTTAAATATGATGGAGCCACAATTAGAATTACACAAGACCTAGCAGCAGAGACATTAAACAACCTTGTCTTGGAACACAATATATTGAAGAGCAAAAGAACTCTGGCCAAAAATATCATACCATGCAAAGTTAAGAATTATTCGGAATGAAAAACAATGGACATTTGATAAACTCTCAGACTTTCAAGACTTTGTTAACAAAAATCCTTAACTTGATAGAAGATTCAACATACAAGAACCAAGAGAAATATTAAGATATATGTCAACGACTGATTATAAGGGATTCATAAAGACAGACTATTTACTTTTTATGTATGTAAAATGTATGTCTAAGACTCTTATTAATAATTGGGTAGCTTGTAACAAAGATTGGGAGAAAATCAACTATGATATTAATTTTAAAAGTAAAACCATTTAGGAATAGCCAAAAAGAGTAATTATTTTGTACAAATGAGGTGCAAGAGGAAGAATTGATACAGAGGAATTTGATAGGGGAAGAGGACTGGTAGTTCTGATAACCTACTTTCCTCAGGAATGGGTTTAAGAGGGAACAATACACATAAATTTAGAAGAATATAAAAATCTTCTAAATTCAGAGGAAATAAAACCATAGAGGCATAGGGAGAGGGGAGAGGACAAAGGATGGCTCCCTAGAGGGGAGGATGAGGGAATAGGTAAAAGGGGGTTTAGAAGGGGGTTTAGATTTATGAAAATGGGAGGATAGGGGAGGGATCCTTGGAGGAGGGTAGGCAAGTAATAGGAGGGCAAGATAGTGGGTAGAAGTTAAGTAGAGGAGGCAGGAAGGATAGGAAACAAGAGATATGCACAAACATAAAAACCAAAGATCAGGTGGAGAGTAGTTTTGGGAAAATATATGTCTATATATGTATGTATATATGTATATGTGTATGTATGTATCTATAGCTATAGAGAAACATATCTAAACATTATAGTGAGGGAAGAGGAAAAAAGAACAAAGTAAAAAGGTGCACAGCAAAGAACAAAAGGTCTCACAAAGAGCAAAGAAAAGATGAACAATTTTCAGCACAAGTATGATTTATCATACAGGCTCTCTTGAAAGGAAAATATATTGTCACGTAATTTGAATCCTCTCATGTTCTGCTATACATGACATATTTTTTTCTTTTTAACTTTGTATTTGAGTTCCAATATTTAAGTTTATGATATGTTTATGGTTCTTTTCTCTATCCTGTATTTGTGTTCTGGTATTTGAGTCTAAATAAAACTTAAAAAATAAAAAAGAACTCATTCACTTAAAAAATTGCAAGCCTTATGTATCTGACACAGAGTTAACAATAGAAAAGTCCAAAATCTTTGTTTTGCCTGTTTCTGTGATCACTAGGGCAACCTAGCCTGAGTGACTCCATCCTGAAGTACTGATATGAATATAACTCAAACTACAACCATAAAACAAACAATATAATGTTTACAATTATCACCATACTGAGTTTTGAAGCATATTTTTAAGTTTTTATCTATTTTTTAGCCAAAGTAATACAAATCATAATGATGATGCATTTTTAACAGTTTTGCAAATGGCTGTTTGTTTGCTCATTCACTCAGACCAGTAATTTATTCTGTGCAAATAGAATTCTGACTTCAAGAGTCAGTTCTACTGATTTCAGAATGTCCCCTTTCATATGGGCTTTTAGGTGCTCTGTGCAAATACTATGTATTTATACAATCCTAGACACTTAGAAGAGGAATTGGTGACCTTTTAAAAGTAGAATTTCAAAGTTCTGGTACCTACATCTCCATCAGGAGAGATATCTGAAGGGGCTATGGCACACAGGATAGTATGGCAGCAGCCAGCAATTCTTGCAAATAACAAGGAAAAGACTGATCTCTGTCCCTCTGAAAATTAGCCCAGATACTATTATCAGTCTTCCTGACTTCAAGGCCAGTGCTCCATCTAGTATGTCACTCAACTGCCCCAAGAGATAAACTCAAAGAAACAGAGGCAGTCACATGCTCCCAGATGTACAGAGACTGGACGGGAAGTAGAGAACCTGTTTTCTCCTGCACCTAACTTTCAGCATTAATTCAAAACACTCTACATGCTTCACAGACAGAAGAGAGACAGAGACAGACGGAAGATTCTAGATATTCACTTCTATATATCTTTCCTATGTTTTTTCCCAAGTCATCAATTCTTTTGGTTTAGTAGCCAAATAGGGAATTCATCATCATTATACAATACAGTTCCCCATCCACGTCCTGACACTCTGCCCTGCCTGCCTCTTCCCCTCATCCCCACTATGCATTCCCCAAGCTTCCACAGGGTGGATGGGTAGCAAGAGAATATCTGTGCAAGCTCCAAGAAGGCCCCCCTGGGCCTTATGTTACAAAGCACCTAGGACAGTGAACAGATCCTGGAGGGAGAGTTGGAATATTCTTTGCTTCCCTTTGCTACTTTCAGGCTATTCCTTTGCAGTCATCATTCAACAATATTTTCTCATTTGAATTTCATATGTTAAAAAATTTCTCCCCCCCATTTAAATATGGTATTGTGTACTGGCTTCCTATTCTCCTTCCTTTCTAAAGGAGTTTAGCATCTGACCCACCATCTTCTTGTCTTTCCCAATGCCTGCCCTTAAACTAGGGAACTTCAAAGTGCATATTGATGCTCCTTCATATTCCCTAACTTCCATATTCCTCAATCTCCTTAGTCAATAAACATTTATTAAGTACCTACTATGTGCCAGTCACTGTGTACTGGGGATACAAATACAAAAAAAAAGAGACACCCCCTGCCTTTAAGGAGCTTACAATAAAATGGAGAAAGACAACATACAAAAGAACCCTTAAAAGGAGGGAGGTCCCAGTTCAGGGGCCATGGTGGAGAAGTCAGTCAGAGAAGTTCCAAAGTAGAGCAACCAGTTGAGAAATGAGGAAATGTGTAAATCTTATGACCTGATCCTTTGATTTACCTTAGCCCACACAGGACTGGTCACATGCTAGATCTCACCAATACCAGATCCAAAGTTCCACATCTTTAATAAATAAACAAAATTTCAAAATTTTTTAAAACTCAGACATTTCTCTATCTTAGAGGCTCTTAACTTGGTAGACAGATTTTAGCGGGTCCTTGAATTTGGACAAGAAAAAGAATTAAATCTTAGTTTTTAATTAACGTAGATTAGACAAAACATTTACAATATTCTAGGTAGTGTGTTAAGCACTGATAATGAAAATATAAGAAGAAAAAAACAGTCACTATGGGAGCACAAAAGAGAGTTGAAAAGGGGAATGGAGAGGGGAGATAGTATGAGGGTAAAGTGGAAAGCTGCAGTAAGGATCTGAGCTCCCTTAGATGTGAGCAATGCCGGTTTGGGCACTTCCACAAGTGGAGGTTCTTAAGAGGAACTCCTCAATCAGAGGAAAAAATGGTAGAAGTAGAGATGTCTCTCTTGTGAGAAGATTGCTGGTGTTGAGGTAGAAAAGCAATCTGGGAGAGTCAGGAGCCGAGCTGGTTTATAGGACTTATCATTGAAATTTAGCATTTCTTTCAATTATGAATTTAGGCAACAAACCACAGTAGTATTGGCCTTCACCAGACTGCCAAAGAAGTCCATGACACAAAAAAGGTTAAGACACCTGAGTTATCTGGCCATGATTTCCTCTCATTCCATCTCTCCCTATTCCTCTCTCCTCCTAAATCTATTCATTAGCCTGACCTCAAGTTCTTTTACCCAGTTTATCCCAAGTATTCTCTCAGGTTGTTACTCCTGCTACAATTTCACGTTTCTCCCTTCCTAGATTCCATTCATAGTTAAGCAATTCAAATCCAAAGTAATCAGTTCTCTAGTCTAGCAGTCCTCAAATTTTTCATTCTTAGGGTTCTTTTATACTCTTAAATATTATTGAGAACTCAAAGAACTTTTGTTCTATTTACTATATAAGAAATTAAAACATCTTAGTGTTATTATGAAAACATTAGTCTTGACCTCATGAACCACCCCCACTAAGGGTCTTGGGGACTCCTGGGGGTCCCAAAACCATACTTTGAGAACCACTGCTCTAATCCTTCTCTATCCTCCCTCCATCTTCAACCTTGTCTGATGACTATCTCTCGCTGCACTCCATCCTTGAATTACTCCTTTAATCTTCTTCCTCTACTCTTATTCACATGCTACTGAATGGAGTTGAAGGAAATCAAACAACTGTCCTGACTAGATACACTATAAATTCATGTTATACAATTTCAACTGGGCTCTCACTACAGCAAGCAGCACCTCTGCTACAGAGATCTTTCTGTTTTATTTTTCCCTAACTGATTCCCTATCTCAATCCTTATAATAGCTATTCCTACTACTCTTCTCTCCTCAAGTCTCCAAATCTCCTTCTCCCCATTGTGTTCATCCTTCTCTTTCGAAGAGGACCATGACATCAGAGAAATGATGACATAACTTGCTTTTTGGTTGAAGCAACAACTCTGAGGCTCCTCCCTCTCACCACACTCTCTCAGCTAAGGACTTCACCTCTTACCTTACTGAGAAAATTGAAACTATTCTATATGAATTCCCTCTTTTCTCCTAATCTTCATCTCAAAATCCTTTGACATCATTCTCCCTTCTCTTCATCACAATGTCAGATAATGAGGTACCATAAGGAGCTTTTGGTTCCTTGCCAAAGTCTGTGCCCTCCATGGAGCCACCTCTTACCATCTTCTCCAGCAGATTTTTCCTTCAATCAGCACTACTCTCTTATCTTCAACCCTTCTCCATCTACGAGTTCCTTCTCTGATGCCTTCAGACCTGCCCATGCTTCCACATTCTAGGAAAAAATATCTTCATCTTCCACATTCTAGGGGGAAAAAAATCTTTATCTCGAGAAGATGCTACAACTAACTTCTAAGTTCCCTCCCAACTCTGACATTCTTTGATTTTGTGAAATATAGCTTGAATGCTGCAAAGAAAACTAGAAATAATTTATAGAAAACTCAAAATGGAATCAGACTTTTACAGAGAGTCTAAAAGGTAAGAATATAGGTAGAAAGCTATAAATGAAGCCAAAAATACTGAAAACAGTCAAATAAAGCTACAAATAGAACTAGAACATAGGAAACGTATATATAGAAAACCAAAAATATGGTTAGAAACCACGTAGTACATCTAGACTGTTATAAATATAGTTGAGATATACACCAATCCAACTAAAAAACTGAGAATGGAGATATAAAGTTACAAAAGCAGCTAGAAAGCTAGAAAAGAAGGTAGAAAGGTATAAATATAGCTAGGAAAGCTACAAGTACCCAGAAATCTCAAAATCATGTTATAAAATCATAGGTTCAAATGAAAAATAGGAGACAGACAGGCAGACAGGTAGGTAGGTAGGTAGATTGACAACTAGGTGCTAAAATGCTACAAATGCCATTTCAGTGATAGAAATCTAACTAGAAAGCTCCAAATCATGTTAGAAACTTACAATGACAATGTAAATAGCATTTAAAGATTTGTTAGGTTATAAACATAACAAGAACTTTATATCTGAAGCTGGAAATCTTAGTAGAAATTGGCAGACGCAACTAGGATGCAACCAAGTCATTTAGACAACCACAAACGTGCCTAGAAAGCTAGGAATCAAAAATTTTAAAGCCAAAAATAGAGCTGAAAAGCAAGATGTATATTTGAGCAGTTAGAAAATTAAAAATACAACTAGAAAGTTGAAAAAACAAGTTTATAAATAAATCTTGAAAGCAACACATATGTATAGAAATACAGATACAATTAGAACATTGGAAATCTAGCTTGGAAGTTCAAAGTCATGTTAGAAAGCTTCTTATATAACTTCAAATCTAGCATGAATTCTCCAAGTCATAAATTTATAAATATTCCCATAAAACCAAAAGCCTTGCTAAACTTAATGTGCTGCTGTTTGAATACAAGGAGAAAGCCAGTTAAGGAAGGACGTCAAGATGACAGAATAGGAAGTACAGTTGAGTTCTATCTCACAACTCCAAAAAGATCTTTTAAAAATGTGTCAGATTGACTTCTGATTGGAAAATCCAAGGAAAAATCATAGTGGGACATTTTTCCAGTCAGGCCCTCATAGGGAGACAGATTTCAAATCTCTAGATTTAGGATTTCTTAAAATCATGACAAGAATCCACGAATAGATAGCAACAAATATATTTAGAGGACAATAAATAAAGCTAGAATATTGAATATCTGATTGCAAAGTCTGATTTTTACCTCCTTAGTCTGAGTTCTGCAAACTCCTGATCTGAGCTTGCCCCAGTTGGAGTTATAGTAGACTACTGTTCAACTCAGCCACTGATGTCAACTAGAAAACTCTCTTGGTTCAGAGACAAAACTGTAGGCTACCCTTTGGTCTGGGTTTCCTGCCCTTGTTATTCCATTTCAGGCTTCAGACTGAGCTGTAACCTACAACAAAGATACCACTCTATTCCTAGAGTCACAGACACACAGTGACTGTTTGATTCTGAACTTACTACTTATAACCTAGGACCTGCAATGCTTCCTTACCCTAGGCACAGATACCATCTTCAATCAGCTCTTGGATTTGCTACATAGACCTTAGTAGAGAATGCAAGAATTTACAGTTGACAGTTATTCCTGCTTCCTGCATAGGTTTAGCTCCCTTTGTGCTGGATTTGGGACCTTTTCTTGACCTGGTATACAATCTCTCCCCTATAATGGATTTCTCTGAGCAATCATTCCTCCATAGACAATGTTCCTCATGTCACAGACTTTTCTGTCTCCTTATGATGACCTGGCTGGAAAAAATGATTTCCCAATCAGAATTCAGTCTGATGCACTTTTTTTAGATCTGGTTGGAGGAAATGTGAGATAGAATTCAGCTGTACTTCTACCTATTCTGTCATCTTAATCTCCCTCTCCAATTGCTTTCTCATTGCTGTCTTCAAACAATAGCATGCACAGTTTAGCAAAGCCTTTTGGTTAACAACTCCATCACATGAGCCAGTTTAAGAAAACAAAGCAAAGTTTTCAATACACAAAGGTCAACAAACATTTAAAAAATAGGAATAAACCTCCCCAGTCCCATCGGGAAACATTGAGCAGAGAATTACGCAACTATTCTCTTGAAGGACCAAAGAAAAGAAGAGGAAGGAAGAATGAATAATCACTGAATTTCATCTACAATGGATTTCAGCAGCATAGAATCCAAATGGATTTCAGCAGCATAGAAACCTTCTGAATGTGACTTGGGGATGCAGCAGCCCTTTCAGACACTACATTGTAGCCATGCCTCTGATACTTCCAAGCCTCCCAATTTCACAATTTCTTTTTTTCTTCTACCCACAAGTCTAAAAGGTTGGCAAGGTCAAGTATGCCATTTGTCTGGCCCTCTATTAGTCCCAAGGTCAGTGCAAACTGGAGGAAGGAGGAGAAAATGAGGAAGAATGGTCTGAGTCTGAATATGTAGGTATCTCTCTCCAGGGTCCTGATCTCCTTGGCAATATCTCCAGCAGAAGCATCCTAAACATTTATAATGGTCACCTTCTTTAGCCCTACCTTTTAGAATTCCTAGCTTCCTTCAAATCAAAGCATGCGTACTACTTTCTCCAGGAGGCCTATCCTGATCTCCCTAGGATTATTAGTCCTTCCCCTTCAAAAATTTTTTATTTTCTCTGTATTTTGTATGTACTTCTCTGAGAACATATTGTTTTCCTCCAGCAGAATACAAAGAAGTTCCTGAAGGTCATGGACTGTCTCATTTTTGTCACTGTATCCTCAGCAGCTACAATAACACAGTGCCTGGTACGTAGTTGGCAATAAATGTTTATTGATTTGAATTAAATTGAATTGAGTAGCTTTTTCATTACAGGAAGGACGCAATCGTGGAGTTTACTCTAGACACAAAAGTAACTACATGGCATGATTTTCTCCCCCTTTCTACTTTGTCACAGAGGAAAAAAAAAGTAAGAAAGGCTGGGAGACTATTTTCAAAGGAAGCTGCCTACAGCAGAAAGCAAAATTTCTCTCTGAAGAGGTCCAGGCCTATGAGTACAGTTTTGGAAGCAAATTAATGTCTTTTATCAGATAACTTAAAAGTAGTGAGTTAAGAACCAGTGTAAGATCACCTGTTCAAAAGCTGTCTAAAACTCTGAAGTACTAGGCCTTTTTGGTGCAGAGCATTTGCCCCTGGAGGATTCTCATACTTCAAAAAGTTAAAAAATGAATTAAATGCAATCTCAAAAATTAAAACCAGGGTTGAATTAAGTAGTGATTCACAGTATTTGAAATTTAGTCAACACCAGAGCTAGATGTTTCCACTTTTTTCAAAGTTTGTTCTTTAAAATATGAATGCAATTTTAGAAATTAATGTGTAGCACCTCTCTGGGCTAGCTCTATATACCTAACTCTCTTATGTCCTACCAGAAGTCACACTTATCAGAACTGTTTCCTGCCTCAATTGTTGATTCCCTAAAAGATGTGACTGTCCTTTTCTCTGATACAAGATGCTATGAATGACAGCAGGAAGAAGAAGGAGACATGATTCTTTCACAAGAGTATGGTTCTTCTTCCATAACTGATTTTCTTCTCTTCTGCAGAGAGCTCTCTCTGTAAAAGGCTATCTTCTGTCTCAGCTGTCTACTGAGGAGTATGTCTTGCTTTTTAAAAGCCACCAGGAATATGTCACATCCTTAGTTATCTAATGATTAGCTGTCCCTTAATTCTATCAGTTTTAGTCATATAACTTCTTCACACCTTGAAAATGGTTAACAGAGTATAAACCCTTCTCTATACTTTATTTAAAATGTTAACACCTCTTTGTCTTTGTTACTTAACCCATACCTTCTGGGATTTCGTCTACCAGGTTGGATGTAGGAAAAGAAATCAATTTTTGAGTAAAGTATTCTGCTCAACCCCTCCAAAAAAAAACTCATATGCTTAATTAATATTCATGCTTGTTGATGTACAAAGCCTCTCACTGTACTGGACCCTGCTCTTTTTGTGTCTACCTGTCCTGTTCTGCCATGTCTGAGATTTGAAGAAACAAAGTCACACAGACACAGTCACTGTAAGGTAACAAAAGGGCTTAGTGATAATATGCAAACTACACATGGAACACTCACCCACACAGAAGAGATACAAAAATAAGATGTTTCTGCACCAGTGCCACCTTGATTCTTCACCTTGACTGCCTCTGTGGAACCTACATAAACACTTTCAAGAAATTAATTCTCTCCAGCCAAGTATAGAATGATTCTAGCTGGTTTGCTCTTGTTAGAGACTGAGTGGTTTATCCTGATTTAGACAAAAGAAGAAAGATCCTTTGGAAAATACACCAATCTAAGGTAATCAAACCTTTTAACAGATCATTCATGATTAAGTTAGATGAGCATTATACACAGGAACTGGTAGAATTCCTTTGCATTAATAAATTCAGCAGTCATTCTAACTCCTCCCTCTCTCTCTCTCTCTCTCTCTCTCTCTCTCTCTCTCTCTCTCTCTCTCTCTCTCTCTCTCTCTGTATATATGCCACACCCCCTTCACTCTCTGAATGAAGAGGTGTGATCTAACCAACCTCCCACACACCTGTGCTACAAACCAAAGTCACAGGTTACTGTGTCTCTAAACCCTTTCTTCCAACTTGTTGAGTCATACCCTGACACTACCTTCTTGCTCTCCTCAATGTCTAGAACTACTTGTTCCCAGATTCCATTTTACCACCATCCCCATCCCAAAGTGGAGTAGACTTCCCACTAATTCAATAAACATTTATTAGTGTTTATTGTGCCAGGCACTGTGCAAAGTGCTCGTCTGACTCCCTAGTTCTCTGCTGCCCTCTTGCTGATGCTGGTTATGGAAGCAACGAAAGACTCAATTATGTTAAAAAAAATTAAGAAATAATATTGTGATTGATTAATTAGCTATTTGATTAGTTGGGATACAGCAACTGCCTGAATAAAGGGATCAAAGATCCCATTCAACTGCAAAACCCACAAACATTTATTGGGCAAATACAGCATATGCCCTCGTGTGGGGAACAGTGACTTGGTCCAAAGACTGAGGATTTAGAGAATGGTTTTAAATGGTTTTACAATAACGGGAGGCAGGAGCATAGGAGGAGTACAGAGTACCTGGAACCAGGATGCTTGTGCGAACTCTGTACATTTGGGGCTGGTGTGGATGGACCAGTTTGAACCAGCCTTGTAGTTTCTGGTACAGCAGAGGTGTTCTGGTTCACCCAGTGGACACAGCAAAGGATGACTGGTACGTTAAACTCAAGCAGCACTTATTCCACCTCCTGATTGGCTGATTTTGATCCCCAGGTTATTTCAGCCTCTCCTGGATAATAAGGGAGCTCAAGCAAATCAAGGTGATTAGTAAACTCATTATTCATTCCATTTCTACATGATAGTGTATTCATCTTGTTCTCTCTAGAACCAAATCTAGTCAGTCTTCCATAAATAGAAACTGTAATCACTTTTAGGGAAGAACATTAATTCATGAAACTAAGATCATTAGAAGAGTTTGTCTTATTTGTGAATTCTTCTCATTTAACCCAATTAGGAAAGGTTGTTCTTTGTTCACTTTCTATAAGATTAAAAGAAAAATCCTTAGAAGGAATATTTAAAGAGAAAGCAGTTGGTTTCAGGAAGATATTTCCGCCAAGCTGTCCAGTGTTACTATGGTTTTGTTTGACAAATTAAAAACCCTAAACTTAAACCATGTATCTTGTTTTACTTTGCTGGGGAATTCTTTCCTGTTTCATGATTACCATGAAATATAAGTTGGAAGTTGCTTAGAGGAAGAGAGGAAATTCTGATTAGCAGAGAAAACACTACCTGTCTGGACTACTCTCCAAGCAGAAATGCTTGCCTATTAATAAATTTTCTCTGATGATTTTTGGCTAAAACACAGAGTATAACTTGTTTTCTTCCACATGGTAAAATCCAGTTGTGAATCAAAACATTTTATCATTGGTATACTAGCTGAATAAAGAATCCAAAATCTTATATAGACATCCTGTTAATTTTTCCTTAAAAATCATTTCACCTAAAGCTCAACAATTTATTGGTAGTTTACATTTTGTAGATTTTATCCGCAAAGGGTTACAGATTTATAAATATAATTAGTCCATTAATCATGAGTTACACTTAATTTAAAGATAACTGATGATTGTGTCTCTATCCTTGTGTTTGTAGCAGAAGGTTTGCCCATTTCCCTTTGAGTCACAGGGCCTATTAAGGGCATGACTGATAAGCTCTACCATCTCCTCCTTTCTCCCTTCTCCTTAAGAGATCTTCAAAGAGGCAGCCAGGGATAATTTGCATAGCCCAAATTAGCTGCCCCAAAGAAAGATGGGAGCTAGCAAGAATTAATGTGCCTTTCTGAGAAACCAATGGGAGAATTTTGAGAAAGAATTATATCATATAGATAGACCCTGGGGAGAGGTGGGCAAGGTAGGAGAGGAGGCAAATAACTATTGATTCACTGTAAACCAACTTGAAATGAAAAACAGGTATTCATTTGAGCATATCAAGAAAAGTGCAATCACGTAGCAATCTGAAGAAAGATCCTTTTTACAAAGGATGGAATTACAGAAACCAAGTATAAAACAACAGAAGGTTTAAATAGGCCAGACAAGAAAGAGCTTTTAAAAGGTCAACTGAGGCTTCATTGATCAAAAGGAAAGGGATCAGAGAGGCAGATGCAAGGATCACAAAAGTGACAAAGAGAGCAGTGGGAGGGGTGTGAAGGACTCGTGATCCCTGCCAGTAACAAAGAATAATGAAAGAAGAAGAGCAATGACAAGAATAGAGAGGCTTAGGAAAGAGGGATAAGACACAGAGCACTGAAGTGTAGGAACAAACCCTGACGTTTCCCTTGGGAGTTTCTCCCAGGGTCATTCTGTGTATCCTTAGGGGAGGATGTGACCCAGTCATGGGATGGGAAACTTTTGACTATTCTATAAGGTTCTCTGTATAAAATTTTTCTACATCCTCCACTGTGTAGGTAAAACTAGTCTGGATTTTCAAGCCTTGTGATCCCAAAAGCTTATAAGAAGGACTCGTGGCTATACTGGAGGAAGTAACAGATACTTGAAGACCTTGAAATCTCAAGGTTCCCCCTGAGGGACAATAAGCCAGATAAGTGAAAGGTTCCCAAAGTATACTAAGTCTCTTGGTGTCAGGGGAAATACAGTAGTCAAAGTCCAAGTGTGATTTCTATGTCAAGCGTATGACTTTGTTTATAGCAAACTTACTAGATTTTAAAATCCATAAAAATCAAGGTCATACTTCTTACAGTTCTAGCAGTTCTGAACTATATGACCTTTTTTTATTGAGAGTGAGTCATTCATAGAAAATCTCAACTGAAGTTGTTATAAGTAAAATTGAGAGAATAATTAAAAGCAATACATTGTATGCTTTTAAAAAACATTTTATTTTTCCAACTACATGTAAAAACAATTCTTAACATTCTTTTTTTAATTTTGAATTTCAAATTCTCTCCTTTCCTCCTCTCCCCCTCCCCAAAAGTGGAAACAATTTTATATAGGTTATACATTTGCAAAACATATTTCCATATGAGTCATGTTGTGGAAGAAGACAAAAAAAAACCCCAGAAAAATAAAATTTTTAAAAAAGTAATACTTCAATCTGCATTCAGACTCCATCAATTCTTTCTCTGGAAGTAGATAGCATTTTTCATTATAAATCTTTCAGAATTATCTGAGACCTTTGTATTGCTGAGAATAACTAAGTTATTCACCATGGACCATCATACAATATTGCTGTCACTGTCCTGGTTCTGTTCACTTCACTTTGATCAGTTCATGTAAGTCTTTTCAGATTTTTCTGAAAGAATCCTGCTCATCATTTCTTATAGCACAATAGTATTCCATCATAATCATCTACCACAACTTGTTCAGTGACTTCCCCAATTGATGGCCATTCCCTCAATTTCCAGTTCTTTGCCACCACAAAAAGAGCTGTTATAAATTTTTTTGAGCATGTGAGTCCTTTTCTTTTTTTTTTTTTAATTGCTTTGGGACATAGACCTAGTGGTGGTATTTCTGAGTTAAAGGATATGCAGTTTTATAGTCCTAGGGTATAGTTCCAAATTGCTCTCCAGAATGGTTGAATAAGTTCACAATTCCACCAACAGTGCATTAGTGTCCTGTATTGCGCATTTTTAAAACAAAAAAAAAATGGAGATCATAAAACTATTTAGTCAGTAGATATAATGAATAATGAAAATATGCTTCAATTCCATATTATGAGGTGGGGGAAGCTTAAAGCAGAGCAAAATGGTAGAGGTGGGGAGGGTGTACAGTGGGACAGAAATGAAAAGGAGAGACAGCTAGAGAAACATGATGCCTCTTGTACACAGCAACAGCTACATTGTGCCTTGACTGTCTTTGACCTCTTCTCAGCAATACAAGGACCTAAAACAACTCCAGAAGACTCAAGATGGAAAATGTCATACACATCCAGAGAAAGAACTATGGAGTCTGAATGCAGATTGAAGCAGACTATTTGTTCTCTTTTTTGTTTTTTCTTTCTCATGGTTCTTCCCATTCATTCTAATTCTTCTATACAACATGACTAATGTGAAAATATGCTTAATAAGAATGTATATGCCCAATGTAACCCAAATTCGGAGGGATGTAGTAAATTGGGAAAGAATTTTTACGGCTAAGCTCGGGGATAAAGGCCTCATTTCTAGAATATATAGAGAACTGACTCAAATGTATAACTATACAAGTCATTCCCCAATTGATAAATGGTCAAAGGATATGAACAAGCAATTTTCAGAGGAAGAAATTAAAGATATCTATAATTATGAAAAAATACTCTAAATCACTATTGATTAGAGAGATGCAAATCAAAACAACTCTGAGGTACCACATCACACCTAATAAGATTGGCAAACATGACAGAACAAGAAAATGATAAATGCTGGAGAGGATGTGGGAGAGTTGGAACACTAATTCATTGTTGGTGGAGCTGTGAGCTCATCCAACCATTCTGGAGAGCGGTTTGGAACTATGCCCAAAGGGCTACAAAAATGTGCATACCTTTTGACCCAGCAATATCACTACTAGGACTATATTCCCAAGAGATCATAAAAAAGGGAAAGGGTCCCACATGTACAAAAATATTTATAGCAGCACTCTTTGTAGTTGCCAAAAACTGGAAGCCAAGGGGATGCCCATCAATTGGGGAATGACCGAATAAATTATGGTATATGAATGTAAGGGAGTACTATTGCACCATAAGAAATGATGAACAAGAAGACTTCAGGGAGGCCTGGAAGGAGAAGAACTTATATGATCTCATGCTGAGTGAAAGGAGCAGAACCAGAAGAACTTTGTGCACAGCAACGATCACAGTGTGAGAGTTTTTTCTGGTAGATTTGGAGCTTCATAATAACGCAAGAACTTATAAAAAAAAATCCCAATGGTTTTCTAAGGCAAAATGCCTTCCACACTCAGAGAAAGAACTATGGAATTCATTCACAGAATGTAGCAGATCATGGTTGTGTATGGGTGTGTCTGTGTATTATGTTTTGATTTGGTATATGATTTCTTCCATTTATTTTAGTTTGTCTACATAGCATGACTATAGTGAAAATGTATTCAATAGGAAAGTATATGTAGAACCTATACAGAATTGTATGCCATCTTGGGGAGGGAGGGGGGTAGTGGGGGGTAGATGTGGGAGGGTTAAAAACTTAATTTTATGGTAGTGATTGTAGAACATTAAAAAAAATAATTAATTAATTAATTTTTTAAAAAAAGAATGTATATGTAGAGCCTATATCAAATTTCACACCATCTTGGGGAAAGGGAAGAGGAGAGAGGTGGAGAAAATTTAACACTTATAGAAATGAATGTTGAAAACTAAAAATAAACAATGTATAAAAGAAGAAAGAAGCATGACGCCTGGACTCTCTACTTCTAGCCTCAGAGAGGAACTATAATTTGTCATTAGTTACACGGCACTACTGTCTTTTCTCCTAACTCATTCATTCAACCATTCAACAACTATTTATTAATGATCTGTTATGTTGAAATGATTATACTTAGCACTAGAAGAGATCAAAGGAAAACTAGGAAATAAGAACAACATGGTACAGTAAAAGGATGTAAATCTCCTCCTCAGCTTATTACCTAAGTGACTTTGGGTAAATCACTTTCTAACCACCACAGGTTGGTGAGCAAGTTCAGACACTGGTAGTTCACCATGTTGCTAGGGATCATCACACTAGTAACTAGTTAAAGTTCTCCTAAGCCAGAATTTCTTAATATTTTGTGTCATGGAACACTTTGACAGGCTGGTCAAACCTATGGACCCCTTCTCAAAATAATTTCTTTAATTGTTATTGTTTTTGTTCAGTTGTTTCAGTCATGTCTGACTCTTCATGACCCCATTTGGAGTTTTCTTGGCAAAGAACACTGGAGTAGTTTGACATTTACTTCTCCAGCTCATTTTACAGATGAGGAAATTGAGGCAAATAGGGTTAAGGGATTTGCCCAGGTCACACAGCTAATAAGTATCTGAGATTAGATTTGAATTCAAGAAGATGAGTCTTATTGACTTCAGCCAGAGAATTTTATGCACTGTGCCACCTAGCTGCCCCAGTTACTTTAATGTATAAAATTAAATACATAGGATTACAAAATAAACCACTTACAGTGAAATATAGTTACCAAAAAATATTTTAAAAATAAGTTCACTGATGCCAGGTTATGAACACCTGCCAGGCTATCATGCCTAACATAAGAGGTCCTTGCTCATGTCCCTTCCCTAGGGGCTAGCTTTCAAAATGTAGAGAACAACTTGCCATTCCAACTTCTTTCACTAACATAGCATTAACTTTTGCTCACAGCAAAAAAAAAAAAAAAGCACACAGCTTTCTTGCTTATGATTTCTGTAAAAGAAGGAGAACTTACATCTAGGGTCTTACCTTTCTCCATTTAATCTCTGATATTTCTTCAAGACTTGTGGAAGATGACATCAGCCATCTCATTGCCTCCATTCAGCGCCATGTCTTTGTCTAAGCTATGACTTCAACCCCAGCTCACAGAGCAAAATGTGTCACTTGTCTTCGGAGGGGAAATACTTTCTATTTCTTTTCAAAAAGTACACAAAAGAACTAAGCCGAAACGAGTTTTTAAGCATATGCATTTTAGATAACATGGATAATGGAGGAGGAAGGGAAAGCAATTCAAGAAACTGAAACCTTTTCTCTCTGATATACACATCTGTCTAGCCTTCATATTAAGTAAGGAACAAAATAAGTACTTAAAGTGTTATTGCTTGGCCATGGGAGAATCTTTTACCTAGCTTGACAGAGGAGCAGAAAATAGCTGTTATGTGGGCTGAGGTCCCTCATCCAGTCTACCACTTCTTTCTGCTTGTGCTTGTACTATCCTTTGTTAACACCAGTCTCGGTGAGTCTACCACAGCTCCTAAATCCCAGTCCTCAATAAACAATGATAAAAGGCAGTTTGCTCTGATTCTCCTCTCCAATCCAGCACGGCTTTTTCTACATCTATCCACAATGACGTCATGAAGTACTCATCCTTCCCACAATCTTTCTGTTAAGTCAAGATCAAGGGCAGATCTCCAGAATATGGAAGATGCTGGGTATTAAACTCTCTTTTCTTTTAAGGTAGTAGATTTCTTCCCTAGGTGTCCTGAGTCATTGTCCCCAGTAGGTAACACCAAAAAATAAGTTACAGCTTAATCTGCCTGGGTCTCAGTTTCCTCATGTGTAAAATAAAGGAACTGGATGAGCTTTGATGTCTCTCCCAGTTGTATGTCTATTCTCTTGTGACTCTGGCTCTCCTGGACCTTATAGTCAAACAGGAGGAATACCACGAATGCAAATTGTAGTACTGTACAATAAATTTAAAAACTACAGTGAAAATAGATCATAATAAGAATGTAAGAGAGCTACAAAGTGATATGTGAGATCATTTTCAACTAAGATCAGTGAAGTTTCTTTCATAGAGTTCCAGAGAACCAGACGTGGAAAACCATGAGATCTTACTGAAGTTATATCTCCATCTTGTGGCCTTTTGGTAAATTGTCATTAATTATTTTTAAAGTAGTGGTTGAGATAGTATCTTCTGGTACTTGCCCTGAAGGACAAAAATTTTCTGGGATATCTACTTGTTCCAATTCAATCCAAATGAACATAGAATATAGAACTAGGAAGATTGATTCTCTGAGTCCAGTGATAAAGATAATAAAGCTTTGTGTATCTGCAATTCCTTCTTTGAAAAATAACTGATTTACTATTTCTCCAAATTCTGTAATTCTGTTTTTCTCTAAACATTCTATTCCAACTCCCATCTCCATGACTGTACAAACTGTACCTGAAATGCATTCCTTCCTCATCTCTACCTCAACGAAATACATTTAGTTGTTGTTCAGTTTTGTCTGACTGTTCAAAATCCCATTTGGGTTTTCTTGGCAAAGAGTGGTTTGCCATCTCCTTCTCCAGCCCATTTTACAGATGAGGAAACTGAGACAAACAGGGTTAAGTGGCTTGCCCAGGATGATAAGTGTCTGTGGCCAGTACTGATCAGAAGATGAGTCTTCCTAACTCCACATCTGTTTCTCTGTCCACCAAGCTCCCCTAGCTGCCAACATGTTGGGTGAAGACAATGGCAATATTGAGAATAGTAATCATTTTCAACGTTGAGACCAGCCTTTATTATAGACCAAGTCTGAATAAGTCTGATCTGGTAGTTTAAGTTGGAGATAGAAACAAAGGAAGAAACTTAATGGACAGTTAAATAAAGCAGGTTTACCTAGCCATATCACGAGGACTGATGTTCAGCAAGGATATAACACTGGTCCAGTTAAACAAAGGGGCAGGTAGGTAGCACAGTGGATAGAGTGCCAGGCCTGGAGTCAGGAAGATTCATCTTCCTGAGTTCAAATCTGGCCTCAGACTAGCTGTGTGATCCTGGACAAGTCACTTAGACTTGTTTGCCTCAGTTTCCTCATCTATAAAACAAGCTGGAGAAGGCATGTCAAACCTCTCTAGTACCTCCGCCAAGAAAACCCCAAATAGGATCATGAAAAGTTGGAGATGACTAAAATGGCTCAACAACAAAATCAGTTAAACAAAAGATCACCAGATGGAACAATGTCCTAGAAATCCAAAGAACAACGGCAGAAAGTTCATTCATTCATAAGCCACAAGCTCCTCCATTTAAAGGAGAAGGGATAGAACAGATATCCCCTCCATCTGGGAGGAGGAGCCACTGATTTCTACAGCTCTCCACTAACTTAAACTTATCTGTACCACCTAAAGCCATTGGAGCTCCATGTGAGAAATGGGCAGACAAATGCTGAAAACAGAAGCTTAGTTTTAATTATTTTAGGGAGTTGTAGCAGTGTACTCACCTATGGCCTGGCAAACTCTATCTACATTATATGTGACCTGGAGCTCAGGTACATGCTTGACAACTTCCCGTGCCAGCTCTTCAGGGAGAAAACTCATGGCACCAATGTTAAAAGTGCTCATGGGGAGAGAATCTGCAGAAGCTTCTATGATTTCCAGTGTAGCTCTAAGGCAGTCATCAATGTATATCATGGGAAGCCAAGTATCTAGTTTCTGGTAACATTGAAACCTGCCACTTTTTATAGAATCATGGAAAATTTGAACTGCATAATCTAAAAGAGAGTCATATTAGTTGATTTTGTTTTAGGAGATAACAGGAACTTTACCTTCTAAAACAGCTCCTTGAAGAAAGGGATTCTTTCTTTTTATATTAGTATTTAGCATATTGCCTGGCACATAGCAGGTACTTAATAAACGTTTGTGGACTATTAACTTTCTATCCCAAGACTGTACAAAAAGTCAGCCAGAAATCATTACTAAAGTCAATGCCAATACAGGTAAACAAGTACCTCAAAACAAGCACAACCAGAAATGAGCCCAGAGCTTACAAAGTCTGAAGAGGCAACAGAATGGAAGACTCTCATAAAAAAACCAAGCAGAAGTCAGAAACTGGCCCCTGCAAGCCCCAGGAAACAGCAGCAATCAGACCAGGAAAACCCAGGCATGCATGGGCTCCAAGCACTCCCTGGTAGTCTTTCCTCAGACATCATACAAGCCTCTGAAGATCTAGCATTCTGAACCTCCTAGTTCCAGAGCGACTTAACTCTAGAAGGCAGAGGTAAACTCATAGGAACTGGAATCCTTATACTCACCCCACCCAGAAACACCCAGGAGGGGTTGGAGCCTGAACCTGGCACAAAACTCCTGTTTTGTGGAGCTAAACTAAACTGAAAAGATGAGCAAACCAAGGAAGATATCCTTGTTGGTGTTCAATCATTTTTCAGTCATGTCTGACTCTTCATTACCCCATCTGGAGTTTTCTTGGCAAAGATACTGGAGTGGTTTACCATTTTCTTCTCCAGCTCATTTTACAAATGAAGAAACTGAGGCAAATAGGGTTAAATGACTTATCCAGGGTCACAAAGCTAATAAATGTCAGAGGTTGGATTTGAACTCAGGTCTTACTGACTCCAGGAGCAACACTCTATCCACTGTGTTACCTAGTTGCTCCAAGGATATTGACCAATATACAAAATTATTGTAGATCTAGAGATCACCACTCAAAACAAAAAAAAAAAGCCTACAAGGAGAGACTATAACAACCACATAGGAAAAGAGGAAAAGGGGAGAAAGACAGGAAATAGCTTTTCCACAAGGATTATATTAATACCTAAAAGAAATACAAGAGATAAAAGATGAATTTAAAAGATGAAAAAATTAATGACAGAGAAAAAGTAGCACAGGAGAGAAAATTATAAAACTTACCCAAGTAATGGGTTCCCAAAACTAAAAGAGACAAAATAGAAATCAATGACTTCATGAGGCAGGGAAAAATCAAAAGAATGTAAAAATAGAAGAAAATGAGATATGTATATCAAAAACAGCTGACATGGGGGAAAAGTTCAAGAAAAAAGAAAATTTGGAGGAGCCAAGATGGCAGAGTAGAAAGATACACATATGCTAGCTCCAAACCCACAGCCCATATACCTGTAAAGAACTCCCAACAAATTCTGGAGCAGCAGAAGCCACAGAACAATGGAGTGGAGGAGATTTCAGTTCCAGAGAGACCTGAAAAACTGACCCAAAAGGTCCATCACACATCAGACCCGAAGCAGTGCCCAGCCCTGCCTTGGCCGCATGGTACCAAGAGGAGCAGATCCGAGCAGGCTTCAGGGACAGAATCTCCAGCAGCCACGGAGGTCCCTCCACCCACAGGCACCAAAGGTCAGTAAGAGAGTCTTTTTGGCTTGCCAAGAGGGAAGCAGGGTGCCCCCATAACTCAGGCCCCCTCGGGAGGCAGCAGCAGAGGCAGCAGCGGACAAGGGCTCCCAAAGCAGGCAGGAGCTCAGAACCATTGTTGAAGGTCTCCACATAAACCCCCTGAGGGAACTGAGCCCCATGTGGCGGCCCTGCCCCCACTTGAGAACCTGAACTTAATCTCACACTGAATAGCAGTCCTGCCCCCGCCCAAACCCCTGAGACTGGGAAGCAGCATTTGAATCTCAGACCCCAAGCATTAGCTGGGCAGAACTGGAGGCCAGGTGGGGGTGGAGAGGACACTCAGAAGTCAAGTCACTGGCTGGGAAAATGCCCAGAAAAGGAAAAAAAAATAAGACCATAGAAGGTTACTTTCTTGGTGAGCAGATATCTCCTCCCTTCCTTTCAGATAAGGAAGAACAATGCTTACCATCAGAGAAAGACATAGAAATCAAGGCTTCTGTATCCCAAACATCCAAAATAAATATTCAGTGGGCTCAGGCCATGGAAGAGCTCAAGAAGGATTTTGAAAATCAAGTTAGAGAGGTGGAGGAAAAACTGGGAAGAGAAATGAGAGAGATGCAAGAAAAGCATGAAAAGCAGGTCAACACCTTGCTAAAGGAGACCCAAAAAAATGCTGAAGAAAATAACACCTTGAAAAATAGGCTAACTCAATTGGCAAAAGAGGTTCCAAAAGCCAATGAGGAGAAGAATGCTTTAAAAAGCAGAATTAGCCAAATGGAAAAGGAGGTTCAAAAGCTCACTGAAGAAAATGGTTCTTTCAAAATTAGAATGGAACAGATGGAGGCTAATGACTTTATGAGAAACCAAGAAATCACAAAACAAAACCAAAAGAATGACAAAAAGGAAGATAATGTGAAATATCTCATTGGAAAAACAACTGACCTGGAAAATAGATCCAGGAGAGACAATTTAAAAATTATGGGACTACCTGAAAGCCATGATCAAAAAAAAAAGAGCCTAGACATCATCTTTCATGAAATTATCAAGGAAAACTGCCCTGAGATTCTAGAACCAGAGGGCAAAATAAGTATTCAAGGACTCCACTGATCACCTCCTGAAAGAGATCCAAAAAGAGAAACTCCTAGGAACATTGTGACCAAATTCCAGAGTTCCCTGGTCATGGAGAAAATATTGCAAGCAGCTAGAAAGAAACAATTCAAGTACTGTGGGAACACAATCAGGATAACACAAGATTTAGCAGCTTCTACATTAAGGGATCAAAGGGCTTGGAATATGATATTCCAGAAGTCAAAGGAACTAGGACTAAAACCAAGAATCACCTACCCAGCAAAACTGAGTATAATACTTCAGGGGAAAAAAATGGTCTTTCAATGAAATAGAGGACTTCCAAGCATTCTTGATGAAAAGACCAGAGCTGAAAAGAAAATTTGACTTTCAAACACAAGAATGAAGAGAAGCATGAAAAGGCAAACAGCAAAGAGAAGTCATAAGGGGCTTACTAAAGTGGAACTGTTTACATCCCTACATGGAAAGACAATATTTGTAACTCTTGAAACTTTTCAGTATCTGGGTAGTGGGTGGAATTACACACACACACACACACACACACACACACAGAGAGAGAGAGAGAGAGAGAGAGAGAGAGAGAGAGAGAGAGAGAGAGAGCACAGAGTGAATTGAATAGGATGGGATTATATCTTTAAAAAAATGAAATTAAGCAGTGAGAGAGAAACATATTGGGAGGAGAAAGGGAGAAACAGAATGGGGCAAATTAGCTCCCATAAAAGAAGCAAGCAAAAACTTTTTAGTGGAGGGAAAAAGAGGGGACGTGAGAGAAAAACATGAAGTTTCCTCTCATCACATTCCACTAAAGGAAGGAATAAAATGCACACTCATTTTGGTATGAAAACCTATCTTACAATACAGGAAAGTGGGGGAGAAGGGGATAAGTGGGGGGGGGGATGATGGAAGGGAGGCTAATGGGAAGAGGGAGCAATTTGAAGTCAACACTCTTGGGGAGGGACAGGATCCAAAGAGAGAATAGAAGCAATGGGAGGCAGGATAGGATGGAGGGAAATATAGTTAGTCTTACACAACATGACTATTATGGAAGTCATTTGCAAAACTACACAAATATGACCTATATTGAATTGTTTGCCTTCCCAAAGGGAATGGGTGGGGAGGGAGGGATGAAGAGAAGTTGGAACTCAAAGTTTTAGGAATAACTGTCGAGTATTGTTCTTGCTACTAGGAAATAAGAAATACAGGTAAAGGGGTATAGAAAGTTATCTGGCCCTACAGGACAAAAGAGAAGATGGGGACAAGGGAAGGGAGGGATGATAGAAGAGAGGGCAGATTGGTGATAGGGACAATTAGAATGCTTGGTGTTTGGGGGTGGGGGAGGGGAGAAATGGGGAGAAAATTTGGAACCCAAAATTTTGTGATAATGAATGTTAAAAGTTAAATAAATAAATTTAAAAAAAAATTTAAAATCATTAAACTCCCTGAAAACCATGATTTTTTTAAAGGGGGTCGTGGGGCTGGACACTATACTTCAAGAAATCATAAGTAAAACCACTTAGATGAATTAGAACCAGAGGACAAAATAAAAATCTGCCAAACAACTCCTAAAAAAAATCCCAAAAAAACAAATCTCAGGAATGTCATAGTCAAAGTCTAGAGCTCCCATGTCAAAGAAAAAAATACTGCAGGCATCCAGAAAGAAGTAGGTCTTTTTATACACATAAAATCGGATTTAAATAATTGGAGAAATATTAATTGTTCAAGGGTAGGCAGAGCTAATATAATAAAAATGGCAATCTTACCTAAACTAATTTATATATTTAATATCATCCAATTAATTTACAAAAAATATATATTTTACTGAATTAGAAAAAATAACAAAATTTATTTAAAAGAACAAAAAGTCAAGAAATATCAAAGGAATTAATGGAAAAAGAAATGTGAAGAAAAGTTTAGCAGTACCAGATCTTAAACTACATTATAAGGTAGTAATTGTCAAAAACTATCTGGTACCAGCTAAGAAATAGAAAGGTAGATCAATGGAACAGAGTAGACATACAATTTACAGCAGCAAATAAATGTGGTAACCTTGTATTTGGGTAATGTAAAGACTTAAGATTTGAAGATAAGAAATCATCATTTGGTTCAAAAAATTGTTGAGAAAACTGGCAAGCAGTGTTGCAGAAATTGGGCATAGAGCAACATTTTACATCATTTACCAAGATAACGTCAAAATGTTTATGTGACCTAGATAGAAAGAGATATTATAAGAAAATTTGATGAACATGGAATATATTATTTATCAGACTTATGAATAGTAGAATAATTTATGAATAAACAAGAGGTAGAGAGCAGAGTGAAGTGTAGAATGTATAATTTCAATTACATTAAATTTAAAAGCTTTCATACCAAAAAACCCCCACAAATATAGCTAAGTTCAGAAGGAAAGCAGAAAATTGGGGGGAAATTTTATACACAGTCTCTCACAAGTATATAAATAACTTTGTAAAATCTATAAGAATATGAGTCATTCTCCAACTGATAAATGGTCAAAGGGTATGAATATGCAGTCTTAGATAAAGAAATCAAAACAATTTATAGTCACATAAAAATATTCTAAATCATTATTGATTAAATGAATACAGATTAAAAAAACCTTGAAATATCATTTTATACCTATTTAATTGGCTAAAATGATTGAAGGGGAAAGAGGCAAATTTTGGAGAAGATGTGGAAAAACTGGTACACTAATTCACTGTTGGTAGAATTGTAAACTGATCCAACCACTGTGAAGAGCAATGTGGAATTATACCCTACGAGTTACTAAACTGCCTATACTCTTTGATCCAGCAATACCACTACTAGGTCTATTTCCAAAGATGACTGGGGGAAAAGAAAAGGAACCTATATGTTCTAATATATTATAGTAGTGCTCTCTTTTGACAAAGAACTGAACATTTCAGGGGTGCCCATCAATTGGGGAACAGCCAAACAAGTTGTGGTATATGATTATGATGTAATAATACTGTGCTATAAGAAATGATAAGCTAGAGATGGCTGCCATTAGTTGCAAATATGTATGTATATATAAATATGAATATGTATGCATATAAAATCATTCTATACAAATTATATACATATTTGTGTCAAATGGTAGCCATCTCTAGGGCAAAGGAGGGAGAGGAAAGAACGAAGAAGAAATTTACACTATATATTAGGAATAACATATATTTATATATTTTAAAGGAATTTATATTTAAAAGGAATGATAAGCTGTACGTAATAGATTTTCAGTTTCACCTGCAATCACCTTTGTTATTGTACTATGTTACAGAAGTGCTTGTTTTATTCCATAAATTAAAAATAAAATAAATTTTTAAAAAATTTCAAGTGAGTCAAGTACCAAGGAACTAAAGTCAGGATTACATAAGACCCGGCTTCTACATAAATGAAAGGAAAACTTGGAACACAATATTCCAAAAAATAAAAGATATCAATTTACAATCAAGAATAATTTACCCTAATATTAATAAATTATCCTAAAAAGCTACATACAGGTACCCTTTCTACAGGGTAAAAATTGGGGTGGATTCTTAATAGAATAGAGGATTTAAAAGCATTTCTGGTGGGAAAAAAGGTGAATAATAACTTTGAAATACAAACACAAGAATGAAAAAAAGTCATAAAATGGAATTTATTTGAGTATTTGGAAGGAGCTATGTAATATTATAGTGCTTAACATTTTGATAGGCAGAAAGTGGGGGAAAAATGTACTGTCAGATCCTTAAATGTCTTCAAAAGGGAGTTAAAGAAGAAAAACAAGACTTGGATTTGGCTTGGTTCTCTTCTGAGAATTTTAAGAAAGGGAAAAAATGGTAAAAAGAATTCACTAATGTAGAAAAGAGGAAGAATAGAGAGGAATTTGCCATTTCTCCTGAGGGGTGCATGAGAAGAAGAGTATACAACATAGATGAAGGACTGTGGGGAATGTGCATCAGATGAACCTCATTCTTATCTGAAGTTGAGAAAGGAGGTTCCAGCATAGACACACACACACACACACACACACACACACACACACACACTCATTCACACAGATAAACATACACACTGATTGAAATAGAGATATAGCATCAAGGAAACAAATGAGGACAGTCACCAGAGATGTCACCAGAGAGGACGCTACTAGATCCCTGGGGTTCAATTGGGGAAAAACAACATTAGGAATTACTGAGAAATCATGTTCATCCTCATTTCCTTTTCCCAAATTTGTCCTGTAGCCCTTGGCTTCTGAACCACCAGAGCTTTAATCTTTTCACAAGTACATGTGATGTATAGGGTCATCTTTACCTCAGTAAAAATAGAAAGTAGTTCTGCCTTTGTTTTTCTGCTGATAGTATACATGGATAGTATGATCTTCCCTCCCTTACCAACTTTTCAGGTAGTCCAGGTCTGTCCATACATCTACTTCTCTCCAAACTTTCTGTGAGTTTCTTCAGTTGATTCTGCAACCTACAGGACAATTTCCCTGCTTGGTTTCCTTGGACTGTGCATGAATAGATAATTCTTACATAGAAGAGGTTACATGTCTACAAAAGTAAGACTCTAGTTGGGTCTTTTCTATTCAATCATGTAATTGCACATCTTTTCCATTTGATACATGATCATGTTTGCACAAGTACTGGTCTCCCTAAAAGCCTGAATACACTAAGGTCCCATACATTGAGTAGAACCTGACCCTCTCTCCTGGAGCCAAGCAGGTCATATCTCCCTTAAAATTCCAGTGATTAGTACCTCAGTTTCATGTAATCTCTCAACAACAATTAGCTTTTACAAAAGAACATTTATTTCAAAAACATAGCCAAAACAAGCATAGAAAAATTTTGTTTTGGGGTGGGAGTGATGGGGAGAGGAGGAACTAAGATGCTTCCAGGACAATTGTGATGACATGTAGAAGATGTGCCTTGGAGAGACAGACTGTGGAACATACATAGACATCCTGTAGCTGGTTCTAGTCACTTAACCCGTTATGTGCAAATGAGGAATCTCTTTGACTGACTGAAGAAGGATTCCAAAAAGTCTCCCAGCTTTAGCTCATATCTCTTTACTCCATCCACTTTCAAGGGATCTTGGTGATTCTCATGGTGTTCAGTGAAGGGAATGGTGTCTCTGACCTTGGGAATTTCAAAAAGTCAGTAAATCAAGCCACTCATGAGTCATGTCCCTCATGTTCTCTACTTCATCTTCTCCTCAGGATCCTCCAAATCTGCCATACAACCCCTAACGCTGACCCTGTTCTTCTTCCTCACCACTCTCCTTTCTTTATCTTGACCCCTTGGTGAACTAGTTCAGTTTTACATTATTCTCTATGCTTGAATCCCTTACCCATTTAACCTATTGCCAATCATGCCTTGTCCAGTGCCCCAACCTTGGAATATTCCCATCATTCATTACTTTGGCTCCTATTTACATTCTGCTGAATAGAGCTGGAGAAAATACAAAGTCAATCTGACTGAGTCCAGTACAAATATAAATTATATAATCTCAACTGAGCCCTCACTGAAGCAAGGCAATCCTTTTATACCTCACAAATTGACTCACCATCCCACTCACAACAGGAGGCTATTCCAAACCATTTTGTGACTCCTCAAGCTTCCTATGGCACTATTTCCCCTTCTCTCTCAGCTGAGAATATTGTCTCATATTTCACTGGAAAAAGTGAGATAATTCACCAAGAGCTCCTCCTCCCCCTCCTCTTTCTCATGTCATATCTTATGGGTGTCTTCTTCCACACTTGTGCCTTACACAAAGTCAGCCCTTTCTGAGGCAAACAGGATCCCATTCCATCCCATCTTCTTCAACAGATTGTTTCCTCTATAGTCTGTATTTCCCACCAATCTTTAATCTCTTTTTGTCTACTAGTGACTGCTTTCTTGTTCCCTACAAACATCCATTTTTCCTTGATCCCTAAAAAAAAAATTCTCAATGCCACCACCCTATATAATTTTTCCTTTTAATGCCTAAACTCTTTGATAAAACTATCCACAACCAATGCCTCCACTTCTCCTACTCTTTTCAGTCATTTTTCAGTCATGTCTGACTCTTCATGACCCCATTTGGGATTTTCTTGGCAAAGATACTGGACTGATTTGCCATTTCCTTCTCTAGCTCATTTTACAGATGAGGAAACTCATTCTCACCTCTTACGACTTCTAAAGTCTTTGAAGCCTGACTTCTGACCTCATGATTCAATTCTAAGCACTCTTTCCAAAAGTTACCAGTGATCTCTTAATCACCAAGTCTAATCGTTTTTATTCAGTTGTCATCCTTCTTGACTTCTCCATAGCTCTTGACATTGTTGATAACTTCTCTTTGATACTCCTATTTCTCTCAGTTTTTATAACATTGCTCCTTCCTATATCTTCTCCTACCAATCTGACCACTCTTTAATCTCCTTTGTTGGATCTTCATCCAAGTCATGTCCACTCACTTTGGGAGTCCTGCAAGAGCCTCTCCTTGTCTCTCTTTGCCTTCTATATTATCTCACTTAGTGGTATCATAGTTCCCATAGATTCAATTATCATCTCTATGCAAATTCGATTTATTCAGTCCTAAACTTTCTCCTGACTTTCAGTCTCACAACTCCAAATCTCTTTTGGACATCTCAAACTGGATAAATATGTCTTCTTCAGTCAATTTTCAGGCATGTCCAACACTTCGTGTTCCTATTGGGTTTTTCTTGGCAAAAATAGTGGAGTAGTTTGCCATTTCTATCTTCAACTCATTTTACAGATGAGGAAACTGAGGCAAACAAGGTTAAGTGACTTGCCCAGAGTCATACAGCTAGTAACTGTCTGAGGCATAGATTGGAACTGAGGAACATCAGTCTTCCTGACTCCAGGTCCAGTACTCTACCCACTGTATCACCACTATCCCAGTATGCCTAGAACTGAGCTAATTATCTTTCCCCTCAAACTGTCCAAACTTCTCTATTACTGTTGAGGGTTCCACCATACTTCCAAACACTCAGGCTTACAACATGGGTGTAACTCTTGACTCCTCACTTATAGTCACCCTACTCTTATATAACCCTTCCCCTCATTCACACAACCTCATGCCTGGACTATTACAATAGCTAGTTGATTGGTCTACCTACCTCAGTTGGCTCCCCATTCCAAACTGATCTTTCTAAAGTTAAGGTCCAACCACGACACTCTCCTAAACAATCTAGTGGCTCCATATTGTAAAAACCTTCAAGATAAAATAAAAATCCTGGTTGGATGTTAAACTCCTTCACAACCTGACCCCTTCCTTCCTTTCTACTCTTCTCACACTCTGCTCCTCATCACATACTCTACAGTCCAGCAACACTGACCTCTTTACTATTCCTTACACATGACATTCCATCTTACAGTTCTGGGGATTTTCACTTACTCTTCCCCATCCCTGAAATGTATTCCCCTCTCACCTCCATTTTCTGTCTTCTGACTTCCTTCACATTTCAGCTCAAATCCTCCCTTCAATAAGAAGCCTTTCCCAGTTCCCTCTAGTGCTGGTTCCTTCCCTGCAAGGTTGCCTCCCATATACTAGATAGATAGATAGATAGATAGATAGATAGATAGATAGATAGATAGATAGATAGACAGACAGACAGACAGACAGACAGACAGACAGATAGATAGATAGATAGATAGATAGATAGATAGATAGATAGATACACATCTGTATGTATATATAGTGTTATATATGTAGGTGTATATGTATATTGCATATATGTGGTGGTTTGCATGTTGTCATATGAGTTCCTCAAGGGCAGAAATCATGCTTTCACCTTTCTTTTCATCCCCACCACCTAGTAGAGTACTTCATACATAGCAAGTACTTCATAAATGCTTATCTGACTCAGTTCAAGCAGTTTATCAGTAATTATAAGAATCATTTTGTTACTTATGCTATGATTCTTTTCTTCTTAGCATTACTTTTTATAAGTAGGAATAAATTACTTTTCCTATAGTCAATTTATCTTGTACAGTGAATACTTCTCTCCTTTGTAGGAAAACTTTAGATTTGTGAGCTGTAATCTAATTTGCTACAATCAGCATCTGCTATTCAGTTGTGTTGGATGCTTGGTGATCCCCCCTATGGCTGTCCATAAGAGTTTTCTTGACAAAGATACTGGAGTGGTTTGCCATTTTCTTCTCCAGTGGATTAAGGCAAACAGAGGAAAAAAAAAATGACAGAAATGGAAATGAAAAGAAAGAAAAAGAAAAAGGAAAATGAATTCTGTGTACTGATAATGACCAAATTTGGCACTGGAAAAGAGATTTTAAAATGCACCTCTTTCCCTGTGAAGATGGGAGATTATAGACATGAAACAATGCACATACTGCAAGATTTGGTAGATGTTTTACTTATTTTTGCTCTTTGTGTTTTTTCATTTCTTAGTTTAACCTTTGTTACAAGTAATGGCTTACTGGATAAGGAGGGGACATTTGAAAATGGAGGTGATGTAAAAAACAAAAGATGAAAAAAATTAGGGTAAAGAAATAATCTAAAATGAATGGTTTAAATTTTGATTTTTATGGCCTGAGTCATTGGGAATTATTTTTTTTAATTCTTAATTTTCCCCCAATTATGTGAATAAACATTTTTAACACTCATTTTTTTTTAAATTTTGAGTTCCAAATTCTCTCCCTCTCTCCTTCTGTCCCAAGAAGGTAAGCAATTTGATATACCTTATACATATTGCAGTTCATTTTAGAAGGTAATTTAAGATACTTCTGTTTTCAGGACTTTCCCTGTTTTCAAAAATAAGCCTAAATTATGTTTGTTTGTTTGAACTATCCATTAAAAAGAAAAGGAAAAATGCTAAAGAAAAAGCAGTGGACTGAAAGTTTGAAAGCCTGGACTCAAGTCCCATTTTACCTGCTGGGTGACCCTGAACTAAGTGTCCTCACCCTCTGTGCACCGCAGGGGGGTAGAGAGCACATGACTTTGGAATCAGACCTTACTAGCTGTGTGACTGGGGGCAAGTCATTTACCTTCTCTGGGCATCAGTCAAATGAGAGGGCTGGACTTGATGACCTGCGAGGTCTTGGCCAGCTGGAATCTTTGATGCTAACACTTCTTATAGAACGTTAAAAGCACTTATCTCGTTTCCATCCTCTCTACTCCCTGGAGAGGTAGGTGCTAATTGTCATTTCCATTTTTACTGATTAAGGAACCCAGGTAGCTCAAGAGCTGCTAAGCTAGGGGATCCCATCCACTACACCATGGATGGAGCCTAAGACCTGAGTTCAAATCCTGCCCGACCCTGACAGCCCCTCTGTAAGATCCAGCTCTTGGGAGTCAGGGTTCTGAGACTCGGCCCCCTGCTGTGAAAAGGGAAGAAGACTTCGCTCTGGGAAGCCCTCTCCTAGAGGAAATAGGCTACATCTGCACACGGCCCAGCTCAGGGTCCTGGGGCTGTGGAGCTACCTAGGCTACAGGGCCCTCCCGCCTCAGCTCCACCCACTCGTAAGGCAGCATTTTGGCCACGTGACAGGCGGCCTCCCCGCCCCCTTCCACCGGCTTCCCCCATTCGCCCTGGAGCTGGGGCGAAGGAGGGACGCCTGGCGGAAGTGACGTAAGCGAAGACCGGAAGTGGGCCCAGTTTTCCCTCTTGGTGTGTCCGGTGGGGTTTTTTTCCCCTGCGATCTCTCGGCTTAGCGGCCGTTTTGCGGCACCGGCAAGATGTCGATTGAAATTGAATCGTCCGAGTAAGTGCCGGGGACTGGGGAAAGGCCGGGCCCGCGAGAAGGGAGAAGATGGCGGGAGGCCGGGGACGAATCCTGCGGCCTGCGCTCCGCGGAGGCCCCCTCCATCCCGCCGAGAGGAGGGCCCTCAGAATGCCCTCTAGGCCAGTGTGTTTATCTCATATATGAGGAAACTGAGGCCAGAAGGCGGCGGACGTGGCGCTTGAGAGCGCACACGGGTCGTCTTAGAGTTGGGACTAAAAAAAGCCCGAGTTCATTCCGGGACCCTCCCCAGCCCCCTGCAGGGATAGCCACCGAGCCACTGCACCGAGGCTTCGTGGGTCCAGCCGGTGGGTAGCCAGACAATCCGGGTGCGTTCGATCTGCCCCCAGGGTTTCCGCGTTTAAGGGTCCAGTTCCCTCCTTTCTATTTCTCGATATAGTGAGGCGCTAACTAATATTAATTAAGCACCTTTGTACCCTAAAGTAGAGGGAGCAAGCCTAAACTTGTACTTTTACAGTGATAGAGAACTGTAATTGTAAAATACCACGACGCTCATCGAAATTGAATTGATGATTTGTGTTCTTAACCAAAAATAAGTCAAAGCAAAGGCATTCCGGCTCTGGAGCTGGTATCATAATTAGGAGTTAGGCTCCTGAGTGTTCTCTTCCTCCTGTGCAAAATGAGGAGGAAGAGTTGCTCTCCGCAGATCTTTCCTCGAGAGAAAATGCTACCTCTACAAGTGTCCCCAGCTCAGGGTCCTGGAACTACAGCGAATTCCCCTAGAGCATGAATCTGTTAAGCTGAGGCTTATGTGTTCGTTCTGTTTTTTATGAGAGGCAACAGGATATAAGAGTAAAAAGTAGTGGACTTTGAATCTGGAAAACCAGAGTCCCACTCCCATTTCAGTTTCTTACTAGCTGTGTTACCCTGAGCAAGGGGTTTAACCTCTCAGAACCTCAGTTTTATCTTATGTAAAATTAAGGGATTGGGTTTTATCATTTCCATGGCCCTTTACAGCTCTAAATCTGTTACCCTACGGTTAAACTCATGGTATATATTTCTTCTTTTTTTAGCGTTATACGTCTCATCATGCAGTACTTGAAGGAAAATAGTTTACATCGAGCCTTAGCCACTTTGCAGGAGGAGACAACAGTGTCCCTGAATACTGTGGACAGCATAGAGAGTTTTGTGGCCGATATTAATAGTGGTCATTGGGATACCGTTTTGCAAGCTATACAGTCCCTGAAATTGCCAGACAAAACACTGATTGACCTCTATGAACAGGTAAAATTTAGTAGCAAAAGATTCAAAGGAGAATTGTTCTTAACTCAAGAATGAAATTGTCTGTGTACAACACATTTAGCTTTGATTAGAATTTTTCTCCCTTCTCTGTTCAGCATGCTGTCCTTCTACCTCTACCACTGTCTCATTCCTCCTAAACTCCTCATTGTGACCTCTGGTCCTTCCGTCCCTCCAAGTTCTCTCTGTTATCACCCATATTCAGGCTTCATTTCTCTCCTGCGCAGTGTTAGCCCTGTGTTAACCAGTTCACTGATTTCCACCTTTCTTAAACCCGTTGTTCTCATCTCAACCCTGGTCACTCCAATCATAAAAGTTTCCTCTTTGCTTACTCCAGAGCTAATGGATGTTGCTACAGAAAATATTGAAAGTGTATAGACTAAATCTACAATAAATACATATTCTTTAGCCTCTGCTGAGCTTTCAAACATTGCACAGCAATCCTTTTCTTTCAGTAGCTATTAATACTTTCTCAAGCTTCCAACTTCTCCCCTAATATCTTTCAAAAAATAACCTCCCATGCTTTACTAAGAAGATTGGGGGAAAAAACAATTGAGATCATCCAAATGAGCACCCTCATTCTTTCCTCCATCCCTCAGAACATTATGTCTTCATTCATCCTCACCTCTTTTTTTCAGGTCTCAAGAGTAAGAAGTGATCCTTCTCTTTGTAAAGGTTAATACCCAAATTTGTGTCCTTGATCTTTGTTATTTCAGCAGTTATTGTGTCTCACATCTTCAGCTTCTCCATATTGCCTAGCTTTTTCTGTCATCTACAAATGTATTCTGTCCCATCTTCCCTAATCTTGCAGTACCTCAGAATCACCATCCAGATATCCACATCTCCCTTCCCTTTCAGTTCTGAAAGTACTGAAAGATAAGGTTGCATTTGCTTCCACCACTTCCTACCCATTTTCTCCCCAACCCCTTATAGTCTGACTTTCAAGTTTCACTTGCCAGTAATGCAAGACTGTTTTATTATTAGGAAAACTATAAGTATAATTGATCATATTAACAAAAAAAAAAACAGGAAAGGCTTTTGACAAAAATACAACACCTATTCCTTTTTAAAACACTAGAAAGCACAGGAAAACTGAGGGGATGCTTATCAATTGGGGAATGACTGAACAAGTTAGGGTATGTGAAAGTGATGGAATATTACTGTGTTGTAAGAAATGATGAAGGAGATGGTTTCAGAAAAACGTGGAAAGACTTCTATGAATTGATGCAAAGTAAAGTGATCAGAAGCAGGAAAGCAATCTGAACAGTAATAGTAATATTATAAAACTAATCAACTGAAAGATTTAATTACTAATCAACACAACATCCCACCATAACTCTGAAGGACTCATAATGGAACATACTATCCACCTCCAGAGAGCTGATGGACTCAGAGTGTAGTTGGAAGAATATTTTCTTCTCTTCCTTTCTTTTTCTTGGAACAAAGCGAATGTGGAAATTGTTTTGCATGTCCATATGTTTTTGTTATGGGTTTTGTTTTTCTTGCCTTCTCAGTGGATGAAGGAGGGGATAGGAGGAAGGATAGAATTTAGAACTGAAGACAAAAGTGAATTTTTTTAAAAAATTTTTGAATTTGAATGACAGAGCCTATCTATTCAACTTGTATCTGAATAGAGATCCTCTGTGCAAGATTCCCAAGATGTGATCATCCAGCTTCCACTTAAACTCCAAGAAGCACAAATCTCTTACCTGCTGAGGGTCCTTTTCTTCTTTCGAGCAGTTCTAATTGTTAGAAAAGGTTTCCCTGTTTGCTACTGTGTACCTTCCATCTCTTGCTACTAGTCTATCCTCTGTAGCCATGCAAAACAAGTCTCTTCCACATGAAAACCTTTCACATATTTGAAGAGAGCTATCGTGCTGGTCCTCACTTTCATCTTCTTTGTCCTAAATAACCCTTGATCTTCATAGGATATGGTCTTGAGGTCCCTCCCCACCCTGGTTGTCCTCTTGAATGCTCTCTAGTTTAAATGTCCTTTCCAGGATGTGACACCCAAAACTGAACACAGTACTCCAAATGTGGTCTGACCGTGGCAGAATACAGTAAGACTGTAACCTCCCTTTTTCTCAGTCCTGTGCTTCAGCGTAGCCTTAAGGCCTCCCCTCTTGTAAAAGTGATTGTTGTGGAATTAGGGGGAAGAGTGATAATACTCACAAGTAAAGTATAAAATGTAATAACAATAAAGATGTGCTGCAGGGCACCCAAAGAAGGGAAGAATCAGTCTTAATGGGCCATTCCTTCTCCATCTTTTTTTCTGGTTTGTCCTCCTGACTTCTAAATATTCCCCCAGTGCTTTGTCTTAAGCTTTTTTCTCTTTCCTTTCTACATATTTTGCCTAAGTGAGATCATCTACTTCCATGGGTTCCTTTATCAAATCTATTCAATTACTGCCAAATCTGTATAGCCCCAATCTCTTACCCGAGTTCCTCAATCCTACATATCCCTCTGCCTAATGGACTTCTTCGCTTGGATGTCCCACCTCAAATTCAGCTTGTTCAAAACCGAATTAAAAATCCCCAAACCCATCTTCTGCTCAACCTCCCTATTTTATTGATGACATCATTATCTTCCCAATCACCTAAGCTGAAGATCTCCTAGACATCTTTGACTATTTCTTCTCCCCCATCCAGTCATTTGTTAAGTCCTGTCATGTCTACCTCCCAAGCATCTCTCACATTCATCCTTTTTTCCCCATTCTCACCATCAACACCCAAGTTCAGACCCATATCACCTCTAGCCTTTACTGCTATAATGGGCCATTACTTCCCTCAGGTACGGCACTTTTCAGTCCAGCACAATGCCTGTCACGTAGTAGACACTTACTAAATGTTGATTGATTGATCATATTGGAAAGATATTCTCCAAATTCAACATGCTTCCTCCAACCTCCTTGCTTTGAAATAGGACATTTATTTAGCATGTACTCCTTCCTCATTCCTGTCTTTCAAAAAGTTCTTAATGTAAGATTTAACTGTCCTCCTCTTTCTCGTTTCCCAACCAAAAGCGTTATCTCCCTTAAAGCACTTTGGTTCTATCATTTGCCCCCATCACTTGCTACTTTGTATTTTTTTAAATTGTGTACCTATTACAGCCTACCAACCCCACCACTAATCTGCACACATGTGCATGTGCATGCACACACTCACACACATATTTTTCTCACCTCCAGTAGAATGTAATCTCCTTGAGAGTAGGGGCTGTTTTGTTTTTGTCCTTGTATCCCCCGCAGGTGCCTAGAATAATCTTGGTCATTGTAAGCCCTTAATAAGCTCCTCAAGGTCAGCTCTCCTTTCACCTTTGTCTTTGTGTTACACTTAATAAATATCTGTTGATTGAATAGCTTCAAGTAAAAATGGAGAAATTGCTTCATCTCTATGAGTACAGTCATTATCAAAAGGAAATCTGTCATGTTGATGGCTGCTCACGGAACAGGGTGGTGGTTGCTGAAGGGTGAGATGGCTGTGTCAATTTCCTAAAATAAGACAGCAATGAAGTTTGCCACATGGATTGAATCTTCCTTTCACTTCAACACTTAGAGGTCCTTGAAGGGTTATTAATTGACCTAGTTTCAATATTGTTGTGTCTCAGGGAAGGTGACCTAAAGAAAGGGAAAGAGGGAGGGAAAGCAAGTCTGCGGAACCAGTCAGAGCACACAACATTTATCAACTGAATTTGCCATCTAATATGGGCATGGTTTGTGGTGCCCCAAAACAATTACAATAATAACATCAAAGATCACTCATCACAAATCACCATAACAGATTATTAATAATGAAGAGTGTGAAATATTGCAAGAATTGCCAAAATGTGACACAAACCCAACGTGAGCCCATCCTTTGGAAAAATTGCATTGATAGACTTGCTTGATGCAGGATTGCTATAAACCTTCAGTTTGTAAAAACTCAGTATCTGCAAAATATAATAAAATTATGTATGCCTGTACCTGTATGCCAAGAGGAAGGAAAATCAATAGGTAAAAAATAATGGTTGGAGATTGTAGAATTTAAGCAGTGTTATAGTCACTTTTGTAGGTCAGCCAAGTAAAAGAAGAATTTTAATTTTCTAATAACTGATGATCTCAGCAATATTTTTAGCTCGGAAATTTAACTGAAATTTTTTAAGTATAAGAAGTTCTTGCAAATGCTAATTCTTCTTTTCTCATGATTGTCTAGGTTGTTCTGGAATTGATAGAACTTCGTGAATTGGGTGCTGCCAGGTCTCTTCTGAGACAGACTGACCCCATGATCATGCTAAAACAAACTCAACCAGAGAGATACATTCATCTTGAGAACCTCTTAGCCAGGTCCTATTTTGATCCTCGTGAGGTATGCTTGTAACGTTGAAAATATTAGCAAATCTTTTACTGTATTTCTGGTTTATTTTTCCTCATTATTTTGAATTTCTTTTTAACATCTGTATTATTAGAAGACAAAGGTGTTAAATTGCAAAGGACCTTAGCGAATCATCTGAATTTTGTAATGGTTCTTAACCTAGTGTCCATAAATTTTTTTAAAAAATATTTTGATTACTGTTTTTCAATATTGGTTTCCTTTGTGACATTATACATTTTGTTTTATTCATTTAAAAACATTCTGAGAAAAGGCCCCCTTTACCTTCACTAGACTGATTAAAATCCATTGATCTAAACTAACTCTTTAACAGATAAGAAAAAGTGAGGCCTCTGTAGATTATATGATTTTCCTAAGGTCACACAAACATAAAGAGACAAAAACCTTTTGAATCCAAGTTCAGTGTTCCTTCCATGATGCTACTAGAAATTTGTGTAGGGGAAGCTAGGTGGTGCAGTGGATAGAGCACCAGTGCAGGAGTCAGGAGGACCTGAGTTCAAATCTCCCCTCAAACACTTGACACTCACTAGCTGTGTGACCTTGGGCAAGTCACTTAACCCCAGTTGCCTCATCCTGGGTCATCTCCAGTCATCCTCAGTCACTGAATTCAGATGGCTGTGGAAGAGAAGTGAGACTGGTGACCTGCACAGCCCTCCCTCACTCAAAACAAAGTCAAGTGCAAGTCATGTCATTATTTCTCCGATGGCATGGTCTTCTTCGGCAACGAAGGATGAATACACACACAAAAAAGAATTTGTGTCACTTAGGTTCTTTTTTTAATCTATTTTTTACATGTTTCCTTTTTCACATCAGGTAACTAGTTGTATATTGGCTAAAGTAAAATTGTTCAGCATGTTTAATTCTAATAGACTTTCCATTTTGACTTTTGAAACACACTTTTTTTTGAGGGACCTTTTGGGTATGTATATAAGTGTATGAAAATGGGGATGCTGATGTACACACTTTACCAAACCACCAGCCTCAGAGTTTTCTATAGTGTCTCAAGTGTGAATTATACTGTCTCCTCTAAGATGCCCCTATCTTTAATTAATATGAACATGATAACCGAAATTCAGCTAATCTAAAACCTAATCTTAGTAATAGTGCCTCACAATTACATAGCACTTTAAAAATTCTTTGCTCACAACAACTCTGATAGTAGGCAATACAAATATATTTGGCATAGAGAGGTGAAAGTTCCAAAGTGAGGGCGCCAAGTCTTATAAGTGGTAGTTCTTTCCTGCCTCTCAGTAGTCTGTCTTCTTCTTTAAAAGTAAGAATGTAATAGTACTAAAATGATGAAGTAAGCAATTGCATAGAAAATAGAATAAAAGTAATCTTAAATTTTTTGAGTTAAATTGGACGTTGTTTAAAAGGAATGAATGAAACAACAACTTCTTGACTATAAGAGTTGTTAGATTGAAAAGTTATCCTGGGAATACATCATTAAACATTTATTAATGCCTACTGTGTTCCAGGCCGTAGGGTTACATAGACAAAAATGAAACAGTTCCTTCTCTCAAGGAGGTTACAATCTATCGGGGGAGATATGATGTTCATGAATACAAATACGTACACAATAAATACAAAGTAAACTTGGCATGGAAGACACTAGTGGTGTGGGCGGGGGATCAGGAAAGGTTGTACACAAAGTAGCACTTGTGCAAGAAACAAAAGATCCTTAAAGGTGGCCGTGAGAAGAGAGCAGGCATGCAGGACGTAGGAAAAGGGGAAGTTATGTCATGTGTGAGCACTGAAGAAGGCAACTAATGTAACTAGGGCTGAAAAGTTAGATTGGGATCAGTTTATAAACAACTTGAAATGCCAAATAGAGTAATTCATATTTTATCCCAAAAAAATAGGTTAGGAGTTCTTAACCTTTTTATGTGTCATCGACCTCTGGGCAGTCTGGTGAAGCCTGTTGAACCCCCTTTTCAAGATAATGTTTTCAACAGCTTAAAATACATAGGATTACAAAGGAAACCAATTATAGTGAAATTGTAATAAAAAAAATTTAAGTTCACAGAACCCAAGTTAACTTGAGTAAGAAGGTGCATGGCAGGACTTGTGCTTTAGAAAAATCACCTTTGGGGCAGCTCAGTGGTGCAGTAAATAGAGTACTGGCCCTGGAGTCAGGAGGATCTGAGTTCATATTTACCCTTGACACTTGACACTTACTAACTGTGTGACCTTAGGCAAATCACTTCACTCCAATTGCCACTTCCGGAAGGTAGGAAGGAAGGAAGGAAAGAAAGAAAGATCACTTTAGCAGAAGGGTGAAGGATAGATTTAGAGCAGAGAGAGACAAATTAAGAAGGCCAGTTTGGAGGAAAATTGCAATAACCTCATGTGCAATGCAAGTGAGAGACAGTGAGGGCCTGAACTAGGTTGGTGTCCAGGTAATTAGAGAGAAGGTTACAAGTGCAAGAAATGTTCTACAGGTAGAAATGATAAGTTTGAGTTGTATGGATGTTGGGTTAAGGAGCAATAGGAGTTAGAGATATAACTCTAAGGTTGGGAACTTGGGAGCCTGGAAGGATAGTGGTACCCTCAAGAGAAATAAGGACATTCAGAAGAGATATGGTTTTGTTCAGAAAGATAACAAGTTCGATTCTGGATATGCTGAGTGTGAAATACTTGCTTGACAATTGGAGATCTATAACTACAGCCTAAAGGAGACGAGAGATGGATAATTAAATTCGGGGGCTATCTGCATGGAGACATTAACTAAACTCTTGGGAACTAATGAGTTCACCAAGTGAGTGAGAGAGGTTAAAAGTGGGCTCAGAACTTAATCTTAGATGCACAGTTAGGAGACATGATACAGATGAACCAGCAAAGGAGACTGAGAAAAAACAGGGAAGAAGAGAACCGAGAACGGTGTCACAAAAGCCCAGAGAGACCTGAGTGTCAGGCATTGTGAAAACTGGCCGGGCGTACACAGAAATCAAGAAGAATGAGTTCACAAGCCGGCCCCAACCTGTATTTCCAGTGTCTTTATTCTTTACTCTAGTCCAGCCACCAGGCTGGCCTCCTTCATAAGCAGCATTCCTCCTCCTGTCTTGTGCATTTTTGCTGGCCCATCCCCCATGCATGGGATATACTCTCTCACCCCTTCCTTGCAGATCCCTCACTTCCTTCAAGATACCCACTCAAATATCCCAACTGCTCGTGCCCACCCACTCTCCCTAACTGCCTTGCATTTATTTTGTACTTATTCTGTATATATTTATTTCATATGTATATGTTATCTTCCCTGACAGCATACAGGCTCCTCAAAAGTAGCAGTTGTCTTCTTTGTTGTATCCCCAAACTCAGCACAGTACTGACACCTAGAAGTCACTTAACACGTGCTTGCTGATGGATTTAGCAGTTAAGAAATCAGAGCAAAGGAAGGAGAAGCTTCAGTTGAACAATGAGGGTCTGGAAGCCAGATTGCTAAGCATCAAGAAGTGAATGAGTGAGAAGAGAAGAAATGGAGACAGCTTTTTCTGAGTATTTTGATATCCTGGTATGAGAGATACAGAATGATCACTGGAGTAGTTGGTAGAGACTAATAAGAGTTTTTTCAAGGGTGGACAAGATTTGACTGTTTGTAAGAATCAGGGAAGGTGTGAGTAAAAGGGAGATATCAAAGTCTAAAAAGAGAGGTAGGGATAATGATGGGAAAAGATAACAGGGAATAAAATAAAAGGTGAGGAGAAGGCTCACCTCTTCATGAGAGACTAGAGTAAATGAGGAGAGAGTGGGGCATGATGGTGTCAAGGCATCCCAAGATGTGGAGAAGAGGCAGATGACGTCTCTTTTCTCAGTGAAGTGATAGGTCCTCAGCTGAGGAGGCAGTGGGGAGGAAATGATGTGGAAGACTTCACAAGAAAAAGGGAAGATTTAGAACAGCTCATGGAGAGTGAGTATAAGAACAGTTAGGGAAGAGAAGAGGAGGAGAAAAGTATTGTTTGGCTTTGTGATGTGTTGAGTCTCCTTTTCTGAAAAGTTTTTACTAATAGTGTGAACAATGATCCACAATTATTTAAACTGCTTTTAACTTAATAGAATGTAGAAGGTGACCTTATGTTTTCATTCCTCTCATGATTCTCTGAAAATTAGGTATGCAGATTTGGGACTTTTTTAAAAAATAAACCTATAATCCACAGCTGAGATAGTTTTTAATAGTGATTGTGATTTTAGAGCGATAATGGGATTTTTCAGAGTGATTGTCAGTGCCATACAACCACTTGTTCCTGGAGTGATTTTCACTTCTGGTCCTTTACCAGGCATATCCAGATGGAAGCAGCAAAGAGAAAAGAAGAGCAGCAATTGCGCAGGCTTTAGCTGGAGAAGTCAGTGTTGTACCTCCATCTCGTCTGATGGCACTGTTGGGACAGGTAAAGCACTTTGCATTATTGTGCACAAATTGACTTTACAAATTTTAAAAGGTCTTCCCCCAAATTAGGTTCTGCTTAACAGCTAATCCCTCAAGGCTACCAAGGAAGGTACACAGAAAATTAATAAATCTAAATCTTTCTTCCTTTTTTGTTGATGCTTTTTGTTTTTATATCATTCATTTCCAAATATATCCTTTCCCCAGAGATCTATCCCATGTAACCAGAAATTGAGAGAGCAAAAGCCATGTCACCAAAACTAACCAACACATTAACTGAATCTAACAGTACATTTTGTTGTGTTCCTCCCCACTTCTGCAAAAGGGAGGGAGATGCATTTTCTTCCTTATTCTTCAGGGTCAAGCTTGGTCATTATAATTACACAGCATTCAACTCCATTTTTTTCATCTTTCCTTTTACTGACTTTCCTTCTTTACTGTCTTCAGTGTTTTTTAACTTCATGAGTAGCATTGAACTATTTGCCAGGCAGTATTCTGAGAATTTCAGAACAAAATTCCACTGTGTCATCAGTTTTCATATGTTTTAAATTGGATTTCTTTAATTATCTTTTTAGGCTTTGAAATGGCAACAGCACCAAGGTTTGCTTCCTCCTGGTATGACTATTGATTTGTTCAGAGGTAAAGCAGCTGTGAAAGATGTGGAAGAAGAGAAGTTCCCTACACAGCTAAGCAGACACATTAAGGTAGGGTACTCAGAACATATTTTCTTTTACGTGCCAAACTATCATTTTTTAATATAACCTCAATATTTTATCTAGTGTCTGACATACTCCTCTCTGCTGTTAGGAATGTTGCATGCCTAATCCCAAACATAATAACTCACATTTATATAGTGTTTTAAGATTGGAAAAGTGCTTTCCTCTCAGTAGCACTTTAAAGTAGATCAAGTACTATTACCCCCATTCTACAGATGAGAAGAAATATTTGTTGAATTCAGAGAGGAAACTGGGGCTCCGAGAAGGTTCAGTGACTTGCTTACAGATCCAGAACAGTTTACAATTAGACTCAGGATTTGAACCCTGATTTCCATATTTTCAAGTCCAGACAATTATTATTTTAAAAAAATGAGTAATTTGGTTAATTTTATACATAGATTAATGAAAATTATAACGTGAATTTGGCATAATTTCTAGGGGTCTATTGGTTCAGCATTATGTTCATGCCTGTTTTTTTCTAGTCTATGCTACTGATTATCAGCTGACTTTTTTCTCCTTTTTATATCCATGTTATTTATGAATTATTTCAAGTTTATATTCAGTGATATTGCTGTTTGCTTTATGTTACAGCCTCCACACTTTATTTTTAATCCTTTTCTGGGTTTCAAGTTAAATTTAAGACAAATATTGCAAAACATATTACAGTCTTTCAAATCTTTAGCAGTGATAGACTGCGTTGAGTTGGTCTTTTGTGCTCCATTTCACCTTTCACAGTAAGATTATTTTTGGTGACTGTGAAATACTTCAGCACTTTTATAAGCATGAAGTAGCTGAAGAGAGGCTTTGTAACATAGTAGGTAGAGAGTTAACCTGTCTCTATCACATCCTACCTACTCTGTGACCGTGGGTGAGTCACTTAATTCCTTGGTGCTGTAGCCAACCCAAAGGTTTTAAGCAAGAGACGAGTTGCTCTTCTGCGTCAGTGGAGGGAGTTGCTTGTGCTGATAAAATAAAGACCCCACCGAGGGGTTATGTGACTTGCCCATAGTCACGTAGGTGGTATGTGACAGAGACTGACCTTGAACCTAAGATCTCCTGACTCCAAAGTTAGTTCTCTGCCCACTATATCACAATAACGAGACCTCTAAATGGCGAAATGGATAGAGTTCTGGACTTGGAGTCAGGAAGATCCAGGTTCAAGTCCTGCCTCAGACACTTACCTACTCTGTGACCCTGGGCAAGTCACTTCACCTGTCTCAGCCTTCACTCCCTCATCAGGTGAGTACACTTTACCCCTCCAACCCCCAAAAAGTAGATAAAAACCATGTGAAGGTTTATGAGTTGTGTTGTCTCTAATAAAATGTATTAATTTAAGTAATGAGAAGTGCCTATCTGTAGGAATCAATAATGTTGAAAATGTCTGTCCCAAATAAAGAAATTTGGGAAGTTTTCAGATGTAACTCTAAAAGATGAAAGTGATTAGAACTAGTGCCACTTTTTGAAGTCTTGTTATAAAGTAGTAGTGGTTGAACTGAAGGGCCTTGGCAAAAATATAGTTAAAGAAACGACTTTGCTTCTGCCAGCAAATCCTGGAATTCCAAAGAAAAGATCCTTTAAAAAGCAGACATTTGCTTTTCTCTTGAGTCTTTCCTTCACAACTTTCAGTGAGATCAACCAAAGAATTTGTAGTTTATTCTGTGATATAGTCCAACATTGCCAGATGGTTAGGTTTTTAGATGGAAAAAAAAAGCCTTCAGTAAAGTATATTTTCTTTGTTTTTGTTTAAAACAGTTTGGCCAGAAATCGCATGTGGAATGTGCTCGATTTTCTCCAGATGGCCAGTATCTGGTCACTGGCTCTGTTGATGGATTCATTGAAGTATGGAACTTTACAACTGGAAAGATTAGGAAGGTAATGTAAATTTAAAGTGCTTCAGTTTACCTAATGAAAGAGTGGTTGACTATGGATAAATTTTTTTTTTTTAGCTATGAAATGTGAACTCTTAAATGTGGTAGAAAAAAGAATATTACCAAAATTGTCACAGAGCACTGAGTTGTTAAGAAAATGGAAGACTGCTAGTTGGAACAAATATATAAGTTCCTACTCTGTGCTGGGTACCACACTAGGCTCTTGAAATACAAAGATGAAAATGAGAAAGCATCATGTACACAGAAAAATAATTTTTGAATGGGAGGGAACTAGTAACTTGCAGGATAGCACTTGAGTGAGGCTTGGAAAGTGTCGGGGTCGTGTGATGAACAAGATGGCAGAATAGACATTTTTCTCCAATCCTCATGATCTCTCAGACCTCTCTATAATACAAAGTACACAGAATGCACAAGAGATAAAGCAATTTCAGCTGTCTTCCATGTTCTAAGACACCAACAACTTAACCAAAATTAACAATTCAAGGAACTAGCTACAGAGAAGGTTAATCTTTAACTCCTAATGCACTCACATAATATCCCCTCCCCTGCTTCCCACCACACTCCAGTAGCAGTGCTGAACAAACACAATGGAATTCAGCTCTATCCTTCCCTCCTCCCAGTACCATGGAAATCCAAAAGGCAGAACCTTGCTTGAGCTGGGTCAGCATCATGGCAGTGTTCTGTGCTGCAAAAGAGTTCAGCCAGAGAGCTAAAGATCAAAGGGAATATGTGTATGTGTGTAGCACCAAGTTGATATTCACAGCACCTGTGGTGGTTATGAATTGCTGGCGCAGTTCTGAATTGCAAAATACCACAGACTCTCCATGTGGAAGACAGAACCAAAACATTTATTCAGACACCAGAAAGCCAAATCCATCATAATAACAAAGATATCTATACACAATAACAATGCAGAGAACAACACAATCCCCATGCCTTCCCTCTGTTAAGGTTCTCACAAACCAGCTCCCTTAAACAAATCACAAACAAATTCTCTCACTCATGCTAGTCAGCTGCCTGCTTTTCTGTCTCTTAGTGCTGACTGCTCTGATCCGATTTCCTCTCAACTCTACTCTAGCTCTGCCTCTTCAGCAAACTCTTCCCTCCACAGATTCATGTGACTCAGGCTTCCATGTGACCTGGGCAGGTCATATGGGCCCGTTAATGAATGGGAAAGATCTTCCCATTTAAATTACCATTACAACGTGGCTCTCTGGCACTCAACTAAACCTCAGAGAAAGAGCCCAGCATCCATCTACATCCATCTACAGTTCTACATACCCAGAAATGACTGGGGGCAGCAAATGAAGTTGGTAAATCATGAATTGCCCTGTTTTGGAGGAGGCTCTGAGATAGATTTGAGGTCCAGCCAGAACAGAAACCACCATCAAAGGGAAAAGGGTCAGAATATGAACAATAGAGAACTGTAAAAAGGGAGAGGGAGGGGGAACTGAAACTGCCAAAGATTTCAGGAAGAATAAAACTAAATTCAAGACCTTGAGCATAAATAAATAAGCCAACAAGGAAAATTTTAATAACAGGACTGTGGCCTCCAGATTAGATAAAAGAATACAGACATCTTTAAATAAGTATGGCAAGACAAAGGAAAATGAATCACTACCTTTTGAGGCAGAAAATCCTATGGATTCCTATGAGTGTATGAAGCCAGCATAAGATGTTACTGAATGGTTTAATAAAGAGATGAGAATTGTGAAAGCACAGTTTATGGCCTGTAAAACAGAGAGGCAAAATACAAAAATTTGAATTCATGATACCAAGTCTCACCAAAGAAACAAAAGAGAATAACTAATTGAGGATGCAAATATATGGAAGTGAAGGACAGTCTGGGAAAAGCAAAAAACAATAACATTAAAGAAAATATAATTTCCAAATGAATAAAATCTATTGCTTTTTGAATGAGGATGCATAGAGAGAACTTGAGGATTATAGGGCTCCCAGAAGAATCCAAGCAAAAAATATGAATGCCATAATGCAAGAAATAATGTAAGAAAACTGCCCAGAACTTCTGAATACAGAAAGCAAAGTTCCAAGTAGAAGAATCAATAGATTACCTCCAGGGGGAAAAAACCTATGCTTCAAACTTCAAGGGACTTAATGTTTAAATTTAATTATTCTGCTGACAAACAACAAAATATGCAAGTGATCAGTAGGAAAAACTTAGAATACCAAAGAAATTTAAATAACACAAGACTCTTCTGCACCCACTAAAGAGAAAATGGAATAATATGTTCCGAAAAACAAAGGAGCTCAAGGTTCAATACAACTCTGCAAAGCTGAGCCTAACCATTAATGAAAAAAGATAATTAAAAAGAAGCATTTGAAACATTCCTAGAAAGAAAATCATAGCTCAAAAAATTATTTGCTTTTCAAATACTCTCAGATAATGGATAAAAAAGAAAGGTAAACAACAAGGACAACAACAACAGAAGGCAAGGGTGAAAGCAGAAGCCAAACAGAAGTGTGGGGGGGGAAAGGCCGTCACAGATTAAGCCATTAAACCTCACAATATCCCCACCTACAGGTGAATTAGTACCTTTTTTAGGACTAAATTACAGAGTAGGAGAAGGCATAAGTGCTGAAGAAGGAAAGAAGAAAGCAGAGGGGAATATATAAAATACCGTAATTAAGTCAAAAGCTAGCAGTGAAGAAAAAGATAACTTCTTTAGTCTCTTGGGAAGAAGAGAGCATACAAGAGAATGGGTAAGGAAGGAAAAGAAAGGATGGGGGAGGGTAGAAGAGAATGAGAAGTAGGAAAATCTTGTTTTAGCAGTGTCTCAGGTACCACTGATGAATGCTGCTGTGGGAGAAGAGAGAGTCTACAAAGAGAGATCAGGAGCTTACAGTGGATAGAATCTGCAGGACTTTAGTTATTAGAAGAACCATTCATCCTGCCTCAGGAGAAGGGAGTCAGAGCTTCTGGGGGCAGCTGACACCCAAAAGAGTCGGACAGCATCGACTTAAGAGGAAATTTCAAGGCAAATGAGGGGAAAAGTAACCATGGAAAGGGCAAAGGTTAATAATGAACTTTATAACCAGGGATGTAGGAAAATTGTTTTCCATGAGGTGAAATCTTCTCTCTCACTTGCAAGAATGGGTATTTCTAAAGGGGAGGCACAGGAGAAAAGGGGACCAGAGTGGGGAGGGCAAAGATGATCTACAGGGCAATCACAGAAACTATTGAGAAGAGAAACCCAAAAAAGGTATCATGGTAGCTTTCATTCCTGAGGAAAACAGTGAATGAAGAAAAAATAAGCTAAGGGCCATAAATCAAAATAGACAAGGAAGATAAATGATGGAGAAAATAAAAGAGAAAGAAATCCTTTCAGAAAAAGAAGCCAAAAAAATGAACCTTTAAAAGTTGAAGGGTGATTTTACCGGACTAGTTAGAGGCAGGATAGACGAAGAATTTTAAAAGAACTAATAACAAGTAGAACTTGTAACACTAAAGAAAAGGATAATAAACAAGACTTACAGGCAAACAGAAGAGAGCTGGTAGGAATAGGGCTGCCTTAAAATAATTGAGCTGAAATAACTTGAAACACTACTGTGTTTACATGGGAAGAGGGAAAAAAATCCCAATTTGGAGAAAAAATATTACATGGAGGAAAATTAAAACCTAATTTTCAATGAGACTAGACTAAACAATGCAGTAAAATTTTTTAAAGTGGCAGACTACATATGAAAACAAAACCTCACAACCTGTTGCTTAACAGAAACACATTTTAAAAATAAAGATGTACACAGAATTAAAGTGAGGGGTAGGAAAACCAATTTACCGTGTATTAAGTGAATCCAAAAAAGCAGGAATTGCAATTACAGTGTCAGCAAATCAAAAACAAACATTGAAAATATAACAAGGGAAAAACAAGGCAATTTTATTACTGTACCAAAAGGAACCATAGACAACAACTAATAATGCAAAACATGTCCTTCAAATACCTTCATATCTAAATTCGTAAAGAAAAAATTAAGTGAACTACAAGAAGATATAATAACACAATAGTGGCCAGAGAATTAAGTGTCTCACAGTTTGGAGTACATCTAATAGGGAAGATGAGCAAAGTGAAACTGAACAAACTGTTGAATAAATTAGAGCTGAAAGATTTATGACTTCTAAATGAAACTATTAAAAAGTGTGTTTCTCAACACCACATGAAACTTTTTTTTAATTGACGTTTTACAACATAGATATTAACAAATATATGTAAAGAGGCAGAAATAGTTGAGTCTTAAAGGAAATTAAAGAGTCTAGAAGATAAACATGAAGAGGGAGTTTATTCTAGACATGGCAAAATAGGAGATGGAATATCATGTACAAGGAAGAGCAGCTAATTCACTTTGGGTGGAGCAACACTCTTTGAAGGAGAATAATATGCTTTAAGCCTTGAAAAGTAGAGTAGGACCAGATTGTAAAGTGTTTTAAATGCTAAAGGAGATTTTAGTATATCTTAGAGGCTAGAGTTTTTCATAAAGTTCGTTATAATCTTTTTAGTAGAGCAGTGATGTGGCCAGACCTATTTTTTTGGAATATTAATTTAGCAATTGTTTGGAGGATAGAATGAAAAAGTAGATCATAAGAGGCAAGAAAGTTAGGAGCTTGTAGTAGTCCAAGTGAGAGATGATATGATCCTGCACTATACTAGTGGCTATTTTGAGTGGAAAGAAAGGGACAGAATTCAAGAGATACTGTGAAAATAGAATGAATAAGACTTGGTTACTCATTAGAGTGAAATAACTGTGATTTGGGTTCAAATCTGAGTGACTGAAAGGCTAGTGGTGCCCTCCTCATGAGGAGTAGGGAAGTTAGGAAGGGGAGAGGGCCCAGAGAGAGGTGGGGTACGGAGGCTGGAGAGGGGGCAGGATAATTGGATATGCTGAATTCAAGGTTCCTTTCAGACATCCATTTGGAAATATCCAGTATTTCCTCTCCTCTCAGTCACTCCTCAGCCCCCTTGCAGTCTGGCTTCTTAACATATCACACCCAACTGAAACTTTTCTCTCCATTGTTAACTATGATTTCATAATTGCCAAATCTGATGACCTTTCTCAGTCCTCATCCTTCTCAACTAACCTACTGCATTTGATACCATTGGTGGCTGTCTCCTCTCTCCTCTAGGTTTTCATGACACTGTTCCACTGGTTTGCTTCCTTCTCAATATCCTCTCCTGGCTTATCACTTCTGTTACACACCCCTAACTGGGTATTTCTCAAGATTCTCCCAAAGACCCTGTTCTTTTCTTCCTCTCTAGAGTGTCTTTTAGTAACCTCATTAACTTCCATGGGTTTAACTGTCATCTATGTGCAGATAACTCCCAGAGCTATAAATCCAGCCCCATTCTCTCCCCTGAACTTAAGTCCCACATCCCCAGTGGCTTATTTGATGTATCAGATTGGATAAATTCAACATGTCCAAAACTAAACTTGTTAACTTTCCCCCTGAATCATCTCCTCTTCCACATTTTCCTATTTCTCTTGAAGCACCTCCCTTCATCTAGTCTCCCAGGTCAGTAACCTCACCTGTTATCCTCAATTCCTCGCTCTCCCTCACCCCACATATCTATGATCCCCCAAATGTTAGTGCCCTCCATCCAAAACTACTTGTATTTTAACTCCTTGGTATATTTGTCTCTATTCACGTCATATTTATGCTCTGTGTATTTGTAGAATGTGGGCTTTTCACAAGTATGGATTGTTTTATTTTTTTTGTACTTTTATCCCCAGCACCTGCCATAGGTTGTATCACTGAATTGTGTATCCTTTTTAAATACAGTGTTCTGAAATATTTATATTGAGTTGCTTTCATAGTTTTATTTTTTATAGAAAAAGCATAATTGAGGTAGAATGTATGTTCTCTGTTCATGAGACACAAATAGGGGAAACTGACATGTCTGGACCATGATGCCATTAGCCAAGGCAACTGGTGACAGTTTGCCCAAATTTCAGGCATGGTACTTAGAAGGTAATAACAGAATGCTAAGCATGCAGATCCAAATGTATAAATTGATGACACACATCACTAAGCACACAACCTTCACATTGTTTGCATGGATCTTTAACCATTTGAATAAATCAAAATCATATGTGTATTAAGTATCATCTGTGTGCGTGGTGCAGAACTTAGTGATAAGGAGTTTTTCAAAATGGGAAAAAATTAATTGTTCCTGATTTTAAGGAATTTACCGTCTGAAATAAATGGTCTTTGCTAAAAGTCCAGTTACAGCTTGCTTTCATTTTGAGGTTGTGTTAGTAATGGTTGGATATCATTTTCTTTAGGATCTCAAGTACCAGGCACAAGACAATTTTATGATGATGGATGATGCTGTACTATGTATGTGTTTCAGCAGAGATACAGAAATGTTAGCAACTGGGGCCCAAGATGGGAAAATAAAGGTATGAATTAATTGTATGAATTCCTCACAGAAATCTTCCATGTTCCATTGCAACAAGACTAGGAAACTGTATGGCTGTATAGTTACCATTTCAAGGGAACAGTCTTCAACTGAGAATTTATTTCTTGGATTTTTTGACTGGTAGACTATTGGGGACTAAGTTGAATTCAAAAGGAGAGCCCCTCCCCCCCCAGCAAATTAACTTTTCTAAATTTAATTTAGCAGTGTTGAATTAAAAGGATTCACCTATTGCTGCTGTATTCTTATTTAGTTCAGCTTAACAAATAATTTCTACACTATTTTCACAGAATTTAGTTTTTTCACATTTTTAATAATAGATACACAAACAGGAATTGTTTCTTTGTTGGTTGTATATGATAAGAGGAATGCTCTCACAGACTTAAGCTGTTTTTAATTTCTCTAGGTGTGGAAGATACAGAGTGGACAGTGTTTACGGAGATTTGAAAGGGCACACAGTAAAGGTGTCACCTGTCTCAGCTTCTCTAAGGACAGCAGTCAGATCCTTAGTGCATCCTTTGATCAGACAATCAGGTACATTTGGATGCAAAAATACCATTTTTAGTACGATAAGAAGAAACATGTAAGTGGATAAAGCACTTCACTAGAAGGCATGAGAACTTCCTTAGATACTTAAATAGCCATAAGGTCATAACAGATTACTTCTTAGAGTTTCCTTTTTTGTAAAGTAGGGGTAGTCTTCTTACCACCTACCTCTCAAGGTCGTTTAAAATAGTATTTTGGTGTTATGTATGACTACACATGTATAAGCTATGGTGGGGGGAAGAGGGAGAGAATTTGGAACTCAAATTGTGAAAAAAAAAATGTTAAAATTGTTTTTACATGTAATTGGGGAAAAATAAAATATTAAAAAAGCTTTTTTTAAAACATATTTTGCAAAATTTAAATTGACATAAATATGAGTTATTGAGATAGTACAAAGATGAGAATGGGGCATTTTTGACCCTTATGTCTCCCAAGATCACACTTAGAATATTACAGTCAGATTGGGTCTTTACCAGGAAACTATAGCCCAGAAATGGCTCGGATCACACAATTCTAACAAACAGGTTTGTAGGATACAGAAGGTTTAATTTTGGTTAAGTAAGTACGTATAATTCCCAAGTATTTAAGTATCTTACAAAATTGCTGTAGGGACTAAATCATCCCCAGTGTTATAACTTCAATTAGCGTAATTTCAAAAGTATTAATTCTTTGTAAGTGATTTCAGCACTATTCGACTCTGGATTTAGAATGTCTCTTCTAAGAAAGCTATTTATGATTCCTGATTTTAAATGATTTTTCCTTCTTGACATTGCATGCATTATAATTCCATGTTCAAAGAAGTGTAGTACAAAGAAAGCTGAATCAAAATTCAAATCTGTCTCTGACACTTAATACCTTTGTGATGATGCGCAAGTCACTTAGCCTTATTGGGCCTCAGTTTCCTCATCTGTAAAATGGGTATAATGCTAACAATACCTGTCTCCTGTTGTAGGGATCAAGTAAGATAATGCATGTAGACTTTATAAAACTTAAAGCACGACAGAAATGTCAGCCACTTTGTTGTTGCATTGACTTTTTAAAAATTTATTCCATGACAGAATTCATGGCTTAAAATCTGGGAAAACCTTGAAGGAATTTCGTGGTCACTCTTCATTTGTTAATGAAGCTACTTTTACTCAAGATGGACATTATATAATCAGTGCATCATCTGATGGCACTGTGAAGGTGAAGTAGTTTGCCTTTGAAATAGTTTATTTTGGGATATCTGTTTCAGTCTTTAAAGCCTTATCAGTGGTGAGAGCTACCTGTCACATCTGAATCCATTTCAGTTCAGCATGCACTTTTTCATTCTTTTTCCTTTTAATTAATAGAAATCTGTTTCCTCTCCATCCCACCCCTCCATTGAAAAGGAAAAAAAAACAAAACCATTTTAACAAATATGCATAGTCAAGGAAAGCACATTCTTACGTTGGCAATATCCAAAGTTTGTCTCGGTCTGTATCCCAAGTCCCTCATTTCTCTTTCAGGAGGTGGCTAGTGTGATTTAGGATTAAAAGCTGTTAAGTCTTTCAGGCTTGTTCATTTTTACAATTTTATTATTGTATAAATTCCAGCAAGCAGTAAGTGCCTGTGATTTACCAGGCACTATTCCAAGCCCTGAGGATACAAAGAATTGAAAAGACCTTGTTCTCAGGGAGCTTACAGTTCTATTGGAGTGAAGTAGTATATACAAAGAAAATTAAGTACAAAAAAGAAATGCAAAGTATGTTTAGAAATTGAAGTAGTCCTGTTGTAACCATGCTTGTATTTAAATTTTGACAACAGTGATATTTGATGGACAATTAACTCCCTTCTTCCTTTTGTGGTAGGTTGGGGCAAGAAATTCCAATCATCCTTTTAAACATTATTATGAATGAAAAGTAAATAACCCTCCTTGATGGCAGCAGCTGTCTCATTTTTGCTTTTGTTTCCCTCTCATATAACTCCATGCCTAGCGTATAGTAGGAGATTAAGAAACGCTTGTTGAATTGAAAAGGTAGTTCAGAAGTACTCCCAACTCTCTCAGAAGGATTAATTGAAGAAACTAAGGGTGTTTAGCCCAGACTAAAGAAGACTTACAGTACATATGATCATTGTCTTTGAATTTGAATATTTGAAGAGTCAGGATGAAGAAGAGGGATCAAGCTTACTCCATTTAGCCTCAGAGGGGAGAATTGGGAGCTGTGGTTTGAAGCTATAAGAAGAAAGATTTCAGCTCAGAAAGAGCTTCCTAAAGATTGGAGCCATCCAAAATTAGAACAGGCATGCCAGTCCGTATCTTGTTAGGTGACTGGGTTCCCCATCATTGAAGATATCTGAGCACAGGTTCAGTGTCCACTTGTCAGAGGTGTTGTAGAGGAGCTTCAGGATTCAGATGGGGTTAGAACTTTCAGTTTGGCAGATACACGCTATATGTGGGGCAAGGTGCTACCAACCATGGAGAATATTTAAGACATACATGGTACATGCATAGGCCATGCCTTTCAAGAACATGCAGTCAGATTGGGAAACATGGAATAAACGTACTACATAAAGCAATATGAGGAGAAAGGACTAAAGAAGAAATAGTTTGAAGACCGATAGTGAAGTTTTTTCCACTTGTTTTAGGGCATAAGCAGTTGGTTACAGCATGATCAGTAGCTGTTGGCTATATTTACTCTTTCATTCACAGACCCAGATATTCCTAGATAATTTGCAATATGTAAAATATTTCCATTCTTCTTGTGTCACTGGACAAAGTACTTCAGTAATCTGAGCCAGGTGACTAATGCTGTTACTTACAAGAGATATTGGTAGTACTTCTGCAGAATACTTAGGCATCATTTCATAGTGTCCTAAAATGTACTAAATGATTTTCCAAGCTGTAACCTGTCAGCCAAAACCACCTGATCTTCAGCCTACCAGATGTCAGCATGAAACAGTGATTATCATATATATTCATTCTTTTTATCTCTGCAAAAGAAAAGGGGATGAGGACTTGAGAAAGGGGAAGTGTTTGGAATAGAAGCTATGGGAAATAATGATTTTTAAAAATTGATAAGTGATGGGGAAAAGGCTTTCTGCACAACCACAAAGTCTGAGTTCAAGTTACGACATATAAATCTATAAGAGACAAAATCAGTGATTTTCTTCCTTTGTGCTAAGCATTCTGGATGCAGATTATAGTGGCCACCAATGCTGCAAATTAGCAGAGCAGAAACTGGTTGGTAGGCAAGAAATTATAAGTGTGGAGTACGTAATTGAAATGACTGATTTGGGACTCTAGATGGGGTAAAATGAGCAAGAGAAACCAAAGCAGATGTGAGAGACCTCAAGAATAAGGAAAAGGTCAAAGACCAAGGGTTACAGTGGGGCTGGAGCAGATTCAGAAGGTTTGAGGGAGTTTTTAAAATGTCAAAAGGAAAAGAAATTATAATTGGAGAGAATTTTGACCTTTGAAATCTCAAGTATTGCTGTCTCAGATAATAGTGTAATCTAGAACATGACAATGTCCATGAGTGACAGAGGTAGGAATCCCTGGAGTTGCTATGGATACTAACGTCAACAATCCTGATCTGAAAGGAGAAATATGAAAACGTGATCGTTCTTCTACCTCATCCTGAGAGTTCAGTAGAGTGATTGTAACAGCAGCTTCCATTGGAAAGGGTTGCCAAGGATGTGGTACCCTTGGGTGATAGCCAACTTTCATTTCACTTAATGCTAGAGAAGGAGCAGTTATAGGGAAGCCTGTTTTGAGCAGGAATTCAAAAAGGTAGAGTTAGAGGTGATTTGAGCTTGGGGAAAAGCAGGAGGGAGATGAGCATCTCAGAAGAGGCAACAGGGAAAAATGTCATTCACCTGCAGTGAAAGAGGAAGCCTGTCCATTTAAGGGTATTATTGTCCCATTTTTTTCTGCCTTCAGACTACATCTGGAACACTTTATTTAGCTTTAAGCATCAAATTTTAGAAAGGACACTGTTAAGTTAGAAAAGATCCAGAGGGCAACCAGGATGGCAAAGACACCCAAGTTCTCTTGCCTCAGGAAGATTTGTTGAAAGAACGAGGGATATTTGACCTGAAGAAGAGAAGATTTAAGAGAAACATGATAGTTGTCTTCAAGTGTTTGAAGGAGTGTCAGAAATTGAAAGAAAAACTAGATTTGTGCTGTAAGAAAAAACTTACAAGTGGAATAAGCTGCCCTTTGACAGACTTAATTTCCCCCCCAGAGGTATGGATGATCATTTATTTGATTGTGTTTTGAAGGAGATTCTTTTTCAGTTTTGTATTGAACTAGATGACTTCTGTGGTCCTTTCCAACTGTTAAGATCCTAATTCCTGACCTGGGGCAGTGGTTCAGGATAATTTAAATTTAGGAATGAAGGAGGAGTGAAATGTTACTGTTTTAGGATAGTCACAGAACTAACTTAAATGCAGCTCCTGATGTGTGGCTGAACATCACAAACAGCTCATTTTTAAGTCACTGGCCTGACTCAACCCAGAAAAAATAAGAACCAGAGTTTTCAACTCTGCTGGTCACTGATAAACTGAGATCACAGCTCAGGTTTGGTCCTCAGTGACACAGCAAGGTCCCCTTGCTTCCCAGAGCCTTTGATCTAGGACTTTCAAGAAGAGATATATAGAAATGGGCCTCTTCTGGCCAGTGTACCTACCTGACTGTCAAAGCCTAGTTTAAGTAGCCTTTGGACATGGTTAGGTGGTAAGAGTCTTTGATTTGGAATCAGAGGAGCTATGTTCAATTCCCAGCTCTACCCCTCAGGTTCATTTTTGTGACCTTTGGCAAATCACTTCATCATTTCAGTTTCCCAGTCTGTAAAATGAGGACTTAGAATACATAGACTCTCTAATCTCCCAACTCTCTGGGCCTCTGTATCAGCTCTGCATATTCTGTTATGGATACATCTCTTGTTTGATTCACACACAGTATTGAAAGAGGTGAAAAGAATTAGGATGCAGAGGTCTTAATTTTCTCTTGGGAGAATTCATACCAGAGTGATTTTAGCTGAGCTGTCATCATTTCTGCTTCAGTGACTGAGAAGTGAGGAAAATACTCTCTCCTCATCCCCCTCTGTAGTTGTCAATTGTAACCACTAAGCAGGAAGCAAGAGGCAGAAATAGGAACGATAATAATGAACAAATACTTCTTGAGCAATTGCTAATACATAGAGTATAGAATATATCAAACTAGCATAAAAAGCTTTTTATTTCTTGGTTTGTGTTGCCTTAATTGTCCTTTTAAAAAATAACTTTTTAATCCTACAGTAGAAGAAATGGCTGTGTTTTAAATTACTTTCCTCCGTTCCTTGTTTTGATAGATTTGGAACATGAAGACCACAGAGTGTTCAAATACTTTCAAATCTCTTGGCAGCACTGCAGGGACAGATATCACAGTCAACAGCGTTGTCCTTCTCCCTAAAAATCCTGAGCACTTTGTTGTGTGCAACAGATCCAATACCGTGGTCATCATGAACATGCAAGGCCAGGTGAGTGATCGGAAGTTGTACTGGCTCCTTCAGGCACATGTTCTGCGGTGAATTTTGTGACTGTCATTTCATCCAAGCTCAGGCTAAAAAATTTCTGTTGTTTTATCCTTTCTTTTGTAAATTTTATCCTTTCCCATTATGTGTATAAACTAGGTTTGCTTTACATAAAATCACTGAAATTCCCTCAATTTATGAAGCATTTCTTTAAAGTTCCCTTTGACCTTTATGTTTGTCCTACCCTGCTGTGTGCCTTCCTTTATTGTTATGTAGTCTACCAAATTTCTTTGCACCTCGTAAATTACTAATTTAATCTAAATGCTAGAATCTGTAACTTAATAAATACTCATCATAAGGTAGCTCCCCAGCCTGATTTGCTGTCTCCACTCTTCAGTGTCAGCATGGCAGTTTCTGTCACTGCGGGGCTGCTGGGTAAGTTCATTTTGACTACAGTCTTTTTCATTGATTGTAGATTGTCAGGAGTTTCAGCTCTGGTAAGAGAGAAGGTGGTGACTTTGTCTGCTGTGCCCTCTCGCCACGTGGCGAATGGATCTACTGTGTGGGGGAAGACTTTGTGTTGTACTGTTTCAGCACTGTAACTGGCAAACTTGAGCGAACTTTGACGGTGAGTGTGACAACGTCTTCGACCTCCTCGGAGAGTTCCATCAGCACGTTTGTCCGTTTGTAGCTCTGAAAGTCTTAGGTGTTTCCTTAAGTAGAATGTTTTCGTTACAATATCAGTGTTGAAAAGCTGGATAAAATAGAACCAGACGGCTTGGATTAACCTCAGCATTACCTCTTTAAATATATTTTTATCATAAATATACAGACTAATAGAGAGTCATTAAACTCTGACTTAACTGCTAATGCTGTAGGGCCATGTCCTTCCAAAACTGTGACAGGAAACAACTGCAGGGCAAAAACTTCTAGTGTTACAGATGGAAGGAACTTTATAGATTGTCTAGAAAAGTTAGGTCAGCCCCTTATGGTTTGGGCCAAAGGTCATCATGAAACATTAAAACAAAATAATAGATTCAGCATGTTCTTCAAGAAAGGTTCTAAACATGGTCATTGTTCAGTTTATTTTGCTGAAGAGTGTATGTTATAAAGGAGAGTTCTTTGAGACAGTGGGGATGTTGTGAGATAATAGCAAGGTTAAAGTAGTAAAGCTTTTTTTGAAAGATAAAAACTTCTAAAGCTTCAAATCAGAACGAATGGAGTTCATTTTGGAATCTAGATATTTGGGGTTATAAAAGAAGAGCATGCGTTTTCTTATACAGTTGGCCAAAGCAGTATCGCTCTGTGACAGAGGTCCATGAACTTGCTGTTGTGATTTATTTTGATAGCTTTTTCAGTGTAATTTAGTTCCTTTATGCTCCTGTGTATTTCATGTATTTAAAAACATTATTATAAGAAGGTTTCAGTAGGCTTTCCCAGATTATCAAAGGGGTCCATGGTACCAAAAAGGTTTAAAAGAAACCAAACCGATGTGTTGAAATGGTTCACTTTCTGATCAAATACACCGAATCAGGAAGAGCTAATAAACATGTAAGATTGAAAGAGGAAAACATTATCAGATGAGCCAAATTAAGCCTGTCGCAGTTCATGGAATGATGTATCATGACCATATTGCTTTCACACTGATGAGTATATAAAGCACATTCTAGAATTAGTTCTATAAGAGGAATCACCAAATTAATATCTTGCATCACAGTACCAAATAGAGTTTAGTGTTTTTCAGAAGCCAGCACAAAGCAACTTAAATGTAAAGGCAGGACAGAGAATGGAATGAACTCCTGGGTTCTTGTCTCCGCCCTGTCTTAGACACCTCATTTTACCTTTCTAGGCCTAAATCTGCTTTGTAAAATGAGAGGGTTAGACTAGATGGCCTCTGAGATTCCTTCCCACTCTAAAGGACTGTGCTCCTGCATGTAATTTAAGTGAGCTTATCTTTTCTGGAATTGTTCTTCAATGAATACTAGCTCAATTAACCTCAGTAAATTTTTGGCAGAGGTGTAAGAAATATATGGAACATAGAAAGTCCCTTAGCTCAGGAAACAGAAACATAGGTTTGCTGTGTTATATAAAGGAATTGTTATATGTAAATTCACTGTTTTAATGATATTTATGTTCTGTCATGGCCTTAAGCATGGTCTGAGGTTAGCACAAGAGCAGTGACAGAACTGAGAGGGAAAACTAATTCCTTTGTTTTTCACAAATGTTGTGGAAGAAATGTTGGTATGCCAATATTTTATTCATATTGTAGTTTATCAGAATTTTTACATTTTAAGAACTTTAAACTTTTTGAACTCTTAAAGCCTTTGAACTTTCTTCAAAAAGACTTACTCTGAAAGCATTTCCTTTTAGCACATTGTTGGTATCCTTGATATATAGAGTAGCATCCTAGGATCCAGAAGACCCCGAGCTGCAAGGATAAAGAGCCTGAATCTCTATAAAACAACTTGTCCAAGGTCCCACAGCTTGTTAAGCAGCAAAGCCAGGACAAATGCCCCTCTTTGAACTCCAAGTGTAGCACTTTCTTTTTCTTAAAAAAAATTATACTTCCAAGCCCTTTCCATTATGCCATATTGCAAACTATTCCCATAATAATCTTCCCAACCCCCATCCCTTTGGGAGTACAGGTTTAGCCCTTTGCTATGTTGAAGCTGGCCCATCTGGAAACAGCTACAGAGGGGCTCTTTCCATCCTGAGTTAACTTTCATGATGAATCATAAGATCTTGGAATATAAAGCTGGAAGGGACTCTCGGAGCCATTTAGTCCAAGCACCTCATTCTACAGATGAGGAAACTGAAACCCAGAGAGTTTAAGTGATTTTCCCAAGACAACAGAGCATCTGTACTAGGTCCTCTTGACTCTAAATCCGGTGTTCTTTCCTCTTTACTATCCTGCCTGTCACTCTTAGACTGAAAACTAAACCTCCTCAAGTAGCTACAAGTCTTTCCTTTGCCTCACCCTATCCTTCCTGTGGTTCAAACCCACAGCCTGGAATATAGACTCCTGTTGTCCCTAAAGTTCTGGAATCTGGGGGAAAATCCTCATGTCACTCTGTTCCAGGGACTGTCTGGTAATTGTTTCTATTCCTCAGACTCTCGCAGGAACACCTGACATCTTTGGTGGCATTTAATGAAAGAGAAAAGGACATTCTTAAATGATTTAGGTCAATAGTCCTTAGAGATTGAAATCTCCCTTTTTAGTGCAATAACAAGAACTTCAGAGGCAGTGTGATGGGGTGCCCCCAATCAACTCTCTAAGGCTTGTATAGACCTGGGCTACACTGGACAAGGAGACCTTATGCCGGTGAAATCACAGGTCTAGTCTCGAAATTAAAAATAAAATAAAAAACAAGGACTTCAAGGGTTTCTATTTGCATTTGATGAGAATTACAAGGTTGAATTCTAGTATCGTTCTAGGAAGGGGTCTTTGGGACAGAAGAGGTTTAAATACATGTTAAAGTGTATGTTAAACATGTTTAAATGTCCCTTTTTATGTCTTCAGATACTATCCTAACTTTAGGGGGCTACATGAGGGACATTCATTCATTGTGTTTTGTCAAATAGTATATTCTGGGCATCAGTCTCTCCCTGTGGGGTAGAATAAGAATTTTGCTCCCTGATAATATGAAGCAACAATGACTGGCCACATTGATCCCCTTCAGTAGAAAAGTAGGTGAGACAACAATAAGGAATTCTTACTCTTCAGAAAAATTGACTAGCCCTGACCTAACATTTAGATTTTGTTTTATTCTAGGTTCATGAAAAGGATGTGATTGGCATCGCTCACCATCCCCATCAGAATCTGATTGCTACTTACAGTGAAGACGGGCTCTTGAAGCTCTGGAAACCCTGATTTCATGACCTCGTTTCTACTAGCCTAAGCATATGCAACTTAAATAGAGACATTCATGTGTTACTTTTTTTTGTTTTTATTTTTTAAGGAGAAAAATTGCCTGAATGTTCTCTGAGAGTAATTTTTGCTAAATTTCTCATTTAAGTAGAAGTTACCCTTTTTTGTATATTTTTTAAAATATTAGCTGATCTGCTTCTAAAGAAGCAGGTATTTAGCGGATAGTATGTTTTCAGTAATCCTGTGCCTGAAGAGTGAAACAATGTCATTTCTAGAACAGGTTCCACTCCTTTTGATTATTTGTAATGCTAGTTAATATGTACTCTCCAAAGTGAAACTTGTAAATAATGAGTGAACTCTGATTCTCCATCGTTGTCAATTAACCATTTTCAGTTTCATTTTGTTTCTTTGACATGCTTTGATAGAATAAATTTTACTGCCTGCATAGGGACACTTTCAATGTGAACATTTCCCAGAAAATGATTTTATTAATCTGATAAACATATCCTTTACACTTGGAGAAGCACCTGTAGGTTTCTGTGACATTTCCAGTGGCTGACCTTTTTTAGACATTAAAATTGGCAAAATGTCTTATCTACATTGTCCCTACACTTGAGAAAATTGAGTCTTAGAAACTGAAGTGACCTGTCACTGGTCACAGTCATCGAGTATCAGAAACCAGATTAGAACCCACATCTTCCTGACTAGTTCCAAAATGTTATATGTGCTGTACCACAAGTTGTGGTGATGCAGATTTTGTTGATAGAGTCCTAGGGGATAGGGACTGTGATTCATTGGTATAGGGAACTTCCAGTCAGCAAACTCCTTCTACCAGTGTACATCAGCACCTTTTCTGCATCGTAAATCTTAAAAAGTTACCTAGACCACTGAGAGGTAAGGGAATGTTTCATGACTCCCTTGTATTTCACAGATCCTTTTACACTCCCTTTTCCTTCTCACTATTCATTACTCCTTTTTGTGACTTACTATAAAAACCAACACTCATTGAAAAATCAATATTGGAGTCATCACTTCAGGACTATGGAGACAGAAAACGAAGCCAAGGGGTGTGGAGCCCAGAGGGGAAGAGATGCCCTAAAACTCGGGCCACTGAATTATATATGAGATCCCCACAGGCCACATTTGTTTAAGAAAACCAAATATTAACATCTTTGTTTTATTTTTATTTAATTCATTAAATATTTTCCAATTATGTTTTCATCTGAAATGTTGTTGGCCACGTGCAGCCCAAGGGCTTTGTACTTTACACTTTTGTTCTAAAACAGTTAGGAAAGATCCCACAATTCTGAACATAGTAAAGAGGATCCCAGCTCAAGTTTTGCTACTAGCTTCCTGATTTTGTTCATTCAAAGCTAGAATTATGTCCTAACTTAAAGGAACTCTTTTTTTTCCCCCTCAACTTCCCTAGTTTAAGAGTACAAGTGGAGGTCAGGAGTTTGAGGGCTCTCTACCTGTGCTTCTGCTGGATCCTTCCACCTGTGACCCAATGCTTTATGAAGTTTCATTTCCAAAAAATGGAGCCACTTCCAGTCCCCCAGTGAAGCTGTTGCGTTAATCCTGGCCATTTTTTCAGCCTTGACAGCAAGACTCATTTGGTTCCTAGTGAATATCTTTGTGTTGTATGGCCATAAGTCTTGGAATATCTTTGAAAAATAAAAGTTCTGAGTCACTGAAAAGGCAAAAATGTGTGTGAGTAGGCTATAACATCGCCAAAAAGCAATTATGCATTCGAACCTGCTTTAAAGATATCACCAGATGATCTAAAAAGAAAGCTAGATGTGAAGTGGGAACAAAGAATAGCCTATCACCTGTCCCATTGTTGCCGAATGTCAAAATCTAGACAAATCCTAAAAGAGGTCACAGACCCAGAGTTACTCAGGATGAAAAAGTAAGGATGGATTGCCATCTGCTCCACTAGGGGGAGTGTCCACCATTGTTAAGTATGAAAGCCTTTAAGGTTCAAATTTTTAGGTTTTTTATTTATTGGTCTCTTCTTGTTTATTTGTTTCTCATGAGGAACGGGAATCATCAGAGTGCTAGATAAATCCACACCTACAAACAAGGAAAATACCCTTTTTCATCTTTTACTTCTCAAGACCTTTTAGCTTTCACTTTCTTTTTCACTTGCCACTCTTAGATACAAGTGATCCTCACCCTAAAGGATCTGTTTAGGTTGATAGGATCATACTAAAAACTCTTTTAAGTTAAAGTTTCCTCTGAAAGAGCAATGCACCTTGTCCCAAAGGTAGCTGAGGAGGGCTGCTAAGAATAATACTGTCTTCTATCCAGAACTGTCCAGTATGTCCTGATACTAAAACGTGAAAACTAAGCAGCAACTTCTAGTATACATTATTGCTTGACATTATATAGTTCTAAAAATCAGTCATAGTCATAACTAGTTACGACTAACATAATTAAGACATAGTCAAAGCTAATTACAAATTATAAAGAGGCCCACAGTGATTGATATGAAACCATAATTTTAATCCAACACCTAGAACCCAATCAGTTGTTACATGGATAGAGCCGTATATAGGGATGGCCTTATTATGGTCTATATCAAGTCTTGAGACAAAGCCATCTGGTGATTTGTAATCCTTTTTAGATGCTATAATAAAGGGTGGGATCATATAGTTTTCCCAATACTAACTGTTGACATTTGGTGTTTTTTCATTCACAAAACACTTCATGAAATGTTACCTCGTTTTATCCTTACAACCTAAGTCAGAACAATATCCCATTTTACAGATGATAAAACTGGGGCTCAGATATTCAGGTAGTTCACCTAGGGTTACACAGCCAGTAAGCTTCAGAGCCCAGATACAAGTTATTCTTTGACTCCAAATCTGATATTTCTACTTAACCCCCATATTTCCATTCCAGTGGGACAATGACCCACTTGGGCCTTTTGAGCTTTCTGATGATGCAGAGAAGTTACATGCTGGGAGCTGAAGCTCTGTGGGCCAGAACAAGACCTCTTAGCTTGCTAAAGTGAGGAGGCACGCACTGAGACAGGGTTGGCTGAGAGGAAAGAGGCTGAGCACAGGACTCTACACTGAGTACCTGGAAGCAAAACTAGGAGTTTTGTTTGTACTTCTACATTACGGAGTAAAAGTGAAGAGAAAAGATGGACACAGGAGAGACAGAGTACAGAGGGGCACTTGACCATGGCTGATATTGGATTCAGCCAGGCTCCACACTGGCAATCAATGTCTTCACTTATCTAGGCAGAATATCAAAGTATATCCAATTGGGTAGTGATCTTTCCCCTGCCTAAGAATTCAGGCAAATGGTGAAATATCTCTTTCCACCTCCTCCAACCCTCCTTTTCGGTCTAAAAGGACAGAATTCAGAGTTTTCTTGGTCTTCAAAGTTCTTCCTCACTGTTTTAATACCAGAGGCAGCCAATTTGAGATAAGGATCATGCTTTATTATCTGTGAAGGGGAAGGCAGAAAGTGGGCAGTGAGTGAATTATTAAAAATAGAGATGAATGTTTCAGATCACTAAAAAGGGGAGGAATGTACATCAAAACAACCCTGAGGCTTTACCTCACACCCAGAAACTTGGCAAAGATGACAAAAGATGGGAATAATCAATATTGGAGGGGTTGACTAGTGCATTATTGGTGGAGCTGTGAACTGGTACAAGCATTTTGGAATTACTCAAATTAGGTGACTAAAAAGGTCCATTCCTTTAGACCCAGAGATTCTGCTATTAGACCATTACCCCAAGGAGGGCACTGATAAGAAGAGGAAAGTGCCTGTATATACTGAAATACTTACAGTAGCATTTTTCTTGATAGCCAAGAATTGGAAACTAGGTAGATAGGCAACAACTGGAGAGTGGCTCAACAAATTATTTTACATGAGTGTAATGGAATATTACTGTGCTGTAAGAAATGATAAATATGATGACTACAGAGAAATATGGCAAGATCTACAAAACCTACAAAAACTGATAAAGAGTGAAATAAACAGTGACTAGAGCAGCTATGTGGCAGCATGGATAGAGTAGCAATCCCAGAGTCAGGAAGACCTGAATTCAAATCCAACCTCAAACACTAGCTATATGATCCTGGGCATGCATGATCCTGTTTGATATGATATGATATGATATGATATGATATGATATGATATGATATGATATGATATGATATGATCCTGTTTACCTTAGTTTCCTCATCTGTAAAATATGAGCTAGGGAAGGAAATGGCAAAAACCACTCCAGTGTCTTTGCCAAGAAAACCCCAAATGGGATCACAAAGAGTCAAACATGACTGAAACTACTGAACAACAACCAATCAGAGACAAGAAAACTATAAGCAATAACTAGAATAATCTAAAGGGGAAGACCAGCCATAAAGCAATCAAAAGCAAATGTTCCAAATTACAAAGAACAAGCATGGCTCCACAGAAAGACCCCTTCCACCTCACTCCTTCGTAGACGTGAGAAGTCCACAGGTATGATACAATGCACATTATTTTCAGACTTCTGAGTGCATTTCTGCTTTTTTTAAAAAAAATCTTTTATAAAACAGCCCTCTGAGAGGTGGAATTTTAGCTAAAACTTTAGAAAGCCATGGAAGCTAGGAGGCAGAGATGAAGAGGGAGGGCACAGGCATGGAGCAGAGCCAATGGAAACTCTCAGACGTGGACTGTCACGTTGAAGGGAGAGCAAGTCGTGTCACCACATCACACAGTACATGTAGGGAACTATGGGGTAAGAAGAGAAAGGTAGGAAGGGGCCTGGTTATGAAGGGCTTTAAAAAACCAGCCAGAGGATTTATATTTTATCTTGGAACTAACAGAAGAGCCTTTGGAGTTTATTGAATAGGAAGGGTGATATGATCAGCCCCCATGCTTTAGAATGATCAATATGAAAAGGCAGTATTACTCAGGTAAACACAATGATTATCATTGGCTCCAAATTATTGTTAAAAAACATCCTTCCTCTTGGTTACAAATGACAAACTAAAACAGAACAAAGTTCCATGTACTCAGTCACAATTACTCCATCATTTTATGGGAACTGTTTTATGGGAAGGTACAAGGTGAATGGCATTTTTTTTTTAAGTGACAATAAAAGAGATTTTACAAGATATCCCACAATTATAATGCTCCATAATGGTGCTGTTTATGTTCGGTGTTGTTTGTCTTCCTTTTAGATGCCAGGGGTAATCCCCATTAGAACTAGGAGTTTAAGCCAGGATGACCTTGGAGCCAGAAATGCAGGTTGGTTGGTGCTGCCAGCCCATCTGGTATAAAAGCCCCCAGGCAGCCAGAGTGCCTGGGACACAGGCCTGAGAGGTGTTTTGGACTTGAAATTGGGAACCAAGCTAAGCTCTGAACCTAGAATCTTCCTCTCCCTAGAACCTAAGGTGTTGTAAAAGGAGAGGGAGTTATACCTCCCAAGTATTGTCAGAATTTGTACATTTGTGATTATGCCTTTTGAAATAACTACTCCTAGGTTAAAGCTTTAAAAAAAAGTCAGTTTCCCAGGAGATAGTGGTATAACCTCACAACTACATGGCAGCTATGAAGAGAGAAATCACATGGGTGAAGTAAGATGAGTTCGTCCTAAAGCACACTATTCTCTGCAGAGGAGAGGGAGTGCTGGTCTAGAATTATTTCTATTTGCTTCACCACCACCACCCCTCAAAGAAATATTGCTAGTTTGGGTGAAATGAGGTGTAGAATCAAGCCATTTCCTAATTATTACACGTTATACAGAGAAAGGACCCAACTGGTAGACAAAAAGGATTCTCAAACCACTTGAGAGCAGTAATTACATTCATCTTGCACTCCAGCACTGACAAAGAGAGGAATCTGAAAAACAGAAATTGTCCAGAGAATCCCCCATCATGACCTACACCAGTATCTATCCAGATCTAATGAAATGATGAGGTAAAGGAAGTAGAGGAAAGGAATGTGATTCTTTTTGGAATCTTTAGATTGGGATGTTTGGGCTTTTGAATGAAAATATCCATATTTGCTCCATTGCTTTCAATTTCATTCTTGGGATTATCTAGGCACTTTCCAAAGGGTGGAAAGAAGGCAATTCAAGTTGAAATAATGTCACACTAAACAGTCACACTACGGAAGATGTTTTCATGTCTTTTCATCTTCTGGCACAAACTGCTTGTTCTAGGGGGTAGAGGTGGGATCTCAAGTACAATGAAAACTACAAAATTCTTAAGAGTATTTGTCTTATAAAGCAGATTTCCTGTTCTCTATTACTGTGGAGGAAAGCTAGTTCACAATTTCATAGCATTCTTGAGAGGAGTTGTAAAACCATTGGATTATGAATGGAATGGCAGAATTCCCCAGTTCATATTTAAATTTGGTCTAACCCTATATTCCCTTCAGGTTGTAGTCATTCTTTTATAGTTTGTGCTAGGATGACTAAGGCCCTTGTACTTTTAGTCAAACATTGTTTTAAGCCAGTCCCAAGAACTTACTACTACTTCTAATACATGAACACATCTTATCAATCCATCTTATAACTTTGAAAATAATAAAACATTTATAGAGAGCTTTTATGGCTTGCAAAGCACTGTTACAAACACATTTTATCCTCATAACAACCTTTGTAGGATGTAGTGCTTCACTTTATGGATGCAGAAAATGAGGCTGAAAAAGTTTAATTTGTCTCCAGCTAGTCTGAGGCAAGATTCTATCTTTAGATTTTCCTGATGCCAAATTCAGTGCTTCTTTCACTATACCAGTGTCAAAAGGTGCGGTGCAGTCCTTGGCTCTAAAGCCAATACCCTTTAGGTTCAGGTTTGATTTTGGGAGGAAATGAGGCACTGAACATTTAACTAGGAGGGGTACAGCAATACCATGAAACAGATCTTATCTCCATCTGGAATTGGCAATCCACCAACTCTAGGAGGCCCAGGTTCCACATGGCTACGATTTTTGTGTCCTTAGATGACCAGGAAGGAACAAGGAAGCTAAGACCAATAAGACCCTATATCTTCTTTTGGATAAAGGCTTGCCAAGTGTGTGCAGGAGGGAACAAGCTGCATCACTGAAATGGTGGCTGATCCTATATCACACCTGACATAATTCAAATTGTTGAGTGGTCGTACCCATCTTTTATCATTTTTTTCCCCAAACTCCCCAATACAGGCTAAGACTCCCTGCTCCTGGAAGCAGAAAATTGGGAACGAATTTTTAAAGCTAGTGTCTGAGATAAAAGCCTCGTTTCTAAAATTATATAGAGAACTGAGTCAAATTTACAACAATACAAGTCATTCCCCAATTGAAAAATGGTCGAAGGATACGAACAGGCAGGTTTTCAGAGGAAGAAATTAAAGTTATAGTCATATGAAAGAATGCTCTAAAATCATTACTGACTAGAGATGCAAATCAAAAGAACTCCGAGGTGCCACAACACACCTATCAGACTGGCTAACATGACAAAACAGGAAAATGATAAATGTTGGAGAAGATATGGGAGAGTTGGAACACTAGTTCATTGTTGATAGACCTGTGAGCTGATCCAATCATTCGGGAGACCAATTTGGAACTATGCCCAAAGGGCTATAAAAATGTGCACACTCTTTGACCCAGCAATACTGCTTTTAGAGATTATAAAAGTGGGGAAAGGACCCACATATGTACAATAAGATTTATATATAGCAGCCACTTTTGTGGTGGTCAAGAACTGGAAATTAAGGGGATGCCCATTAACTGGGGAAATGGTTGAACAAGTTGTGGTATATGAATGTAATGGAATACAATTGTGCCCAGGAAGACATAAGAGAAAACTGGATTTATATGAACCGATGCTGAGCGAAATGAGCAGAATCAGAACATTATACACGGTAACAGCCACAGTGCGTGAGGACTGTTTCTGACAGACTTGCCCTTCACACCAATGCAAGGACCTAAAACATTCCCAAAGGATTCTTGATGCAAAATGCCATCCACTTCCAGAGAAAGAAGTATGGAATCAGAAGGTAGAATGAAGTGACTATTTTCTTTTTTGTTTTGTTTTTCTCATGGTTTCTCCCATTCGTTTTAATTCTTCTGTGCAACATGACTAAATGTGAAAACGTGTTTAGTAAGAATGTATGTATAGTGCCTGTACGCCCTCTGGGGAGGGAGGTGGGAAAGAGGGGGAGAAAATTTAAAAATTATAGAAGCAATTGTTGAGAACTGAAAACAAATAAATGAATATAATTTGGTTAATAAAACTCCCCCCTCCTTAGTAAACAGTAAAAACAACTGTACCCTTTGACACGAATTCTGTGGCTGAAAATATAACAGAAGTGCAACATTGCATTGTTATTTGCAAAGAAACTGGAGGTAACTCAAATAATCCAAGAGAATGACACAAACTGTACACATTTGTGTAACAGAATTACTAAAATTTAGTGAGACCCAGAGATGAGGAATCTTAAGAGAACCTTAAAAAATAATTCAAAGGATTTGGAATAACGCAAAATGTCTGCATCCTTTGACCTAGAGATCCTGCTATATATTCCAAGGAGATCAAAGACAAAAAAGGGAGGTCCCATCACATCAAAAAGTCCTTATCACCTTATTATCAGTGTTTTTATGCATTTTTTGGAATTGAAACCGATGCCCAACAAGATGGGGAATACAAATCATAACACATAAAGCTAATGGACACAGAAAATATGAACAAATAGTAAATACAAAGACTTCAGAAGCATGGAGAAACTCATGCAAACTGGTACATAAACAGGAAACCATCTACAATAATGGAACAAAAAATCCTGAAATTTAATACTTTGTATACATCAATATACATCCATGATGTCTAATGAACATATTTAGTTTAAAAAAGGAACAGATGAGAAAATGAACTTCCCTTTTGAGCAGATATATTTTGAGGATATGGGTAGAAAAATGAATACATTTTATCAAATTCGGTTGATATTAGTTTGCCAAACTGCATCCCCCCTCCCCTTTTTTTGGTTGTTATAAAGGGTGATTCTTTAGGTATGGGAGAAGAGACAAATTTGGAAACAAAGATGTAAAATGAGATAATTTTTTTAAAAAGAATACAAAAGATAAAAAGAACCAGAAGTATTTACTTATTGCAGTCACATAAGAGGAAAAACAAGTGACTATGGACGAAGAGTAAACTTGGATGTAGTGACTGGAAAAATCCTGATATTTTGTAGATCAAAATTAATCTAAATGAAAATACAAGGTAAGTTTAGCTTTGATGATGTTCAATATTAAATTTGACAAAATTTTTAAATGTAATGCCACATAAATGTAATGCCATACAATATCACTGTATGAAACTTCTAGCAAGCCAAGCTAAAGCTTTAAAAACGGATATTCCTGAATTAAATGGATGAATGCTACTTACCATATTTTTAGAAAATATTCCTTGACACTAGATTTTTTTTTCCCTTTGAAGCACTTTCTCTGTGTTTCAAGTTATTCTTATTTTCAAGTTTTCTTTTTTCTCCTCTACCAGGGAGACCAGCTGACAGAAAGATTGCAAAAATTCTCCTTTTTCTTGACATTATCATGGTCATCACATAGTTTTTTTTCTGGTTCTGCTCACATGGTTCTACATTATTTCATAGAAACCTTCCCAAATTTCTGTCAATTCCTCCTGCCATTTCTCACCTGCATGCCTTTTCATCACATTCACAGAGCATAATTTGTGCAACCATTCCCAAAGGATAATTACACTCCTTTTTGTTTCCAGTTTTTTGATGCTACATAAAAATGCCGCTATAAATGTTTTTGTCTTTGTATCCCCGCCACTAAGGTAATGCAGTGGAGGCCCAGGAAGATGTGACTACAAAATGCAGCCTCAAGACACTTACTAGCTGTATGATCCTGAGCAAGCCACTGAACCCTGTTTGCCTCAGTTTCCTCATCTGTCAAGTGAGCTGGAGAAACAAATGGCAAACCACTCGAGTATCTGCCAAGAAAATCCCCAATGGGGTCACATAAGAGTTGGATACTAAGGATGTAGTTAATTTAATAAATGCCTAATTAACTGTGGATAATTGACTTGCCTCTGTCTTCAACCACCATATGACTCATACCACGGAGTGTAAGTGACTTTTGGGGCACAATTCCAAATTGTTTTTCAGTCCCTCCCACCCCCTCATCCCCACTAACGCAAATATCACACCCCTGTAACACCTATAGTCAAGCAAAACAAATTCTCACATTGACCATGTTCAATAGTTTGCATCGGTACCCTATCACCTTAGTTCTCTGGAATCATGATCAGTCATTCCACTGATGAGGTCCCAAGTCTTTCCAAGTTATTTATCTGTACGATATTGTCGTTGTGTATGCGTTTTCCTGCTTCTGCTCACCTCATGCTACATATATTTGTAGAAGTCTTCCCAGGTTTCATCCTCTTCATTTCTTACGGTGCAGTAGCACTATTCACATTTATGTTCTGCAACTTGTTTGGTCATTACCCAATTTGTGACACCATGTTTCCAATTCTTTGCTATATTCCTTCTATTCCTATTTTCTCTTTCCTTCCTGTTTCCCTGCAGAGTGAAATCCATTTCTGTATTCTGTATTCTTTCCCTCTAAGTTTTTTCTGTACTGTTTGTCCAAATTACTTCAAGATGACATCAAGTTCAAATTTGGGCATAACAACCTAGGGAGGGCATCGATTAAAATGGAGGGGTACTGGGACACTGAAGGGCTCCAACTGCGACTATCCTAAGGGATTAGTTGAGGAAACTGGAGACACCCAATGTAAAAAAAAGAAAGACATGAATTCAAATATTTGGAGAGCTGAGGTAGAAGAGGGATTTTGTTAGTCCCCAAAAGAAAAACAAAAAATATGAAAATTCTGGTCCATATATGGAGAAATATAAAAACAGCTGGGCTACCTTGCAAAGTTACTGCTTCCTTCTTACTAGATACTTAACTGAACCCTGACTGACCATTCACAGACTAAAATGGCTACCTATGGTACCTTTTAACTCCTGAAAATCTTATCCCCACTAACTACAGCTCCGAAAGGTGACTTACTCAAATGAAACAGGTACCATGGTTTGACAAGTTTGAATGTTCACAACATTTTGATGAACAGAACCAGCTCTACTCCTAAAGCACCTGCTGACTAATCAAATAGTAGGAATAGTTAGGGAACCGTTTGCCACTGTCACAACTGTAAAAGAGTGATGACCAGAATGTAGTTAGGTAGGGGTACACAGGAACACTTAGACTAGCAAGGGCTTTAGATTTACTCAGTTTAAATTCCATCCCTTAAAAAGTTTTGCCCTGGAAATATAGTTAGTCTTATACAACACAACTATTATGGAAGTCATTTGCAAAACTACACAGATTTGGCATATATTGAATTGCTTGCCCTCCAAAGGGAAGGGGTGGGGAGGGAGGGAGGTAAAGAAGTTGGAACTCAAAGTGTTAGGAACAACCGTCGAGTAATGTTCTTGCCACTAGGAAATAAGAAATACAGGTAAAGGGGTATAGAAAGCTATCTGGCCCTACAGGACAAAAGAGAAGATGGAAACAAGGGCAGAGAGGGATGCTAGAAGAGAGAGCAGATTGGTCATAGGGGCAATTAGAATGCTTGGTGTTTGGGGGGGGGGAGGGGACAAAAGGGAACCCAAAATTTTGTTAAAATGAATGTTAGAAGTTAAATAATTAATAATTAAAAAAAAAAAAGTTTTGCCCTGGGTGACTAAAAGTAGTAACCAAATTTTGCCATCATTTCATTTTGTTAAACTGAGTTCATTTAACCAGGTCAATACATTTATCATTTAAGGATCAACTTAGTGCTTGTTCTTTCCTCGTTTTAACCAAAAGAGGCTATATCAAGATACACAAAACCAGGGGTGGGGGGACATTTGAACAGTGTAATGGAAATAAAGCTATCTAGAGATAACTTGAGAAAGGGGAAGCCTTCCCACACGTCTTTTTTCCTTTAATTTTCCTGTTTCCTTCACCCATTTCTTACTTTGTCCCATTAAACAACTTGAAGGGATACCCACTTTAGGATGGTATGAAACCACCTTTATAACCACATAACCACACACAACCTTCAATACATTTGGTTAAACTTCAATCCTGTTGAAGTTAACAGGAAAAAAGTCCATTAAAACATATAAAGGTGCCCATGCCTTTTTCTTTATGCAAGATGCTTCATTGACTAAAAATTAAAAAAAAAAAATCATTAGTGGAAAACCAATGCCTGGCTCAGTTTTGATTCCAAAGGAGAGATGAAAGTTTTCCCTTCCCAGTATAGAGGTAGAGGATGAGAAGTGCCATACACATGGTTGATATGTCCATTGGCTTTGCTTAATTTGTTACACAAAATTTACCGTGAATCCAGGTTCAAATGGTTGGTGAAATGTTAAAATTCGGAAAGAATGAAGCCAGTCAAATCCCTTCTATTTGTGTAGCTTCCTACTCACACTTCTCCCAAATTTGGATTTAATAACACTAAAAACCTCAACACGTCATAAAGGTTTTCTCTTGCTTTTAGACCTTCTAAAAAAAATACAAAAGCACAATGCCACATAGTATATTTTGGGATTATGCCACTGAGGAGTCAGAAATCAGGATGTGTAGTTGTGAGAAAAATTTTGGAAAAACCTGGCCGTAAGACAAGACTTCTTTTCCTTCTCATCTACAATCCACTGAGACATTTCTCTTACTTGTAAGAGTTACACAGGTTACATTTATTGTAGTTTTACTCTTCATTCTTAATAAGCAGTTGAATTAGATGTTCTGTGCACTTCTGGGTTTTTTTGGCTAGTATAGGCCCAACATGAAGTTTCTTTATGCCATCCTAAATCAACATTTTATTTGCCAAGGCAGATTTCTCCTTCACACTTTCTCCTGAAAATCTTGTAATAAATTGCAGTTACAACATGTCGTAAAGATGCCTAGCTTCTACTATTTACAGATTGCTTATATGATATCTTGATGATGGAGATATTCAACTTGAAACAAACATTTATAGCTACTGCTTGCAATCTGGTCAAGCATTAAGTTAGTTAAAACAAACATTAAGCTAGTTGGCCTAAATACAACAAAATAAAACAAATTAGTGGCTCTCATCCTGCATTCACTGTACATATAAGAACCCCTTTCTTGCTTGTAATCTGGTAAAACAAACTAGTTAGTCCAAGTAGAGCAAAATTAACTTAAAATTAGGTGGCTGTCACCCTGCATTCACTGTATATAAACAACCCCTTTCCCAATCAACATTTAAAGAGTTACCCCTTTTCTTCCCCAGTTCAGTTCCCAACAGTAGTATTGGGGTTCCTATTACAGTGAATGGAGAGAGCCAGAGGTAGGGCTGGTTTTGACTAGCATTATTTTTTAAATAACAGCATAATGGCAAAACAGAGAGGAACTCATTCTAAAACCCTAAATCCTCAGAGATTTGGGGTTATCATAAACTGTAAATAAAATGCCTTCCTAAAGAATGGGGTTTAAATCTACCCTTGGCATACCACATGTAATCAGAATTACTTGTTAAATACAGACAACACCTAGGCAATACAGCAAAAGCATCACAACAAACCCCAATCTGACAAACAACCATATGGACCAAAACATCAACATGTTCAAAGTTTTCTGATAATAAATTCAGTACAAAATTTTAATTTCAGAGCTTAACAATTCTAATTGCTTGTGTACACTGAGTTAACCAAAAATCAAACCTCAGTCTAAGCCACTGCATATACATATTGAAACAAAAAGTACAAGTCATGAAAAAATGCTTTGGGGCTTCTTTACCATAAGGAAATAATGAAGTATCCTGCACACTGAACATCATAAATTGCAAAGTCAGCATTTTATATTACTGATTTTATTAACTTTTTAGAACACAACTATAGGTGAATATTACAACAAAAACAATAGCTAGTACTGAGTGTGTTAAGATGATTGTAGTCCTTCACTCATTCACTATTGCATACAAAAGCCAGCATTACAATGAAGGGTATTCATTGCCCCCCAATTAAGAGGTCTGACACTGAACCCCACCTCTGGGATGATGCTCATCATCCTCATAGGCTTCTCCATTGTAATGGCGTCTTCTTTCTTGAGATGGGTCAAAGTCCACCAGTTCTACCTGATCCATATCTTCAGTCTCTTCTACTTCCTTTCTTTCAGGCAGTAATTTTTCCAACAAAGACAGCTTATCTGATGAAAGAAAGCCATTCTCTGGGAAGTTCACCTGTTAAAAAAAAAAAAGGTCATTATTCTAATGTTTCTAAAATTATAGGTGACAGCACCTAAGTTTTCCTATAATAGTGTAACTAAACCCTTGGCTTCCTTCTACACCCATAACAGGTGGTTTTAGGAACAAAATAGAATACTGAATACAAACATGGCAATATGGGAGAGCAAATGTGGTCATGTTAAGGGCATCAGAACAGAACTCAGAATTTGAGCAATAAACTCCTTGGGCCTCAATTTCATCACGTGAAAAATGGAAGATTCTTCCAAAATCAACTCGTATTTTACTTTTGGCATCACTAGTATCTCCCCTGATCTTTTAGTTCACAAAGTATAACCCATCTTTCTATATCGCCCAAACACTAGATTTCTACTTCATTTGATCCTCAGAGATCAAAAGATTCTCTAAGGGTTCAAAATTATTTACAAGAAAAACACTTGATTTTAAAATCTATTTTAAAATAACTTCAATTATTTCAACTTGACATAGTATGTCACTTTTAACAAAGTGCTATATGAAAATTTATAATGAAAAGTACTACTTTGGAATTAGAAACTGGGTTCTAATTCTAATTACTGCTTCTTATCAAATACAGGAATGGGGGCAGGGGGATAAGGGGTGGACAAGATACAATTCACTCTAATCCCCCTGGACTTGTTCCCATGAGGATATTGAAGCAGATTATTTCTTCCAAGTTCTAAAACCTAGGATATTAACTTTTGTTGGAAAAACTTACAAGTATGTTAAAAATCAGTTTTTACGTAAAGGTGAATAATACAATCATATTCTCCCTCCAAAGTCAGTTGTTTTGCTTACATAAGCAACTTTCAGTAACATTAAATACTTAAGACACTCATTTCGCAACTTACCTTAAATTCAATTATTAGAATTCCTTTCTCATAAGGTCGGCGATAAATGGGCATACCTTCATTCAGGACACATTTGATATCTCCATGTTTAACAATCTGACCTAAAAGGAGCAGTACATGGTCATTGTTGCGAAGAAGTATATAAAACATGCTGGGAAAAAGAAGGGTGTGAATAGAGAAAGGAGAATCCTTGATAACCAGAAGGATCATATTTGGGAAAAGTAACTGTTTTCTGTCAAAGCTATGGTTTTTTGTTTTGTTTTTTTAGGAAGCTGCCAGAGGACATGACATTTTCTATAATTTCTTCTACATTATAAGATACTACAGACAACTGTCAGTCAAGAAACAAAACACCCTCCCAACCCACCTATCTTTAATTTTCCCTTAAAGCAATTAAGGATGTGGTTAACTGCTGATTACTTACCAGGATGAGAAGTAATGACTATAGTTCTATTATCAAGAGTTGTTATTGGTTTCTGAAAGCCACACAATGCTTCAACCAATTGGATATCCATACACGTGAAAAGGTCCTCACCACGTCTATTATACAAAAAAAAGTATGTATCTTAATGTTTTTAAAAATAATTTAAATCAGTTTGAGTATACTAAGTTTTAAATGTTTATCTGTAAGAAATTATTTATGATCATTTAATGTTAAGACACTAGGACTTTTTGTTTTAAAGAATGATCCTTTCCAAAAAGTCTGAGTTATCCTATTCTAATTTAAAAAATCCTGTGGAATAATACAGTAGGAAAAAGTTATCCAACACTCAAGAGGTAGACATGTAGATTGCTTTAAAAAATAATTTTAAAAAACACACAGGGGGAGGGGTGGGAGGACACTCACCTTAAATAAACTACTTGTGCTTAAAAAAAAAAAAAAAGTATTTTTTCCCCTTTATGCCATAGGGACTTCTCCCTTTCTTTTCCAAACCCCCAACAACAAAAATTTCTATAATTAAATATGTTTACTAAGAAAAACGTTTAAAAGCTTGCTACTCTGTTCTAACAGATCTGTTTAATATTAAAGACTGATTTTAATGAATCATAAGTTATTAGCTTATACCCTATTAAATTGTTTAATCAATTTTTTAAAAAATTACTATTAATGAATTAGCTTAAAATGCAAATATCATACATACTCCCTACTCCCCTCCCCACAACACCTCACAAGTTACTGGGAATATGGTATCAACTTCATCAATCATTCATTCTTAGAAAAAAAGTGCTTGGATTTAGACACATGACCACGATCTTTCCCTTTCACTGATATACTCTAGTATATATTAGTCATATTGATTTTGCTGCTGATGCAAATATTGAGAAAGATAGTGAAGAAAATCCCATGGAATTTAAGTGTACAATACAAGGCATTCCAAAGGTCTTAGTACAGACCCTTAGGACACCCTGTACTATATGAATTTAAGAAACTTATTTCTGGGCCAAAGATGAAGTGTGACAGTACTGCATGTAGTCAGAAGGTTCTCCTGCTCGAATAGGCTTTTCAAAGACTACCATTACTACAAGATAAAAGTTACAAGACTGATTTCGATTTGCCACAAATATGCTGTTCAAAAATGGAAATCAATTACATCATCGGGTAATAAAAGCTCCCATCTTTGAAGTTTTCACAAGCAGGGGCTGGATAACCATTTGCCAAATCAAAGATTTAAGATTAAAAGAGTAGCTGAAGAGATCCCAATCTAGTAGAGCGGCCTTGTCACAGGTGACAAACGGTAGCCCTGCTTCTAACTTACCCACAGTAAGAGAGGCCCTGACTCCACACTTCAAACCAGCAGCCACAGTACAATTCCACACAATGAGGATTCCCATTATGATCTCTTCCAAAATTAGTCTAACCAGGATCAACACAATTTTTTCTTCTAAACTATTAACAATGGTTAGTGACTTTAAATAAAAAACCCAACCTATTTTAGCTTATTTTCTTCCTGCTAAAGCCGGAGCCTACTCAGGAGTAACTTGGCTATCTACACATAAACATCAAGTTCAACATTAAAATTATCTTTTTTTTTACCGTGTAAATATAGCATTATCCTTCTGATCCAAAACAATGATAATATCTCCTGGCTCAAGTCCTGGCTCCTGGTCACCTTCACCATGGAATGTTATCTTCTGACCATCTTTCATGCCTAAAATAAATAATGCATTGAAACAATTCCAGAACGCAAAAACAGTTTTGGGAGGTACAGGAGAAATAGGAAGTCCCAAGACTTATCAACTTCTGTACAACACAACTATATTTTAAGTTTCTTAAGGAACAGAACCAAGTCTTTCTACTTGTTAACTTCACATTGTTAATACTAGATACAATATTGATTTAATTTGTTAATACTAGATACAATATTGATTTAATTAGAAACCGTAAAAGATGTGGCAGAGACTTTAAATAGGACAGTTTGTTTCATAGAGTGCAATCATAATCAAATAAAAATATTCACTCAAGTCTTTTGTAAAATCTGATGTAAAAGAAAATTCATTATTAATAGTTTTCCAGTCTGATAGGTCCACAAGGTAGCAGTGAACACTTTCTACTGCGCCTTTACTCCTAAGGTATCGTTAGAAATTACTACCTGGCAACTGACTAAAAAGACTAATTTTCTAGAGCATTTCAAAATTAAGTCTATTAGAGTTAAAGGCATTTAACTGAACTTCCAACAGCCAGTATGTGAGGTGGCTTTCTTTTTGGAGGCAATCAGGGTTAAATGATTTGTGCCAAGGGTCACACAGCTATTTAGTGTCTGAGGCCACACATGAACTCAGGTCCTCTTAACTCCAGGTCTGGTGCTCTAACCTACTATGCTCCAAACTCAGATTTTTCTGACCAGTTCCATGACAGCAACGGAGTCAGACTAAAATAAAAAGGGATTCCTGCAGGCTGCATACTGACTTAGTAAAACACAAATTATCTATGCTGTATTACATTTTTATTCACTTTGTTAAACACTTCCCAATTATATTTTAATCTGATTTGGCTGTGTGAATTTGACACTTCTGCATTAGTCCATACAGGATTGAGCTGTGTAACTCAAAATTGCCTAGATTCTAGCAGCCCATTCTGGGTACAGAAAAAGCCAGGTGAATAAATGTCCCTTTCTGTGTCCGCATTTTTAATTGTATATATAAAATAAAGCTAAGGAAGAAGCTAAGAGGGATCGATTGAACTCTTAATTCAGTTCAGTACAGCAAAACCACTTACCTTAACAACCTGTAATTAACAAGATAAAGATGTTTTTGTTCCCTCTAAACCCATAACATTAACTTCTTTTTAAACAGAAAAAACTGGGTCATATCTTTTCCTTTTGAAAACCAGAGCTAAAAAAATGCTTTCCTCAAGATTAAAGGACAATTTTGTAGTATGTCGATTTAAGTTTTTAAGGTATTAAATACTATAAAAGAATGTGAGAGAGAGCGCCTTTCCTTGACCCAGTTATATGAATCATGGCATATATCACATTATTTTGAAGGAATTAAAGGTTTGCCATTCCAGATTTTCTACTAGGATCCAGGTATTATTAAATTTTTAAAAGACCAAAATGTACTCAAGTTCATTTACTTTAGGCTTCCAGATTATTTCTCTCTGCTTCCCAAACAAATTTAAATCTGATAAGCACCCTATAAACATCACTCTAATTAGTATTTATAACAGAATAATGAGGTATTTACAGAAGTGGTTCTTTTCTGAAAAGACCAGGCACATTCTTTGTAAATGAGTTATCTATATAGTATGGCCACACTCCCAAGATGACCAACACAACTGGAACATAGGCTTCTTATTAAAATGTATTGTGATTAAAGGTTAAAAAAAAAAATCATTCAAGATACTTACCCTTGTCAATATGAACCTCCAGAATTTTCTTCTCTCGGACAATCTTCCTTCCATTACAGCTTTTACATCTATCTTTAGGGCTGATGCGTTCCCCATGCCCTTGGCATTCCATGCAAACTGACTGAATTTGCTGAACCATTCCAGGTCCTATCTGATGAATTCTTATTTGCATTCCAGTACCTCTGCAATTGGGACAGCATTCTACAGCTCCTTTTTTTCCACCCCGGCCTGCACCACAGAAAAATTAAAATTTCAACAACTGAAATAGGCTTACAATATAGAGTTGAGTATTAAAGGTACATACCAACACACCTCAAAACATTATCTGCTTCTGACAGTGAGCTACCACAAACAGGAGCATCTAGAAAACGGAAGATTACTAAGCTTACTAAGCACCCTGATAAACTTAGAGGTAAGACAATTCCTCCTTTCAAGACATTCACATTCTCAGTGGTGAGGGAAATAACAAAATAGTTCAATTACATAATGGAAAGGTTGGTGGGACTTAGGATAGTTGCTGAGAACAGCAGAGTCAATGTGGGGGTAAGCCAGAGGGTGAAGCAGGAAAGATGGCAAGGCTTAGTGGTCTTTCAACCTTAGCAGGATTGAAGTTCTATCACCCTATCTATCCACGCAGTCTCAGGTCAGAGGGTACACCAGGCCTGTGTTAGGAGCACTTCCCCAGAGCAGGTGGCAGGGCTCACTCCTCTCTTCTACCCTGAATGCTCTCTTTTCTATCTACAAATAGCTTAACTGTAAAAGGGTTTACAGTGGGAGACCTAGCCTTCTACCACTTCCTACTTCCTTCCCTCCCTTTTCCTGTGCCCTGCTTTTCTCCCACCACTGTGCCATCCACATGCAATCTGGCTATACTTCACTTTGGAATTAATAGAAAGCTGAAGTCTCTCACTTGAACCCGTAAGTTTAATTTGGAGAAACAGGCAGGTAGAAATCTCTCTTTTCCTATCCTAGCAGGCCTTCCCTGATACCTCATCGAGATCTCAGCAAGTCCTTTCACCTATCCCAATTCTTCTTCCCCAGCAGTGCCTCAGCCTCAATCTATTTTCTTCAATTTCCTGCTCGTCCCTCTAAAAATTTCTGTTCACTAGATGCACTATCTCTAACTTGAGATGGCAAATATCTTGCTACTGCACCCAAGCCTAAAAGTCTTGTAATTTTTTGAGCATTAACACATTAATAACTAAGATCTCAAAGTGAAAATATGATTTTTTTAAAATAGGAACTTGTAGTTAGGTTGAAAGACTATAGAAAAAGATTTTTAAAACATACCTTCACATTTATCACAAATCACATTCTTTTGCAAAGCCAGTTTTCTCGTTGCACCATTATATAAATCTTCTAAGGTCACTGACAACTGATGAACAACATTTTTACCTGCAACCAAGTAGTGAATAGCTTTATTCAATACATCTCAATTTTAAATCCCAATTTGTGCTACGTAACTTAATATAACCAGTCTAAAAGAATTGATTCTGCTGTGTATCCTGTGCATAATTATTAATACTGGACACCTCTTTCTGCAAGTTCTATATTCTTCAATGGGAAATCTGTGTGGAAAGAGCTGAAATCGTAAAAAAGCCAGTTCCAAACCACTGTTTCAAGAGGGCCCAAAAGAAGTAGCACGTTACTTTAACCTTTTGCTCCCTGGACTATCATCTCATTTCTAGCTTTTAAGATTTGTCCTAAGTCAAAGGGGAGACAACATGTGAGATCACATATTTGAAAGTTCAGGCCAAAGTCAGGAACATATTTAACAGTGAAATTCCTTTTTACTAGCACAACTAAAAACTTTTAATCCCCTCCCTGAACTTTATTACACAATCTTGTGTCTCTTGAATTTTTAAGATGGTGCACAGTTATCAGACTTTTAATTAGGAAGAGCAAACAGTACATTCTGCCTCAGACGTTTCTTGGTTACATTGGTTGGGAAAGTCACTTAACCTTTGTAAGACAGCTTCTTATGTAAAACAGTGATAAAGTAACTATCACAGGGTTGTGAGGAACAAAGATTAATTTTCACATGACTGTTTTACTACACAGATCACACTGAGGGCTAGTTTTATTTTTATTTGGATGCTCTTACAATGTGATGCCCTGAACTAGAGAATATTCATGCTATGATCTGACCAGCATCAAGATAAAGACTATCTTTCCTGTGAACTAGATATGATGCTTCTAAATAATACAGCCTAAAATTAACTTAGAATACCACAGGTTTATTAAGCTGTGCACAAAATCTAGTTTTTTCCTCATGAAAAATTGCTGTCAAACCAAATTTCCCCATTCCTCACTTAACTGAAGTTTGAGTATTATACTTATAATCACTGTTACATGTCATCCTGTCACTGTCTGAATGTCACCCTTAATACTAAACTGGAATATACTTTGATTTTTTTTAAAATATAAAACACAATCTGAGAATTTACAATGCCCTGAAAGAAACATTTTAGGATCAACTATTGATGTGGAGAGCTCTCAACCTTAGGGTCACATGACTGACATAATCAAACAGCAGAGATCTGATCTAGGACTAGAACGATGGAACAAGAGATAAAAGGAATAATGGATCACAGAACATAGAACCTAAGGATGTTAAGAACATCTAGAATAATACCTTTACTTTACCAAGAAAACTGAAACTCTTTGAGTTTTAACTGGCCAAAAAGGCCACACCAGACTCAAAATCAGGTTTTTTCCTAATTTAAACAAGTAACTACAACTTTCTGGAAACCCCTTAGAACTCACAGATCATAAATAAAATCTTCACTTTCCATGTTAATTCAAGCAATAAAGTAATGAGGTCAACTGCAATCCAGCTCTACATATTACAATACCCTGTTCTCTACAAGTCCATTTCCCAACTAATAAAATGAGGGAGATGGATTAAATGAACCTAGGTCTCTTTTCAACTCTAAATTCTACCAAGTTATTGCTTTTCTTGTCTACCAAAGGAGTTAGTTATACTTTCAGTGTGAAGAGCAAGTTAAAAGAGCTTAAGAGAGGTAAAATACCCTTATTAAGTGAGGGCTATTCAAGAAAACACCCAACTCAATGAGTTCAAGTCAGGAGACCTGGAAGAAATATATGTCAGCGTACTAAAAGAACAGAGATGGTAATAGAGAACAATCTTCTATCATCTTTGAAAAATAAATCAAGAAAATCAAGAGTGGAAAATACTAGAATACTGAATACTCCCAATTTTCAATGAGGATCTTTAATTCTTCCAATTTTAAGTCAGTGATAATGTTTTAATCTGGAGTAAAGATATGGTTTCTGAGCATTTATTAAAGGAATTTGTGGTCATTGAGAGCCAACAGTTTTATCCAAAAATTACATCAGATGACAACTATCTTTTTCAAAGGAGGGTTAATAGATTTCTACCAAGGTGATGTGTATGGAATTATCCTTACCTATTGTTATTTCTGAATTTCAGAAGGTATCTGGCAAAGTTAATCAATATTTCATTGTTGACTAATTGTGAGATGAGCTACATGGTAAATATGTGGGTAAAATCTACACTCGGTGATTAGAGCTAAATAAGAAGACGTGAATATAATGGAATATTACTGTGATATAAGAAATAATGAAATTTTATGTAATGTATAGGTATGTATATATACATATATACACACATGTATGTGTGTACACACACACATATATGCTATAGCTTGGGAAGAAACTATAAAGACCACCATGAACTAATTCAGAGTAAACTAAACAGAAATAAATTTGATGATACAACAGTTACAACACTCAGAGAGAAAAATAATCAAGATTTTGAGAACTCTGATCAATACAAAGAATGATAAGCTCCCCAAGTCCAGAAGACTGAGGATGAAACACCTCTCCTGCTGCAGATGATAAAAAATGCAGCTACAGACATACAGATGCACACGACCACGTTTTGCACAAGGACGGTACTAGATATTTGTTTTGGTGGACTACAATATTTTGAGGGGGTTTTTTCTGTTAAAAAAATTAATAAATGGGATAATGGCCACAATGGGGAGGTGACAGCAAAAGCTCACAAAAAACCTCAACAACCAGACTCAGAATAGTGATTAATAAATAGATCAATGTCCAACTGGAAGGAATTCCTAGTTGAGTAAGCACCACAACATTTTCTTTTTACCTAGTTCTACTCAGAATGTTGTCAATGGCTTAGAGATGGCATGCTTTTCAAACTGCAGATGACATGAAGCCAACAAAAAAGGGGTCATTTATGTCAAGTAACATCAGGCATTCCCCCCAAATCCAAATAAATTAAAACTGGACGCTGAGGATTAATTAACACTGGGGGGGGGGGGGGGTTGTTTTGTTTTGTTTTAAACCTCTACAGATATGTACAGGACAGGCGAAAGGTGCCTATCCCGTGAAAGTGTTCCCGTTTTAAGGAACTCCAAGGACAACAAAGCCATTGTTTCACTGCCATCGCAGACTCTCTGAAGCCCCTGCTTACCTCTCCGTTCGCGCTGCATTCTCCCACCTCCTCCAAAAAACATGTCAAAGATGTCCATGGGAGAGCCGAAGCCACCCCCGGAGCCGCCCTCTTTGATGGCCTGCTCTCCCCCTTTGTCATACAGGTCTCTCTTCTTGGCATCAGAAAGCACTTCGTAAGCTTGAGAGATCTGCTTGAACTGTAACAAGAGGCCACAGTGTAAAGCAGGTTCTTCTAAGGTGCAGCCAGGACCTAGGTTCTGGTCACGTCACATTTCACACAGATTCGTCAACCCACTGACACGGACCCTCAAACCAGACAGAACACAAACCCAAAGCAGACCAGACAGGACAGCGGTCATCAGAGGATTCCTCTTCCTCCTACTTTCGGTCCCCACTAAGACTCTTTAAAAAGGAAGCACCACTCGCCTTCTCTCCCTCGTTCGGGTTCTTGTCCGGGTGATACTTCAGGGCCAGCTTTCGGTACGCCTTCTTCAGCTCCTCCTGGGAGGCGTTGGGCTTCACCCCCAGGACGTCGTAGTAAGTCGTCTCCTTCACCATTTTTACAGTCTGCACTTAAAACCACAACCTGAAGGCACTTAGAATCGATTGATGCCAGCTGATCGATTACGTATTTCTGAAGGTTTTACCCAAGCCTTTGAACCAAGAACTGGGTCACGTTTCATAACCCTAACACCTGGGCACACCTGGGGGCCTTTAGGGACCGTCCCAGCCCTCCTGCCTCTCCCCAAGGCCGCCTCCTACCCGGCTACAAGACAAAGAGCCGGGGGCCCAGGCCGGTGGAGGGCTCGCCACAAGCCCCCGCCCGGAGGCGCTTCCCCGGATCCCCTGCTGCGCCCTCGGAGGCCGGTCCCCCACCTCCCACCTCCCCGGGACGCCCCGCCCCGGGGCCAGGCTCCCCACCACGAGGTGAGGCCCCCAGTTAAACGTCTGGCAGGTCATCCTCGTCCCCCGACCCACCGGGGCCGCCTTCGCCTCGGCCCCCCACCTCTCCTTCCAAGGCTCCCTTTCCGGGGCGCCCCCCCCCGAGATCACGGTCTCCTGACCCGCTACGTGGGCGCTGCCTCCCCCCGCCACGCTCGGCACCCCCACAGGAGGCTCGCGGCCCCGACTCGAGGTCACGACCTCTATGGGCGCTCGGGGATGGAGCTCGCGTGTGTGTGCGGCGTACCTGTACCCACGCGCGCGCGCGCACACGTACACTCACCATCCAGGGCTCCTTCGGGGGAGGTTGCGGGGGAGCGGGGACGCGCACGCAGACAAGAGCGCGCACACAGCGCCCCCGTACCCCCGCAAATAGGTGCGCCCCCCCCAAGAACCGAAGAGACCGGAGTGGGGGGAGGGGAAAAAGGAGAGAAGAGGATGGGGGGAAGCTACCGACATCGCGGGGGGCGGGGAGGTGGCGAGGAGGCCAGGGAGAACGCCAGGCCCATTGTTCGGCGCCCAGGCTGCAGAGCGGGGGCAACACCCCTCGGAAATCCGGGGCCCCGGCCCCCGCACCCCGGGAGAGGCGCCAACGGCCTTCCCGGCTCTGGCGGGAGAGCCGAGGTGGGGGGTGGGGATGGACTTACCGGGGAGCGACGCTCGCCGTACGCCCGGTGTCGATGCCCACGTCCGGGGTGGGGTGAGAGGGGACCGCCCGGGAGCCGGTGGGGATGTTTGGGGATGGAGTGGAAGGAAGACAAGATGGGGGAGGGGGCGCGAGTTCTTGCGCGCGGAGCTCGGGCAGCGGCAGCTGCTGCCCTCCGCCTCTCGCCGAGTTTTCTGGAAAGTTCCGCTCGCGGCCGCGTCCGGCGAGTTTTGTAGCCGAGCGGAGGTGCGTCACTCGCCGGAAGTCCCGCCCCGCCCCGCCCCCTCCCGCTTCTCCCCCTCCCTGCGGCGGTTACTGGGGTAACGGGGGGCGGAGGCGGGACTCCGGAATATTCTAACGGGGGAGAAGGTGGAGGTGGATGATGGAGGCTGTTCGGCGCTGGCGCTGGGGAGGCGGGGGAAAGGAGAGGCCTAGGACCCGGGGAGAGCGAAGGTTCTCGGCCCCGTCCCCTCCCCCACCTCCCGGGGCCCGGGGAGCCAAGCTAGGGCTGGTGGGCCTAAGGAGGCCCCGGCCCAGGCTGGCGATGGGGAGGCGGGGGAAGGGAGAGGCCCAGGGCCCCGGGAGACCGAAGGTTCTCGGCCCCGTCCCCTCCCCCACCTCCCGGGGCCCGGGGAGCCAAGCTAGGGCTGGTGGGCCTAAGGAGGCCCCGGCCCAGGCCGGCGATGGCCCCCGTGGCCCCGCGCCCGAAATCGAGTAATGGCTCCCGGATCCTTCCGCCGGTTTCCCCGTTTCTCCCGATTTTATCAGGCCAAAGCCTCCGGGTCCCCGGGGCTTAGTGAGGATTGTCATTCACTTTAAGTCAGTAGATTAATGTTGAGGGCGATCCCAACATTTCTGCCTGTTAGAAAATGGTATAAATTTGAAAAAGGGAGACTTGGCAAGCACATTTCAGTAAACAAGGAACACCTAATGGGGCAAAGCACCCGGGAATTTCGGATTAACTGGGATGGGCCTCCGGGTTTGTGGCCTTCTCTCCAACTAGGTTTGGAGTGACTTCACTTGGGTAATCGATATCTTACTGCTTGTCTTCTCATGGGAGAATTGGAAACTCAATTTTTTTAAATGTTAAAAGAGTTTTAATGTCATCGGGAAGTATTTAATGGGCTGAATTAAAATATGTTCAGAAAGAAAGAAATTATCTCCACCCTATTTGTAATTTTAAAATCTTGGAAGATGTCCCGGGGCCTGAGCACCCGGGGGTGGCAGAGATTCCAGACAGGTCCCAAGGATTCCCAGGCCAGTTCATTTTTCCTTATACCAAAAAGCCTTTTGGACATTTGAAAGAAAAAAATACATTTAAAAAGCCACTAAGGACAGCTTCCCTGCTGATGTATTTGTTGCCCACCTTTGGTGTGCTGGTCAAGCCTGACACCTGTCTCCTTTTGAGGCCATCAAGAATAAGTCAAGGATTTAGCTGAGGGGGCTGAGGAAATTGAGCTGAGTCTTCCCGGGCCAATTAATTTTAAGGATGCTTTTAATGAAAAATAAAGTCTAAACTACAAGGCAGTTCGGGGCTATCAGGCCACTTACATGACTAGGGCTCCTACTAGACAGACTGATCTTCAGGGTGTGAGAGGCCTGGGGTAGGAAAGTTACTGGAGGAGGACCTTGTACAAGTAAATAAACACTAAAAAAGAAAAAAATGGCAAACAGTTCTGTGTAAGTGAAGACTAAGTCCCAAACTTTAATAATCCCCTGTGGGGAAGGTGATTGCCCAGTGTGAAGCATGCACAGGAAAATTACCAGGACCATCTAGGCCACTGCATAGGTGGTATTTCTAACAGTCACTGATCCTTCTCACAGGTGAGGGTCATTTGCAGCAAGGTAGCGAAGTCTCCATTGCAAACTCAGTGCTAGTGTTGATAATGAGATCATCTTTGTTACTACCACCACCTTCTCCATTCCCCAGATCACTATGGCATCTTCTTCCCGGGAACCCGTTGTAGGGCAAGGAGGGAGAATGCCAAATCTGTGCACCTTTGGGGGCCTGCGCTGAAGAGCTGCTCTTTTCTTCACTGATGGCCGGATAAAGACTCCCTTCTTGCCATTCCAGGAATTCAGGTTTGCTACTAACTCAAGGATGCCCTTTCTTCCAGGCAAATCACACATTCGTCTTCATATGGTTCAAAAGAAAGACACTTCCCAGCAACATGACTCCATCTCCCAGGAACTTTCCAAGAATGATTTGTCTGAACTATCCCTAGGAAAAAGAGACTTGCCAATTGAGGGAGAACTGAACCATTTTCCCAGGATAAATGGAGCCTCTTGAGGGGGCAAGAACTTTTAAGAGTAAGGACTCTCAGCTGGGGATGGAATAAAGAAAGGTGAGAGAGGGTCAACCAGAACTATATCCAAATATTATCTGCCCTGATCAGTTGTCTTCCTGGAAGCTAAATCTGAGAAATTACTGAACTACAGAACTCCTTCCTTCCTAGGGCAACAGTGATGTGACAACTTCTGGGAGATATGGCACCCACCTCTCTTAGGGCATGATGACAAAGTCATACAAGTCTCACTAGATTTTTACCATCCCCTCATGCTATTATCCCTATGTCTCTCCTCCCTTTCTCCCATTCCTCGAAAATGCCTTGCACATAGAGGTACTATTCTTGACAAACTGAAGAGCTACCCCATCATCGTAGATTTGTTGAAGGAAGAAATAATAGGGCAAGATGAAGTGAGATGAGAGTTGAAGAAAAGCCACTCTTGTTGAATAACCTCAATTTTTTCAGTAATGTAGGAGTTGAGATCCTCAGTAGGGAAGGTGGGGATGGAGGAAGGCTCTGGGAGATATGAGAGGGTTAGGTATACCTGCTGTGGAAAATGAGATGGAGAGTTGACTAGGAAGAAGTAGAATGATTACCTTGCTGCAGTGAGGGTCTATTTGAGATTATATAACTATTGCAACTAATGTGGTCTTAGGATTTCCTGCAGTTCTAGTTAACAGTACATGAATAGGAGGGAAGGAGGAAAAATGTAGGAGTGACTGAAAGTTGAGTTTCGGCAAGGTGTTGTCAATGGTAGGACAAGGAGCAAAGGATTCAAGAGTATAGAGCTGAATTGTTCACTAAGGGTTTAGATAATGAAAACAGGAGAAAGTAGCTGGTGAAAAGGTAATAATCTGTGAAAGAACTTAGGGATGGAGGGAATGGAGGTTATAGTGAGGATGAAAAACATAGTAATACATAGGGAAAGATAAAGTATAATGGATTTTGATCAGAGAAATTTTGGAACTTAATTTTGGAACTAAACTTTGGAAATTAAGGAACTCTGAAGTGGAACACTTGTGGGTGATGGCAAGATCAAGGATATGATCACTTTTTTGTGTGTGCAGCTTAGGAAGAATGGAAGGAATAAGTCATACGAACTGAAATAGAAGTCAGGATATTTGAGGGAGCATCAATATACATATTGAAGTCCCTTAATGAGAATGTAAGAGTTAGGATGTGGAAAAAGACTATGAACCATGAACTGAATTTATTGAGTAAAGAAGGATAATGTCCTACAGTGCATTAGATAACAGCCATCAGGATCTGGATCAGGGGATAAATTTGGAAATCATGATCCTCAAAGGAGGAGATCCTGCTGAGTCATAGTGATAGAAATTGAGTCTAGAACTGGTCATGAGGAGCAAGAGGCACTCATTCCAACGGCTACCATAGCCAGTGAGTCAGAGGTATGAGTGAAATGCAACTAATATTGTAAAGGTTGTAGAAGGAAGCAGAGCTAGCAAGTGGAAGCCAGGTCTCAGTACCAGATGGAAGGAGTAAGAAAGAGTTTTATATGAAAGGAAGACTGTTAAAAAGGGAGCAAGCATTTCAGAGAGCATAGTGCAAAGAGGTGTGGTGAATATGAAGTAAGACATTGGCTTATGTTGAGGTGTGTGGGAGAAAGCAAGCAAGCAGGCAGTTGGGGTTAAGGAATAGGGTTAGTGTATTGGCAGCATGCTGGAGAAGTGCCTTGAGGGTACTGGAGGTTGAGGGGATCTTATCTAGTAGCATAGTGCTAGAAAAGGTTCTAGAAGCCAAGAAAGTTGGTGAGTGGTTGGTGAGGTCTTGGCCTGGGTTGGATTGGCTGAGCCAAGCAGCAGGAGAAAGCTCTGGAGAAGGCTAAGGACCAAAGTCAGGAGGCCATTGATATGATCTTGGCTAGCTGCAAGATACATGTAAAACACAAGGTTCATGTACAGTAATATTGATGGTCCCAGTTGTAACAACATATACCCCAATGATTTCTCTCGCTAGTTGACTGACTGACTAGATTGAGGGGATGATAATGCTTTTTTTCTCTCCCATGGGAATTCAAGGTTTCATCTTCTCCCATCTCAAGTTAACTGAAAGAGAAAAAAGTCTCCTGTCTCTTTAAGGGCAAAAATCCCTCCCAAACTCTCCATCATTAAATAAGTCAGTGATAGTGATTACCATTTTTTTTTTAAATATCAGGAGTAATACATTTGTAAGCAACAAAAAGACAATAATTATTTGAGGAACAGTTCATTGGAATGCCAGTCCCTGCATAGCAGGTTATAGAGAACAGAATTGGCTTTCCCCCTTCATTTTTCTCCTCCCTGAGAAAGGAAAACAGGTAGTGAATACTTTCAGTAGTGAATAGAGCATAGAAATCTAACACAGAGGAGAAGAAAAGGAAGGTGAGAGGGACTCGTGTGTATGGCTTACTAGTCCTCTGCAACCTGCTGCTTCCTCTAGCGTTGTGTGAAACTGTTCCCATCCCTTGGGCTCCCCAACATCCTTCTTGGATCTCTTTTACGGCAATGGTGCTGCACGTTTATGCTATTTTTTCTTCCTGAATATTCCGGAGGCAATACCTTCCCTGACAGCCTTCCACTGTGGTAATGTGGTCTCTTTGCTCAAACAGCTCCAAAGCTTGGCCAAAATGGATTTTTCTCTTCCTTCCTCAGCATTCTCCACTAACTCCTATTTTAAACGTCAGAGGTCTTGTAAACTGGGTAAAAAGCTGCTTGGTTGCCGTGGTTACTCTCCACATCTAGAATCCCCCAGGCAACACTGACTATACAAGCAAGTAAAATGGAAGATAAAGAAGCTCCTGGCTGAGAGCATGGGGAGGGAGAGGATGATGGTAAATCAATCAGTAGGGAATAAAAACATTGACCTGTAGCCAGTTAAGGACCAATAGTTAAGATTAGACAGCATAAATTTAGAGTGGATTCAGCTAGCAGATCCAGGGCCAAGGAAACTGTCCGACAGCACTCAGCAGCCCAGGAATAGGAGCAGAGAAGGGAGGAAGATAGATGATTGATTGGTGGATTATTTATGTACCGGGCACCGTGCTAGGTGCTGGGGATACAGACACAAACAACACAGGGCCTGTTCTCAAGAGACAATACTCTAACTGGAGGATGGAGAGACGCACATGAAGAGGAGCTGGGGTGGGCACTGGAGAAGCTCTAGAAAGTAGCTGGAGGGTTTGGTTCTGGTGGATTAGAGTTCTAGGCTGTGAAGACAGAGGCGGATTAGGTAAGGTAGTGAGAAGACGTCTAATGACAAGGGTAACCCAGGGTTAAGGTTTATCACATGATTGATGAGTGGCAATGGGACCAGGGACAAAGAACTAAAGGCCCGGTCGTATGAGGCTGATGACAAGTCCTTCCCAAGAGGTTTCCAGCACTATCCCCCAGGCCAGTCATTAAAGAGTTCATGCTCCAGCTTCCTGAGGTCAGTACCATGAGGGGGCTGGCCTCCAAGGCCTCCAGGGCCCCTCCTGCACCATCCCCGGCTCCCCTTTAGTGGAAGGAGCACAAAGACCTTCATCTTCACGTTCAAGATGATAATAACGGCCAACATTCAGTAACACTGAGAGGGATCCGCCCCACGCTGCGTGTCTTGGCCTTCCCCTCTCAGGAACCTCCGAAGTCTGCAGCAGATTGGGCTGAACGGAAAACTGCCCCAGCCCTTCCTGGCCCTGCCCTCCCCCCACTTAAGGTCCCATGCGGATGATGACTTGTATTTATACAGCGCTTTACAAATATGATCTGATTTTATCCTGGGGGGGGGGGGGTTTACTGTTATCCCCATTTTACAGATGGGCAAACAAGCTGAGAAACCCATGGAGAACACGCAGGCCTTCTCTGCAGGGCGGCAGGGAGGTCCCGGTCATTCGCTTGACCGGGGGGGGGGCGCGCGGAGCCCGTCACGAGTGTCTAGGGCTGGATTTGAACGCCGTCTTCTTCACGCGGGCCGGCGGTTACACCTGGCTACTCCAGCCTGATCGTTCATTAGCAGGTAAAGTGACGGAGGCCCGGTCCACAGCGAGGCAGCGCGGCTGCACGGGCCTCCAGCCCAGGCCGGCCGGGAAAGCTCCCGCCTCTCGGGGTACAACCGTGCCGACGTAAGCAGTGATCACGGGAGCGCGAGGCTAGGCGTCCCCTCCCGCGTCGGGGCTTAGGACGCGGACACGCCGGGCGCGAGGGGGCCGCCTCCCCGGGCTCGCGGGCCTCGGAGCCTCACGGAGACAAGGCCCTTGCTATTCACGCCGGAGGGACTTTTACAACCCCTTCGAAAGTGCCCGGAGGGCGGCAGAGAGGAGAAAGAGGAACGAAGCGGAGAAAAGAGTGGAAAGAAAGGAAAAGGCCCGGCCAGCGCCCCGGGCGGAACGCCCGCCTCCCCTCCGTGATCCTGCGTCTGCTGCGAGGATTGGCCGAGAGCGCCACAAAAGGGAAGGGGCGGGACCGCCCTTCCTGGCCAATCCCGCGTAGCGAACGCTGCGGTCGCTTCCTTGTGACGTCATTTTAGTGCGCTGTCCTGCTGGGGGAGGGGCTGGGAAAAGGGGGATCCGGAATTCGACCGGAAGTGCCTGCCGAAGGAAAGCTTTGCCGTTTTCCTGGAGACAGTTTCATTAACATCCGAAGAGGTAAGCTGCCAGCCTGGTCGTGGCTTCTGCCCTTTCTGTGGCAGTGTCTGGGGCTGACCGGTGTGGAGGGGGCGGGGCGCTCATCTCCCTGGGAAATGGGACCGAGAGGGGGAGGAGGAGAAGCGAGGGTGGGCCCTGCGGTGCCACCCCGGAGCCGGGGGCGTCCCTCTCCGAAGGGGCCCTCGGACCTCTGGCGGTCCATTCGGGAAACACCTTCCGGGGCCTGCTGGAATAGAACGAACGTGGTTGCCTCGACTGTGTGTGACCAAGCAACCAGTACTTTTAGAATTGGAATTAAAGTCAGCCACCAAAGTGTATGGGTGTCGTGGGGGGCGGGGAGAGGCACGGCACCCATCCTCGCAGGAGTTTACGACGTAAGAGAGGAAGATGGTCTGAGTTATTCCATGGCTACGTAGAGAGAAGTGCGAGCAGTGGTAGGAGAAAGCGCCCGGGGGCCTCGAAGGAGGGGGAGGGGCCTTATGTTCTTCTAAATACGAGGTGCGCGATGTCCAGGAGCAGAGCGAGACAGGACGGGGCTGAAGGTCTGCAATGAGAATGTAGGCCGGAATGAACGGAGCCTTAGAGCTCGCCTTCATTTTACATCCAGGGTCACTCACACGACAAGTCCATTGAAGAGTCTGAATTAGTGCTGTATGGGAATCGAGGTTGGCGAGTCCATGTCATGGCGTGCTTCGAGTGCCAAAATGAGGAGTTTAAACTTCATCCCATAGGTCGAGAGTTGGCTACCTACTTGAGACACACTTTGAGAAGAAGAGAGTTTTGGGGGTTTTTTAGATAACTAATTTTTAATATTCTCTTCCATAAGACGTTGAGTTTTGCATTTTCTCCCCTCTCCTTCCCCCTCCCCAAGATGGTACGCAGTCTAATATAGACTCTATTTATACCTTCATATTAAGCATATTTTCACGTTAGTCATGAGGTAAAGAAGAGTCAGAACTAATGGAACTAGGAGAAAGAAGAAACAAAACAACCAAAGAAAAGGAGTGCAAATAGGACGCTTCCACTCCCTTCAGACTGGATTCTTTCTCTGGTTGTGGACAGCGTTTTCCGTTGTTGATCTGGAGTTGTCTCAGATCCTTGGTTGCTGAGAAGAGCTACCTAAGTCTTATCAAAGTCAGCCCTCCAGCGGCGTGCCTGGTACCATGGCCAGCGCTCTCCGGGTTCTGCTCATTCCACTCAGCATCAGTTCATAGAAGTCTTCCCAGGTTTTTCTCCTGCTCATCACTTCTTACAGTGCAGTAGCGATTCCATTACACCCATAGACCACAACCTGTTCAGCCATTCCCCAGTTGATGGACGTCCTCTCGATTTCCAGTTCTTGGCCACCACAAAAAGAGCTGTTATAATTATTTTTGTACCAAAGGGCCCAAGGCCGTTTTCTCCTTTTTATGATCTCTTTGGGATACAGACCTAGAAGCGATATTGCTGGGTCAAAGGGTGTGCACATTTTTGGAGTTCTTTGGGCATGGTTCCAAATTGCTTTCCAGAATGGTTGGATCAATTCACAACTCCGCCAACATTGTATTAGGGTTCCAATTTTCCCACATTTTCTCCAATATTTACTATTGATTTGCATTTCTCTAATCAGTAGTGATTTAGAGCATTTTTTCATGTGACTATATAGATAGCTTCAGTTTCCTCCTCTGAAAACTGCTTGTTTATATCCTTTGACCATTTATCAATTAGGGAATGACTTATATTCTTATAAATTCAACTCAGTTCTCTATATAGTTTAAAAATGAAGCCTTTATCAGAGTCATTGGCTGTAAAAATTGTTTCTCAGCTTTCTGTTTTTCTTCTCATCTTAGTTGCAGTGGCTTTGTTTGTGCAAAAACTTTTTAATTTAATGTACTCAACATCATCCATTTTGCATTTCACAATGTTCTCTCTCTCTTGTTTGGTCATAAGTCCTTCCCTTCTCCATAAATCTGACAAATAAACTATTCTTTGCTCTCCTAATTTAATTACAGTATCAGTTTTTATTTAAATTGACGAAAGTTTTGAAGGGAGGGAAGAGCTAATTTTGGAGTTTGGTGGATTTGGGTAAACCATAAACAATAAGAAGTTAGGGCAGGAAAAATCAAGACAGCTAATCAGTCTGAGAAGATAACTATTCACACTGTGTTGCCATTCATCTTGCAGGCTCTAGGCTAGTAGTTGTGAAGAACTTGAGATTTTGGAAGACCAGAAGGCAGAATGAGGACTTTAGTCTTCTTGAGGGTAGGAGATAAAGGGGCAGGAGTTAAGAGATGAAAAAGAAACAAGCATTTATGAAGAGCCTACTATATGTCAGGTACTATACGAAAGTCATTGCAATTATTATCTCATTTGAGCCTCGCAACAGCCTTGGGGGGTAGGCTCTAATATTATCTCCACTGGTGACTTATACTAGTTTTATTTCCAGTAGAGTAGAGGAAATAGAAACCAGAGTGAGAAAGGGTACCTATGATTTGTTGAATGAACAAAGAGAGAAATAAATGCACCATTTTAAGGATACTCCTATAAGGTGTTCAGTCATGAAAGGAAGAACAGAAATAGTATGGTTACTTAAGAGGACTACTTAGGGTCAAGGGAAGGTTTAGTTGGTTGTTTGTTTTTGAGGAAGGAGAAGACCTGCGTGTCCTTGAAGACAAAGGAAAGGAGCCAGCAATGAGAAGGATTGAAGCAGCTTGACAGAAAGGGAACTATGGAATATAGGTTATAGAACAGGAAGGGCCCAACCGCCTCATTTTATAATTGAAACTGAGACCCAGAGTGGTTAAGTGACTTGCTCAGATCTCCAAGTACTAACTAAGATTTGTACCTAAGACCTCTAATTTCAAATCCTTCATTCCATTTTTTTAAAAAGTGAAGGCTTGAAAAAAAACTTTTTGAAAGGGTGGAATTCAGTGGAGGGATGGTAAAATAGGTTTGATAATTTGTACCATAGATGATTAAGGAGTTGAAAGAGTCTAAAATATTATTGAGGGTTATATTGAAGTGAATGATCATGTTGGGCTAGGAGATGTGAATGAGGGAGGTTGAGTGAATTGGAAGCAGTCAAGTGATTAGATATCCCTAAGGTATATAAAAAGATCTTAGTACCTTAGAGCTTGGGTCCCAGTTCTTGGAATATTTGGAGTTACTGTAAGGGATCCTTGAATCTATATGTCCACCAAGCATTTTCATTTTGGTCATCATTTAGCTTTGAAGAAATATGCAGTGCGACTCATAAGTAAACATACTTTCTCTAGGATAAACCACGTCTCCCAAATATTTTTCAAATGTATGTAGAGGCTTTTGTGATTAGTAAAATACAAGTTTATATATATGTGTGTGGGGTGTGTGTGTGTGTGTGTGTATATACATATGTGTATACATATATACACATATGTATATAGACTTCCTAGCAGCTTTCTATCATAGTAATACTTTCTCAGATACTAATGGTACAAGTTAGTAAACATTTATTAAGAACCTACTATGTGCCAGACACTGTGCTAACAATTTTTTATACTAAAAAATGATCTTTATGAGTTATAGAGAATGCAAAGGGAAATGAGAGAGGTGGAAGACAAGAAGTGTTACCCCTCTAATTCAGGCCTCCAAACACTCATGAAGTGGAGCAGGAAGATGAGGGAAAGGAGATCAAAGACAGTGCTATGTTTTGAATCTCTATGACTGAGGTGATTTGGAGTATTACTGAGAGAAATAGGGAAGTCAGGAAGAAGTTTTGACGGAAAATGGTAAATTCAATTTGGGACTTTCATGCATCAATTTCCAGGAGACAGTTGGAAATGCTGACCTACTCATGTATATGTTTGGTAGTCATTCATCATAGAAGTGATAGTTAAAATCATGGTATTTGATTTTATCACCAAGGGAAGAAAATACAGAGTTTTGGGGCAGTCTTTACAATTTGGGAGAGGGTAGAAAGCAGAGCTAGTGAATGAAACTGTGCAGTGGAGTGATGTTATATAACGATGAAAAAAACATTTCAAAAAAGAGGCACTAGTCTGTAATGTGAAGTAGAGAGGTCAAAAAGGGAACAGACTGTGAAAAGATTCGATTGATAGAAGGCCTTTGGTGATCTTTCCCAGTGTAGTTTTGGTTGACTTGGGGATGAGTAGATTGTGATGAATGGATTTTGAAACCCTCAAGCCAAGGTTCTTAACCTTTTTTATGTTATGGACCCTTTTGGCAGTCTACTTAATAAGCCTATAGAAACTCCTTCTCAAAATGTTTTTAAGTGTACAAAATAAAATACATAAGATTACAAAGGAAAGCACTTAAACTGAAATAATTTTTTTTTCAAAATCCAAGTTAATGGATGTCCTTCAATTTAGCTGTGGACCCCTTAGGGGTCAGTGAATCCAGATTAAGAATCCCTCCCTTAAACACTTTACCAGCTTTAAAACATATATATGCTATACCAAATCATACTATTACGGTTACATGCTCCAAATCAAAGTACTTAGCTATTTGATGAATATTATCTTTTAGAAGGTAACCCTGTTGAGGTAAAAATGATGGAAATCTTAAAAAGACTACATGTATACCTTACAGCTATTGCAGGTTTGATTCCAGACCACTTCAATAAAGTGAATATCACAATAAATTGAATATTACAATGAAATGAGTCACATGAATTTTTTTGATTTTCTAGTGCATGTAAAAGTTGTTTAGATTATAATGTAGTCTATTGAGTGTACAATAGTATTATGTCTAAAAAAATCTCATATAAATACCTTAATTTAAAAATACTTTATTACTAAAAAATGCTGACCATCATTTGAGCCTTCAGTGAATTGTAATCTTTTCTGGTGGAGGGTCTTGCCTTGGTGTTGATGGCTGCTGACTGAATAGGGTGGTGGTTGCTGAAGGTTCCAGTGGCTGTGGCAATTGCCTAAAGTAAGACAGCAATGATATTTGTCATATTGATTGACTCTTTTTTCCACTTGAACACTTAGAGTCCGTTGTAGGGTTGTTAATTGACCTAATTTCAATATTGTGTCTCAGGGAATAGGAAGGCCTCAGGAGATGGAGAGAGATGGAGAGAGTTGGTAAATCAGTCAGAACATACAACAGTAATCAGTTAGGTTCACTGTCTTATCATACGGGCGTACCCCAAAACAATTATCATAGTAACATCAAAGATCACTGATCATAGTTCATTATAACAGGTACAGTAACAATGAAAAACCTTGAAATATTGAGAGAATTGCAAAAGTGTGACACAGCACATATGAGCTCATATGACATATGACATGCTGTTGGGAAAAGGGAAGTCGATTTGCTCAAAGCAGGGTGCCACAAACCTTCAGTTTGTAAGAAAACACAATTTCTTTTAAGCACACTAAAGCAAAGTACAATGAAATAAGGTACGTCTGTAAGTTCATTTTTCGTCTCTAATTTACATTTTCATTTTCCAATTTTCAATACATCTAGACTACTTTTTGGAGGAGTTTATGGCAAAGGGAAGAAGAAAGAGGATAAAAGTCTGGGGTAGTATCATTGCACATAGTAGACACTCAAATATTTATTGAGTGAATGTTAACGTAGTGGTCTGTTTACTTTCGTAAACATGAATGAAGAAAATTTTAGCATATAATGAAGGAGTAAAAATTTTGTCTCTTGCGATTGATTATCATTAGGCTTAATTATCAAGCATAAGGTTATTAGTTCAGAATTTTGATGCCAACAGTATGATGGGCATTACATATTCATACAAGCTGAGCTACTCTTTCTTTTTTTCCAATTTATTTATTTTTAGTTTTCAACATTCACTTCCCCTCCTTCCCCTCCCCAACACTGCATGCAGTCTGATATGGGCTTTACACATACATTCCTAATACACACATTTTCACATTAGAAATGTCGCATGGAAGAAATATAACAAAGTGGAGAAACCATGAGAAAGAAAAAATAAAACAAAAAAGAAAATAATCTGCTTCACTCTGCATTCCAACTCCATAGTCCTTTCTCTGGATGTGGATGGCATTTTTCATCATGAGTTCTTTTGAATTGTTTTAGGTTCTTGCATTGCGGAAAAAGACTTAGTCTATTAAAATCAGTCATCAGACACAGTGGCTGTTTCTGTGACAATGTTCTCCTGGTTCTGCTCCTTTCAGTCAGCATTAGTTCACCTAAGTCTTGCCAGGCCTCTCTGAAGTCCTCCTGTTCATCATTTCTTATAGCATAATAATATTCCATTACATTCATATACCACAACTTGTTCAGCCATTTCCCAATTGATGGACAGCCTCCAGTTCTTGGCCACTACTAAAAGAGCTGCTACAAATATTTTTGTACATGTGGGTCCTTTTCCCCATTTTTGTAATCTCTTGGGAATATAGCCCTAGAAGCAGTATTTCTGGGTCAAAGGGTATGTATGCCCTTTTTTTATAGCCCTTTGGGCATAATTCCAAATTGCTCTCCAGAATGGCTGGATTAGTTTACAGCTCCACCAGCAATGAATTAGTGTTCCAACTTTCCCACATCTCCAATATTTATCATTGAGCTATTCTTTTTCTAATAAAAATTATTCATTTTGCTCCTGTCATTTTAAAAATTTAAATGCCGGTATTTGGACCCCACTTCTTCCTGTTCTATCCCCCGATGGACTTTATTAATATACTGATCTCACCTACAGCTATAGTCTCTCTCCTTCTCATTCCTTTCTGCCTTTAAAGGTGTTCTTGTTTTCCCTATCAAGGAAAACCCTATACTTAAGTCTTTAATTTCTTATCTCCCTTTCATATTAAAATTTTCTAGTGAGTGCTTGAATACTTACAACTTCCATTTCCTTATTGCCAACTTCTTTATTGCTTGCCTTCTGACTTCCATTTTCAATACTTCATTGACACTGCTCTCTCTAAAGAGGTCACCAGTGACTTCTTCCTAGCAGGATCTAATGATCTTTCCTTTTCTCTAGCCAAAAGTAGCAGGGGTTGGGTATGAGCAGCACTATAGCCACCTCTTGTGACAAAATGAAAATATTCCACTTGCTTCTCATATTTTTCTTCTTCTTTACTAGCTCTTTGCTTCTCTTTTGCTCCCTTGCTATGAAACACTCCAGAACTTCAAAGTTTACTCACTGTTCTTCCCTCAGTTATCCTCCTTGGAAAGCTTCATCCATTTTTAGGACTACCAAATCTACATATCTAGCTCTGATCTGTGTTAGATTCCATGTTTCCAGCTACACATAAGACATTTCCACTTGGATAGCTTAATTCACGTGAAACTTAGTAGCATGCTCAGAATGGTTTCTGCCACCATCAAACCTGTTCAAACCTGTTATCTCTTCCTTAATTCTGTTACTGCTGTCAAACTGAGTATTTTTGTGATTTATCTTATTCTGTGTTATCTAATGATGAAATCTGTGTCACTTCTTATTTTCTTTACCTGTTCTTTGGACAGTAGGCAAATGCAATTGCACAATCAGGATATAGTCAAGATTTTGCCTTATTGCCATTTGTTTTGAGGTACCATCTTCAGGAGCACATTGTCTAAAAATAGTAATCGTCTGTGTTGTTATCCAATTCAGCTTTTATTGGACTCCTATTATGTGTAAAACATTATTTTCCTGCTCCCTAGACTCATAGTTTGTTATATTTGACTCTGTCCATTATGTCTAATGCATTACCACATCTTATTCACTTTTCCTTTAATTTCTTTTAAGACTTCCCCGCACTGCCTAGGTTATTGGGGTGGCCATCTTGTTGATCTCTTTTCCTTTAGGTTCCTCCATTCTTAACCATTATTCACACAGCTACTAGAATAGTATTCCTCAAAAACTTTACATCTTGTCATTTCATATAATGGCTCCCCTATTACCAAGATTTCAAATCTAGACTCCTATCTTCTCTAGCCTTTTGTAGCTCCCTAATTTAGCCTCTTTGTTTTAGCCAAATTAACCTATTTTCTGTCCCCTGTATGCAGCTTGCTCTGGGCCTTGATAACTCTGGATCTTGACATATGCCATTTCACTCAAATGGAATTTATATATTTTTCCCATACCAATTCATGTGTTTCTAGGCCTACTTTTAGGAAGCCTTCTTTGACTATTCCAACATACCACTTAATTTCTGTATTTGTACAGTGCCTGCAATATAACATTCTCATTTTATTTTCCTATGCTTATAAGTAGAATCTGATTTTTTTAAAAAAGATAATTAATTTTTAGCCATTCTTTGGTCATAGGACTTTGTGAGAGTGGAATTTACAAGTTAGATCTCTTGTGGATTGTTGGTATTGGTAGCCCAGGTAAAATTAAGTATTGTTTGTTGCTTGGAGAGGAAGTAACCAAGAACTAGAGTTGCCTCAGCCTCTTTGAGTATGTCATATTAGTGCTACTGGCTTTCAATTTCTTTTTCTTTTTTCCAGTTTGTTACCTTAGGTCAATGACGCGGGAGTGCTGGTTAGTAAAGCAGGACGACTGCCACCAACGAATCAGACTGCCACATTTAGAAACAGTGGTGATAGGGCGTGGTCCAGAGACCAGGATAACAGATAAGAAATGTTCTAGGCAACAAGGTAAGTAGTGGCTACAGCTAGTCTAAAGAGATTCTTATGTCACCTGATGAAGTATCAGGTTAAAAAGAATTGATAGTGTTGGAAAATTCTGTGCTGGCTCCTGAAAGAGAATCCAGTTGAGCTTTTTACAAGTGCCTGGTTATAGTTTGTTCCCATTCCCACCAGTGTTGTGATACTTTTCCTTTATCCCATGATTGTGGGGCTGACTCCAAAGGTGGAAAGCATCCCTGAAAAGGGCTCAGCAGCCATCACACCAAAGGTACTTGGTCCTCCCTGAACACCCCCTACACCCCTACACATCTCTATAAAGGTAAAGGAAATAGATTATCCTGCAACAGTCACAGGGGAGGGGTCTTTCTCTTAGTCATTGCTGGCAAGGTTCTTGCTAGAGTCCTCTTCATTAGGCTGATCTTTCATCTGGAAGATGTTCATCTACCTGAGAGCCAGTGTGGCTTCAGAAAGGGCCGAAGAACAGTCGATATCATGTTTGCTGCCTGACAACTCCAGGAGAAATGGCAGGAGCAGAGCAGAAGTCTATACACAACATTTGTACATCTGCCCAAGGCCTTTGACACTGTTAATCGTGAGGGCTTATGGAAAATTATGTCAAAATTTGGTTGCCCAGAGAAGTTTATCAGTATTGTACATCAGTTTCATGATGGCATGTTTGCCTGGGTTCAGGATAGTGGACAGTGCTCTCATGCCTTCCCAGTCACCAATGGAGTGAAACAGGGCTGTATGCTTGTTCCCATGCTTTTTAGCCTGATATTTTCAGCCATGTTGTCAAATGCTTTCAATGAAGATGAAGATGGCGTCAAAGTCAGCTGTCGCACTGACGGTAAATTCTTCAATTTGAAAAGGCTGCAAGCCAAGACCAAAGTGGAGGGAGTGTTGGTGCAGGATTTTCTGTTTGCAGATGATTGTGCACTCAGTGCAGCCTCTGAAGCTGAGATGCAACAAAGTATGGATCAGTTCTCAGCTGTCTGTGCTAATTTTGGCCTAATAATTAACACCAAGAAAACACAGGTGTTCCTTCAGCCACCACCACACCATCCATACGTGGAACCATTGGTTACAACAAATGGAGAAGTTTTGAATGCTGTGGATAAGTTCACTTACCTTGGTAGTGTACTTTCTAGGGATGTACACGTTGACAACGAGGTTGATGCACGCATTGCCAGAGCTAGCTCGGTGTTTGGGAGGCTCAGAAGAAAAGTATGGGATAGGAGAGGTATTAGACTGACTACCAAACTGAAGGGCTACAGAGCCATTGTGCTGACCTCATTGTTGTATGACTGTGAAATATTGACAGTCTACCAGTGCCATGACAGAAAACTGAATCGCTTCCATTTGAACTGTCTTAAGGAGATTCTGAAGATTACCTGGCAGGATAAGGTACCAGATACTGAGGTCCTTACTCGAACTAATTTTAGCCAAGCATTCAAACTATGATTCAGAGCAAACTGTGCTTCAGAGAATGCAACTCCAATGGGCTGGCCATGTTGTTAGAATGCAAAATATATGCTTGCCAAAAAGACTACCTTATGGAGAACTCGCATGAGGCAGGTGATCTCATGGTGGTCAGAGGAAGCAATGTAAAAACATTCAAGGTCTCTCTCAAGAACTCTGGATTTGATTGTACAACATGGGAGACACTAGCACAGGACTGCTTGGCATGGTGTGCCCACATTGGAAAAGGTGCTGTGCTGTATGAGCAAAGCAGAATTGAGATAGCACAAAGGAAATGTAGAATGCGCAGATGTGGAGTGTGCACCCCAAATATTCACAGGGACTATCTGTGACCAATCTGTGGTAGAGCATTCTGAGCTCCTGTTGGTCTGATCGGCCACAGTTGTGCACGTTGAAACTTGACTTTATTATGGTGATGTCATTTTGGTCCTCCTCAAGAACAAAGGACAACAACCAACCAACCAACCTTGGGACTGACTTCAATTGCCCCATCTCTTAAAGACAAAGATGTAGAAAAGATAAAGAAATAGGTATCAGATTCCCATTGTGATGAAAAAGATTAGCTCTCTGGTGACCCTTGGCTATAAATTGTCAGGCCTAGAGGCCTAAGGGCTACCCGAGTCTTACCTTACCTATCGCAGGTCTTCGGCTGGCCAAACCGGATAAACGTATGAGAGAAGAGACTTTCCAGAGTCGAACAAGGGTTAGGCTTTATTCAGGGTCTTGGTTGCATGAGCAGGGGGAACTCTTCCTGAGGAGAGAGGAATCTCCCAAGGAGGCAAAGATCTTACAGTAAGAGAATGGAAGTGGAAGAGGGAGAGAGGGGAGAGGGAAGAGAGAAGAGAGGAGAGAGGGAAGAGGGGCCTTCTGTCCTCTAAGGGCCCCTCAGCGCTAAGAGCGCCTTCAGGCTTTCCTGACCCTACTTAAGCTCTTCCGCCGCGTAGTTTGCACCTGAATACCGTGCCTGTTAGACAACAATAGGTGTGCTCAGACCCTGGGCCAATCTCGAGGGCGGGGATGCTCTCTCCCAGCACGTTTCCCATGGGAAGAGGCGGAAATGCACAAGATAGCCTGGTCTCACACCTCAATTCCCTGCTGTTCCCTGGGGGGCCTCATGAGAACTCTAAGGTTTAGAAGTCCTCACCTTTACCTGCCTGAGACTGTCCACATGGAACTGAGCTTACACCCCCAACAATAAATGAGCATGGGAGGTTGAGTTAATAAAGATCTAAGATGGGTGGGGGTCCTAGCTCTTAAAATCGTATCCTTTGTATTGTATTGTATCTAGCTTCTAATCTCATTACTTAAATTTCCTTCTTTAAAGTAAGAGTCTTTTAAAAAAATTTTTAATCTCAGTTAGCAAAAATCTTTTTTCTTTCCCTTTCATCTTTGTTCCCTTCATTGAAAAAGAAAGAAAAATAAAACTATTATAATAAATCTTTGTAGTCAATCATAACAAATTCCTGCATTGGCTATGTTCAGAAATGTTGTTTATCACTTAATCTGCACCCTGATTCTGTCACCTTTCTGTCAGAAAATAGATAACTTCTTTGGTCTTAAGTCCTCTGGAATCACTGTTGATCATTGTGTTGATCAAAGTTGTTAGGTCTTTCAGAATTCAGCATCAGTGTGGCAAGCTTCTGAGAACTTTGGATCATCAGGTCACCTGCTAAGGAGAGCTGAAACAACCCAAGTCATAAATGAAGCAAAGCAAAAGTGCCAGACCTTTTCCACATGAATTGTTGTAGAGCTGTGCCTCCTGTCTTGTGCTTGTGAAAATGATTTTTGAACCAAAGGAAATCTGTATTATTTCTCTTAAATTTCATCCTATTAGAAGATCCAAATTGTAGAAGACGTTGGAAACCAATGTTTCAGACTTTATTACTAGAAAAGTAACATGACTGAATATGACAGATGAATCTGGCAGCAGTCTTTAGGATGGATTAGTAAGTGGAGACTGGAAGTGGAAAGACCTGTTAGGAGACTATTACAGTAGTCTGTATGGGTAGTAATTAGGTCTTATACTTAACATGTGTCAGTTAACGAACAAACATTTATTAAACATTTACTCTGGTCCAGGTACCATTTGGAAAACAGAAGAGACTGAGGTGAAAAAGATTTCAGATACATGTATGTATCTCAGGACACTGGTCAGTCTCAGGCCTCTGGGGTCACTGTCTCTCCTGGATTGTGCAAGTCCTGCATCTTGTGGCAAGGCAGCAGCAGCATATGGAGAGACTGGCTGAGTTCCACTTTTTATTGAAGGCAGATGACCAACAGGATTTTTGAGAGCGCTCCCAGGAGAGCATGTTAAATCAATCAACCTCTCATGGTGTTGAGTCACCAGTACTGTTAGTTAGCCAGTCTTACTGTCAAGTGTTAATGACAAGCCCACCAACTACCTATTCTGAAACCCTTATCTTGAGTCCTGAGCATCCCTGCAGCTCCCTATCCCTCCTTATACCCAGTTTGCCCATCTTCCAGGCCTTTTTATTTGTATTGGAAATTGCTGTTAGAGCAAGACCCTAAAGAAAGGAAGGAGGGGAAGGGGATTGAGGGTCCTGGCCCCAGTGAGAGGAGCAGCAGTGCCTCTTTCTCAGTGGTGTGGGACAGAAGGAAGGGGGAATGATGCCCAGAAGCTTTGGGAACTGAAAAAGGGGAAGTTTAGGAAGGTCCCTCCCAATGACTCCAGTGTTCTCAAAAATGTTTGAAAGGCTGTTTAGAGTGTGGGGAACCTAAGGAGAGGGGAAAGGGTTTGGACCAGGTTTTGTGGTGGAAGAACTAGAAACAGTGATGAGAAGGCCCCGTGGCTCTCTTCCCAGAGAAGCTTCTAGGCAGTGCCAAAGCGTTGTAAGAAATAGCTGATGTGTGCTGATAGTGATCAGTGAGCAGCTCATCCTGACCTTTAGCAGTGTGTACAGCAGGAGTAAAGGATGAACAGATTCTTAGGATTCTCTGATGAGCTGGCAGCCTACACAAGGGAGCCGCTGTCATTTTTTTTGAATCCAACTATTGTACTAGTTTGCTTAAAAACTAGAAATAAACCTTTTGCTTTAAGAGGACACAAATTGTGTTGTGATGCACTAGAAACAGGACTTAGAGTCAGAGTACGGTGTTTGTGTTTGAATCTCAGCTTGGCCATGACCTACCTGTGTGACCTAGAGCAAGTTACTCTTGGGCCTTAGCTTCCTCATCTGCAAGAAAAGTGGAGCTAGCTTTTGTACAGCACTTTAAGGTTTGCAAAGCATTTTGCATTATATTCATTTATTTGAGCCTCACAACCACCCTCTGAGGTAGCTCTCTGTTTATCCTTATTTTACAGATAAGGAAACTAAGACAAAAAGTTTTAATGACTTGCCAGAGGTCACATGGCTAGTTTGAGGAGCTAGTCTTTTGGACTTAAAGTATAGCACTCTATCCATTACACCTCTAGCTGGGGTAGGACTAGGTGAGGTTGAAGGAAGCTTCCAGCACTAAGGGTAGGATCCTATGAGCTAATAAAATGAGCCAAGGGGCTGGTAGTAAGGCAATAAGGTGACACTTCGTGGAGATTATTCATAAATAAGGTGTGAAATCCACACCTCTTCACTCCATGTCCTCCCTGCAGAGGGAAGAATCATTTGATAGTTCCATTCAGACCCACTGGGCACTACTTCTCTCCTAAAGATCTTAACAACTGATAGAGAGGTGTGCCATAATATGTTTATAGTAATATTTTTATAGCCTTTTCTCTGAACCATTTCTTTCCTTAGGTTTCAGTATTAAACATTTTACATGCTTCTTTCATTACTGTAAATGAATGATATTTGCATAAATATTTGATTTGAGATTTGCATAAATGAAATACATACTTTCAGAGAAATATTAGTTAGTAGATAATGTTTTGATAATGCATTGATAATGCTAATTACCTGCCTCAGAACTGTGAGATTCTGGGACAAATTATTCTGTTTTTCACGTTTTTCTGTGCCATGAAGTACATAGAATGGGTTCTAAAATCAAAGGTTTTGTTTTTTAAAGGAACACTGCAGTCTTATGGGATTTCCTTAACCTAGGGAAATTTGGCCAAGTTCTGCAAATTCTTCTAGCTCTTGAATGGAAAAGTATTTGTCAGTCACTTACTATGTACAAAGCACCGTGCTATGGATGCAAATAGAAAAGTAAGACAATTCCCCTCAATGAACTTACGTTCTAATAGGGGGAGTCAACGTTTATAGTAGGATAGTACCAAAGCACATGGTAATAGTTTTAATTAGTATCATGGCTGTTGAAGAAATCTTATCTGTTTCTGTTGCTGAACATTTGACAGAGCCAGAGACTTTGGAAAGAACTTTCTTTTCCCAGTTTTCAGTGGCCACGGCTGGTGAGGAGGTAACAGCAGGTGCCAGCCTGCATCTCCACATGGGTGGCTTCCGTGAGCAGTGGCTTTAGGAACTGGATTGGAAGCAGGGTCAGTGGTCTGGGGATTGATGCCATTCCTTGGGCTTTTGGGTATAGGTTCCTGGCCTTCATGTTCAGGTATGAGAATAAGAAGTGTTTCAGTGAAATCACCAGAGTATTCGTTTTCCTTTACGCCCAATGTACAGCTTTGAGCAGCCTTTTGTTGCCCTGAAAACTTGTCATGTAAGCTTTTTGGGCCTATGTCTCTTGGGTCCTTCATCCAACATTATAAATTCTGAAGCTGTCTACTTGTGCCAATGTTAAAAAGACTTCAAAAGACTTTTGGAAGCCTTAAGAAAATAGTGATTGTTCAAGCTTCCCATTTGGGAAGTGATTTGGGGAAGCCTTGTGGGACCATACTGAGTCATGTTCCATACAGAGATTTTTCTTTCCTCCAGGAATAGTAGAAACAAGCTGTATTCTTAGAGTATTTATTTTTTTTTAATCTCTTTCAGTACAATTGAAAGCGGAATGCAATAAGGGTTATGTCAAAGTAAAGCAGGTATGTATTAATTGGTTTACTTGTGTTTATTTAGCATTTTGTTTTTGTTAGCTCTTTTAAAACCGGTTTGGTTTTGACAAATTACACAAACGCCCAGGGTCTTCAGTGTTGAATCCCTTACAACATACAAGCCCTCAAAATAGTTAAAGAAAACAGTGTAAAAGAGTAACACAATAGTACCTATAGCCTCAGACTTTGGTGGTTTTTCATTTCGTTATAAGAATGATTAGTTTCATAAATTAGTACCAGCATTGTCCAGTGCTTTTGATTTAATTTTTGTTGCCCTTTGGAATTGCCCTCATTTATATAATTATAGTATTGAAGGTACCTGAGAGTAGGGTCTCAGGAAAGTGGGGGGGAGTGGGGATGTGGGGTACTAATATAGTACCCTAATACAGTGTCTTTCACTCGGTTTTCTTAAATGTTTGTTGAGTTGAATATGGTTTTACATTGTTCATTCTGTTCTCCTAATATACATTACTATCAAACAATCATTTGTTAAGTACTTTGCCAGGCACTGGATTATGTTCTAAGAATTCAGATATATAGAATGAAACCATCCCTACCCTCAAGGTGCTTATATTTTACATGTTCACATGTTGGTACAACATGTTGACAGTGATTTGGAGGGTAGGGGGACACATAAAGGGGATCAGGAAAAACCTTTTGAAGGAGGTGACTCTTGGCCTGAGCTTTAAGGAAAGCTCCAGATTCCAAGAGGTGCAGGTGAATAGGAGAACATCGTAGTCCAGAGGGACAGACAGACAGGACAACCTGTACAAAAGCGTGGAGGTGGTGTATGTTGATCAGCTAGTTGGCCAGTTTGGCTGGAGCCTGCCAGTGTGTAAAGGGCAGTAATGTGTAATCAGCACGAAAGATAGGCTGGAGTCCCATTGTGAGGGGCTTTAAATACCAAATAGAGAGAGGTTTGTATTTATCCCAAAGGGTCGAGGGGAGCCGCTGAAGCTTTTTTTCAAGAGGGGAATCAGTCCTAACTATAAATCCAATTTAATAAACAAGAATTCTTTGTTTTACTATGAAAAAATGCTTTCCCCTCATGATGGAGGGAATTGCATGTGTATATGGAATGGATTGTAAGCTAGAAAGGTCTTGGGTGAACCCTTTCCTGGTGATATGAAAGAGAAGATTGACTGGATCTGGAGAAAGTAAAGGGAGCTGGCAGCGAATAAGGTAGGGAAGTGAGTTGGCCAAGTTGCTTATTGGTCTGGCCCAAGCTTGCAAATGGGGAAGGTAAATGTACCAGTTCCATTCTGTACTTTTTATGTTTATTTTATTTTATATTATTTTCCTTAGTTGCCAGTAAGTTTCTTTTTAAAAATCCAGTGTCTCATAGTGTCTCCCTGGTAAGCTAAGGGGAAAGAAAGGGTTGGCTATACCAAGCTCAAAACATATTAATGGTAACATTGAAGAAATGAAGAAGGGCTTGTCACCCTAATAATTCTGGCATCCCAGCCAATAAGGACAGAATATAGAAAAAGAAGAAAACTTCACAAAGTCTTATTTTCCTATAGTAGTCTTAGTTGAGCTACATTTTAAAATTTCTTCTTTGGTGCAAAAATGTTTTGAATTTCAAATAACCATCTTAAAAGTGGACTTCTGGAAGCCATTCCTCTAATTAGGGATTTGTATTAACTGAGGAGAGCACATATGTATGTGCCCCTGAAAATCTTTTCCATTTTGCTGCACTGCATCAGATTTGCTCAAGCTACTTGGCAGGGAAAAGACTTCTTTTACCTTAATCTGAACCCTGAGTTGGACATTTTCCCAGTCATTGGACGTAGCCCCAGAACATTTAATACGCCTCTGACTCAGTCCAAGCCAAGCAGTTTACTTGGCTAGGGAAGGCAGTATTGGGAGCTAGTTTCCTAGTACCTGGGAAACACAGTAGTTATTTCCTAAGTGTTGTGTAATCCTAAAGAAAAACCCCAACCTTTCCTTACCATCCACTGCCCCTCTTCTCTCTCTGTACCCCCTCAGCTCTCTCTTTGTTATGCTCAGAGGCTGTTGAAATAGACTGGAATATGAAAATAAGAGACAGTTCCCTGAAATCAGATTATCATGTTGTTTTTGGCAAAAATCTCTGAGGTAGGAATATGGCAAGTATGCCTGTAAATGTAAAGCACTATTAAATGTGTGTTGTCACTCATTCTCTAGGAAGTTATTTCAAACCCACCCTGACTGCATTGGTTCATCTACTAGTTATTTTTCACTTTAAATACTAAATTATTTTCCTTCAGTACCCTTTTTATCACTGCTATTTTTTTTAACCTATTCTATGGCTTCATCAGGGTAAGAAGCTCCCGGTAAGAAACTTCTACCAGTACACATTGGCTCCTACTCTTCAACTCTGGTCTTAAAGAATTCCTGGGTTCCCTGAAAGGCCAAATGACCAATGGCATACTGCCAGTACATGCAAGAAGTAGGACAGCCTCAGCACTTCCTGACTCCAGAGCCAACTATCAGTCCACTCTGCTGTGCTCTTTCTCTTCCTCTCTTCTTTCCTAAATACAGAGAGTGCTCTCTCATATCCACTCTCATTCTTATTTCTTGGTCTTCCTTATCTGTTGGATCAGGCTCCATGTTGAATGATGGCAGCACGTGTGGTACGTGGTTTGGTTTGGTTTTTTTAAGCTTATTTCTGTCTCTTTTCCTGAAGGGTAAGGGAGTTGTTTTACAAAGACTACAATTCTAAGGATTAGTTAAAAAAAAGTGAAATAACCTCAGGAAGCAGTTGGTTTTAGATAGAGGCCCTTTTGGATGTTAACTAATAAACTTAAGATCAACGAGTCTTTCCCTTCCTTTGTATCCTCTTGTTGTCTATCTTCTTTTCTTTTTTGATATAAACTTTGATTTCTAGGGAGTAGCTCTGTAGCTTTAGTTTTCTTAGTATAAACGTGCTTTAGGTTCAGAAATATTATTTTTTTCTTTGTTGTCAGAAAGTACTGCTGTATGCAACATATGTTTGTATCTCTTAGGAAACTGCCAGTGTTTTCTCTTTCATAGATGGGAGTCAATCCAACCAGTGTTGACTCAGTAATTATTGGGAAAGACCAGGAGGCAACACTAAAGCCTGGACAGATTCTCCACATTGTGAATGAACTTTACCCTTACACTGTACAATTTGTAGAAGAAACTGAGGCACCAAGAGAAAGAAAGAGGAAGAGGCCTTGTGATAATAACCAGAATGAAAAGGATGAGGACAGCAAAGCTGAAAAGGTGGTGGAAGTGGAGCCCTTGGACCGTTCGGAGCACAATTCAGTTCATAAGCCAAGCAACGACAAATCCGCGGAAGCTCTCAAAAAAGGTGACAGTACTTCCAGCAAAAAGGTGAATGTTTGGAGGTAACTAGATAGTGAAAACAAGAATGTTACTTGCTCATGGCAGAAAAATCCACTCTAATTGTTAAAAAGAACAATTTTTTCCCTTGAATATTAAACATGGGGGTGGGGAATTTTATTTTTATTTTTTGTGTTGACATTTTTTATTTTGAATTAGGCACATTCCAGCAAAAACACAAAGCCCCTATAAATGTATTCTAAAAGAACAAAGGAAAATCACCTGAGAGTGATGTTTAGTGTAGCCCTTCCCCTTTCCCACTTTTCAAGTATGCCATTTGTTAACAGAAAGGATGTGTGCTTTAACTGCAGTCCTTGTATTTGTGTCCATCGTATCTGGCCTATTGTTTTATATCTAATGTTCTTCTGGCTCTGCTTTCTTCACTTTGCACACTTCATGTAAATCTTCCCGTGTTCTTCTAAATTCTCGTTTGTTGTTTCTTACAACACAATATTCCATTATTTTCATAAATTGCAGTTTCTTCAGCCATTTTCCAGAGGTTGGTCATATGGTGGTTTAAAAAAAATTGTTTTGATATTTTCTGTTTCTTACATCACTGCAGTATCTCACATATCCCTCTTCCTCCCTGAGAGCCATTTTCTGTGACAGTATTTTTAGAGAGGGGGGGGAAATTCAGCACAACTGGCCATTACAGAGAGAAAGTCTGAAAACATGTGCAGTGTGCTGGGGCACCGCTGAACTTCTCATCTCTATGGAGGGTGACTGTATGGGGGTCTCGTAGCTCCTCATTGGCGTCCTGCTTGATCGTTGTAATTTTGTTATATTTACTTTTGACTTTTTGGTGCATGTTGGTTCTTTCCATTTACGTTGTTGTAGTTACTGTAAATCTTGTTTTCTTTGCTCTGCTAATTTTACCTTGCATCAGATCATATAGATCTGAATATATCTCTCCTTTGCCAAAGATCTATAAATCCTTCTGTGCATCTCTGTTTTTATCACACACATTTCTTACACCACAGTGATACTGTTATGTTCATGTACCACAATTTGTTTAGCCATTCCCCAATGAGTGGGCATCTACTTTGTCTCCACTTCTACTTATTCATATCCTTTGACCATTTATCTGTTGGGGAATGGCTATTAGTCATATATATTAATTGTTTACATATATATGCTAGATGCCAAACCTTAGCAGAGATATTTGACAGAGATTTTTTTCCCATATGACCACTTCCTTTTGTATCCTAGAAGCATCAGTGTTGCCTGTGAAGAAGCTTTTCAGTTTCATGAGTTCACACTTTTAAAAAAAATTCTTTAAAATAATGTTTGCTGAGATCATTTGTTTTTATGTTACTTACATTTCTCACTCTGCCTCTCCCTTTTCACTTCCAAAAAGCCATTTCTTGAACAAAGAATAAAAAAAAACTAACCAGCACCTAGAAAAAATAATCACCTGACATCATATACTGTGTCCATACCCATGATGCCTCATTTTAGTCACTTCTTAGCATGATTCCAAGTTGATTTTCAACATGTTGGAACAATTCGCAGCTCCACCACAAATACGTTGTTTGTAGATTTTTGCTATTACAAATGGTGCTGCCATGAATATTTTTAACACAGTTCTTGTGGTTGGTTACCACCTTGGGATAGAAAGCCAATAATGGCATTGCTTGGGTCAGAGGGTGTGATTGATATAGAAACTTTGCTTTCGTAATTCCAAATATTTTGAACAGTTTATTGGAGGGTGGTTTGCTTTTCTCTTTGGAAACTTTTCACATCCTTTAAAATGGTCAAGTTTAAGAACAAGGTAATGGCCTAATTGAAGTTTCCGTGTGACATAGAATTTCAGATATGTTAAAAGCTCCACCTTTTGACATGTTTTTTCATGATGTATTACATTCTATTAAGAGTAATTTAAAATGTATTAATAAATTTTGTGTTGATTCAACAGGTACTTCCTAGTAAACACCCAAATAAGCCGCCTTCTCAAGTACATTTCCTGAAAAACTTAATGAAGTCGTTAAGTGTTATTAGTCATTAGTATTATTTCAATGTTGTTCTTATACCAGGATTTCATATATCTCTTATTATTGTTTAGATGTGGGAATTTAATGAGAAAAAAAAGAATATTCATGGTTGCTAATTTTTACATTTTTGTGAACATAAATGAGAACATGTGAACATTTATGAACATAAATGAGAAGCTTTTATGAAAGAATAATAGACTAGAAAGTGATAGTAGAATAGACTAGAATTTACTAGAGAATTGCAAACAAAAAACCGTGTTGTGGGGAAAGAAGGGTCTTTGCTAACCCTGATATCATGATATCCTGTGAACATTGTTCTCTGTTATACTGTAGACATCCTTTGGACATTGGAGTCAAGGTTTGAAGATTTCTATGCAGGACCCCAAAATGCAGGTAATTTGAAGTACTGTATTTGAAATATTTTTAATTCTTTTCAGAAAAAAACCATCTCACAGAAGCCATATCTATACTAGCAGTGGGACAGAGGGAGAAAAAATGCATTTTCCACATCTGCAGAACTTCTTAGAAGAAAAGCTGTGTTGCTTGGAGGAGTGTCTGTGTGTGTGCGTGCGCGTGCGCGCATCACAAACCTTAAAAGCCCTTTTAAGAAAGATGTACATTAATATATCATGATGCATTTTTAAAGAGCTAGTCATTGCATTTTGACTATTAATGGAATTCTTTATATTGTCTGTCTTGTGTGTGTAATAATCAATAATAAATAACCAAACACTTTTATATAGGAGTTGTACATTTTTATTTAGAAAACTTTATCTTATTTTCATTAATGCTTTTTTGTGTTTGTATCACATTCATTTATGAAGATATCTCTCCTCTGCCTAGAGACCTGTCTCTTGTAACAAAGATTTTTTTTAAAAGAGAGAAAAGTGTTCTTCAAATCTATTCCACATTTTTCCCTTACAAGTCTTCTCTAAGGCCCACCTTAGTTATTATTATCACAGAATGTTGTTTCATTTTGTATTATTTCCATTTATTTTGTATATATAAAATGACAATATAAATGAAAAGGACAGATTCATTTTAAATTGCGTTCCAATAGTGAAAAACTTTTTAACTCTGGCTGTGTGTGTGTGTGTGTGTCTGTGTCTGTCTGTCTGTCTGTCTGTCTGTCTGTGTCTGTCTGTGTCTGTGTCTGTGTCTGTGTCTGTGTCTGTGTCTGTGTGTGTGAATCAAAAATCCCTTTCCTTAGCAAGCTACTTTCTAGTGATCTTGCGTCCACTCCAGCCAGGCTGTTGGAGGGGATTACAGTTGTATGTGAGAGGCTAATTGGAGAAGTGGCATGTCACTTGACTCCAGGCAGAATCCACTACTAGTAAAATGTGAAATCTTGTTTCTTTATGTATATTGTGTTTTTGTATTCTCTTTGCTAGGTTTACAAAGATGACCAGGTAGTTGTGATTAATGACAAATATCCGAAAGCTCGATACCACTGGCTCGTGCTACCGTGGATCTCTCTTTCCACTTTGAAGAATTTAAACCAACAACATGAAGAGCTTCTCAAACATATGCATGCCATAGGAGAAAAGATGATTGAAGAGTGTGCGGACTTCAAGCATCTGCAGTTTCGACTGGGTTATCATGCCATTCCCAGCATGAGGTGAGACTTTTCTTGTAGTGCTGGATCCCATTTATTTCCATCTTGATGAGTTTCTGATCCCTAGCTACAGTTTAGGCTTATTTAATGTCAGCATTTTGAGGATTAGCCCTACTCAGTACAGAATGCCCCATCACTGATATTCTGGCCATTTGGTGATGAGTTATTTGACCATGGCAGACCATAAAACAGAAATATTCAGAATGGCACTCACTCCCTGTGCAGCCCTTTCCAACTCTGCATTGAGAGGGTGGAGTTGCAGCAGAGGAGGCATAGGGTACTAAGAATTTCACCATTTGTAAACTATTTTTACTTTAACTTAGCTGTTGGTACCCTTCATGTGAGATCCTTAACCGGTGACCAGTGAGTAAACATACTCCAGAGAAATTGAATTCAGTTCAATAAAGCATTTATTAAGCACCTACTATGTGCCAGGCACCGGGCTAAGTGCTAGGAATACAAGTAAGAAAAAGATAAATCTTGCCCTCAAGGGACTGCAGGCTAATAGGGGGAAGACATCTTACAAAGGGAGGTTGGAAAGGTGAGAGGAGGCCCCCAGGAGTATTCAGCACAAAGGGATCTTATTCCGTGAAGCTGGAACCAGGTAGAACTCCATGTATAAAACAGTGAGCTGGAAGTCCAGTTTTGGCTCTCTGTAAAGGAAGGTTTCGGGAAGAGTTTGACCCTCTGCCCTCTAGTCCTACATTCAGAGGCAGTAGAGGATGCTTAGGGAAATGGTATCCAGACTTGAGTGAGCGCCATGGTGATGAATGAATTGTGGATGTCCTCACCAAAGGAAAAACTGGGAGTTGAAGGGGAACCCCCAAAGTTCTCACCAGAGAGACAAATGAAGAATTTGACAGGGTTGGTTTTATTGGGTATCCAGAGGCAGTAATCCACATAATCCACATTCCATGGGATAATTGATCATCTCACATTGCAGTGCTTATCATAAATATCTGAGTGAAAATACTTGTACAGCTTATGTACCAACATCTGTTGCAGAGAATGAGAGTCTACAAAGAACAAAATAAGATTGGATATACTAAAGTATATCAGCATATACTTGGATATACAGTGGCTTCATTGGAAAGGTGGGATAAATGAGGATGGCAGGAAAACATGTTGTAAATATGGCTCAGGATTAATGAAACTGGGTCCCTGTGCAGGGTGTTGGCCTTGTCTCTTGCTGCTTTGATAGGTGAAAACGCCTCCCCGCTTACCGTACTGGCTTTCTTTTCCTTGGCCTATCCTCTCACAATACCTGCCAGTTCTTGGTGATCTTCTTGGGTAGTTTTGGGTCAGAGGGAATCATTGCTGCTTCTCTTTGGTTTTTATTTTAAACCATAGTTTCTTGTGGTTCGTTTTTGGAACTTGGTTGGAGTGTTTGAAGGAGAGTCAAGTCCCTCTAGGTCCTAGAGTCTGGGACCTTTCCCATTTCCAAATACACCAGTTGTCCTCCGCTCCTGGAGTGCTCTGTGCTCTCCTCACTGTCTCGTTTTCTTTGGCTTCCTTTAAGCTTTAATCCCCATTTCTTCAGGAGCTCTTTGTCAATGACCCCAGCTGCCTTGAGGAGTTTTTCCCCTCAGACAGCTTTCTGTCTGCCAGGAATATTGAGGTTTGCATGTCATCGTTCTCATTAGAATGAAAGCTCCTTGAGATCAGTGACTATTTTTGCTTTCCTGTATGTCCTCACAGGTTAGCGCAGTGCCTGCCAATTAGCATGTGCTTAATAGATGGTTGTTGACTGATCTCATTAGTCTTCTGAAATTATGGTCATTGCACTGATCAGAGTTCTGAATTCTTTTCAGTTTTCCTTTATATTATTGTGGTTATAATTAAATTATTTTGTTTATTTCTTTCAACATCAGTTCATAAAAGTCTTGCTGAGTTTTCCTGAATTCTTCATATTCATCAGTTTTTTATAGCACAATTATGTTCACATTAGTTTTAAAGAAACCATTTGGGGAAGCTAGGTGGTGTAGCGGTTGGAGGATTGGAATCAGGGAGATTTGAATCCTTCCTCAAACACAAGCCACAATGCTGGACAAATCACTTCATTTTTCTCAGCCTCAGTTTCTTTATATATAAAACATCGATAATAATAGCACCCATTTCACAGGGCCAGGGTGAGAATTAAATGGGATAACACATGTCAAGTGTTTTCCAAACCTTAAAGAGCTATATTAATGCCAGCTATCATCATCATCATCATCATTTTAAGCTTCTTAAAACTGCATTTAAAATAACTTTCTTCATCCTTTTTTCATTCTCCCCCATCTAGCCATGTGCATCTTCATGTTATCAGCCAGGATTTCGATTCTCCTTGCCTCAAGAATAAGAAACACTGGAATTCTTTCAATACAGACTACTTCCTAGAGTCACAAGGTAAACAACTTTAAAAAAAAAATCTTATGTTTAATTTTCCTTATATCCCTGAATTAGGTCATACAAAGTACTTCTGACCACCCCCAAGGACTGTCCACATATTTGGGTTTGACTTGAATTTTTTTGTATTGAAAGTTGGAAAGAAATGAACCGTCTGCTTGGTGGTGGACTTCTTTCATTACACAGATTTGGCATGCATGGAGTAGTTTTTATATTTTATTTGGAAAAGAGGTAACTGATACCCACTTAGGAGATATTTTGCAGTTTCTCAGTAATCTTGTATCTCTTCCATCACATTGTTAGCTAGATCCTTTTGGAGATACTAGTCCTGGCAGGAAAGAGGTACTTATAAGTACAAGTTTCTGAGGTTAACTTGATCTGTGGTTGCATGTAAATGTCTGTGGATTTACTGTTGTTTTGCTTTTCTTAGATATTTTCCCTATCTCTAGGAAGAATAATAAAGAATTGGCTGTGGTTTTAATAATGTACCAGAAGGGAGATAACATTTATGGTTAGAGTAGAAAGATTATTAGTCACATAAAGACTAGAGCAGAGCCAGTTCAGTGAAGGTAAATCCCTTTTCAGGTTATTCTTCCTTCTGATTCTTCCAATCTGAAGTGAGATTTTTTTTGGTAATTCATTTCCCCTCCTGTTTGGAATTTAAGTCTTGCTTCAGTGAGAGTGGAAGCAGTTATATTACTATATATTGACCTCTGCTCTTGAGACCATTTGCCAAGAGGTCAGCCTTCTCCCATCTTCATCTCTCATGACTCAGATGCCTTCCCCCACTATCTCCTCCTTGACTCCTCTCCCAAGTGGAGATGTGCCCCCTCTCCTTGCCAAATCAAACCCATCTACATGTACAAGTAATCCTGTTCAGTTTTTCTAGCAGATTTCCCCCTTACTAACGTTCAGTCTCTCCCTCTCTACTGCCTATAAACATGCCCTATTTCTCCCTTACCCTCAAAAAACCCTTACTTAATATCTCCATCACCACTAACTATTGTCCCATATTTCTTTTCTTTTTTTTGTGTCTAAACTCAGTGAGAAGGCTGCCTTCAATTGATACCTTCACCCTCTTTCCTTTCACTCTCTTCTTAACTCTGTGTAGTCTGGCTTCCAGCCTCATCATTCCACTAAAATTACTCTCTTCAAAGTTACTGATATTCTTTTAATTGCTAAATCTAAATCTTCTACTTCCTGACCTCTTTGCAACCTTTCACGCTGCTGGTCAGCATCTTCTCCCTGATGCTCTCTCCTGCTGAGATTCTTACGATACTGCTTTCTCCTGGTTTTCCTCCTACCTATCTGACCATTCCTTTGCTGGGTCTTTATGCAAGTTGCATCCTCCAGCTGTGGATATTACCTGGGCTCTGTCTTGGTTCCTCTCCCTCTCTAATGTTTTAACTCAGTGATTTCATTAGTTTGTGTAGGTTCCGTTATCCTCTCCATGTAGATGATGCTCAGATACACACACACACACACACACACGCACGCACGCGCGCCTATTGGACATTTTGTACTGGGTATCTCCTGGACGATTTAAATTTACCATGTCCAAAATTGAACTCATCATCTTTCCCACCAAATCCTCCCCTCTTCCTCACTCCCTTGTTACCTTGAGGGTACCACATTCCACTCAGGGGAAGGGAAGGGAGCAAGCATTTGTTAAGCACCTACTGTGTGTCAGGTACTACACTAAGCACTTTACAAATATTTTCTCTGTTGATCCTTACAATGATCCTGGGAGTTAGAGGCCGTTGTTATTCCTATTTTACAGTTAAGAAAACTGAGGCAGATAGATTTTAAGTGACTTGCAGAGTCACATAGCTGGTTAAGTATCTGAGATAGATTTGAACTCGTCTTCCTGACTCTCACTCAGTGCTCTATCTACTGCCCAGTCCCCCAGCTCACAAGGTGTCTCCATGGCTCTGCACTCTCCCTCCCCCATATCCATTCTGTTTTTAAATCGTGCTGATTCTACCTTTGTAATGTCTGGTATTTGCCTCCTTCTCTGCTCTGACGCTGCTGCTGACCATGGTGCAAGCTCTCATTGCCTCATGCCTAAACTACTGCTCTAGTCTGCAACTGGGGTCTCTTTGCCACAGATCTCCTCCCACTCTAGTCCATTCTCCACTTTGATATCAGTGTGATCTTCCTAAGGTACAAGGTTGACCGTGTCACCCCTCTCTTCAATAAACTCCATTAGATCTTTATACTTCCAGTATCATGTATGAAATCCTCTGGCTTTTATAACCCTTCAGACTTGGCCTCTTCCTACCTTTGTCTTCTTACATGTTATTCTGTGACCCAGTGATGAGGGCTTTCCATCTCCTTACTTAGGGCATTTTCATTGGCTATCTCCCATACTGGGATGCTCTCCCTCCCTTCCCGACTAAATGTTTCTTCACATCTAGACTAAAATCTTACCTTCTTGTAAGAACCTTTTCCCAGTGAGATTACCTAAGTTTATCATAGGACTTTTGTGTGTAGTCATTTGCGTGTTCTTGCTCCTTTTTGATTTTGAGTTCACTGAAATCAGGGACACTTTTTGCTTGATTCTCCCCAACGTTTAGTATAATACCTGGCACATAAAAAGCACATGATGAATGCTTGCTGACTTGACTTTACTACCTTGTCTCGTGCTGCCCTTACTGCAAGCTTTGCATTGAAAAGGTTATAATCAGGAACTGTCTTTTGCCCAAAGTCATAGGACACTTAAAAATTTTTTTAAGCCGGTATCTTTTTGTTTTCTGTGTCTCTACAACGTCTTTCAGCACCCTTCCTCCCGGATAGCCATTCCATACAACAAATGATATTTTCAAGAAGAAGAAGTAAAAATAAGCAAAACCGATCAGTGTATCAGACATCCAGATCTGCTGTGAAGTGATGCGACAGGAACTTTCTCAGATTTCTTCTTCAGGGCCAAACTTGTTCTTTGTAATTTGGCAGCATTCACTCTTCGTTGTTTTGTGGTGATTCTTTCCCTTTGTCTTTTTGATTTTGATTCTTTTGTTGTCATTGTGCGTGCTGTTTTCTTATCTGCTTATTTCACTTTGCTTCAGTTCATGTAAGACTTTCCATGCTTCTCTTTATTCATCATTTTCATTTTTTTTTACAGCTCAGTAATATTCAATTACATTTATGTACCATAATTTGTTTAACTAGTCCTCAGTCAATGGTTATCTCCTTCATTATTTGCTAACACAAAAAGTACTGCCTTCAATATTTTGGTGTCTGAGGACTTTGTCCTTGCAGTGACCTCCTTGGGGTATAAGCCTAGTAATAGACTTCCTGGATCAAAGGGAATTAATTTTCATAATTCCAAATTGCCTTCCGAAATGTTTGTAATGATTCACAGCTCCATCAACACTGAGATGGGGTGCCTCTTTTCATATTCCATCCAATACTGACTATTCCTGACTTTTGTCATCTTTGCCAGTTTTCTGGGTATGAAATAAAAAGCTTCAGGGTTGTTTTGTTGACTTTTTTTTATTATTAGTGATGTTAAAGTATTTTTTCATATTCTTAGTCATTTTCAATTTTTCTTTAGAAAACTGTTCATATCTTTTGAACACTTTGTGGAAGCCATTGGGGAACGGCTTTTAGATAGATTCATAGATAGATGAGCTGATAATCATTTTTCTCATATGGCTGTTTCCCTTTTTATCCTAGAAGCATTAATTTTGTTTATTTAGAAGATTTTGTTTCATATAATCAAAATGATCTATTTCATTGTAATTTCCTCTCTCCCCATTTGGGTAAATATATCTCGTACCTACAGCTATCAGAGGTGTTGTGTTCTGTATAGGGTATTTTGAAGTACAGTAATATAATGTATCATAATGATTTTTCATTTCTTACAACAGAAGACATGAAAGTATAGAACCATGCCAAGTTTATTTTTTCTTGTGTGAAATCCAGTATCCTGTGAGTGGATTCCAAAATACGATGCTATACTTAGAAGTTCCTTAGTTCAGTTATCTGTACCTCTGCTGTTTATGCTCTTGAGAGTAGTCTGAGTCTCTCTTTTTTCCCTCCTACAGATGTAATAAAAATGATCCAGAAAGATGGAAAAGTGACGGTTCCAGAAGGAATATCTGATCTTTTGAAGCTACCAATGCGTTGTCATATATGCAAGGAGCAGCAACTAACCATCCCCCAGCTGAAAGATCATCTCAGGAAACATGGGCCAAAGTGACTTTGTTGAACTTATTGCTTTGAAGAAGAGAATCTGAAGTCTGGATGTTAGGAGTGAACTTATACTCGATACCTTTTCTGGACTTTTCCAGAAACAGGAGAACTGGTACTGGTTTAATTAAAATGAGTTGTTTTTTAAAATGCTGCGCCTTCTTCTTCTGATCATGAAAATGGGTATTTAGTCCCATTTCTGAGTTAGGAATTGACATATGCCAGTGATGGGTTGAGGTCAGCTAGGCGTTGCAGCAGATGGATGCTGGGCCTAGAGTCAGGAAGATCTGAGTTCAAATGTGGCCTCAGATGCTTATTGGGTGTGTGATCTTGGGCAAGTCACTTAACCTCCATTGGTAAAATGAGGACACATTGGAGAAGGAAATGGCAAACCACTCAGTATCTTTGCCAAGAAAGCCCCCTGGCCTTTGTCCACGGGGTCCTGGAGAGTTGGACGTGACTGGACAACAACATGTAATAGGTTGTCTGCTGGATATGAATATGACATTCCAGTCATTTAGACCTACATTTCTAGAAGTTGTTTTTCTAGTAGTAGAGACAGTGAAATCACTTGCCATGATCATCCAGGTGAGTGTCAGAGCAGAGATTCCAAGTCTGGTCTCCTTTCTACTACATTGCACTTCTCAAGACCAAAGTCATGTCAGGTGACCTACAAACTCAGCCTCTAATATTTAATATCCTGTTCTCACAGACCACTGAAAAACTGACTTTTCAAATCAGGGATATAGTATACATTTTCTCTATTAATGATTAAAGGAGACAGTATGGTTTGGGGAATAAAGTGCTACTCTTGGAGGCAGGAGGAGCTAGGCCCGAATCTCACGTTGAATCTTCGCCACCATTGATGAGGGAGTTAATGCTTTAGGTTACGCTAGAGGTATGCATTACCTATGAGTTGTTTGATCGCTAGTTATTGATATATTAATAACAGATATTATTTATTAAAATGTTAGTTATTAAGGGCCTACTGAAGCAATTTATGTTGGTCTGCTTCAAGAAAGTGTCTGTTCAGACTCGAAGGAAAATTTAAATGTAATCTGAAGGATATGGGTGTGTAAATTTTAACAGTCTTAAGACATAAGTAGTTGAAATTTCCGAAAGGTCATATCAGAAGCATGGGAAGTTGTGAATCACTGAACGTTAGTCATTGCAAGAAGAATGTGCATAGAACCAAATAACTTCCTTTTTCTTAGACAAATAAAGATGTGGAGGTAAGCATTCACTCCTATGGAATCTAGACTAATTTTTGTAGTTTCTCACCTTTAAAGATAACGAAAAAATGAAGTTGTTCTTGGTAGAGACATGTAAAACTTTTTCAGGCTACAGTGTTTTTGAGTCTCTGCTGAAGAATAATGATTTTTTTTCAATCCCCACAATATTTGCCAGTGACTAAGCCTAATCACATAATTGCTGCCCAGCCTTCAGAAAAACTAAATTTGGGAAATTCACTTTCCATTAATATGGCAACTTAAATAAAAATCAATGGCTATTCTTCCTAAGATAATGTTAGTTCAAAGGTAGCTCATCTTGTGTGTACTGTTAAGATTTGGTTGATATCTTGGTTTTACTGAATTTCTTTTTTTAAAAAAATTTTTTGTTACAAGTGATGGTCTGTTGAGTGGGAAAGGGAAGAGCAACGTCATTGGAAATGAAGATGATACAATACAATACATATCAATAATGATCTATTTTAAAAGAAAAATAATTTCATCAGCAAAGATCCCCGCTGAACCAGGATGCCTTTCATAGCGGCACAAGATGCTACTCTCATTATTCTCTCCAGGGTCAGCTTCCCCTTGAATGTGCTTGGCATTGGAGGGGGTAAGTGGTTCTGCATCTTACCATGGGGAAAAATATTTTTTAACAAAATATCAGTTGTTGTGCTTGACAGAGAGATGGGGTAGAGGAGGAGACACCACTGTGTAGGGAGGAATTTCAGATTTCTCTTTTTTTAAGCCTCTTCCACCTGGTCAAGTACCACAGTGGTGCTTCCCTGCCCCCTTCTGCCTCTGCTGGACAGTATCCCTGATTCTTATATGCTCTGTCCAACTTTAGCCTAACCATTTCTTATGTCCTTGACCTCCTTATCTGATGAGTCATCACCCTGGGTTCTGAACTTTGTATTTAGGAACACGATCTTGTTTCCATATTGATTTCTGTCCCTTAACAGGGACCCTCCTGACCCAACTGTATTCTAGTCTCCAGTTAAACCCTGGTGGAAGAGCTGAGTAAGGTGAGCCTCCAACCCTTCCTTTGGCATTACCACTAGGTAGCAGCCCTTCCACTAGCATAGGAGAATCTTTGACTGTCCTCGACACAGAGATGACTGTTCTTTCTGGTCAGAAATTCAAAAACAATCTAGTAGTTAAACTTGCCTTGCCTATTTCTATACTTTGCCCCAGGGAGCAGAAAGAGCTATACGTGGGAAAAAAGGGATTGCCAGGAAAATTCTGTGTTGAGGTGTTTTTGATTTACATTTTTAATACACTTGAGTCACTTGGAAGGAAGGAAAGGAGCAAATTTATTAAGTACTTACTTATGCCAGGCAATGTGCTAAGTGCTTTACCAACATCTTCTACAACCCTGGGAAATGCTATTGTGATACCTATTTTATAGCTGAAGAAACTGAGTGATTAACTTGCCCCATGTCTGAGGCTGGATTAGAACTCAGGTCTTCGTGACTTCATGGCCAGCACTTTATGCCATGTAGCACCTAACTAGTAAAAGTAGGGGATGCCTCATAGGTGTGACCTTGGAATGGCTAATGAGCAGGTGGTGTGTTATAGTGTAAAGGAATTGGTAGATATGGATTTATCCAATTTCCAACTCTGGAATTGGGCAAGTAATTTAACCTCTTGGAGGCCTCAGTTTCTTTGACTGTAAAACAAGGATATTGGCCCTTTCTGTTTCTAAATCTAAATCTATGACACTCTGTCTTGTCTCCTCCTTGCCAGAAGATCTTTTAGCTGTCCAGGTGGCCTTGGCACTTAGATATATCTCTATCTGATAGCAGACCTAGGGGAGTATTTTTGACTGTGAAGGGGTCAGTTTCTGGTTAGCCTGGTGAGCCTCAGTGCTTCAGGTACACATGACTCAGTGAAGAAAATAAAGATCTGTTTGCTCAGTTCACTTGGCCAGAGTGTTTACAGTGGCAAGAGCAAAAACGATGTTGCCAGCTGAATGTGCTTTCACTGAAGGGTCCTGGTGACTCTGTGGACAGCTGTCCCCAGATGCCTGTACAGGGATAGTGGCCAGGAAATGAACCCTGCCTGCAGGGATAGGAGGTCACATTTGGGCAGAGGGATTTGGTATTCCCTGGAACACAGTAATCCCTGGATATTCCCTTCCCGGGCCAGAAAGGAAATGCTGCTCTCTATCAGGGCAGTCAAATTAGAATCCTATAAACCTGCATCTGGCATATGGGATCTTGGCTCCAGGATCATGGAGGTATAAGGGACCTTAAAGGACATCTTGTCCAGCCTCACTTTCTGGATGAGAAAACAGGCCTTGGGGAGAGCCTGTGATTGAACTCAAGAGGTCACACAGATATTAAATGTTCCCAGGACTCTAAAATGTACCATTCTTTCTCCTTTGCACTCCTCTTCCTCTTCTCTCCTCACCCCTCCCCCCAAGTCTCTCCTATATTCTATCTTCACACTATGGGCCTTTGGAGTTTTTTTCGGTGGCCACCAGTTTCATGAATGGCCTTCCCTCCTTCCCCTAATACCATTTTAGGACTGTAATGAAACAGTAAATCTTTAGTAACAAGAAATCAGTCCCTGTATAAACATATACTTGCTCCATCAACAATCTCTGGAGTGGCCACCCTCTGTGGTCACTATTTCAAACCTCTCAAGGCTTTGGCTTAGATTTACAATTTATCACTCAAGGGTCTGGTTGAACCTCCACCAGAAAATTTTCCTGTGCTTTAGGTCCGTTAATCTCTAGAGGTTTGGAGGAGGTGCCTGCCTACCTGGACTACAAGGCCACGAAGTAGCAGTAGCGACACAGGAGCTAGTTTCTGTTGAGTTCAAAATGGCATCTTGGATTTCCTAACCCTTGCTTTGATATAACTTTATGAAAGAAATAGAGGTTAATTTTCGTTTAAATGTAGTCAAATTTTCAGCCTGGTGCATTTTGCATACATCTGCATGTGTGAAAAGATTATATATCTGCATGAGGGCGGATGTAGTGCCAGAGCTACTTGAGAGAGACAGAAACTTGTGGATTAAGACGTTCTTCAGGAGAGATGCATGGAGAGAGAGAAAGAAAAACCCAATGTTGTAAGCTGCAGACAAGTTGGGGAAACTCCACCATGTCCTTGATTTTTTAGCTTGCTTCTTAACAACTCAGAGGAAACTTCTTGAGTGACATTAGGCCATCTTTCTGGGTTGGAACTGAGGTCTTATCTTACTCCCATCTAAAGAGTTTATTTACATGTGTATCTTTCGGTATATTCTAATTTGTATAATTTCTCTGATTTCTGTTTGCTTGGATAAGTGGGTTCACTTGTGATTCATCTATTTGTAATAGTCTTTTGTGGAACCAGCGTTTTGTGGGAAGGGGCCAAGGTGATGGATGTAAACTTAGAGCTTTCATCCTTAAAGAGTGACTAGGGAAGTGACTTTTATTCCGAAGCTGTTGTACTCATAGACCAGCAATATTTAGAGATGGGAGGATGTAGGGAGAGCTTACTATCCCTCTTGGAGATAGGGAGCAAACACTCAGGCATGTTCCTTCTAATCTCCTCAAGGTAGAAATCACAGTCTTCCTTAGGGACTGAAGGGCCACATTTCTGATACTGATTCATGCTATCCATGAGCTATGCATCTATACATTTACACAATGCACATGAATGTATATATCTTACATGGGCAGAACCATTGTAGATTTAAAAATAAAATTTGTTGATAACCTTTGGTTTTTCTATCTTCATTTCTTAATACACCTCCTCTCCTCCTTCCCTCCCTGTCCAGTGAGGTTTCCTTTATTAAAAAGAATGAAAAGAAAAAAATGATCATGAGCCATGATCAGTCCAACTCATTGTTCTTCTATGGGATATGTCAGTCTGTTTCCCTCTGGTCCCCATTCACTATCCCTGTAACTTTATGAACCAAAGTGCTCCTCCCCAGCTATCACTAGCCATCACTCACTCCCCTTTGTTGTTTTGCCCATTAGAATGTAAAGGCAGGGCATAGGGCATGCCCAAGTAATCGCATCTACTGAGGAGACTGAGAATGGACCCTTTGGCTTTATAATGAAACTTTTGAAGAGCATTTAATCCCTATATTGCATCAAGTAGTTTTCAAAAATAGAGAAGCAAGGATTCTATGGATCCACAAGACTGTAGAATAATTGTTTTCTACAAACCCCTCCAATTTAAAAGCTACAAAGCCCAACAAAAGAGAACCTCAAATACAGCCCAACTAAAATGGCAGAGGTGAAATGGTTGCAAGGTGAGGACCACCACACAAGGTAAAAATTTCATGAAAGAACACTAGAGAACTGAAATGTCATGCACTGAATTTCAGTTATGAAGATGCTCAGAGGCATATCTTCTCTAACTTGAATAAGAATTCCTAATACAACATGCCCAAGTAATTTGAAGACCTCCAGTGAGGAGGAGCCTAGCCCATTCCACTTTTGGATATCCATGATAGTTAGGATCAAACTGAAATCTAATTCTTTGCAACTGTCACCCATGGTTCCTAGTTTTGACCTCTGAGGCAAATGTTTCAATTCAGTAAATAATTAGAATACTATTTGCCAGGTACTGCAGATGCAAGGTCCAATAGTCCCTGCTCTCAAGCCTCATTTTGTTGTGCTGTATTCTGTACCCTCCATTTTGTGGTGTACTCTGTGGCCTCCATTCTGTGTATATCCCTGCCATTTCATCCTCCTCCTCCTCCACGGAAGAAGGAAGTCCATCCCCACCCTGTTCTGAACCATATATGGCCTTAAGTTAAGGATTAACCAATTGCTAACTTGGCTACTGTAACTTCCTGCTTGCTTTATAAACCCTGATCAGGGCTGCTCGATTTGGGTCTTCACCCCAAGTAGTCGAGAGCACGAATAAAATCCACTTCCAAATTATATACTGGGTCTTGCTCGCTAATTCTCGGCACAACAATCTTCATGAGTTCAAATCTGGATCCAAAAACTTACCAGCTCCGTTACCCTGGGCAAGTTCCTTAACCCTGTTTGTAAAATGAGCTGGAGAAGGAAATGACAAACTTCTCTGGTATCTTGGCCAAGAAAACTTCAAATGGAATCACAAAGAGTTGTACACAACTGAACAATAACAAAGATGAACTAAGCCCCAGGGACAGGAATAAGAAAATGACAGTCCTTGCCTCAAGGAACTTATAATTAATCCTTATACAGATTAAAATAATATAAAAAGTATCAGTATTTAGCTAAGCAGTCAACCAAGGAAAAGTTTGCCAAATTATAGCCTTGGAACTGACTTGTGAGGTAACACACCAGAAAAAAAAAGAATTAACTGTGCATTTACAGCCTATTTAAAAACAAATTTCTCTAGGATCTCACAGTCTGGTTTCTCAAAGTTCAAAAGTCTGGAGCAGAGAATCTCTCTAGTGAACCCGCAAAAGCAAACCGTCCCTAAAGGGCATCTTCGTGTTAAAACTGAGCATGCCCAGAGAAGCCTAGGTTTGTTTACTTATGTACATATTGTTTTGATAGTGCTGTGCCAGTAGTCAGGAAGTCCTGAGTTCAAATCCAGTCTTAGACACTATGTGACTCTGGGCAGGTCATTTAACCTCTGCCTCTGTTTCCTCAGCTGTAAAATGGGGGAAATAGAAACTTTTAAGGTTGTTGCAAGGATTAAATGAGAAAATATTTATAAAGCATTTAGCATCCTGGCACATTGTAGGCACTTAATGAATGCTTTTTCCCTCTTCCTCTGACTTCTGTTCTTTTTTATACTTAGAAAAACTTAAACTGTTTTACTTTTGTGAAAACAAAATGCCCTACAACTGTGGGTCCTGTGCCTCAAATCCACAAGTAGTTCATATTCTTTGCAACTTTTCCGAGTCTACTTTTCTTCCTGTTTTGATGTGTGAGTTTGTAATTCCATTTGGATTGCCCCCTCAGTAGCAAGAGTCCATGGGGGAATTTCAGGTGACTTAAAGGACCTGGAGGAAATTGCTTGGACTTCTGGGGATTGTTATGTTAGAGGGACCCTCAGAGAATTTTAGTCTGCCCTGTGTTGAGACACTTTTTATCATGGGGAGAGTTTCCACCAAGTACAGTTTTCTTATTTGAGAAAGGAACAATGCAACATTGACCCTAGGTCTCAAATATCTGTGGGGAAATACCCATATAGCATGGAAAGCTCAGTGTGAACCATCTTTCTGTTCCAGACGGAAGCCAATTTTCTTTGTCTTTGATCTTTTTCTTGTGGATTGAGAAAAGTCCTGAAAGGCTAAATAAAGCTAAGCAAGCAGACATATTTGGTAAATTTTGTAAAATGATTGTATTTTATTGGCTTATTTGGGTAACTTTGTGAAATGCTCCTTGTTCTGTGAATCTGTGAAACTTTGTTTTGAGAGACAATTGTGATTTTTGTCCATACTGTTATGGGAGAAATATCTCCTCTCTGATTTCACATGATTGGTAACTGCTGCCAAAGCAGTTACCACAACACAAATTATGGAGGGGAAAACCTAGGTATAATTCTTATGTTCAAGCATAGGTTCAGGCCTATCTGAATAATTTTGAGGATTCTAACAAAGGTTTTTATAAGCAAAGTTATGTAAAGAATAACAGAAATAATTCATTTATGTGTTTCAGTCTCATACATTCCTCTTGGGTCATAAAAGTTAAAGAGAAGATAGATGCGTAATCCTCTACTTCCTTCAATGTCATAAAAGTCGAACAAATTTAGAGTGATAATCTCATACATTCTCTAAGGAAACAAACCTCATTAAGTAACCTCTGTAGGTTAACTAAGTCAGGTTATAGATTAAAAACTACATTTAGAGGATTCACAATAGTCTGGTTGAGGAGGAAAATTTACATGTCTCCAATGAGTGACAGACAACTGAAATTCTTTCTCTGGCTTCTAAGGAATACCCAAGTAAATGTCTACATCTCATTTGTTCAGGTGAGATTAATATTAAGACAGACTTTGAGTTAACCGAAGATTACAGGATGAATATTTCTGAGTCTCAAATAAAGTCAAAAATTCCCATGACAGTATACACATAAGGTTGTACGATATTATTATTAATATATTAATAACATTGGAAGTTTGGAGACATTACTGTGTGGCACTGGGGAAGCAAGTGAAAATACATTGCTTATTTCTGAGAGACCAGAGATAACTATGAATCTGGGACTAGGACTGTGGGAAAAAAGCCCGTGACAGTAAATTTCAAAGAGGAGGAAGTGTGTAACCTGGGATTCTGAGCATGTACCATGGAGACAACCTGAAGGGCATATGCAACATGCCCTATTTACCATATATGTGTCCCCTACCACGTGGATAGGGATACCCTCCTTTGACACACTGCTTGTGACATGGCTTTGAAAATGGCAAGACTGTACCAATTGCCCTCTTGTTCAGCTGCTACCCTTTTTTGGTCATATTCTTTTCCCCAACTCCTATTTGCACCCAGTGTGGACACCATGAATTGAACCAATGAGGGGAAAATGTGCCTTTCCCTGTACTCTGTCTTTTCCCTCAGCTTTGAGAAACAGATCTGCTGGTGTTTGTTTCTATTGTGTTATTTATCTTCAGTTTCAAGTCATGGATGCTCACCATTGAGGGAATTCAAGCCATGGTGACCTTGGAACCAGAACCACAGATGGGATGTGCAGTCAGATAGCTGGCCATGGAAGGAAGCCCTGAGAATCCAGGGTACCTGGAAGGTGGGCCTGAGGTGGGGTGGGGTGAACTTAAAATTAGGACTGGGATCCATGGGAACCAAGCTATGAACCTAATCCCCTTCTCTTCAGATACTGTGGATGATGCACGGGAAAAAGGGGATTATACGTCCCATTGTTGGGGTGGTAAAAGTAAAGATTCCTTTGTAAAAGCTCCTGTATGACATATACCAAGTAATTTCAGCGTAGGGGGAGTGCTAACACAGGAAGCATCATGAAAGACCTTGTATTGGAGATTAAACTTTGAGTTAAACTTGGAATCCAGGGAGCTGAGGATTCTGGGAGGAGTAAGGGAAGAGGGAGGCTGTGTGAGGAGCCAGGGACAGCCTATGCGAAGACACAGAGATGGGGATGCATTAGGCTCCCACTTAGGGTCACCTTATATACCCATATTGAGTGCAGGCAACAGGAGCCACCTCAGGCTTATACTTTAAGGTCAAATTGTGCCTGATTCCATGCCCCTTCTCCTTGCAAGAAGAAGCAGGCAATGATGCTGCCCAAAAACTACCAAGAAAAGCACTAGCAGTTAGAATAGAAGGCGGTGGATGGAAGAGCCAGTTAGAGGAAGAAGAAAGAGCTTCTATTGTTTGACGGGTTTCAGTTCCATGGAACAAGATGTCCCTGCCAGGTTAAGCTTATCTCTTCTAATCTTCCTGAGCTAGGGATAACTGGGCTAACTCAAGCCTTGACTGATAGCTCCTCCCTCAGCCTCACCTTTCTGGTTGGTGGAGGGTGGAGGGTGAAGGACCAAACTCCTCCCAATGCCTTCCTCTGTAGAAAGAAAGTGAACTTCTCAATTCACTCCACTGTGGTTTCAACTCCATTGAAGAAGATGCTCCCAAGTACCTATCTGGGTACTCCTGGTCTCTCCCCTCCCCCCCTTTCCTGTCTTGTTTTGTGTTTTGTCTCCCCACATTTAATTGTATACTCCTTGAAGGTAGGGAATATCTTTTAATTAAAGCTCAGGGCAGAAAGCTTGCTGGTCCTCAGCCTTTTCCTCTTTGTTCTTCTCTCCTCTTCGTGCCTCCTTCTCCTCTCCCCTCCAATCTGAGGGGTCTGGACAGTGGTGAAAAGGGAAAATTTAAAACTTATGAAAGTGAATGTTGAAAACTAAAAATTGATTAATTTAGAAAAAAAAGAAAAAAACCAAATATTCAAGACTGAGTCATTTCCCAGTAGATAAGTGGTCAAGATGTAGGAATGTGCTTGTTTCAAAGAGAGAGGGTAAAAGATCAACAATCACATAAAAAAACAAGAGAAATGAAAATTAAAACAAGGTTTGACTCCAAACCAGAAAATGAGTAAAGATGACAAGAAAACAAAATAGTAACTGCTATTCATCATTTACTTCAGTAAGATAGATACACTAATATATTGTTGTCAAAGTTGGGCATTGATCCAACTATTACAGAAAACAATTTTGAACTGTGACAGAAAAGTCAGTAACCTTGATATGTTGATCCCAATGTTGAATGTGTACCACAGGAAGGTCAAAGTCAAAGGTCAAAATCAAGGCCCCCATATATGCCAAATACAGGTTGCATTCCAAAAGGCCAAAAGGCCATGCATGTTACTTTTGTGGTAGCAAAGAAAACTAGGGGGGAAATAGGTCCTATTAAGAAATTACTGGACAAATTTTGCTGTATGGATGTAATGAAATATTTTTGAACTATAAGAAATGTTGATAATGAGACATTCATGGGAAGACTTGTGAATGGTTACAGAGCAACGAAAACATAATCAGGAGAACAGCATACACAATGATCGTAGTAATGCAAATGACAACAACGTTCAGAATTCAGATGAAATGAAATGACCAATCTTGGCTCCCGATGACAAATGATTGTTCACACTTCCCCCTTGTTGGAGTAAATAAATAGTTGGTCGACTGCAGTTGTGCAATGTGGCATACATTAACATGTGTGTTTGCTTAACTTTTCCTTTGTTTTACAAGGAAGAATTCTGTTGGGACATGTGCATGGTGGTATTAATTATGAAATGGCAATGGGTGCATGAATAAAACCTTTTACAAATATTCTGTTTGAATTATCTTTCCTTCAGATCTTCTGGGGGAGGGAGAAAAAGACCTGGACAAATGAATCATGCAGCATATAGTGCTATAAAATGGAGTCGCTCTATCTTATGGGGTTTCTTGGACAGCAGAAGAAGTGTGTCTACACATGGACACTCAAAAGGAAAAAAAGCAACCAAAGGAATTAGAGCAACTCGAGGAAGGAGGCAGGGCAGACCCACAAGGTCAGGTAAGAATAATTTGTTTCAGTTTAACATTAATGCCCTTCACATTGGCAGGAAGCCCTCTAAATCTCATCTTCCCTGTCAACTGGGTGTATACTTTGAGTTTTTGTAGGAGCAATGAAGGATTTCCTGGGTCTCTCCTTATTCTCTCACCCAGTACCTCATTTTGACCATATGACAAACATTTCTGAAATTCCTAAATGGATTTTGGAGCTTAATCTGTGCCTATGATACATTGGGGATATGTAGGGAGGTCACAGGTACACATGGTGATCTCTACCACTATTCTGACCTCTTTAAATTGATCGCTTTTCCAATATTAGGGGTGGAGGTAGGGGCAGAAGGTTTGCAGCAAAAAGCAACTGCATCATTTCTAAAACTTTCATTCTGAATAATGAACACTAAAACACCCACTCATAGTTAACATGCTCTTCATTGTGACTGCCATTGGCTAAAGCAAAATGGAATCTTTTTTTTAAGGGAGTCTTCTTGGAAAAGTTTCCCTCTCATTTATTCTTTCTGCTCTTTGTATTCTGACTCACTCTTCTGAACATTCCTTCCCTTTTCTAAATGTTTCTTTTCTTTCTTCCTTAGCTGATCACATCCTGTATCTCATATTTGGTTCCTCCTCAAGGAGTTCATGGTGTTCTGTGTGTTTATATCTCTAGCAGCTTGTGTACCTTGATTTTCAGCCAACTTTGATAACATTTCACATGCATTTGTGCTAATTCACATTATCCCTTACTGCAGTCTATTTGGCTAATTGGTCATTATCCCAAATTCTTTCTTCTAGCACTTCTGGTGCAGTGTATAGCACGTAGTAGGCATTTAATACATTTGTTGAATGGGGCAACCCTGACCATTTCTGTCAAAACATTAAAAAAAAAAATAGATGATTTGACATTGATTAGTTGAAGAGTAGCCAGGATGATGAAGGGCCCTTAGATAATGGCACATAGAAGGAGGGCAGTAATAACTAACATTTATATAGCACCTACTATGTGTTAAGCTGTGTTCTAAGTGCTTTACTATTATCTCATTTGAGGCAGATGCTATTATAATCCCCCTTTTTCTACTGAGGAAACCGAGGCAGACTGATGTTAGAGAACTTTCCCAGGGTCATAAAGCTGCTAGATGTCTGAAGTTAGATTTGAACTTGGATCTTCCAGCCTCCAGACCCAGCACTCCAACTACTGGACCACCAACATGCCTCTTGGCAATGGGTCTCAGTGGCCTAACTCTCTCAGTCTGGAGAGAAGGAGAGAAATCTATCACTCCTTTACCTATGGTGGCAAGCTGGCTACTCTCTGGATGGTGATATGCCTGTACAGGGAAAGGAATTTTGTATTCGCATAGCAGGGATGGGGTGGGCATGGCTACCTTGTACCCCACTCCCCACCCCCAGTTATACTCCGTATTCCTGTTGCTCTGAGGGGATTGGCTGTGGAAGAGAGGACTCCCTGAGCCTCTTTTCCTAAAGACGAGAAATAAAATACCTTTGCATCCAAGGTACTTTGAGTAGTTGTAACACAATGATGTTTTTTAGTCTAGGATTGTTGGCTTGTGCTGCTTCAGAGACCTCACAAGTCATTCACTAGAAATAATGGAAATTATGGTCAGGGCTAGCCTAAAGTCACTGTAGTGGCTGAACTTAACTCTCTCGTTTCCCTTCTCTAAAGAAGGATACCCCAATGTAAACATGGGGCATAATAAACCTCTACAAAATGACCCTTTCTGCTCTTTCTTAGTTTGGGAGTTAACGTTGATAACCATACCTTGTATTCTGGTGGAGTATGTATTTCAATATTTTAATGACTCTGTGATGTTGATGATATGTCTACTACCTCCAACAACACTACTCAGAACCCATCCATGCCCTTTTCTTCAATTCAGCATGTATCCATGTCTTCCCATGAGTTCTCTACAGGAAGTCTACCCATCATATTAGGGGCCTTTCCCTAGTCTCCTTTACATTATTACATAGTGTGGGAATTCGTGGACTGTTAATCAGCCATACTTCATTTTAACCACAGGACTCATCGATCTTCTGGTCATACATATCTCTGCTGATTTTTATGTCACTTCTCTTGTAATCAAACAAGATTGGTATTCTTGGTTGATAATGACTTGCAGCTTCCACATACCCACCATGTACCTCTCCATTATCCTTTAGAAGATGCTCAACTTTAATTCTTTGGAGACTATAACTTTCTATGACCCATAGTGATAGAACTGGGAAAATATTGTTGTTAAAAAGATGAGTCTTTGTTTCATGGAGAAGCTTAGGGTCTTTAAAGAAACATCACAGTTTCACAAAGATAATCTAGCTTATTCTTCTCCTTTTGTTCAGTTCTGGAACCATTGTCTGGGTCATTGTCTTTGTCCATTTACTATGTCTGTGTAAGACAGTGGACTATTGGATCAACTCAATGGGTTGTCCATTTAACTGAATGTCCTAGGTAAGGGTAAGAATATTAATAATTGCTTTTGCCAGTTGTACTTAGTGTGCCTTACTAACCTTACATGCATCTGCTGTTTCCATTGGCAACAAAATAACTTGGTGATTGATAGTAGCCACTGTCATTGTTTTGCCTTGAGAGGACTAGGAGTTGATAACTAATTAGTGATTGTTATGGTGTTGACTTCTTTTGTGGACCCCATTAAGAAGAATTAATTGTTCCCATGAAGACCGGTTTAATTACTATGTGGGCTCCTGAATGAAGTCATTGGGTTAGGAACAATCTAGGGGCTATGATGTAGATTTGGGGGGAGGTACTATCTCATTCACATTTGTGCCAAAAGATGATTTTTCAGCATACCCATCAGAAGCTACAAGAGGAGTTAATATTTTAAATCTCATATTTGTTCCTATTTTTCTTTATTTAGTACTTAAATTTTTTTTTCATGTATCTCTTTCATTTTCAAATATAGACACCCTCCCTCACCAAGCCAGAGAGCCAGCCTTTGTAACAAAGATTTTAAAGGAAAGGGGGAAAAAGCACATCTTCAAATCCAAGTAACACATCAACTGTTTCTGATAGTATATGTAATATTTCATACCCATAATCCCCTATCTCTGTCAAAAGGGAAGAGAGTTGCATTTTTTTCCACTCTTCTCTGGAGCCAAACTTGGCCATTGTAATTATACAGCATAAAGTTTCAATTTTCTTTTCCATTTCCGTTGTTATAGGCATTGTGTATATTGTTTCCTGGTTGTGCTTTCTTTACTCTGCATTCTTTCAGAGGCCTTCATGCTTTCCTGAGTTGTTCATATTCATCATTTCTTGGGCCACAGCAATATTCTATCACATGGATGTACTATGGATATAAATTGTAATTCATAAAACCATTCCCCAATTGATGAGCATCTACTTAACTTCCAATTTCTGTTATCACAAAATGTGCTGCCATGAATATTTGGGTGTATATGTGACCTTCCTATCTGCCTCTGACTCCTTGGGATCTCTGTGCCTTGCACAGTGGAATCTCTGTGTCCAAAAGACTATGGACAGTTAGTCATCTTATGTTTTTTAGCATTCTTTCAAATTATCCTGACTTTTTTGTGAACTTGTGATTTCCTTGATTTCCTCCCGGTCTGAGGACCCCCCTATTAATTTTCAATCTTAAAAAGATGCTTGAAGCACTGACAGCTTAAGTGACTTGCCCAAAGTCTCACAACCAGTATGTGTCAGAAGCAGGACTTAAAAATGAGTCTTTCAGATTCTGAAGTCAGCTCCATACATTATGCTATACTGCTTTGTAGCTATTATAGCTTGAAATGCCTATAGGTTTTCATTTTCAATTTTTTAGGGGGGCAAAGCATATGTACTGTCTGAAAAAAAGGATTTTTGTTCAGTTTGTTAAGTCAAACAAAAAACTCTCCAATGATATTGTGGTCATCACTTGTTAGTCAGTCAATTAACATTTGTTAAGCACCAACTATGTGCCAGGTAATGTGCTAAGCACTGGAGATACAAAAATTGGTGAGTGACAGTCTCCATTCTCAAGGAGCTTATAGTGTAATGGAGGGAGACAACATACAAACAACTATGTCTGAACAAGGATACACATGCAGGATATATGGGAAGTAATCAACAGAGGGAAGATGCTAGTATTAAAGGGTATTGGGAAAGGCTTCCTCTAGAGGGTGGGATTTAGGTGAGACTTGAAAGAAGCTTGGGAAGTTACCAGGAAGAAATGATGAGGGAGAGCATTTCCACCATGGGGGCAGCCAGTGAAAATTTGCAGAGTCTGGAGATGGAGTGTCATGTGCAAAGAACAGAAAGGAGACCAGTGTCACTGAATTACAGAGTACGTGGAGAAGAGGTGCAAGGAGTAGGAAGACTGGAAAAGTAGAAGGGGCCGATTATGAAGGGCTTTAAATGCCAACCAAAGGATTTTATATTTGATCTTCAAGATTCTGGGGAGCCATTGGAATATATTGTGTCCTGGAGGAGAATGACCTGGTAAGAAATATGATTATAAGCCAGAGACCCACACCAATATTGTATTTTGTTTTTGTTTTTTAACTTTATTTGTGTTTATTTATTTTTTAGTTTTCAACATTCGTTTCCACAAAATTTTGAATTCCAAATTTTCTCCCCATCTCTCCCTTCCCCCCACCCCATAATGCCTTGCATTCTGATTACCCCTTCCCTCAATTTGCCCTCCCTTCTATCACACTCTTCCCTTCCCTTATCTCCTTCTTCTCTCTTTTCTCGTAGGGCAAGATAGGTTTCTATATCCCATTACCTGTATTTCTTATTTCCCAATTGTATGCCAAAACAATTCTCAGCATTCATTCCTAAATCTTTGAGTTCCAACTTCTCTTCCTTCCTCTCTTCCCACCCATCCCCACTGAGAAGGTAAGCAATTCAATATAGGCTATATATGTGTAGTTTTGCAAAAGACTTCCATAATAGTCATGTGGTATAAGACTAACTATATTTCCCTCCATCCTATCCTGCCCCCCATTTATTCTATTCTCTGTTTTGACTTTGTCCTTCCCTGAAGGTCTTTACTTCTGATTACTCCCTTCTCCCATTTGCCCTATCTTCTATCATCCCCCTCACCCCACTTGTCCCCTTCTCCCTTACCCTTCTGTAGTGCAAGATATACTTTCATACCAAACTGAGTGAGCATGTCATTGCCTCAAGCCAAATGTGAAGAGAGTAAAATTCCCTTTTTTTACTCTCACATCCTCCCTTTTCTTCTCCACAGAAGAAGCTTTTTCTTGCCTCCTTGATGAGTGATAATTTATCCCATTCTATTTCTCCCTTTCTCCTCCCAATATATTCCTTTCTCACCCCTCAATTTTTTTTTATTTTTTTAGGTATCATCTCTTCTTATTCAACTCACCCTGTGCTCTCTATCTGTTTGTCTGTCTGTCTATCTATCTATCTATCAATCTATCTACATGTGTGTGTGTGTGTGTGTGTAAGTGTAAGTGTGTGTAATCCCTCCAACTACCCAAATACTGAGAAAAGTCTCAAGAGTTAAGATATTATCTTTCCATGTAGGAATGCAAACAGTTCAACTTTAGAAAGTCTTTTATGTTTTCTCTTTCCTGTTTACCTTTTCATGCTTCTCTTGATTCTTGTGTTTGAAAGTCAAATTTTCTATTCAGTTCTGGTCTTTTCATCAAGAGTGCTTGAAAGTTCTCTATTGCATTCAATGACCATATTTTCCCCTGAAAATATGATACTCAGTTTTACTGGGTAGGTGATTCTTGGTTTTAATCCCAGTTCCTTTGACTTCTGGAATGTCGTATTCCAAGCCCTTTGATCCCTTAATGTAGAAGCTGCCAGATCCTGTGTTGTTATCTTGATTGTATTTCCACAATACTCAAACTGTTTCTTTCTGGCTGCTTGCATTATTTTCTCCTTGACCTGGGAACTCTGGAATTTGACTACAATATTCCTAGAAGTTTCTCTTTTCAGATCTCTTTGAGGAGGTGATCTGTGAATTCTTTCAATATTAATTTTGCCCTCTGGTTTTAGAATATCAGGGCAGTTTTCCTTGATGATTTCATGCAAGATGATGTCTAGGCTCTTTTTTTGATCATGGCTTTCAAACAGTCCTATAATTTTTAAATTGTCTCTCCTGGATTTATTTTCCAGGTCAGCTGTTTTTCCAATGAGATATTTCACATTATCTTCTATTTTTTCATTCTTTTGGTTTTGTTTAGTGATTTCTTGGTTTCTTATAAAGTCATTAGCTTCCGTCTGTTCCATTGTAATTTTTAAGAACTATTTTCTTCAGTGAGCTTTTGAACCTCCGTTTCCATTTGGCTAATTTTGCTTTTGAAAGCATTCTTCTCCTCATTGACTTTTTGGACCTCTTTTGCCAATGGAGTTAGCCTATTTTTAAAGTTGTTATTTTCTTCAGCATTTTTTGGGGATTCCTTTAGCAAGCTGTTGACTTGCTTTTCATGATTTTTTTGCATCTCTCTCATTTCTCTTCCCAATTTTTCCTCCACCTCTCTTACTTGATTTTCAAAATCCTTTTTGAGCTCTTCAATGGCCTGAGACCATCGCATATTTATTTTGGAGGTTTTGGATGCAGAAGCCTTGACTTCCTCTGATGTTATGCTTTGTTCTTCCTTATCCAAAAGGATGGAAGAAAATACCTGTTCACCAAGAAAATAATCTTCTATAGTCTTATTTTTTTCTCCCTTTTGTGGGCATTTTTCCAGCCAGTTACTTGACTTTTGAGACCTTTGTTGAGAGGAGGGTATATTCAGGGGACCTGTAAGTTCTCAGTTCCTCTAAGGTGGCACAATCAAGGGAGAGGTGTTTACTCCTCTCCTGACTTGCACACTCGTCTGGGAGCAACCAAAAACTTTTCTGCCCAGAATCTCCCAATATTGTATTTTTAAAAATCATAGCAATAAACACTTGCCGAGAAAAAGATGTGCTTGCTTTTGTACCATATGGTAGTTGGTTAGATCCTAAGGAAGACAGGGACATGCACAGCCTGAGTTCTTCATAGTCACAAAGACTTCTAGCTTTTTTTTGAGGATCCAATTTTTTTTTTAACATACCTGGTCCTCTTTCTTATGGAGTCTTTACCACAAAATCTCACAAGCCAAAGAGAAAATCTCGCAGAGTCAAAAAGTCAAAGGGAAGAGGTAAACCATCCTCAACAAACATAGAGTACGTTGTTAAGGAAGATGCAGAAGAGATCCTTTGACTTTCTTGAAAGCAAATAAAAGCTTCATTGTCTGATCATGCAAGTGTGAAGTATGCTTCCCCATTGAAGGAAATTTCTGCTCAGAGTTCTGTCAAGTGTTCTGGGTCTGGGGAAAAATGAGACCTGAAAGTAGATGACTCAAGAAGAATGAGGAAAAGCAAAAGTCATATGATGAGAAGATCCAAGAGAATCATGAGTAAAAAGAAACCACTGATGTAGCTGCAGGGTGATTGATTATATCCTCCTGGAGTATGACCACATGATCACCTAAACCAACTTATTTATTTACATGAATAAATTAATGAATATATATCCCATCTCCTGACAATTTGTGATCAGAACTGTGCACATGTTTGAATCATAATTGGTCCCCTACTCTTCTAAGCAAACTTGATCCTTCAGTTTTATTTCATGCATTTCAAATAAGCAAAAAGGACCTGAAACCATTCATCAAAGGTAGGATTTTTTAAAAAAATTCCCTGTGAATCATAGACAGAAAAATTCATTCTTCTCAGTTTGATATGGAAACACTTATGGAAACTGTGATGTGAAACTATTCTTGGAAAATTTTGAAGCTGGGAGTAGGGATAGTAGAGGGTTCCCATGTCCTTCCAAGTGATGAGAACCTCTTTTGTTTTCTGTGATCTTTTTCCACATGGAAGAATCTAAAACCTTAAAGAAGTCAAACTGTTTACTCAATAATCAAATGGTCTGTTACTCTCTTAAGGATATTCCTGCTGTTTCCTGTCATTGCTACTGCATCATTTTTAACATAACTGCTCAGATATTTTATTCCTGCTGTTGTCTTCAAATGAAATCAGTGACTATAAGGGAATCTCACTGTATATTCTAAGCAGGGGTCACAGAATAAATATTGACTCTCTTAGTCAAATATATTCAAGTGCTACTAATTGATTAATGCTAAGAATCTACATTGTCGCTCTGAGTATTTAATTTCATTCTAAATAAGGGCAGCTAAGTGAAGCAGTGGATAGAGCACCAGCCCTGGAGTCAGGAGGACCTGAGTGCAAATCTAGCCTCAGACATTTACTAGCTATGTGACCCTGGGCAAATCTCTTAAGCCTATCCCCTCTCCCAAAACAAGCAAACGAACAAATAAATAAATTCTGCATAAATAGAAACAGCACCTTGTAGGTAGGGGCTTGGGAAGACCCTTTTCTGTCACGTGCTGCCTATGTGACCCTAGGCAAGTCCCCCAACCACGATGAAACGTTCCAGACAACTCTATAGAGCACTGACAATTTTCATTTGTGGAGGGAGTTTCCTCACTAGATGTTCCCTATATCAATGGTGTCAAACTCAAATGTAAATGGGGCCCTTCCATAAGGATCCCTGTGGGCTGTTCAATCATTTTTCATTGTGTCTGACTCTACTTGACCCCATTCAGAGTTTTCTTGGCAAAGATACTGGAGTGGTTTGCCATTTCCTTCTCCAGCTCATTTTACAGATGAAGAAACTGAGGCAAACAGGTTTAAGTGACTTGGTCTGAATCACATAACTAGCAAATATCTGAGGCTTTAAACTTAGGTCTTCCTGACTCCAGGCAGGGAGCTCTATCCAATGTGCTGACCCGCATGTTGACTTAGGAAACTACATTAGTATTTGTTGTTCAGATGCTTTAGTTGTGTCTAACTAAATCTTTATGACCCCTTTCTGGACTTTCTTGTTAAAGATACTGGAATGACTTGCTATTTTCTTCTCCAGTTCACTTACAGTTAAAGAAACTGGGTCAAACAGGAGTAAGCGACTTGCCCAGGGTCACACAACTAGCAAGTGTCTGAGACCAGATTTGAACTCAGTAACATGAATCTTCCTGACTCCAGACCCCACACTCAATCTACTGTGCCACCTAACTGCCCTTACATTAATATTATCTATACTTTATTGTAATTTTATTTATTTCTTAAGTAATTCCCAATTATATTTTAATCTGGTTTGACCCACTTTTGGGAATATTGCGGGCCAAACTAGTTCTTTTCCTCAAACAGTATTGGCACTGCCCTTGCTACTCAATTGTCTGGGGCTGTTAACTTCCTTGTCACATGAGGTAAAAGTGATAAGAACTCTAGCTGGTCTCTGAAGCTTTGGACTAATAGACCAAGAGCATGACTAGTGCTGCATGACCAACACCAGGAAGATAAATCAAATATAATCTTGATGAATATCCTTTCCCCCTCTTTCAGTGTCCTTCCTCTGATATGGCTAAATAAATGTCCTTTAAGTATCTGTTAGACAGATTGCCAAGAGTCTTATTTTGTTGTAATCTCAAGGCTGAACTACCAGACCAGCCTGGTCATCTCTGGCCTTAGATAACCTATGACACAGTTTTGCACTCTTGTACAGTGAAGGCATGTTGTGTTTTTTATTTATCATTCTCTCTGTGCTATCCTGTGAGCTCATTTCAAGTTTAGGAATACACAGTGGCTAGAATGCCGGCCCTGGAGTCAGGAGGATCTGAAGTCAATTATATTCTCAGACACTGATTAGCTGTATGACCCTGGGCAAGTCACTTAATCCTGTTTGCCTCAGTTTCCTCATCTGTAAAATGAACTGGAGAAGGAAATGGCAAAGCATTCCATTATCTTTGCCAAGAAAACCCCAAATGGGGTTCATATATGACTGAACAAAAATAACACCAACAAAATAAATTTTTAGCAAGTGTAATAGGAACAGCAAGGTTAAGCATATATTCTCACCACTTCCAGGGACATATGCTTATTGCTGAAGGACATGAATGACAAAGGGCTCCTGGTTAGGCCCTTGATCTCCCCAAAGCAGGTGTGTATGCATGCATGTGTGTATGTGTATAAATAATGTGACAGGATTGACCACTGAGCCAAGAGAAGCTATCCACTCCTTAGACTTAAAAGGAGAAAACTCACTTTCTCTAACTCTCTTAAGAGTCAGACAACATCCTCTTCCCCAGCAACAGCTAGGGAGTTCACATAAATATGGCAGTGAGAACTTGTCTAGCCAAGCCTGAACTAGGACCTCAAATCCCTGGCTGCCTCTTTTGTGTTGGTTTCTTTCCCTGAAGACAAGTAACCAGAGGGTAGTCCTAGGATGGATGTTCCTGCCTTGGTGGCAATTTTGTGAGTTGGAGAAGTTGGGACCTCCTGGAATCAGCTTTTGTTGGTCAAATATAAGGTGATCTCTAACAGTTTTTTGGACAGAAGTTGGCCAGTGCCAGGAGGGTGATGCAAATGAAAGGATTAAGAAAGCCTAAGCCATGCCCTGGCTTGCTGGGAGATCTGGAGTTGGGATTTGTTCAGACAGATCAGGTCAGAGGGAAAAGTGAAAGAACTGTTCAGCCCTTGCACAAAGTATTTCATGTTTTAATTACCAACATTATGGGTCAGTATAATAGGAGTGATGGATTTACTATATTTGATATATTAAGTATCTGTCAATGTGTACTTATAAGTCTGTTGTATTTTAAGCATTTCTTTTGTGGTAGAGAAAATAAATAACTGTCCTTAATACCCTATTAACTTTGTGCATTGAATATCTTTTTTGAATGTCCTCTGCTAATACCTTTTGGGGAGATGCTAGACCCAAGTCAAACCTAAGCTTTAAGATAATTTCCCTGGAACTCTAAGGTGGGGGCATAATGAGCCTGTGAAGGCAAAAAAAAAAAAGTCTCATTTTTTTTTCTTTAGGATAAGGTTTTCTCAGGACCAAATCCAGGCTAGATGAATAAAGCAGAAACCCCCTTAGGAGAGGAGTATTCCTTGAACTTTAGGTGAGGCACGGAAAACAACCCAACAATTTTATTACTAAACTATCTGGCTCACCTTCTGTGCCAGAGGATATTTGTATAATATTTACTTTCTTCTCTTGATTGAGGGGGTATCATTATAAAGCGACAGAATTTTGTCATCCAATCTATTGGATTTTCTTCACCTATAAATCTCAATTCAACATCATTTTCCTTTATAACCATGATACAGTTTTGCTTGTCAGAGACTACTTCTTTCACAATATTGTTTGGATTCTGTAATGACATTTGTGACATGTATTGACAAATTATCAAGGGACCCCTTAATATCTCTTGTTGTTCAGTCATTCACCTGATCCCACTTGGGTTTTTCTTGGCAAAGATACTGGAGTGGTTTGCCACTTCCTTCTCCAGCTCATTTTACAGATGAGGAAACTGAGGCAGGCAGCATTAAGTGACTTGTCCAGGGTCACACAGCTGGTGTCTGAAGTCAGATTTGAACAAATGAAGATGAGTCTTCCTCATTCCAAGCCCAGTACCCTACTGCATCACCTAGCTTTCTCCTTACAATCACTATCCCAATTCTTCTAGGAATCCAAAGCTTCATTTTCTAATCACTGTTAGTTTCACAACCTCTTGCAATGTTATTTCCCATTTTTTCAATTTCTTAACTATGTTAGCATTCCTATTCCCCATGACATTGACAATGTACAATTGACAATTGTACCACCAATTCTTGCTATAATGAATGAATGAAAGATCATTTGTTGTTTACTTTGTCCTAGGCATGGTGCTAAAGTGCTGAGAATACAAATACCTCCCTCTCCCCCAAAAAAGATAGTGCCTGCCCTCAAGGAGCCTATATTCTGGAGAAGGATAGCACTTTTAGGGTGATAGTGACCAGGGAGGGTGTTATGGTCAGAAAAGTCACAGAGATTGGGTCATAGGGCAATTGCCTGAAAATAACTTCTGCAGAGAATGTGGTAGTGAAAAGAGCATTGGAATTGAAGTCAGAAGAATGAGTTTAGCATTGTAGCTCTTGGGGGGGGGAGGAGCCAAGATGGCAGAGTAGAAAGATACACATATGCTAGCTCCAAACCCACAGCCCATAAATTACCTGTAAAGAAGAACTCCCAACAAATTCTGGAGCAGCAGAAGCCACAGAACAACAGAGTGGAGGAGATTACTGTTCTAGAGAGTCCTGAAAAACTGATCCAAAAGGTCCATCGCGACCCGGACCCAGAGCAGAGCCCAGCCCTGCCTTGGCTGTTCGGCACCCAGAGGAGCAGATCCGAGCAGACTCCAGGGACAGAATCTCCAGAGGCTGCGCAGGTCCCTCCACCCACAGGTGACAAAGGTCAGTGAGAGAGTCTTTTTGGGTGGCAGAGAAGGGAGTGGGGTATCCCCATAACTCAGGCCCCCTCGGGAGGCAGCAGCAGAGGCAGCAGCAGACAAGGGCTCCCAAAGCAGGCAGGAGCTCAGATCCATTGTTGAAGGTCTCCACATAAACCCCCTGAGGGAACTGAGCCCCATGTGGCGGCCCTGCCCCCACCTGAGCACCTGAACTTAATCTCAACTGAATAGCAGCCCTGCCCCTGATGAAAGCCCTGAGGCTGGGAAGCAGCATTTGAATCTCAGACCCCAAGCGCTGTCTGGGAGGATCTGGAGGTGAGGTGGGTGTGAAGAGGAAGCTCAGAAATCAAGTCACTGGCTGGGAAAATGCCCAGAAAAGGAAAAAAAATAAGACCATAGAAGGTTACTTTATTGGTGAACAGATATCTCCTCCCTTCCTTTTGGGTGAGGAAGAACAATGTTTTCCATCTGGGAAAGACATAAACGTCAAGGCTTCTGTATCCCAAACATCCAAAATAAATATTCCATGGGCTCAGGCCATGGAAGAGCTCAAAAAGGATTTTGAAAATCAAGTAAGAGAGGTGGAGGAAAAACTGGGAAGAGGAATGAGAGAGATGCAAGAAAAGCATGAAAAGCATCATAGCTCTTCCCCAGTTTAGTGATTTTGAGCAAGTTCTCTAACCTCACTGATGAGGATAATAATATTTGCATTAATTACTTAAAACCAAAGAAAGAATCTTTGTTGACAGCAAAGTTTTCCAAATGTTCTTGTTCTTAAGTGACACTGTAGTAATTGCATTGACTGACATCATTCTAAGTGGACTTCTTAATGAAATTTGTAGCCATTCAAAGGAGATAATATTAACAATATTGAACATTTATAAAGCACTTACTACGTACTAAGCACTTATAATGATCATCTCATTTGATCCTTACAACAGGCCTGAGAGATGGGTGCTCATCTTACAGATGAGGAAACAGAGGCAAAGTGACTTATCACAAGCTAGCATCTGAGGTTGTAGTTGAAATCAAAGCTTCTTGACTCCAGATCCATCCCTCTATCTGCTGTGCCACCTTGTTCATTCATTTTTCAGTCATGTCTGACTCTGTGACTCCATTTGGTTTGTTTTTTGTTTTTTGTTTTTTGTTTCCTGCCCTGCTTCCTTCAAGACTCAGGCAAGGTTTCCAGCTGTTCTAAGAAGGTGGCAATCAGAACTGATGGCACGGAAGGAGACTATTGAAAGCCAACTGGTGCATCGTGAAATTCAACAGCTGGGGCTGACTGAGTGCTAGACTTCTTGCTGTCTGCTAAGGGGCTTAACTCCAATCTCCTAATTCCTGGTGAAACCATGGGATGCTCATGAACTGGCCCTCCTCTGCTTCCTGCTCTATTCTAGATAAGCACCCCTAGGCTGCTAGCCCAAAAGCATCCATTGTTAACAACAATAACTAGCGTTATTATGTGGATTTAAGGCTTGCAAAATGCTTTACATATTCTTTAATCCTCACAACAACCCAATTAGGCAGGTGCCATTATTATCCCCATTTTACAGAAGAAAGGACTGTGGCAAAGAGAGGTTAAGTTGCTTGCTCAAGGTTACAGAGCTAATACCAGGGCAGGATTTACCTCAGATCTCTCTGACTTCGGCTCAGACCCATCAGTCACTGTGCCTAGTAGCTGTTTGCACTGTTTACTTTTTGATTGGAATTCTTTTCATTCTTTAGTAAGTCCTGTTGTAGTTGAGTTGATTTCAGTCATGGCCTGTTCTTCGTGACCCCATTTAGAGTTTTCTTGGCTAAGATACTGGATTAAGATACTAAGATCCCTTCTCCAGCTCATTTTATAGATGAGGAAACTGAGACAAACAGGGTTAAAATACTTGCCCAGGGTCACACAGCTAGTAAGTGTCTGAGGCTGGATTTGAACTCAGGTCTCAGATTCCAGGGCCAGCAAGCTATCCACTGCACCACCTAGCTGTCATCATACCCTATGTATGTATTTCCATGTATCTGATAAATGCAAAAATCTTACTGTTCCCTAAATCCTCATTGTGTGATTACTGCTGATATACATAGAGATCTAGGAAGAGGTGTCTGAATCTTTAAAAGAGAAGGGGGACTTTATCCCTTTTACACTTAGAGCTGAGGCTCAGGGGTAGAAGACAGGTGGGTGGCACAGTGAATAGAATGCCAGAATCATCTTCCTGAGTTCAAATCTGGCCTCAGACACTTACTAGCATATGACCCTGACCACATCACTTAAGCCTGTTTGGCTCAATTTCCTCATCTGTAAAATGAGCTGAAGAAGCAAATGGTAAATCACTCCAGTATTGTCACCAAGAAAACCCCAAATGGGGTCAGGCTGAGTGGGATCAGCCTTGGGGGATTCTGGGACATTGGAACGACTTCCCAACACTGCCTCATGTAATGCCATTTTAGCCTGAACTAGTTTGTCTATAGTTCACCACAGCTGTGATTAATCAGTCAGTTAATGAACACTTATCAAGCATTTGAGATTTGCCAGGCACTGTGCAAAACACTGGATCTTCAAAGAAAAGTAAAAGACGGTCCCCATTCTTCAGTAGCTCACAGTCTAATGGTGGAGAGAACATGACCACTACTGTGTACACAAAAGAAATATACAGGATAAATTGGAAATAATCAACAGAGGGAAAGCACTAGAATTAAGGGGGATTGGGAAAGGCTTCCTGTAGAAGGTGGGATTTTAGTTAAGACTTGAAGAAAGCCAGGGGGAAGAAATGAAGAAGGAGCTGAGAATTTTCCCATCACCTGCAAGTGTCTAGCTCCACTCTTTCCCTAATTTTCAAAGGTACTTCTGCTTCTGCAACATCTCCCAACTTTTCTTTGCTTTTATTCTTATCTTTCATGCTGTATGAGGGGAATCAAGATAAAAGAGGGAATTTTTGATAATGCTATACACTCCCTTCCCTTCCCCTCAACTAACCAACACATTTTACTTTCAATGGTATTACAAATTTAGAACTAGAACTTATCTGTGTTGTGAGATTTGCCCATCTGTAAAACAAACTTCTAGTTTCTGCTCACTATTCCTTGGCCTCCAGATGGCGCTGCTTCCTCTAATTATTTTGGTCTCATTTTTGAGTAATATGCTTAAATCTTGGAAGTGTGTCTTTTCTAAGACTTGTGTTTTGGGGTTTTTTTAAACTTCTATCTTGCTTTGATAACTTGGTATCACTCCCCTCTTCTCTGTGACTCCTGGTTGAGGGCAGGCTGAGGGCAGGATGTTTTGAGTAATCAATTTAAATTCTTTTGCATTTGTGGTGTTCCATGTTTTGGAGATACATAGCATCACAGAAAAAATATTGGCATTTAAAAGATGGGTTTTTGTAGCAATGAGTAGTTTAGGATCTTTGAATTTCCCAAATACAATCTGGTCTGATTCTCCTCCTATTCAATTTTGGGTACAGTATCTGTTTAAAACATCCATGTGAACTAATTAAATGGACTGCCTATCCAGTTGCATGCATACCATAATCTGGGAAGTCTGCATTTTTCATCCCTTTTTAAAATTTATTTTATTTAACTAGCAAATATCCATGGCTTTAATCAGAAAGTTTTGTAGTGTTCTGTGGTTCAGAGTTGTTAGTTTACTTGGGAATAATAGGAGCATTTGCAGGACCTTTCCATCGATAGGGAATCTGGAGTCAGGAACACTTGATTTCAAATCCAGATGTGTGACCCTGAGCAAGTCACTCAACCTATGTTAACCTCAGTTTCCTTAGCTGTACAGTGGGCATGATAATAAAGGTACCCATTTACCTCCCAGGTTTGTTGTGAGAATCAAATGAGATAATATCTATAAAGCTCTTAGCACAGTGCCTGACACATAGTAGACTCTTAATAAATCCTTCCTCCCTCATTTCCTCCCTCCCTCTCTCCATTCTTCCCTTCCTCTTTCTGTCTTCCTCTCTCCTTTCTCTCCTTTCTGTTCTTTTCTTCCCTCCTTCCTTTCCTTTCCTTTCCTTTCCTTTCCTTTCCTTTCCTTTCCTTTCCTCTCCTCTCCTCTCCTCTCCTCTCCTCTCCTCTCCTCTCCTCTCCTCTCCTCTCCTCTCCTCTCCTCTCCTCTCCTCTCCTTTCCTTTCCTTTCCTTTCCTTTCCTTTCCTTTCCTTTCCTTTCCTTTCCTTTCCTTTCCTTCCTTCCTTCCTTCCTTCCTTCCTTCCTTCCTTCCTTCCTTCCTTCCTTCCTTCCTTCTTTCCTTCTTTACTTTTGTATCCTCCATTGGACATTGCAGGCAACACTGGCAGCACAAGGTTTTATGCCCCACTTCCTCAAAGGATTGCAACGAACAAGCAATCTCCATGGTTGCATATGTCATAGAGTCATATAATTTTTATAGATATGTGAGAGGCACCTTCTTTGTGAGGAGAATATTAAGGGCTCTGTTTTGTTCTACTGAGTGAAATGGGTCCATTAGGATCATATATATTCTCTATACTTCTCCATCCTGTGATTGCAAATATGTCATTTGCTTTAGAAGCACAGGACCACAAATCTAGCTGTAGAAGGGATGTTGAGGGGCACTGAGTCCATTTTTATAGATGAGAAAACTAAGGCCAGGATAGGTCACAAATGCCTTGCCTAAGATCAAACAGATAAGAGGCAGAGCTGGCGTTCCAATCCAGGTCTGCTGACTCCAAATCCAGGCTCCTTTCCAATGCTCCAAGCTGCCTAGCTAAAATTATCTGTGAAAGCTTGCCAGCTCCTTCTTGGGTTTTCTGCCATGTACACATAGACTATGCTTATCAAGGTTTTCAAGAGCTGACAACATAGGTTGGTGGGGTTATTCAAGGAGATGCCTGCTGGGTGTCACCTTGAGTAACCCCTTCTTCTTGGTATTAAATTTATGTGTGAAAGTATTCTAGAAAGCTTATAGAATGGTCCAAACTGCAAAAAACATAGTTAGCATTGACAATGACAACTACATTTAGATGGTCAGGTTTGGTTCCTGGGGAAGTAACTTAAACCTCCAAAAGACCCCTGCAGGAAACCCCCAGAGACTCCCCAGGGTTGGTAAAAATCCACTTTTCTCAAGCTACTCTAATGGGGTCTTGACTACATGCAGTAGTATGCTAGTAAATATTTAATAACCTCCTCTCAGGAGGATAAATATGCACCCAGGACACATTTTTAAGTTGAAAGCACATTATTAATATTTTCTCCATCAGTTTTTAAAGTCTAGACACACTCAACAAAAGAATAGCTTTGCCAATTTCCAAATGTAAATGCTCACACTGAATATTTAACAATTAGTTCTTGGGAGCTGGTTCAAGCTGGCTCCAGCACATCCTCTGTGTAAGTATTCTTGTTGTGATGATATATCCTTGCTGAAATCAACTTTTCCATTAGTAAGCAAAAGTCATGTTTCTGCCTCGTTTCAGTATTCTGGAAAAAGCCCAGCAAAAGACTTGTGAGCCAATAGTTTTGCATTGCCCTCTTGCCTCCCTCTTTTTAGATATGTGACCTTTTTCATTCTTTTTGGAATCTTCCCCCTCTTTGAGATATCTGAAAGACTGATTCTTGACTACTTTCCAAATTGTTTGTTCCCTTATGGCTTAATTTCAACAAATACTTTCTCCTCCTGGATAGTCTCTCCTTTCCCGAGCTTTTGTGGCACTATTCTCTACCTGTCTGACGGCTTCCCTGTCTTCTTTATTGCCTCCATAACCTGAGCAGGTATAGGTGTAGCTCCCCTTCTCATACCTCTCTAGTGCTTGCTCTTGGGGATGCCATCAGCCACCATTCAGTGATCATCTCTATGTAGATGACTCCCAAGTCAACATATCCAGTTTCCATCTTATGTACTCTAGTCCTACAATATCAGCTACCTCCTAGACATCTCTATCTGGATATCCTGTACACTTCTCAAACTCAACCTGACCAACACAGAACTATTTTTGCTTTAAGCTTATCCTTCCCTTTAACTTTTCTATTTCTGTTAAGGGTGCTATAATCATTCCAGGCACTCAAATTTGTAATCTCTTGCTATTCTCTACTCTGTACACTTTCTCACCTACCTGTCCAATCGATGGCTAAATCCTGTCAACTAAACCTCTTCCTTATGATTTACATCTGTCCCCTTCACTGCACTTAAATTTGTTGTCGCTCATTTGAGTGTGACTCTATTTGGGTTTTCTTGGAAAAGATACTGGAGTAGTTTGCCATTTTTTTTCTTGCATTTAAATGGTCTTCTTTCATTTTTTTAAAAATTTATTTGTTTTCAACATTCATTTCCAAAAAATTTTTGGGTTCCAAATTTTCTCCCCTTTTCTCCCCTCCCCCACCCCAAAACACCAAGCATTCTAATTACCCTTATCACCAATCTGCCCTCCCTTCTAGCATCCCTCCCTTCCCTTATCCCCATCTTCTTTTGTCCTGTAGGGCAAGATAAATTTCTATACCCCATTACCTGTATTTCTTATTTCCTAGTAGCAAGAACAATACTCAACAGTTGTTCCTAAAACTTTGAGTTCCAACTTCTCTTCATCCCTCCCTCCCCACCCATTCCCTTTGGGAAGGCAAATAATTCAATATAGGCCATATCTGTGAAGTTTTGCAAATGACTTCCATAATAGTCATATTGTGTAAGACTAACTATATTTCACTCCATCCTGTCCTGCCCCCCCCATTTATTCTCTTCTCTCTTTTGATCCTATCTCTCCCCAAGAGTGTTGACTTCTAATTGCTCCCTCCTCCCATTGCCCTCCCTTCCATCATGCCCCCCACCCTGCTTATCCCTTTCTCCCCCACTTTCCTGTATTGTAAGATAGGTTTTCATACCCAAATGAGTGCATTTTATTCCTTCCTTTAGTCGAATGTGATGAGAGTAAGCTTCATGTTTTTTCTCTTATCTCCCTACTTTGTCCCTCCTCTGAAAAGTCATTTACTTGCCTCTTGTATGAGAGATAATTTTCCCCCTTCCATTTCTCCCTTTCTCCTCCCAATATATTTCCCTCTCACTGCTTAATTTCATTTTTTTAAAGATATGATCCTATCCTATTCTATTCACCCTGTGCTCTCTGTCTCTCTGTGTATATGTGTGTGTGTATGTGTGTGAGTGTGTGTGTGTAATCCCACCAACTACCCAGATACTGAAAAAAGTTTTCAAGAGTTACAAATATTGTCTTTCCATGTAGGAATGTAAACAGTTCAACTTCAGTAAGTCTCTTATGATTTCTCTTTGCTGTTTACTTTTTCATGCTTCTCTTGATTCTTGTGTTTGAAATTCAAATTTTCTTTTCAGCTCTGGTCTTTTCATCAAGAATGCTTGAAAGTCCTCTATTTCATTGAAAGACTATTTTTTTTCCCTGAAGTATTATACTCAGTTTTGCTGGGTAGGTGATTCTTGGTTTTAGTCTTAGTTCCCTTGACTTCTGGAATATAATATTCCATGCCCTTCAACATCTTAATGTAGAAGCTGCTAGATCTTGTGTTATCCTGATTGTATTTCCACAATACTTGAATTGTTTCTTTCTAGCTGCTTACAATATTTTCTCCTTGACCTCAGAGCTCTGAATTTGGCCACAATGTTCCTAGGAGTTTCTCTTTTTGGATCTCTTTCAGGAGGTGATTGGTGGATTCTTTCAATATTTATTTTGCCCCCTGGTTCTAGAATCTCAGGGCAGTTTTCCTTGATAATTTCATGAAAGATGATGTCTAGGCTCTTTTTTTTGATCATGGCTTTCAGGTAGTCCCATCATTTTTAAATTGTCTCTCCTGGATCTATTTTCCAGGTCAGTTGTTTTTCCAGTGAGATATTTCACATTATCTTCCATTTTTTCATTCTTTTGGCTTTGTTTTGTGATTTCTTGGTTTCTCATAAAGTCATTAGCCTCTATTCCATTCTAATTTTTGAAGAACTACTTTCTTCAGTGAGCTTTTGAACCTCCTTTTCCATTTGGCTAATTCTGCTTTTTAAAGCATTCTTCTCCTCATTGGCTTTTGGAACCTCTTTTGCCAATTGAGTTAGCCTATTTTTAAAGGTGTTATTTTCTTCAGCATTTTTGGGGTCTTCTTTATCAAGGTATTGACCCACTTTTTCATGCTTTTCTTGCATCTCTCTCATTCCTCTTCCCAGTTTTTCCTCTACCTCTCTTACTTGATTTTCAAAATCCTTTTTGAGCTGTTCAATGGCCTGAGCCCATTGATTATTTATTTTGGATGTTTGGGATACAGAAACCTTGACTTTTATGTCTTTCCCTGGTGGTAAGCATTGTTCTTCCTTATCAGAAAGGATTGGAGAAGATATCTGTTCACCAAGAAAGTAACCTTCTATAGTCTTATTTTTTTTCCCTTTTTATGGGCATTTTCCCAACCAGTTACTTGACTTTTGGGTCCTTTGTCAAGAGTAGGGTTTACTCTAGGAATCTGTAATATCTCAGTTCCTCCAAGGTGGCACAATCTAGCATGTACACTGATCTGGAAGCAGGGAGAGATTTTTGTGTCCAGAATCTTAGCCGTTACCTCTCCTCAGCCACCTGACCTCCAGTTGCACTAAGTCAGCACTGGGCGGCTGATTTTCAGATAAGCTGGATGGGCAGGGCCACCATTCAGTGTGAGACAAAGACCAGCTCTCTCAGGGCCTTTACAAAGGGCTAAGGTAAGACTCAGCTCCTCAGTGGCCCCAGGGGTTTTACGATCCAACAATGTATGCGGGCTGATGTAGGGGCTGCCCTGAGAACTTCTGCTGGCTGCCCTATGTGGCCTCTGCAGGCTGCCACCTGAGGTGGGAGCTATGGTAAGGCCCTTCTCCCTTCCTGGCCAGCTGAAAAAACCCTGTCACTGACCGTTGGTGCCTGTGGGTTGAGGAATCTGCAGACTACTGCTGCTGCTGCTGTGACTGGGGACCCTGAGACTGGAGATTCTGCCCCCAAGGGCTGTTCATGAGCCATGCGCCGTGGTCAAGGCTGGGCTGGGCTCCATGCTCTGCTCCATGTCCGGTGCACTGACATTTCCCATGGGCCTTTCAGGTCACCCTGGGCTGGAAATCTCCTCCACTCTGTTGTTCTCCACTTCTGCTGCTCCAAAATTTGTTGAGAGCCCCTCTCTACAGGTATTTTATGAGCTGTGTGGGGAGACCCAGCATATGTGTATCTTTCTACTCTGCCATCTTGGCTCTGCCTCTAGTTTGCCATTTTTTCTCCACCTCTTTTCATGGATCAGATGAGGAAACTGAGGCAAACAAGATAAAGTGACTTGCCAAGGATCACATAGTTATTATGTGTCTAAGGTCAGATTTAAACTTAGGAAGAGGGGTCTTCCTGACTCCTGGCCTGTCACTCTATCCACTGTGCTACCTAGCTGTGCCCCCTCTCTATTCAAATAACTCCTGTCTTATTTTAGGCCCTCATTACATGGAGTTTACATGGACTGTTATAATAGCCTTCTAATTGTACTCACTGCTTTCAGTCTCTCCCCTCTATATTCTATTTTCCATTTAGCTACCAAAACTGACATTCTTTTTTTCTAGTTGTTACTTTGATCCATTTATTTAGTATTTTACTTTTCCCTAATTTCATGTAAAAAAAATGTTTAACATTTGTTTTTAAAAATTTTAGTTCCAGATTCTCTCCTTCCCCACCCCCATCATTGAGAAGGCAAATAATTTAATATGGGTTATATATATGTAGTTATGCAGACTATATTTCCATATTAGTTATGTTGTAAAAGAAAACGCAGACAAAAAAAAATCAACCGAAGCCCAAGAAAAGTAACAAAAAAAGTATGCTTCAATCTGCATTGAGACTCCATCAGTTCTTTCATCTTACATCTTTAAGAGTTGTCTTGGATCACTGCATTGCTGAAAATAGCTAAATCATTCACAGCTAATCATCTTACAATGTTTCTGTTACTGTATACAATGTTTCTGTTACTGTGTACAATGTTTCTGTTACTGTATACAGTGTTCTCCCATTTCTGCTCATTTCACTTTGCTTCAGTTCATGTAAGTCTTTCCAGGTTTTTCTGAGAACATCCTGATCATCATTTCTTATAGCACAATAGGATTCTATCACAATCATGTACCACAGCTTGTTTGGCCATTCCCCAATTGATGGGCATCCCCTCAGTTTCTAATTCTTTCCCATCATAAAAGAGCTGCTGTAAATATTTTTGTTCTTGTGGGTCCTTTTCCTTTTTGCCAAACTGATATTCTTAAAACAAAAGACTTAACAGGTCTCTCTGTTGCTGCAGAAACTTTAGTGACTCCATATTTGAAACAAAACCCACTTCTGTTCTTTGAAGCCCTCTATAATCCCCAACCCATCTTTCCAGATTGATTTTACATTACTTTTCCTATCCTTCTACCATTTTCTTTTTACCATATAGTTCACTCTCCATCTCCATTTCCTGGAATCCTTGGTTTCCCTCAAGAATCAATGCAAGTGCCACACCATACTTAGAGTGTTTTCCCTTCCCACTTCTGAATCTTCTTTAAGGCAGAGCTCAAGTTTTATCTCCTATAGGAAGTCTTTGTCTTCACAGGACTTTTTTTTAAAATTTTATTTTCCCTCAATTACATGTAAAAACAATTTTTAACATTTTTTTTGTTTTGAGTTACAAATTCTATCCTTTCCTCCCTTTCTTTCCCTCTCCCTGAGACAGTATGCATTCTGATATAGGTTATACATGTTGCAATCATGTAAAAACATTTCCATATTAATCAGAAAACTCAAACAAAAAATGAAAGAAGGAAAGAAAATGAAAAATAGTATGTGCTGGCCTGTATTTCAGATACTGTCATTTCTTTCTCTGGAAAAGAATAGCTTTTTTTTGTTATGGGACCTTCAAGATTGTCTTGGATCATCATATTGCTGAGAATAGCTAATCATTCACAGTAGTTTGTCTTACAATATTGTTATTATTTTGTACAATGTTCTCCTGGTTCTGCTCACTTCACTCTATACCAGATCACGTAAGTCTTTCCTGGTTTTTCTGAAATCATTCTCCATATGTCATAGTGTTCTCCCAGTCTGCCCTGAAATTGCTTTGTCTATGTGTTACATTGACTGATACATACTTGTGGTCTCTCTCCAGTAGTATGAAAGCTTCTAGAAGACAGAAACCATTTCATTTGTCTTTGCTTACCTTATGCTGAGCACAGTGCCTAGGACATAGTGGGAACTTTATTACATTCTTGCTGAATTGAATCACTCAGAATGTACATTCTAATGGAAAACTTGGTCTTTATGTTGTAAGGAGGGATCACATACATTTAATTTTGGTGAACACATAAGTGAGCAGGTTCTGACATGGGGTACAGTGCCTCATTAAATGCTTAATAAGTGTTTGTTGAAATGAAACACTGAAAATTCTGCTTGTGACATAAACCTCCTTCCTTCAGTTGTAAACAAAATGCCTAAAAGCAAATTATGAAAATGGTGTAGAGTAATAGGAAAGGTACTGAACTAGAAAAGAGAACAGGGGTTGGATACTGGCTCTTTTGCTTTGTGACATTGAACAATGTTTTTCTTTACATTATGGCAAAATATACTTTCCCATAATTTCTACCCATGGTTCCTACTTCTGTCCTCTGAGGCCAATTAGAATAAGACTACTCCCTCTTCCACATAACAACTGACATTACACCACCCTAAATTTTCTCTTTTCTAATTTCTTCAGCTGTTCCTCAGATGACTTGATTTTCAGCACACTCACCATCCTGGTCACCCTACCCCATATAAGTTACAGCTTATCAAATTCACTCCTTAGCTTTGGCACCCAGAAGTGGACATAATAGCCCAGATGTGGTTCTACCAGGGCAGAGTGAGGCTTTTGCACCCATGATGTTGGGTATTATATTTATGTCAATTTAGGCTAAGTTTGCATTAGTGTTTCTGGCTGCCACATTATGTTGCACTCCACAGAAACTCCTAGGTCCTTTTTTCTTGAACTGCTGAATCCAGTCTTCTAGTCCACATCTTTGTACTCATGCCATCTCATTCCATTAAGATCAAAATGATGAGAGAAGCAATTGAATAATAACTGAAATTTCAATCCATTTTTGTAAAATCCAACCATTACTACTCATGTCTGTGCTACCAGTGATGTAGAGGCAAGTGATACTGATGAAGAAATTTAGAAAGAACTGTTAGAGAATAAGAAATTTGTACAAGAGAAGAGAGGCACTATGGGTGTCAAATGTTGTATATCTATCAGATCTTTTAGATGTGTTGGTTAGTTATTCTTTGTCATAAAGGGTAGCTCTCTGGCAGAGGGAGGAGTGAAGCTATGTTGGGAAATGTAGGTGGTATAAAACAAAATACATCAATAAAATTAATTTGTTTTTTTTTTTTCAAAAGATGTCCTGGGCAAGAAACTAAACACCTTAAGGAAGTGTAAGTAGTATTTTCATCACTGCTATTGATTGAAGGCAGGAGTAACAGAAGAGAAAAGGAGATTAGGAGTGAACAGATGGTTAAGAAGATGCTGTCTGAGAATGAGATTTGGTTTTTTCACTGATTTAAATTACAGAAATGATGGGCTTATGGCCAGGAATAGTAAAAAAAATATGGTTGCTTGCAGTCCTGTGAATCTGTTCAAAAGAGCTTGAAATTGAAAAGGGGTGGGGGAGGGAGAAAATTGCCCACATGGATCTGCCAGACCAGATCCTGTAGAGAGTAGCAGGTGCAGCATAAGAAGGATAATAGAGAAGCAATGACATACAGGAGACAGATTTGATACACAAATGTGTGAAGTATGGACAATAAACAAGGTAAACGAGATGCTAATGCAAGGAGGCAAACTGAATTTCACAGATGTCATTCAGACAATGAGATAATAACAAAATAATGAATAACGATAATAAGTAACACATATAGTACCTTAAGGCTGACAAAGCATTTTACAGATATTTCATTTTCTCCTCACAAAAACCCTGCTAGGTAGGTTCTACTGTTATCCCCATTTTGCAGATGAGGAAACTGAAGCAGAAAGGTTCAGTGACTTGCCTAAAGCCACACAGCTAGTAAGTGTCTGAGTTCAGATTTGAACTTAGGTCTTCCTGATTCAAAGTCCAAATGATCTATCTACTGTACTACCTAGCTGTCCCAATTAATTATTAACATATACTAATGGTATGGAGGATTTTCACTATTTGAATATCTCCTGGATAAAGCAAAGGAGCTAACATATTCTTTAAGGGTTTTTTTTTGTTTTTTTGGCATTTCAGTCTAAGTATGCCCATTTTCTTTCCAAAATTGTTCAAGGTTTCAGTATTTTTCTTTTTCATTACCCATTTTATTAGATATAATTTATGGGCTTTTGCATCAAATGAAGATTTTTCAGTGATGTGAACTTTAAAATTTTTCATCTTCAGATTTAGGTAGTTCCCTAATTGAATCTCTCATTTTCTTTAATCTAGGTTTAGGAATGGAGTCATTTTTATGATTTTTCTACTCTGGTTGTGTGACTCAAAGTCAGGGTACTGTTGACAAAAAGCATCACTGAAACCCTTTCCTGTTACTTCCAATTTTGTTATTAGGTTGTTTCTGTTCTGGCCCGAAGCTCTGAGAGTCTTTCCCTCTCAGATTTTTTCTTTTAGGAAGGCAAAGTGGGTCATCTTTTGCCTCAGTTCTTACCTAGCCTTTAATCACTGGATGGGCATTGCCTCAGACAAAGTGAGACTGATGAAGACCTTGACTTAAAAAGACCAAGGTCTCCCCCTGCATTCAGGGCCATGGCCAATCATCATGACCTATGTTTTGCCACTGGACTCCCATGACTCTGGAGGAAAGAATGAGGCTGATCACTTGGCACAGTTCTGCCTCACTTAAATCTAATTCACTTGCAAGTCAAGACATCACCCTCCTGATATCATTGATCCTCTTTGAGAACAAAGGAAAAACAACAATTAGATAGTACTGGTGCATAGTTAAAGTACCCAAGCCTTCATTTCATTCTACATGCATTTGGAGTTTGTCCATTTTAGTGGTCAGAGTCATATTTTCAGCAGTTTAGGGTATGAGTTTTTCTGATTTTCTTTTTAGACACACCTTGCCTTCTCATGGTATGAGAATATGAAAAGACGTCACTAATTCTGCCATCTTCCATATCAAACTGATCATCATAAGGGTTTTGAATGGAGCCAGCCTGAACCTCTGCTGACCCATCTATTTCAACTCATCTATTTCGTCAGCTCTTAGGAGAAATTGGTTGTTGTCCTTCATTCTTGTAGAGGACCAAAATGACATCACAATGTTGGGGTCAAGATACAGTGTGTCTGACTGTGGCTGATCAGACCAATGCAAACTCGGAATGTTCTACTACAGTTCAGGTTCAAATGGTCCATATGAACATTTGGAGAGGAGATGTCTCTAAATTTGTACATCTCAGGTTTCTTTTGAGCTACTTTGATTCTGTTTCACCCATAGAGCATGGCACTTTCTTTGACGTAGGCATGCCATGTTGAGTGACCCTGTGCCAGTGTCTCCCATGTCTCATAAATGATTCCAGCGGCACACTGACTGTGGTGTCAACTGAGTGGTGTGACCAGAGACAAATTTACTAGGGTTCCTGTTATGCCTTCTCAGCTACCGTAGTGGTCCTCACGGCAGGTGACCTTGGCTTGTTTTGTTTTACTTTCCATTGTCCTCTCCCTCATAGCACAAGTGACCTCAGGGGCCATGGAGTCCAAACTCCCCCCCCCCCCCCATTTTACAGTTGATGAAATAAATTGATGCACAGAGAGATTAAGTGACATGGATAATAGCTTGGACTTTAAGGGTGACCATGGCCCAACCATTTAATGTCTCTGTGCCTCAGTTTTCTCCTGTGTAAAAAGGCACTCTAAGGCCTTTTCTAAGCTCCTAAATCCTACCACCTTTGTGTAGTGAAATTAGTGCTGAGATTAATTAGATGAGGACAGAAAGATTTCTCTCCATTCTATCTTCCTTGTGATTTTCGTCTATACTAAAGGCTGTCGACTTTGTCCCTCAGCTCTTCTTTATCATGCTTTCTTGTGCCATACTTCTTTTATGGTCTGCTTCATTCTCTATTTCCTCTTAATGGTTTTTGTCAGTCCTGATACCTAAAGGCCTGGGTGGGCTACAAACAAGGAAGCTGACTGAAGGAACCCTTTGAACACAGTCACACTCTCTGATCAGAGAATATCTTTCTCTACCTCCACTACCACCACCACCACCATTAATAATCCTTAAAGACCAATATCCTAAAATGTGTCTAGGATCAGTTAGCAGCTAAGAATGTGCCATTAAAAAATAAGTTCTTGAGTTGAAATGCCTTAGGTCTAGAAAAGATGAAAACCCATCTTGAGTGGTGATTATCTCTATGGTAGGACTGGCTCCAACATCTACTAAGGAAGAATATTTTAGAACTTTGCCTCCAAAACATTCTCCATGGCAAGGAAGCAGTTTCTAGGAACCTCTGAGGAAGGAGCTGAAATCCTTGAGGAGAAGGGGCCTGCCATTCCCATCAGTACCAACAGTGATCAACTGCTAGTAAGATATAGATAAGCTCAAGAGCACCAAGATCAGTGATCACTGGACCAACCACTCTGCTTCCTGTCTCGTCCTGGCAGTCGTCATGGAAGGGAATAACCCATTTAGAAAAGGGACCTGGAATTCTTACCGTCACCAACAGCAACTCTCAGTCAGCTATAACTGATGGGGCAGCAAGCTATGCTAGCTGAAGTAGCAAAGCACTCTATGAGAGGAAAAGGGTGGTCAAACCACTTCAACTGCTGCCTCTACTTAGACCTTATTAGAGGTAGCCCAAGACCCTGAACTCAAGAAACCCAGGAGCAGCAGCACCTTTTATACTGATGGTCCTGCCTGCAGCTTGTCCTGTGAAATCATCATTGAGGAAAGCAGCCATTGTGGAGGAGTCTTCCATCTTTGCCACCACTACCATTCATATCCAACCAGTTGCTACCAAATGGGCAAATAAGCCTGAGAGCTGTGGGAGCAGCAGCATGGCCCCAAACACAACAACTCTGCATCTATCTTGGTTACTGCAGTTATGATCTAAAGAAAGAAGCAACCCCGTCTAGAAATGCAACCTGGCAACATCATCTGCAGGTGCTACGGCTTCCACCTCCTCAGCAGCCACACTTCCTGAAGACTGAAAAAAAAAATGATTGCCACAAAAGCCCTTGGTGCCACCAAATGGTTCAGTATCAGAAAGAAATATGATTCTATTCATGGACATATTAAAAAAGACAATGCATTTGTACAAATTGCTTTGCTGCATTACCCTAAGGACCATGGTGTCTTTCCATCTGACTTGCAGTTGAATCTTGGCTGTATCATCTTTCTCTGTTAGAATGGGATCTCTAAGAGAGCAGAGACTGTTTTGGTTTTCTATTTGTATCTCATAGCTTAGCATAGCATTTTTCAAATAGCAAATGCTTAATAAATATATTTTTACTTTAATTCATCCATCCATTGAAAAGGTATTGACAGAGGGAGCCCTCTGGGCTCAGGGAGAGGCAATGGGGATCAGAACCAGGAAGCCTAGAAGAATCTGAGCTTTGAAGCTGGGTCAAAGACACTATTAGCTCAGAAGTCTTTATGGATAAGGCTATCGGGTTCTCTCATATGATCCTACTGATTGAGTATAGAAAAGTCCTGATCCCAGGTCCTTGAGGCTGCCTCCCTGCAAATAGGGCAGCAAAGAGATATTGTGTATATCATCCCCCTGAAAAGTACCTAGGTGGCACAGTAGATAGAGTGCAAGGCCTGGAGTCAGGAAGACTCATCTTCCTGAGTTCAAATCTAGCCTCAGATATTGTGTGACCTTGGGCAAGTCACTTAACCCTGTTTGCCTCAGTTTCCTCATCTGTAAAATGAGCTGGAGAAGGAAATGGCAAACCACTCCAGTGTCTTTGCCAAGAAAACCCCAAATGGGGTCATGAAGAGTTGGCCTGAAAAATGACTAAACTACAACAAATATGTCTCCTTCCTCCCCCCAACCCCAGGCAGAAGGAAACCTAGTCCTCAAATCAACATTCTAAAACAAATTTAGTTGAACAAAAGGGTGGTTATATATTTATAGGGGTGAGGAAATAGAGATCTGGAGATTTGGAGAATCTCTAAAATTCTCTAAAATAATCTAATCCCAACAAGGCTGGGGTTGGGGGAGGAAATGGAGGAAGTGGGAGGGATAATCTGACCTTTGAAGGCACTCAAGTTGGGTTATAGGCTGGTGAAGGAGGGAACTGGTAGGAAACCCATTTGACAGCTTCCTATTTTGACTAATGATTCCTACGAACTAAGTGTTATGCTTAGTCTTTTCTAAATAGCTGAAGGAGTGCAAAGGTTATCAGCACCATCTTTGTTGGTCAGTGTTAGGGCTCAAGAATGCCTATTGCCTAAACTGAAAGACAGAATTCTTTCTATGATTCCATGATATTTCCACCTGTCAGACCCTGATGAAAGGCCCTTTAAATCCCAGGAGTTATTGCCAGGGACTTGCTATTTCAAAAACAGATGGATTAAGTGCAGACCTTGTCAAAGCAATTTGCCAGATTGCCTGGAGCCATCATCTCCCCCATTCTAAATCTAGCTCACTAGCTTTCTGATCTTAATTTTGGATCCTACTAATGGACTGGCTGCTTCATTCTATTTTTCAGTTTGAATCAACCCAGCTACTCACTTTCCTTAGCTCTCACTCTTGGGGTTAGTCTTCCTCGTGTCTCTCATGATGTATCGGTCTCCATTTATTCTTCTAGATCAGTGGTGTCAAGCTCAATTAGAAAAGGGAGCCACTGATTTGTATATAAGAATGCCTGTTTGCACCATATTCACAGTTTTAAAATGTAAAGTTTTCTTTGTTTTATTGTATTTTTATTTTGTTAAATTACATTTTAATCCGGTTCCTGGGTCCATTTGACAACTCTGTTCTATATTAAGCCTTTTTCTAGATGAACTGTAACTATCCCTGAACTTCCTTCACCAAGTGGGCTGATTTTAATACTCCTAAAATTGTACCCGGCTTTGAATATCTTTATTACCAGCCTCTTGTCTGTCCCAGGTTCTTGGCTGCCCTCTAGTGACTATTTGTAAAATGCTACCCCAGAGGAGGCCCAGAGTCTGCAAAAGTTCTCATGGATTTTCTAGTTCTCCAGAATTCTGTCTGGCAAAATGGATGTTCAGAGATTAACATTCACAAGGTTTTTAAGTTTGAGCTGATGAGAAGAAAATCAAAATTGCCTTAGATCTTCTGTGTGACCCTAGAACCATAGGTTCTTAATTAATTTTGTGTTGTGGACCCCTTTGGCAGACTAGTAAAAACCTATCAACCTCTTCTCAGAATTATATTTTTAAGTGCACAGAATAAAATATGTAGTGGCTAGATGGTGCAGTACATAGAGTACCTCTGGACAAATCACTTAACCCTGTTTGTCTTGATTTCCTTATCTGTTAAATGAGTCGGAGAAGAAAATGGCAAACAACTCCAGTATCTTTGCAAAGAAAATGGGGTCATGACGAGTTAGATATGACTGAAAAGCAACTCAACAATGACAAATTATATTTAGGTACATTTATCAAAATATTTTTAAAAACTTACAGACCCCTTAAATTTATCCAGGGATCTAACAGGCTCTATGGACCCTGGTTCTATGGACCTAAGTTAAGACTCTTACTTTCAACTAAGCCTTGGTTTTCATTTCTATAAATTGAAGCTATAAATGGTTTATTGCTATACAAAATGAGGTGACATGAGCACCTCACTTTTCTAAACCCTGGTACTCTTCCAGACATAGGATTTTAGGAGAAATTCGCCACCTCATCTTTCTCTGTTGGTTCATTGAGGAATATGGAAGGTTTCATTCAATGTACCTAGGAATTTTATGAAATGTGTACTTAAATTCTTCTTCAAGCAGATAAAACAGACTAATATTACAGGTCCTACAGAATGCACAGCTCACATTTTTCATATGACATCAATGGCATAGAGGTGACTATGGGTTTTGAAAAACTATGTCAATAGAGTACAAACTCTGGCAGTTTCTCACATGTTGGAAAGGTTCTGAGTTTGGCCCTAGCAACAGAGCTGTTTGTGAGGAACAAATGAGATAAGATATGCCTTAAAAATCTTAAAGTACTACATGAATGTGAATGTAACCACAGTCTCAAAAGTACATTGGTATTGAACTCTCTCCTCGTTGGTGGAGATCAATGTCCAAGGCCTGCTTGAGGGACTGAGCAGAGTTGATGAGAGCAGGAGAGGAGAGAGCTCTTCAGTCACTTTGAGTCTCTTCAGGTACTGCAGGGCATTGATCTCCACTAATAAGGAGAGCATCCCATACCAATGGACATGGCACTGGGCTCACACTTACTATTATTGTTTATTAAAATGGATTTTCAGTGACATCTTTTGTCTCTACATCACCTAGACATCTCCCTCTATTCACTTCTATCTCCTCACCCTGAGTCATCTCTGACATCAAAGAATTTTTCTTAAAAGGAAAAAAGAGAAAAAAAAACCAGCAGAACCAATTAATACAGTAAAAATATGCTACCAGGTTGAGTATTCCACACTCTTGGACACCCCCTCCACCCACTTCTACAAAGGAGTTGGGGGCGCTATTTTCTCATATATACTCTGTTAGAAGGGAGGGCAGATTGGTGATAGGGGTAATTAGAATGCTTGGTGTTTTGGGGTGGGGGGAGGGGAGAAAATTTGGAACCCAAAAATTTTTTGGAAATGAATGTTGAAAACTTAAATAAAGTTAAAAAAAAAGAATCAATATATATTTATGTTTCCTAATAAATGTGATCAAAGGACATAAAGTCAGTTCTTGAAAGGAGAAATACAAATTACCAACTTACCAAATTACCTGAAAGAAACCTGTTCAAACTTTCTCATAATCAAGATGCAAATTAAAAGAACCCTAAAACAGCACTTTACATCCATTCAATTGGTAGGACTAGTTTAAAATGATAAAACAATGTTCACACATTTGTCTTCTTTCAGGGTCTTTTCTGGGGTAGCAGTTTACTAGAGGGTAGCCCAGAGCATGGGACAGTTGGGAAGCTAGTGATGAGGATGTTCAGAGACAGGTACCATTTTAGGAGTCCTAGAGTTAGCCGACTTGGTGAAAGAAGTTTGGGTGTAGTTATAGTTAATCTAAAAAATAACATGGACATACTACAGAAAAAAGTGTCAAACACACCATCCAGGAACTAGACATTTGGCAGTTGCCACTAACAATGCAGAGACATCATAGAGGCAACTGGGTGGTATAGTGAATAGACTTCCCCACATAGAGTCAGGAGGAGCTGAGGTCAAATCAGCCTCTCACTGTGTGAACCTAGGCAAGTCACTTAATTTCTGTCTGCCTCAATGTCCTGAACTGTAAAATGTAGACAATAGGACCTAGTTCCCAGGATTGTTGTGAGGATCAAATGCGATAATATTTGTAAGGCCCTTAACAGAGTGCCTGGCATATAGTAGGTGCTATATAAATGTTAGCTATTATGATTATCATAACACATCTATTCCTATTTATCCTATGCATTTCTTATCCAAGTCTTTGTATAAGGTTGCCACCCTATGAGGCTCACTTCCCCACTTTCTCCTGACATCATGAGGGCACCTGTGTGTCCCGGGTCTGTCCCCGGGACCTTTGAGTGAGAATCTCCCTTCGGTGGGCACCGCTTCGGACGTCTCCGGACCTACCCCGGGAGACACGGCGGCAGGCAATAATCAGGCAATGCGCAGGAGGTTCATAGCTTTATTGCATGGAGGAGTCCCCCGAGCAGTTCAGGGCGTTGTCTTATATAGGGAGGTTCTTCCGGGCTGCCATCCTAACCCGCCCCGAGGGCGAGGCCTACCACCCGATTGGATCCAGCCCACCCGACCAATCCCGTGGGGTCACAACTCCTCTATGGGAGCCGTGTCTCCTTAAATAGCTTAGAAATGAGACCTTTACCAGAGAAATGTGCTGTAAAGATCCTCACCCCCCAGTTATTTGTTTACTTTTTAATCTTAGCTGCATTGGTTTTGTCTGTGCAAAACCTTATAAATTTATGTAATTTACAAGATCAATTTTACTTTCTATGAAGCCCTCCATCTTTTGTTTGGTCATGAAATCTTCTTTTATCCTTAGATACAAATGATAATTTTTTTCCTTGCTTCTCTAATTTGTTTATGATGTTCCCCTTTATGTCTTAAGTCATATATTCATTTGGAGCTTATCTTGATATATGGTATGAGGTGTTGAACTACACCTAGTTTCTACCAGATTCGTTTCTAATATTCCCAGTAGTTTTTGTTGAATAGTGAGGCTTTACTCTAGTAACTTGAGTCTTTGAATTGATCAAACATTGGGCTATGTGTTAGTTTCCTTCTGTATGTTGTGTATCTAATTATGTCTCACATTGGACCTCTATTTCTTAACCAGTAACAAATTGTTTTGATGATAATTGCTTTTTAGCAGAATTTGAGATCAGGTGCTAATTCCTTCCATCTTTTGGAACTCACTGAAACCTGGCTCCCTCCTGATAACAAAGTATTCCTTAGCACCCTTTCCAGTACAGATGCATTTTTGCTTGTACTTCTAGCTCACAAGTCATGGTGAGGGATTCAGACTACTTCTTGCTTCATTAGGACTCTATGACCCATTCTTGATGAAATGACTTGTTCAGATATAGGAAAATAGCTAAAACCAATATATACACAATAGACATTCCTTCCATCAATAGTTTCATTTCATTTTACATTAAGCATCTACTATGTGCAAAACACTGTACTTTTGGACTGAAGTCAGAGTATCAGCCTCCTGCTTGGATAAGCAATATGATCTTATTCCCTTCAGCTTTTGTGGCTCATGCCCCCAGCCATCTGTCAGAATTGGTAGCCACATAAAATGATTTTCTGAAAGCAGAAGCTACTCACATTTTTTTCTGAAAACATTTGCTTTTAAGTTGTCAAAATGCCTCTTCATGTAGCATAAGCAGAGTCCATGATAGTCTATCTGGTGTGCCTTCACCAATCCAGGGGAGTAGCAAAAGAGAAGACACAATGGAAAGTCTAGCTTTTTTGAGTCAGGTTTGGTACCCAGAGATTCAGACTAGAAAGGATTGCAAAGGCAGAAACAATATGTATATAGCCAGGCATCAGTGTCTGGAGATGGAGAGTGAGTGGGAGGATGTAGAGTCTGGGTATAAGGAAAGGATGGAGGCTGAATGAGCAATTAGGGGTTTGTTGCATCCAGGATTCAAGCTGGTCATGAAGATAAAAAGGAACAGAGTCCAGAGAGGACAGCCAGGAGTCCTATCTGAGAGTTCATCAGCAGAAGCAGGGTATCACTAATGTTTCCAGGTCATGGACAGTCTGCTCTCCATACTGATTTTTGGGCATCCTTCTTATGGCTGATAAGGTATGGCAATGTGTATGGAGAAGTAGGGTTTCACAAGTGGTTGCAACTGATAGGCGCACAGAGGGATAGCATCTTTTGGGAGCTCTTGTCATCCTAATAGAGGACTTGAAACCAAGAAATAGATTTATTTTCAGTTGTGACAGGCTCTGTACTGACTAATTTACCATAACAGTCCCACTGACCTGGAATGGAGGCATCCTGATGAGTGAATGGCATCCCAATATTAACTTTTTTGGGAGGGAGGCAAGTGGGTTTGGTTTCCTCTAAAAGACGATTTGAAATTGTGTTGGTGTGGATGAAGTATTGGTCTGATTTCTAGGGGCTAGGCTTTCAAACCATGATATTGAATGCTTAAAGTTTACAATTCCACAAACTGCAAAGCAATAACAAACATTTATTAGACACCTACTATATGTTGAGTACTTGTGCTAGGCATCAGGGGAGATAAATATGATTTAGAATACAGTTCTTCCCCGTAAGTACCTTGGTTTAGTAGGCAGATAAGACTCAAATACAAGTAACTAGAGAGTTATAAAATTAGGTGCTCTATGAAATTTGAGACGTAAGATTTTTATCAACCTTTGATCAGTCTTCCTAGAAGAGAGGAAACTTGAGTTGGGCTATAAAGGGTAAGTAAATAGGTAGAGAAAGACGGTGTTTGGGGCATGAGCAGAGAAATGGAGATGTATGCAGGTTTAAGGCAGAGAAATGTCCAGTTTGGTTGGACATCTGGTCAGTCCTGTTGGTGCACTGAGGAGAGTAATAGAAATAATACTGGAAAGCTAGGGTGGTACTTGATTATGGAGGGCTTTAAATGCTAAGCAAAGGAGTTTGAATTGTAATTTGGCCCACTTACTACAGCTAGGCAGTGCAGTAGATAGAGTGCCAGGCCTGGAGTCAGAAAGATTTACCTGTGGAAAGAGGGTAGAAAGAGAAAAGAAGAGGATAGACCTTTGGGAAAACTCCCATCTTAAATGAATAGAAAGAGCATGAGTCACCAGCAGAGTTAGAAGAGGAATTACTTAGATAGGAGAATTAAGAGAGAAGCCATGTGAGTAAATGTTATTCAGTACTTGGATGTGGTCAATAGTGGCCAAAGTTATAGAAAAGTCAAGGAGGATGAGGATGAGGATGGAAAAAATAACATTAGTTTTTAACATTTAGGATATCATTGGTGTCCTTGGGTGAGGGGGTGGGGGTGTTTTCTATAGGGAACAGTAGCCCAATTGTAAGAGGCTGAGGAGACAGTGATAGTAAGAAAGTGGAAGAATCATGTATAGATAACTTGACAACGTACTTTGCCAAGGAGTTTAGCAGGGAAAGGGAACCAGTGACCTTGTGAGACAATGTACTTTGCCAAGGAGTTTAGCAGGGAAAGGGAGCCAGTGACCTTGTTAGATACCTTCTGGAATATTATACAGAGGTCTGGGAATCACATTTTAGAAAGGATATTGACAAAGTAAAGCACTTGTAAATGAGAAAGTTTGGCGAGAGATTTGGAATCCAAGATATTGAAGTAAATGACAAAGATAGTCTGGAGAAGAAAAAATAAGGGTGTACCTGATGGTGGTGATGATTTTACACACACACACACACACACACACACACACACACACACACACTCAATTTTTATATAGAAGAGGGATTAGACCTTCTTTTTGAGCAGAACTGGGATCAGTGGGTGGAAACGACCAGTGATAGATTTTGGTTTTGTATATCTGTAACTCCAGCTTCAATAGCCCCTCCCACAGAAAGTATGGATACTGTTATTTTTCAAAGGGAATATGATCTTTTACAATTCCAATTAAATTGTCATCTTTGAGGAGTCTATGAGGATACTGAGAGTTTCACTGCTGTTCTAGAGGATATTTAGACTAGACTGTCATGGCTAGAGAGAAATAGAGTGAAGTAAAGAGAAAAGACAAAGAGGACTTTCCAATGAGATTGATTTTTAACTCGAAGAAACCTAATGAATTGCATTCTTGAGAGACTATCCTGAAAGTACTGAATGGTGGAACTCTATAGCCAGAATTGTAAAGTCAGTAGTAACAGAGTCTCTGACTGTGATCTTACTCACAATTGTAAATAATTATCCATGTCTTTGTTTCATTGTTTGTCAAACTGCTAATAAATTGTATAACTAGTAACCTTGACGTTTCTTTAAGCCTGGGAGGTTGGAGGTTTGCTTGTAAAGAGATGAGCAAAAGCTTATGGGAAGAGTGGTTTCTCTGGTATATTAAATTTAATAAATTGGAATGTGGGTCCAGAGTTAACTGATTAATTAGAGAGATGTTGCAAGTTTAGTGATTTATGAAGAAATATCAGACAATACCGTGCAGTTGCTTTAGAACTCAGGATGAGAATGAATAAGGTAAAGCAATCAAGTAGGAGGTGGAACTTAAGCTTGATTGTCAATCAACATCCACCTTAGTCCATATCTGAGAGGAATTGACCCTAAACCCTGTTACATCTTTGTATGATATAAGGAAAAAAACCTCCGCTTGCTAATAGTTAGAGCTATCCTAGAGTGGAACGGGCTGCCCAAGGAGGCAGTAGGTTCCTAGTGGTGGTGGTAGAATCTCAAAGAGCAGGCTGCAGAGTGGTTAAATTAGACAATCTCCAAGATTCCTTCTAGCTCAGATTCAGTTGAGATTCTAAGATTCTGTGAGTGTATCAATAATAGAAACTTCTCCAGTCAACTTGGAAGCTTGAAGAGTTTCCAAAGAAATTTATTCCTACAGTTTTGTTAAGTGCCTGGTCAAGACCTGGTCATAGCTAAAGAGTTATTTTTATTTTAAAGATTTCCGCCATTATTCTGGTGCCTTTAGTGAGAATAGTGAAGCAATTAAAAAAAAAAAAAGAATGGGAAATGTAAATCTAGAATGAACTGTGCCACTCAGTTCGCATCTCAGTCCTGGAAATCTGGTCAAAGCTCTCCCCTCCACTAGTGCCGCCGGCCCCTTACAACTGTGTGAAAGAGTAGAGAGTATTAGGGCTCCCGCTGCCTCATTTTAAAGCTGCTCTCCTCTGGGTGGTCCAGTTCTCTGGGTTGCCTCCACACACCCCACGGTCCATGCCTTGGGAAGAACAATGGCATCTCTGAAGTCTCCGGGATGGAGAAGCCTCCGTGCCCTGCTCATTAGGTTGGGGCGGCTTTAGGGGTCGCTGATACCCTCCTTCCAGAGCTGTAAGGTCCCAATCACGTGCCTCCTCCCTCCCCCTTTTCCGTCGCTGCCTTTGTGGCTCGTCTGTAGCTAAAGCGGCGGTGGACACAAAGGGGAGACGGAGAGACAGAGCGTGGAGAGAAGAGGAGAGGGACTGGTACCCCACCCCACCTCCCCGAAACCTCCTCCCCCATCCATCCCCTTCCCTGATCCTGGAGCGTACACACACACAGACACACGCACACACGCACAGACACACACACGCACACACACACACACGCACACACACTCCCTTGCACGCGCGCATCCGCACACAGAGGAGCGGAGGCCTGGCGGCTCGGGGCTCGCAGCGCTGAGCCAAGGCTTGGGGGCGCGGCTGCTGCTGCGGGGCTCCCGTTGTACCGCCGCCTCGCGCACCGCCGGGAGGGGATGCTGAAGCGCTGCCCCGGGGAGGCGCGGACAGGACGGGCGCGGCTGCTCCTGCTCGGTGCTGGAGGCGGCCACCGCTCCTCCAGGGTGTGATTGATGCCCAGGGCCTGCCGCTCCCGGTGCTCCACGCCGTCCTTCTCGGGCAGTGAGGCATGGGGGCCGCCAGTGCAGCGGGGACCCCGCTCCGGCTGCCCGCGGCTCCCCCGCTCGCTTTCTGCTACACGTCGGTTTTTCTGCTTTTCGCCTTCTCGGTGCCCGGGAGCAGGGCGTCCAACCAGCTCCCGGGGGGCGGCGGGGGTGGCGGCGGCGGGGCAGGAGCGGGCGCTGGGGCGGCAGCCGGAGGAGGAGGGGGTGCAGCTGGAGGAGGAGGAGGAGGAGACTGCCCTGGTGCGGGCAAAGGGAAGAGCATCAACTGCTCAGGTAAGCGGCCCCCCACCTCCCTAGGGTCGGGGCGCCCTCGGGCCCTCGCGATCGCGGTCCCTCTGCCTGCACCCACGCCTCCACTTCGTGGCGCGTGGATTCGTTCTCCTGAGCAGGCTGCTGGGATCGCTTGGGACTCTGCTTCTCCTCCCACCCCCCGCCTTGTCCCGATCAGTCCCACGAGTACAAGACTGTGTGTGTTTGTGGGTGAGAGGATGTGTGTGTGTGTGCGTGTGCGTGCGGTGTGTGTGTGTGTGCGGTGTGTGTCGGGCTCGGACAGAGCAGAGCAGAGCACAGAGGGGTAGGGGCCTGGGAAGTAGGGAGTTACCTATCCTCTCTCCCCAGGTCCCACCCCCAGCTGCTGGAAACAAAGAGATGCTGGGGTTAGAAGTGAGGCTACACGAGGAGGGCTTCCACTCTCCTGACAAAAGGGGTCAGGAAGGAAGAGGAAAGCAGGCCCCGGGAAGGAGCAGAGCATCGAGGCCCCCTTTTTGTTCAGAGGGGCCTGGGCAGCTTCAGCAGGTGCATGCCATTGACCTCTGGATCACTAAACCGCACCCTTTCTCCATCACTGCTAATTTAGCCTTCCCTCCATCCTCCACTTTCATCCTTCTCCCCTGGAGGGGGAGGCTGCCAGCGGAATCCTCGTGACTCTCAGCCATTATAACGTTTATAAAAACGGAATTCCTTTGCTTCTAGTTGCTATGAAGATAGAGATATTGGTTGTTTGGATTTGTTTTTTTTGCTGTGTTTATTTATGAAGATAATTTTATCTTAGCCACCCGATGTCGTCTGGATACCTCATTAAATCTTTTTAGGGAAATGAGATGCCTCTTTAACTTTTCCCCCCATTTTATGTTAGTTTTGAAGGCTGCTTTTTCTTTTTTGGTTGGAGAAATATTTCTTTAATTTAGAGCTAAGTAAGCAGTGGCACACCCCATCACAAGTGATTCTAACCATCCCCATAACTTTTATGTAGTTTTTGTCAACATATATCTATGCAAGTATGTTATGGTTTAATGCTTTTAACAAGCGATTATTATATTATTCTCCAAAATAAGCATAATAGTAATGTTTATTAATAAACTCATATATTAAAGAGGAGAATGTTGTGAATGCAGCTGTGGTTTTGAGTTATAAAATGAGACTGAAGTTTATCGATCTGTATAGTAACTTTCAACTCCAATATTCTATTATTTGATAACTATATCAGGTTATGAGCAAATACATTAATCAGAATAATATCACCAACATACATATAAGTAGTATATCTAAAGCTGATCAAAATAAAAGTTGCTTTTACAACTGAACAACTGGAAACAAGGATTTAGATGTAAAAGAACTTTATAGATCACTTTTTGGCTTTTGTGTCTAAGATTAGAATTTGGCATCAGTTTGTGTGGAAAAAGACCTGTGGCTGCCCCCCTTTTTAAAAAAGTATAATCTCAGTTTGCAATAATTGATGAATCCCATCAAGGTCATAGGGAATAATAGTCTTATTATACTGTGTGTTGCTCAGGTCACAGTTGGAGTGCCACACTGATCTAATTGACCAGAAGACAGCCATCATGATGCACAAGGATTATGTGAAGAGCAATTTAGCCTGGAAAAAAGGAAGTTGAAGGGAGACATGACAGTTCCCTTCAAATATTTGAAGGACTATCATGTGGAATAAGAATAAACTTTTCTGTGTTGTTCCAGAGGGCAGAAACAATGGATGAAACTACAAGGAGGGCATTTTTCTAAGAAAGCATTTCTTGAGAACCCTGCTACCCAACAGTGGATTAGTCTGCCTCATGAAAAAGTGGTGAAGTAACTTTACTACTCTTAAAACAGACGACATATCAGTATTTCTGGTCCTTTGATCTACTTTTCATCTTCCAGTCGGTTCCTCACACTCTAGCTTCATTTGTTTCTACTTGTTAGCCTTGTTCCCAATGTTTAACTGCTTATTACTTCAGATTTCCTTGTTCCTCTGACCTTTTGCTATCCTTAACCTAAGAATCTTCAAACATAGCTAACTCCCATTATCCAATTTCTTGCTCTTGCTCCAAGGCTGTGCTGCATATCGATGGAGAAAATAATGAAATCAAGCTGAGTTCATGCTATAAATTACTGTTATGTAACAGCAGATTGATCTAGCTTCCAGCTTCACTGAAATGAATAAAGTCATCTGACATGAGTTTCCTTGATTTCTTTTCTCCATTGCTGACAACTTCGTGGCATTGTTGCCTACTTTCTCTTCTTCTCTCACAGAAGAAGAGGTATTCCTATTCTTCACTAACATGAGTCTATTTTTCCTCTCATGAACTTCTGCCTCCTCCAGGGCCTTTCTCTAGAAATGATTTTCCTACCTTGTACATATTCTCATCCCATCTTTCACAGCTTCAATAACTCCCTTCTTCCCATCTGAGTAAAAAGGTTCCCCCAATTTCCCACTATTAAACACATCTTCTCTTAACTCTGTTATCCCAGTTACCACCCCATCTCTTTTCTTTGATGGCCAAACTTCTTTAAAAAGTTGTGTATATCCAGTGCTTATACTTCTTCATAACCCATCCTCTTGTCAATACCCCCATTTACTTTACTGAAATATACCTCTTAAAACTCACCAATTGCTTCCTAATTGGCAAATCTAATAGCCATTTTTCTTCCTTGATATTAGAGATTTTTCCCTTCTTATCTCTTCCCCTTCCAATGAGTCCTTCGTACCAGTCCCAGACATCTCCCTTATGTACAAATCTGACCATGTCACTTTTCTATTAAAAATCATCCTTGGCTCTTATTAACTGAATAAAGTTAATAATTCTTTGCTTGGCATTCAAGATCTGCTGTAAGTAGGTGAGTATCTGTAAGGACCTGTGAAGGCTTAGTTTTTATTATTCTTATCTCATACTCTTTGCTGTATTATAGACCAGTACAGGGAAACTCAAATAAAACTAGATGCCTGCTGGCTACATATTGACTTTGTTCAGTTGTTTGCAGTCATGTTCAAGTCTTCATGACCCCATTTGGAATTTTCTCAGTGAAGGTACTGGAGCAATTTGCCATTTCTTTCTCCAGATCATTTTACAGATGAGAAAACTGAGGCAAACAGGGTTAATTGACTTGTCCAGGATCACACACCTGGTAAGTGTCTAAAGCCAGATTTGAACCCAGGCTTCTTACTTCCAGGCCCCTCTATGTACTGTTCCCCTAGCTGTTCTAGGTGTTGGGGATACAAAGAAAAACGTTGAAATAGTCCTTGTTCTCAAGGACCTTACTGTTCTAAAGGAACAGACAATGTGTGGATAAATAGGTACATGCAAGACAGATACAGAGTAGGTAGATTGTAGCTTTTGAAGGGCAGGAACTTGTAGCCTCAGGAAACCAAGAAGGGTCTACATCAAATGGCAAGTAGTCAGTTCTTTAAGTCTACTACTCTCCCTTCCAGTTATTCAAGTCTCATAGCCTTAAACGCAAGTGATATGCCCACAATATCTCTTTCTAACCTTCCCCCCAATTCAATACTCCTACTTTTTCCAAATCCTACTGTAATTATCTTATTCATCTATAACCCACCCATTCCAGGATCCTCATTGGAACTCTTGCTCTGTTGTCAACAAACTGCCTTACGTCCTTGGACTTCTTAAGCAACATTCTTTCTACCTCCCTTGCTTTAATAGGAACCTAGCTTTCCTTCAGGACAATCTTCTCTGCTGGGAGCCTCTCTCCACCAACTCCCCCCAAACCCCCAAACCCCACCAGACTTCTTTGTTAGAGTGTAAGTTCCTTGAGACCAGGGAGTGTTTCACTTTTTTCTTTGTTATCTTAAATGCCTAGTCCACTACCTAGCACATAGTAAGTTCTTAATATATGTTGTTTTGCTCCCAGAAGTCACGGAGTTAGGAAGAAGGATGAACAAAACTTCTTTTCTCCCACCACTCCTTCCAGACTATTCTCCCACCCTTCCCCAGTGATTCTTCTGCTTTTGAGGCCCTTGCGGTGAATACCATCTTCAATGCTATTGTCACAAGGGTGATTGGGGGAATCTCTGATTTCCTGGACAGGGCACCTCCCGTAGAGTTGAACATGAATTCTGGCCCCCTGCCGGGAGGCAGGTACCTTATGGGACTGGAACACGCAACTTCCAATTGGTTCCTGGAGGGGAGAGTTGCAATGAAGATGATTGGTGAAAGTTTCAAGGAGATAGATTCTTTTTAAGGAACCTCTCCCATATAGCCTTTAATTAAAGCTGTAGGAAAGACTCCATCCCTCTTTTTGGACCCTTCCTCAAAAGGACTTTTTCCGAACATCTCTCTCTTATGCTTCTACCTGAGGAGGAGAGGGAGTGGAAGGGAGAGAAGAGAAATTTCAGCTCCATGAGAAGTATACTTGCCTAGTAAATGAGGCATTCCCTGATCCTCCGTCCTGTTATCTACCAACCTCCAGGTCATCCCCTCTACTTTTTCGATGACCTTACTACCTGACATGGTTTCCCTCTCAACTTCATACTCTGTTATCATTCAGAATTCATGTTGCCAGCTGCTTGACATTCTGAAAATATGATTTCTCCAATTTGTGCTAACAAGCTTTTCTATCCCACTACAGTCACACACTAGACCATGGCATCTCTTGGAATCACAATACCTCCACTACATGAAGTTATGAGATCTTCCTGTCTTGGCATAATCCCTATTCTTCTTTTACTCCACTAAACCCACTCTTTACATTTACCATGAATGAACTCCTTACACATCCAGTCTTGATCCCATAGTTTGTCTCTTTAATGTTTTATTAGCCACTCTACTGGAATCCATTGGTCCTTTGAACTAGGAATCACTTGTTCTCCACTATTTGGTTTCTCTTTTCCTGCCAGAGACCTGGAGCGCCATGGGAGAAAGTCACAAAGTCAAACTGATCTCAAAGCTACAAATTCATGGTATGAAACCTTAGCTGTACCCTGTGAGCTGCTTGACAGTCCTTCTAATCTATTCTTATGGATTCTTTATTCCACTTGTATATGGCAGCATGGTACAACGGAACGATGGCTGAATCTGAAGTCCAAGGACCTGTGTTTACATTATGGGTGTGCTGGAGCCCACTCTCTATCCTTCTTTTGCTAGTATTTTTGTTCTGAGCATTTGTACCTCAGAAATCTCAATTGCTACAAATCAGAGCTTGATTTATTGTTGTGTTGGTTGCCTAGACTTAACTGTGTAACTAGCTTTAAGACTGTAGTAACAATGCAGATTAAACTTAGAAGTGTATGTGCATGAGTTTGTGTGTATGTGTGTGTGTGCATAGCTCTCCAGCCCCACACCCCATCCCCAGCCCTATTGTTAAATATTTACCAGCATGCCACTGTATTGCTTTATAAACACTGCTTGAGTTCAGCAGGAGTGCAATAGAGAACTCAGGGAATGAAGGTATAAAACCAGGCTGGAGGCTTGGTGAATGTAGACTTATAATAGTAATCATAATGATGTTAAATAATAACTGGAATTTATATAGTGCTTTAAGGTTTGCAAGGTGCTTTGCATCTGTTGTTTCATTTGTGCCTCACGACACCTCTGGGTTAAGTCATGACAAGGTCACTCATGTGACCTTGGGTAAATTGAGTAATCTCTCACTTTTCCCACCTTGAATGATGGGGTTTGACTAGACTCTAAACCCCATGAGATCCCTTAGTGACTGTTCCAGGCTTTTTTTCCTCTCTTTGCTCCCCATACTTAGAGCAAATGATCTAGCACTCTACTGTCTTACACTAACTCCTTATGTTCTCCTTCATTTCTCAATTTTTTTAGCATCATCATTCCCTCACTCCACCTCTGTTCTTGATCTCATTCTAGGGAGCAAGCTAGGTTGGCACAGTGGCTACAGCACTGGGACTGGAGTCCGGAAGACCCAAATTCAGATTAATGCTATTTGCCTCAGTTTTCTCATCTATAAAATGAAATGGAGAAGGAAGTGGCAAACAACTTCAGTATCTTTGTCCAGTTTGGCTTTAGATAGGGTCATGAAGAGTCAGACATGACTGAAATGACTGAACACCAAAAGGCAATTAATAAGTCTTTCCTTTCTCCCTCCTTCCCTTCCTCCCTCCCTCCCTCCCTCCCTTCCTTCCTTCCTTCCTTCCTTCCTTCCTTCCTTCCTTCCTTCCTTCCTTCCTTCCTTCCTTCCTTCTTTCCCTCCTTTTTTCCTTCCTTCCCTACTAGCAGATTTTCCCTGATCCCCACCCCTCTATTTCTTCCCAATTAGTAACAACTTTCTCCCCATAACTTACATAACCCATTGTTTCATAATTATTTTTTGCACTACATACACACACACACACAGATTGTAATTTAAGTGTTGTATCTGATACTTAGCACTCTACTTGGGGTAGACGCTTAATAAAGATTTGTTGTTTTATAGTGAGGCAGGAAAACCCAGTGTTTATTTAGTTTGATAGAATACATATATAGAGGGCACATGCAGGAGCAAGAATAGTGGGAGAGAAGGTGGAACAGTAAGTTGGGGACAGGTTGAAGGCTTTCAATGCCATTCTAAGTAGTTTGAACTCTCCTAGGTAGTTGGGGAGCCTCTGTGTGTAATAAATTTTGGGGTAATTTTCCTTATAAGGGTCAAGGTTTTCTGTTTGTTTGGACTACACTTGTGATTTCCTGGGTGAATGGGAATTACTCTACCAGTACAGACTGGTACCTTGTCTGAGGAGAAAAGAGTTACCTAAAATACTGAAAAGTTAAATGCCCAGGGTCACATAGTCAGTATGTGTCAGAGGTCAAATCTGAACTCAGATCTTCCTGATTTCAAGACCAGCTCTCTATGCCAGTCTCCCTCTCTAGTAAGTGCCAAGCTGATCAGGCTTTATTATCTTGATTCTATCTTTCCCCTCTTTTTTTTTTTTTTTTGCCCTGAGACCTGGGTCAGGCCAAAACAATAGTTTTATTATTTCAGAATTCAGCAACATCTCAGCCATCAAAAATAAAACTCTAACACTGAAGGATGGAAAGAAGACTTCTCTACAGCATGATTAGGTAGGCTGCATCCAGAGCCCCCAGGGCGCCACAGGTAGGAAGGATGGTGGTTATTCATTCATCCAATAAATTAGGAAGTGCAGAATTCAGGGGGCCAACTGCTCATATCTGGGCTGGCATAAGGTCATCAATAGACTGGTCCTGCTCTAAACACTTCTCCATCTCAATGAGCAGCTTCACACCATCCACCACCATCTGCACCAACTCCACCTCTGAGAAGCCCAGTCAGTCAGCATTGGAGATGTCAAAGACACCACCCACAGCTGCTGTGTCCATACCCCTTGTCCCCCTCTTCTGCAGTCTCAGTTTCTTCAGAACCTCACCAAACTTCTCATGCTTGCCCAGGTGGGGAAGTTTGATGTGGACACCTGCACTGTGCCCAGGTTGGAGGGGCATGTCAAGATGTAGCCCAGGTGAGGATTCCACATGAACTCATAGCTCTTGGTCTTAAAAAGGGTTTCAATCTGGGTAAGCCCTATGCAGAAACGTGTGAACACCTCCTTCATGTTACTTCCCTTCTGCATGGAGATGACCCTCAGGTGATCTTCCTTATTGATCCACACAAGCCAAGAGGAGTGGGGAGACAGGCTTGTTGAAGAGGAAGTGGTCATCAATGAGCTGCTGCTGTCCCTGCTCAGTCATGTTCTTCAAAGCATAGTACTTCCCATTCAGGTCACCTTCCAGGCTGGCCAGAGCTTCCACAGACAGCTTCCCTATGGCACAGCCCTGGCCCCGGCTACAATGTGGAGGCAGGCAGAATCCTCGGATGCTCCGGCCAGTTCGAACGCTGGAACCCAGAACATAGTTTGGATCCAGGTCATCACCACCCTGCGGATTGTCAGGGTTAAGATCAGTCTTGTGCTCATCAGAAGGCTTGTAGCCTCCATGTCGGTCCTCAATAATGGGATCAAACGGCTCCTTGAACACTTCGTAGCTCTCTTCATCTCCAGCCACACAGCCCACAGTCATGATGAATGGATGCCCTGGGTTGTCCACACCGGTTTGGATGACATCATCCAGGGTGAAGCCGCTTGATGTGGCCTTTTCCCGGAGTTTTTCATAGAGCTCAGGCGTCAGCACCTTAGCCATGTGGTTGTTGTGTGAGGAGAGGTCGGGATATTCCTCCTCAGCGGGGTCGAGGGACTTCAGCATGTTGTGGCTACTGGAGAATGGCATGATGGCAGAAGGTGAGGGCGCTCCGGAGGTCGCGGAGGACGAGCGGGTTGTGAGGATGCTGCTGCGGCGGCTGCGCAGGGACCCTAGGCCACTAAGCTCGAGCTCAGTCACCCTATCTTTCCCCTCTTTTGAAAAATTGGATATTTGCTCATCTCTTGTCTGGCTTTCTTTTTAGCCATGATTTCTCTTTCTTTAAAAAAAAAATATGGAATTTAACTGAAAACAATAATGAAGGCAATCAAACTTATTTTATAACAAACCTTTCAAAAATGATATATAAATGTCTGGAGATCAAAGGTAAACTCTTTTAGGGCAAAATATATTAATTTTCACTTATTTCTCTAATGTTGAGCATAGTACTTTGAACTTAGTGGGCACTTAATAAATGTTTGTTCATTTTAATTCAATAGTAGCACCTTCTAAATTACTCTCTTCTGTATTCCTTTCCATTGTCTTTGTCCATTCACCCTATTTTGGAGACATATTTTGAGACGTATACATACATACATATTTGGAGTAATATATATATATATATGGAGAGAGAGAGAGAGAGAGAGAGAGAGAGAGAGAGAGAGAGAGAGAGAGAGAGAGAGAAAGGTAATGAACATAATAGATAGAGCTGTATGCAGAGTCAAAATGAGCTGAATTCAAGTCCCACCTCAGACGTCTATTACGCAGGTAGATGGCTTTATGGAAAGAGTGTAAGAGCTCGGAACCAGGAAGACCTGAGTTCAAATCCAGCCTCAGACCCTTACTCATGACCCTGGGCAAGTCATCTGTCTGCCTTGGTTTCTTCAACTGTGAAAATGGAGATAATAAGAACACCTACCTCCTAGTGTTGTGAAGATCAAGTGAGATACTATTTGTTAAACACTTAGTTGGAGGGCCTGGTGCTAGCTATAATTAGTACTATTATGATAGCTGTCTGGCACTGGGCAAGTCATTTACATCTCTTAGTACTTGTAGGGAATTCTCTAAGACTTTAAGTTGCAAAACAGTTGCTGTGGATCAGCTGGAGTGTCCTCACTGGGAATTCCCTAGATCAATGAAGTCACAGGTTTGGACCAAAAATGAAGTATTTCTTTTGTGTAGCTGTAGTCTATGTATAGTCTCCACTCAAGGTTTAATCCAAAGTCGTGTCATGGTACAAAGAGGACCTGGGGTTTCTGCAGGTCCTACCAACCTGTAAATGTTTTTCAAGAACAGGTCCAAGGCTAGACTCTGGATTTTGTTTGAGGACCAGCATGGCTAAGTTTAAAGGGATTCACCATCTTATGGTTGGTCTAGCAATTCACTATTCATTCATCCATTCCACATGCTTTTATTCTAAGCCCCTATTACATACAAGGAGCTGTACAAGTTGCTAGGAATACAAAGAAAAAAATGAAACCATTTCTGCTCTCAAGGGACTTATATTTATTTTTAGAGGAAAACAATAGAGGCACAAATTTGTAGATATAAATATACGTGAATATAGTAGGGTTTTAGAGTTGACTCTGGTTCTTTCTGGAAAGCAGTAGACTTTAAATGGGGGGAGTCTACCTCAAGCATATAAAGACTTCTTCTGGTGAAATGGATGAATGAGAACAACTGGTTCCAATGGCCAAGAAACAGCCGAAGCAGACACTGTGGAGCAATGACACATGGAAGATGCCAAGGTCATCCACTGCTTCCTAAGCCATCTCTAGGCATCCTGACTTTTGTCCTGCCACTGGACTTCAGTGATTTTGGAAGAGAGAGTGAAGCCGATGACTGTGCAATGCTGCCTCACTTAAAACCAATTCACACACAAGTCAAGACATCACCCTTTGATATTATTGGTCCTCTTCAAAAATGGAAGACAAACAGCAGCCTTTAAATATGTCACTATCCTCAACAAGTCTTCACTAAGCCCTACCATCCTTTCAAATTATTGCCCTGAATCTTCCCTTCCTTTTTCAGCCAAACTCCTTGAAAAAGCTGTCTATACTTGCTGCCTTTTCTTTTCTTTTCTTTTCACTTGCTCTTCAATCCTTTGCAATATGGCTTCTGAATTCATCACTCAGTTGGATCTGCTCTCTGTAAAGTTACCAGTGATCTCTCAGTTGCTAAATCTGGTCATTTCTCAATCTTCATCCTTCTCAATCTATCTGCTGCTTTTGATGCCATTGACTACCCTCTTCTCCCAGATATTCTCTTCTTTTTGTGGCTTTTGTGATACTCCTCTTTGTTAGTTCTCCTACCTGGCTGACTGTTTCTTCTTAATCCCTTATGCTATATCGTCAACCATTCAGCAGCTATAATTGTGAATGTTCCCTAAGGCTCTGTCCTAGGTCCTCTTTTCTTCCTTCCCTGCACTCAGTGACTTATCAGTTCTCATGGGCTTAATTATCATCTCTCTGCAGACACCTCACATATCTACATATCTAGTCCCAGTCTCTCCCTTGAGGTTTTAATGTCATACTACCAACTGCCTATTGGCCATTTCAAATTAGATGGCATGGAGATATGTCAAACTCAACATGTCTGAAATAGAATCATCTTCCAAAACCACCCCTCTTCCAACCTTTCCTGGTTTTGTTGAAGACATCAATATTCTAGTCTCCCAAGTTCTTAACTCTAGTGTTATCCTCAACTCTTCATTCTTTCTTACCCCACTTATGAAATCAGTTGCCAAATCTTTTCATCTCTGTCTCTACAACATCTCTTGCATCTGACCCCTTTTTGACTCACATGGTTATCACCTTCACTCAGGTCTTCATCAACTTTTGCCTAGACTGTTGCTGTGACATAATGGGTATACCTGCCCCAAATCTCTTTGTGTTCCAATTGATTCTCCATATAACTACCAAAGTGACTTACAGACCTGACAATGTCATCCCTCTACTTTGTAAGTGTTAATGCTACTCTCTTGCCTTTAGGATCAAATATAAATTCCTCTGTTGAGCTTTTAAAGTCCTTCACAACTTCGTTCCAACCTATCTTTCCTGCCTCATTATACATACCCTCTCCTTCTTATAATTTCTAGTCCAGCCAAACTGGAATTAGTAATGTTTCTTACACATAACACTCCATCTCTGTGACTTTGCACTGACCATCACCCATGCCAGGAATTAACTCCCTCCTCATAGAATCCCACCTTCCTTTAAGATAAAACTTAAGCACCACTTTTCCCATAAAGCCTTTGTATAACCTCCCCAGTTGTTATTGCCCTCCCTTTCAAATACTTTGTATTTATTTTGCATTCATGGTGTAAATAATTATGTATCTATATTTTATTGAATGTGAGCTCCCTAAGAGTAGGAATGCTTTTGGAGTTCTCTATATGTATCCCTTATAGTACTGGGTCTGGAGTCAGGAAGACTCCTCTTCCTGAATTCAGATCTGACCTCAGACACTTATTAGCTGTGTGACTCTGGACAATTCACTTCACCCTGTTTGCCTCAGTTTCCTTATTTGTGAAATGAGTTGAAGAAGAAAATGGCAAACCACTCCAATATCTTTGCCAATGGGGTCACCAAGAGTCAGACATGATTGAGTAATAACATATAGATACATAGATATAGATATAATGTATTAGGAAATATACATTTGGCTGCATCATTAAACATTTTCCCTTTTTTTCTCCGGCAACATTGTTCTGGCCAGAGACTGAGTGGTTCTACTTCTTTTGCGACCTACTAACGTGAGCAGACAACAGTCTCAGGTATACCTGAACTTAGTATAAGCTGAGTATCATTATCTTACATAATTACTTCACATTATTCCATATAGGTTTTGCTCTGATTTATATTGGTTGCAGTTGTCTTTTTAAATTATATTATGACATTCCACTACTTCGTTACGTTAGTTTATTCAGATGTTTTCAATTGTTGAATAGGGAGGTGGTTTGTTTTTTTAATTACAAATAATGTCATATTTTTGAACAGAAAGTTCTTTTTTACTGTTACTAACATTTTAGGGTATATTCCTACAATGAAATTATTGGCTTAAGAACATGATTTAAAAAAAAAAAACTCCTCTGCTCTACTGCAAGATTGCTTTCTCAAATGATTACATCACCTGCTTCTCCATAACCCTGTTAACAGTTAGCATTGATTTTTTTTATGTTTGCCAATTTGGTGGGTATAACATCACAAAGTCTTTTGATTTGCATTTCTTTGATTGTTAGGGAGTTTGAATTTTTTTCAAGTAATCCCTCTTATTTCTAGTACCTTCTCTCTGTTGATTATCTCCATTTTATCTTTTATATAATTTGTTTGTACATAATTATTTGCCTATTGTCTCTGCCGTTAGATTGTGAGCTTCTCAAAAGCAGGGATTGCCTTTTGTCCTTCTATCCCCAACACTTAGCAGAGTGCTTGGCATATAGTAGGCATTTAATGTATGTTTATTAACTGACAGACTGTAATTTTTATACCCTTCTTTGAAAATTGTTCATGTTCTTCACTCTGTTATGGACTTGGTATCCAGGACTTCGCAAAGATTAGTGATGGCATTACCCAAATCACACCTATGAATTTTTTTTCCCTTCAATCCTGAGATGTAATTCAACTGGTCCTGGAGATTTGAATTAAATGAAATTCTTTTAATATTTCTCTACTAACTTTTTCTTTTTTCCTCCCTCAATCTCTTCTACCTTTTCGATCCTGATCCTTTCTGACCTGTTTGGAGTATTAAATCGTGTTGACACTCTCCTGCTACATATTCCTTCCTCTCTCGCTTTGTGTGATACTGCCTTTTCCTACTTCTCTCCATACCTATCTGATTATTCCTTCTTAGTTTCCTTTAATGATTCATCACTGTTACCATTGTGCCATATAAAAAGTGTGAGAGACATAGTTTCTGGGTAATTAATCATTTCATTAGTCATGCTACCAATAATTGAAAAAAAGGGGTCAGTGACACTCTTGAATGTCAAAAACCCCTCATGGAACCCACTCAACACTTACATGTCCTTGGAAGAGTGGGTGTTCCTGAGAAAAGCAATCAACTCTGATTGGTTAACAAGTAATGAGGGCATGAATATTATAATGAGAAGTAGACTCATACTAAGGCTGGGGGACTCTGAGATTGTCACTTATGGACAAAGGGAGACTATTTTAAACCAGACCACCCCAGCCTCAGGCAATCTAGCCAGCCGGTGGAATGCAATAGGACAGAATTCCCCTTACATTAAATTCTTTGTAAAGTTCTCTAGCTGAGAGGGGCAAAAGGCCTCTGGGGACTTGGACAATCTCATCCATCAACAGTGTCCTTTAGATGCTGGCTAAGACTAGTAGAGAATGAGGATCTAAGAAGGGGAAAAAAAACTGAATCTCCCTAGTAATTGATTATTTAATAATCATTTCTCTCACCATGCCTACAAACCATGGGTTCTGCCCTATGCCCTCTTATCTTTTCTCTCCACACTCTCTGACTTGATGACCTTATTAGCTCCCAGGGTTCAATTATTATCTCTGTGCAGATCATTCCCGGATTATATATCCACCTGAGCCTCAGCACTCCTTCATTAATTGAGTATTGGACATTTGTAAACATCTTGCACTTAGCATGTCCCCGAAATTGAACTTGTGAACTTTTCCCCAAAACTAATCTGTTTTCTGGGCTTCCATATTACTATTGAGAGTGCCATCATCATTCCACTTGTCCAGTGTACAGCTTTGCCTCTGTATTCTGCTTCTCTCCCATAATCAGTCATTTGTAAAATTTCATCATTTCTACCTCCAGAACATCTCTCAGATAATCTCTTTTTCTCCATTCACACTGTCACCACCACTGAATGGGCATTGCCTCACTCAAAGTGAGAAAGAACCTGAAACAACCCTTAGCTTAAAACAGCCAGGGTTTCCCATTGCATCCTGAGCCATCTCCAGTCATCCTGATGAATATCTGACCACTGGACCCAGATGACTCTGGAGGAGAAAGTGAGGCTGGTGACCTTGCACAGCTCAAATCAAAGTCAATTGCAAGTCATGTCATCATCTCCCTGATGTCATGGTCCTTTTCCAAAATGAAGGACAAACACAACCCTGGTTCAGGACCTCATCACTTCTTTTTCTGAACACATAGGAATTAATCTTCTATTTGGTCTTATCTACCTCAAACCTCTCTGTAGTCCAATTTGTCCTCCATGGCTGATATCTTGACTTGTGTGTGAATTGGTTTTAAGTGAGGCAAGATTGCACAAAGTCATGGGCCTCACTCCCTCACTCTCTGTTCCTGAGTCACCAAAGTCCAGTGGCAAGATGAAAAGTCAAGGTGACTGGTGATGGCCCAGGAAACAGTGGATGACCTTGGCACCTTTGATGTCTGACCAAGCTCTAATTGCTCCATAGCACCCACTTCAGCTGCCTTCATATCCCTTGGAAGAAATTGTTTTCATCTGTCCATTCTACCAGAAGATGTCTTCACATGCTTGAGTGTAGATATCCCCCTAACTCACTGATGGGTTTGAGGCCTGGCAGTTACCCCTCAGCCTGGTTTAGCCTGCCTGCTGAGATGGTTTACTGGGGTGTGGCTTTTGCACACACTATAGCTTCTTGGAACCACAAATAAGGGTAGAATGCCAGGTGGACAAAAAGGTGCATGAGCAGCCTTGAAAAGGGCACAGCAGGCTCTCGCTACAGGCTGAATGCCTGTATACCTCACATTCAAGTAGCACTTTGATCTTAGTACACTCTCAACACTACTTATTGTGTATGTGCACATATATATCTACACACATATGTATGTGAATATAGGTATGCTTGTGTGTATATATACATGTATACATGTGTATGTATGTGGTGCAGTGGATAGAGCACCAGTGCAGGAGTCAGGAGGACCTGAGTTCAAATCTCACCTCAGATACTTGACACTCACTCGCTGTGTGACCTTGGGCAAGTCACTTATCCCCAATTGCCTCATCTTGGGTCATTTCCAGTCATCCTGATGAATATCTGGTCACGGGATTCAGATGGCCCTGGAGGAGAAGTGAGGCTGGTGACCAGCACTGCCCTCCCTCACTCAAAACAAAGTCAAGTGCGAGTCATGTCATCATTTCTCTGATGGCATGGTCTTCTTTGGCAACCAAGGATGAACACATATATGTGTGTATATAAGTGTGTATATATATGTATGTATACATACACACATATGTATGTGTATATAGGTGTGTGTGTATTATCTTCCCTATTGAAATATAAACTTCTTGAGGGCAAGAACTATTTCACTTTTGTCTTTCTCTAACACTTAGCACAGAACCTGGGCATAGTGAGCTTGAGATAAATGTTTCTTTTCAATGTTTCAATGAGTTGATTGAGATTCAAGGTCCTCTTAACAATGTTTATTCTACTCTTTCCATGTAGGAGATTATTCTTTTTGATGGAGAAGACAGAAACACATTAAGGATGGTGTTGTTCTGCATTCTTTCTGGTGTTGCCAGTGTAATCACTGTCATCCACAAGCAGTGGGACTATCTTTTTTTCCTTCACTTTCTTGTTCTAAACATAGCTGAGAAAACTCTGCTATTGCCACTAGAATGTTTTGCAAGCCTTGACTCTTTTTAGACTCTAACCTGCCTTCCATCATTTTCGTAGGTTTCTGCAGCTCTTTGACATTTATCTTTGGTGATATGCTTATTCTGTTATCTATGTTCTTTTAAAATTTGAACTGTGCAGGCTACATGTTGGGGCGATGCTATAGGAGACATACATAAAAAGATTATTAATAATTCAAGGGAACATATAATAGGGCATTAAGGGAGTTATGTGCACACAGTGCTACTGGAGTTCAAAGGAGGGAGAGATCACTGTGAGATAGGACAACTGGGAAAATTTTATAGAGGAGGAAATAGAACTGGAGATGGTCATCGTAGTGAAAGGAAAGGAGAGGAAAGGAGAAGAGGGAAAGAGAAAAGGGAAGGGAAGGGGGAGAGGAAGAGGAGAAAGAGAGGAGGGAAAACAGAGGGAGAGGAGGAAGAGGAAAGGAAAGAGAAGGGGAGACGGAGAGGAGAGGTAAAGGAGAGAGAAGTGAAAGAGGCAGAGAGGGGAGGAAGGGATGAGGGAGAGGGAGAGATTCCAAGCAAGAGAAATAGAAGTGCTGAGTCAGGAATACAAATGTTATGTTCAGGGAACAATGAATAGATCTAGTTACCTATCTGGTAGAGGATTAAAATAGGGGAGCAATGACAGTTACGAGAGGTTTCGGGATAGGTAGTAGAGTAGAGGGTCTTGGAGGTTAAGTTAAGGACTTGTACGTTATTCTTTAGGCAGTGGAAAGACATAGAATATTATTTAGCAAGGGAATAGTATAATCAGGGCTTTATCTGAAGAGTATTCACAGGGAAGTGGTATTTTATAAGATGGTTTGGAGGATTGAGAGACCACCGGCAGAGAGACCAATTAGTAGATTATTATAATAGATCAGGGGTGAGGAACCTACAGCCTCAAGGCCACATGTGGCCCTCTAGGTCCTCAAGTGAGGCTCTTTGACTGAATCCAAACTTCACAGAACAAATCCCCTTAATAAAAGGATTTGTTCTGTAAAACTTGGACCCAAGGCTACAAGTATTCATGAGACTGCAGGTTCCACACCCCTAGTCTAGATGTAAGGTGATAAGTTCTGGACTAGGTTGGTGGTCAGTCAGTCAGTCAGTAAGCATTAATTAGTTAAATACTTACTGTGTTCTAGACACCATGCTAAGCACTAAGAATATGAAGCAAGGCCAAAAAACAATAGATTCTGACCTTAAGGAGCTCACATTCTAATGGGAGACACAACATGGAAGGAGCTACGTGCCTACAAAATAACTACGCAACTATTTGTTGTTGTTCAGCCATTTTTCAGTCATATCTGACTCTGTGACCCTTTTGGGGGTTTTCTTGGCAACGATACTGGAACGGTTTACCATTTCCTTCTCTAGATCATTTTACAGAGGAGGAAACTGAGGCAAATAGGGTTAAGTAGACTTGCCTGGAGTCACATAGCTAGTAAGTATCTGAGACTGGATTTGAACTCAGGTCTTCCTGACTCCAGGCCCAGCACTCTATCCACTGTACTATCTAGCAGCTCCTACATAACTACTCATATGTGTACACAATGCACACACACATACATACACATGTCTGTGTGTATACACACAAAAACACATAGTGGATGAGTGGTAGTGTTAGAGACGTTGATTCAACTGATGCTGGATTTATGAGACATTTTAAGAGTCATTATAGTGTAAGTATAGTGTTAGGTCACTAAGCTAAACTGGCTCTTATCAGCTGTCTGTCTAACTTTGGGCCAAGCTACTTTGTTGCTCTGGGTTTCACTTTCTTTATATGTAAAATAAGGGAGGGTGAGCTAAAGATCCTGAAAGGGTCTTTGTTGGTTTTAGCAATTCTTAGAATGTAGCAGATGAACAAAGGACTGAGTCAAAAATGACTGCGAGGTTTCTGAGCTGGGAAACTGAGGCTGTGGGGGTATCTGAGGCAGAAAAGGCGCGAGCAGAGTAAATGGACGGGAGTTATAAATAACTCTTACCTCTGCCAGGTCATTCTTTGATTTCTGTGTTTTGGCCAGTTTCAATCTTTGGAAAAATGAATTTCTTTAACTTTTAAGGCTGGTCATCAATTCCATGGTGTAGTAGAAAGCAGGCTAAACATGAAATCAGGGAACCTGAATTCGAATGCCGACTCTGTCACCCACAATCTGTGTAACCTTAATCAATCAGCAATTATTCATTAAGTGCCTGCTATGTGTCACTCACCTTGTTAGGTATTGCGGATACAAAGACAAAAATGAAGTAATCCCTTCCCTCAAGGACCTTATATTTTAAAAGGGGAGATAGCATATGTGTGTGTGTATACACACGTGTATAGATGTTTGTGTACATATTATACAAAATATATATATACACATATATAAACATATATGTATGTACAGATATAGATCTATATCTCTATTTTTATATATGAATATACAAAACAAAATTGCATTGTAAAAAAAAATAGAGGCGAATGGAAATAAAGTTCTTTGTATGGATTTTTCTTTGTGATAACTTCAGTCATGTGCTTGGTGCTGAATTTCCCCCATTCATACCTATGAGTGAATTAGCCTCCCATTTAAATATTCTATCCATTTGGAATTTATCATGCTGTAGTTATCCTTCTTTCCCCATCACAATTTCAGCTTAATGGGAATTTTTTTGGAAGTTTTGCAGAAGCTTCAGAGGACATGTGAAGGTCAGGAGACAATACAGATACTTAACCCAGATTTTACAATAAGGTACTGTAAACATCCAACGAAAGAAAAAGAAAAAGATTCAGACTTCTCTGGCACGAAGGGAAGGCCAAAACTTTTTCTGCAGATTTTCTAGGTAATGGGGGTGCTGCTCCTCTAACCCAGCGATGTGGAAGGGGTAACTGTATAACATATAAAATGAAGCTCTAAAAACGTTCCCCCCCTAGTTTTCCCAGTAGTTCTTATCTAATAAGGAATTGCTTTCCTTACAGTTTCTCTGCCTGGTATCAAAACATTTGCTGTCAAACACATTTGTTTCTTGGTCTTCCTTAGCCTTTCCCCCTGATTTACTTTTCTTTATTTCTTCCAGTGGCAGATAGTTGTGACAGTCACCCTCTTGCCCCTTTTCTTGCTGCTTTGCTATAGACTCGCATCTTACACAGTTTCAAAAAGATTGAATTTGCCCCAACTTTGCCTGCCAGCTGCAGAGCTCCCTATTTCTGTCCATTCACAGCTAAGCTCCTTGATTCTGAAGTTCTTTTCAGCTATCTGCTTCTTGCCTTCTACCCCTCTTTTCTGTTATCTCTAGGTAAGGTTCAGTGATCCCTTATTATATGGAATCTGTGTGGACCAAGAATTACCTTTAAAATTTTATTTATTTTATTCTGAACTTAAGAAATAAAACAAGCATTTTTATAACATGATAGAATAGGAAAAAAGATGATCGTACATGAAACTGCAAATCTGTTATGTATGACTTGCTATTACTTTTAAATATACAATAAAGTTAACATGTAAATTTCTTTTTTTCTTCCCTCCCTACCCTCTTGTCCCACCCTAGAGATGGCTGCTATTAGACACAAGTATGTATATATGTAATCATTGTATACATACTTCATGTATCAGTTCTTTCACTGAAGGCAGATAGCATCTTCCTTGACAGATTCTTTGTAGTTAATTTGAGTACTTTTCGTAGTCAAAATGACTTAGTCACTCAAAGCTCAAAGTCACTCAAATTAAAACAATGTTGTTGTTACCGTATACAATGTTTTAGTTCTGCTTATTTCACTCTTCATTGTTTTGTGCCATGTTTTTGTATGTTTTTGTACCCATGCTTGCCTTAGATCATTGAGCTCATCATTTTTTATAGCACAATAGTATTCCATTGCATTCATATACTGCAACTTGTTCAGCCATTCCCTAATTGATGGGCATCCCCACAATTTCCAATTCTTTGTGACCATAAAGAGAGCTACTATAAATATTTTAGAACACATAGCCTTTTTTCCTTTTTCCCTAATCATCGTCTTAAGTAAGGATCCACAAATGTCCAAAGGGGTCTTTGGATAGATTTCAGGTAGTCTGTGAATTTGGATAGTAAAGAAATAAATAAATAAAAGAAATAAAGAAATACATTATTTCAATATAATTAGTTTCCTTTGTGATATTTTGTTTTCCATTTTATGCATTTAAAAACATTCTGAGGAGTCTAGAGGCTTCAGTAGGCTGCCAAGGGATCTACAATACTCATAGACTCAGAGAATATTTCTCCGTACTCAGTTACATTCTTCTTGACTTCTCTGTGACTTTTGCTTCTTTCTTTTACTTGTTATCCCCTCTGAGCCTGTGGTCAATCCAGTTAAATTAAATAAGTATTATGAAGTTTCCAATGTGAGCAAAATGAGAGCAGTGGGTAGAGGTCTAATCTGGGAGTCAGAAGGACTGGGACTCCACCTGCCAACTGGGTGACCAAAGGCAAGCCAATGAACATTTCGTTTTGCCAAGTAACTCTCTAAGACCACACATTTGCTGAAAAGTTGGCATCGGTGAAAGGAGTTTCCTCACTATAATTTCCTACACAAGTGAAATCACACCCTACCCACCCACCCCCTTCAAATTGTGCCAGACGCTGTATGTGTGTTGGGGAAATAAAGACAAAACCAAAAAAGAGTCCCTACCTTCAGACAGCCTGCACACTATTGGAGGGTTACAATATGCAAACAGATAAATAAATACAGGATAATTGGAAAAAGGAGAAAATGCTAACAACTAGAGCAATCAGGAAATATTTCTCTACTTGCAGAGTGTGTGAAAGGAAATGTGAAATCAATTTTGAAAGATAAGCTTGAGAAAGATTGTGCAGTTTTGTTCCGGAACTAATAGAGAGCTTTCCTTAAAAGGTAGGGGGACTATGGGTTTGGATATAGCTGTTGTGTTGGATAATACTGTTGGATATAGCTGATGTGTTGGTCGATTTTTCTGAACTACTTTTTTAACTTCCTCTTTTCTTTTTTTGGTACAAAGGATAGTTTTCTGGGAAGAAGAAGATAAGGATAGATTCAGAAATGAAGGTGATATAAAAACAACAGCTATCAATAAAATTAAAAAATAAATACCAGTCCTAGATTCGTAAGGATGACAATATTTTTGTAGAGAAACATAATGAAATAAAATATACATTTTTTTAAAACCCTAAGTTTGGAAAAGAGAACTAGAACCAGATAGTGAAGGGCTTTATTCTAGGGATAACAGAGAGCCACAGAAGATTTTTGAGTAGGATAATGATGTGTGAGATCTGTACTTTGGGAAGACTTGGATTTTGGCAGTCAGGTGGAGGATGGATTAAAGAGGGTTTAGACTAGAGACTTGGAGACCTATTATAAGGCTACTGCAATAATCCAGATGAGAGATGATGTGAAGTTTGAATAGGGTGGCCTTCTCTCCACTTACATGGCCCCTGCCTGAAATCTAACCTTATCATTTCTTATTCTAAAGCACAGGTATGACTAGGTTACTTGCCTGCTAAAAGATCTTCATTAACCTTCCCACTGTCCTCTTTTTTTCCTATATATCCTATTTGCTGATCCTAGAATTACTTTTGGCCATATCTATTTGAAGACAGGACTCTACATTGGCTTCCCTATGTTTTCACATCCATTTCAGTGGAGTTAAGTTGCTGACTTCAGACTATAAACTGTTCAAGGTAGAGACTGTTTCTTATTAGTTTGAATCTTCCACAGTGGCCAGTCTACTCTTTCATGCAATAATATTTTATACTCACCCACTGCAGCTTACTATTGGCAGTGGTGGCTGTGGTGGCCTTGGAGTTTAGCCAGAGGTCAACATCATTTTGGCATAAATGGTTTTTGTGCTTGAGTAAATTGGAGGTAGGGAGAATAAACTCAAAAGTATACCCTCCGAGTTGATTATGAGTCAGGGAGTGCCAAAGCTCACCCACACAAATTATGCAGCATTTTTGGAGAACTCCCCAGTGAAAGCCACATAATCTCTTATAATACAAGTAAGTTATGTTCAACTTCCACAACTATTTATTATCTCTGTGATTTTTGACACGCTGAGCTCTGGGTTAGGAAGTAGCTTCCCCCCCCTGGATTCTCAGTTGGACAGTGGCCACACCAATGTCTCTTTCTGTTGGTTGATGTGCTAATGGCATGATGTCAGCTGTCCTCTAGTATCATGTTCACAGTAAGCATCGATATACTATTTTGCTTATATACTATTTGTGCAGATGAGAAATGTCGAGTTTCTCTTGGTCCAAAAATAATCAGTGAGCTGGCATTTCATTGGCTCAGAGATTGTCCGTGAACTAAAGATTGCTGATCACCTTTGAATATTTCTGGGGAGAAGCCAGCTCCAGCTGGGAGGAAGGAAGTAAACAACTGGAGGCAGGAGAACCCAGCATCATTTGAAAGAAAGAGCACTAAACAATCTCTCCAGGCAGGGCCAGAATTACACAGAACCTTGCCAGAGAACTGAAGGGAGATCTCTGAGGAAAGGAAGCAAACTGCTCTTTTGGAAAGAGGAAAATGCAATTCCATTTCAACTAAGCCCATATTCTCAACACAATAATTCTTAATAAGCATGTCTGCGCCACAGGCTTATGCTAAAAGCACATGCAGTTATATATAGACATGGCAATATATATTCCCTTTCTTTCCCCTCCCCCACTAGAGATATCCACATAGAGATAGAACACATAGACATTCAGGCACTTACCAATAAGTGCACTGATGTACATAGCCTAGACCAAACCAACACATACACAAGAGAAATGAATACAGAGATGTAAAAATTATAAGGAAACTAATGATGCATAAATGTGTACATGTGCATATTCCAGAGAAAAAGAGGGTTCATGAAATGAGTGGATGGGATAGTAGATGAATGGATTGGTAAGTGGTAGAAGGTAAGGACTGAATGAGAAAGTAGATTGATAGATAGAAGAAAGAAACAATGCCTGGAAAGGAGGAAGATGGAGAGCTTTGTCTGATCTTCCAGTTGGTAAGGACTGTCCACCTCACACTTCACATGGCACTTTGTTTCTTAAATATTCCAATTTACTATACAATGAAATATGTATTGTAGTTATTTCTGTTACCATCTTCTCCTCCTACAAGATTATAAGCTCCATGAAGGTAGGAACTATATAACAAAACTTTGTATCTTTCCCTGTACCTAGCATAGGGCTCTGCACATAGGAGATACTTAATAAGTGAATGTCTTCTATGTTGTATTGTCAGCTAAAGTTTATTTTATGAGCTCTCCACTTGATTGTTCATTACCACAGGAAGGAATAGTATGATGATACAAAATGGTGGATTCTCTTATTCGTTATACCAGTGTCCAATTCCTTTGAAAAAAGAGAGAGAAAGAAGCAGATTACTTAGAGACTCTCTTTGAGAACAACAAGGTCAGGAAGTTGGTGATGACTTCATGTTTCTTCTTTCTGGATACTCCTTCTCAATGATCCTTTTTTAGTTCCTTATCTTATAGCAGCATGTAATAATGAGATTATTGGGAAGAAAAACATAATCTTCTTAACTAAAGGCTAAGATGATCTGACTGAATACTTAGCAGAAAATATGGTCTTCTCTAATATCTCCTACCATTTCTAGGTTGATGCAGTCTTCAAAGAGAGTGGGGAAAATGCAATGAAAATCACTGTCTCCTCCTCTCCCCTTATTCTTATTCATTCCCACAGTTGTCCAATAGTTTTATTAGGCCAGTACAATGAAAAGCTAAATAAGGGCAGGGGAAAAGGTGGCAGCAATGGAAGGAAAATTCTGTAATTGAAAAAGTGCTGCAAAAACCACTGAAGACATAGTCATGATTCTTAATTTTGTATCTCCACCCACCCTATCATTTAATTTTTTTCTCTCTCTTTCCAAAGAAGAGAAGGTCATTGGGAGAGGAGGTGTATATTCAACACTAGGCATCTATATTTGATGCAATCTGCTTCCATTCATCACTATCCTTTGCCCAATCCCCAATCAAAGGTCTGTTCTTATTCTCTTTCCTCATTTCTATGATTCGTGATCTGTCCTCTACAGACAGAATTTATTTTGCTTATAATTAATCCCTCTCTTAATCCTTCTGTCCTTCTCCCTACCTCATTCCTTGATGAGTTTAATGTATTCCTTTTTTCTCTTTATCCTCCACTTTATTTCACACTCCTACCATACCATAACAATATGACTTTTCTTAATTTAAACCAAAAACCATTAGGGATTTAGGAAGTGTGTATACTTTGGGGGAGGGGGTAGAGGCATGTCAAGAGGATTATCTTGACAGGGCTTTTGAAGTTATTGGCTATATAAAACTTCAGTTGATAGGCTACAAGGTGGACTTTGAAGCCATAAAACCTGGACATAAATTAGTTGGTAGACTGCTTGGGCCTGTACTCAGTAGGCACCATAAAGAGTATGTGGGGAAAACCAGTGCCAAAGTAAGGACCATTTGTGTAGTCATGCCTAGATGACTCAATTGTGTAAAAATCCATACTGGGGGCAGAACAGCTTAATTATGGCTTGATTTGGTATGTCTGACAGTTCAGTGGACAGCATAGGCTGTTTTCATAATATGCACAGAGACACTAGTCAAAGTCTCCTTGCTGGTATTTTTCCAACATCTGGGCAGTGCTATGGTTGGTGAAGATGTGGTGGGCATGAATCAGTCCATATAATATCTTGGCTGCCCAGTCAATCAAGTCACTGGTTGGAATGTCCTCCCAATCTTCTCAGATTCCAAATCAAAGGTCACATCTAGTTCCTGCTTATAGGGGCTTCTGTTCACTGAGCCCTGTAAAGTTGAACTTGCAGACCTAGATTGATAAAATGAACTTAAATGTAGCTTTTCTTCGCATGAAAAAAAATCATTTCTCTCGTGCTTTTTTAAAAAAAATCATTGTTAGAGTAGTTGTGAGAGAACTGGACTGTTCTACTCCCATTCACCCACTCACTCCCATCTTGAGGAGAGTTGTGTCTTTAAATGTATTTCTTGTAAAGCACAGATTGTTTTGTTTTATTTTCTTGTCTCTCACTGTCCTTCTTTTTGTGTGTGTGGGGGCAATTATTTACTTCATTCACATTTAAAGTTATGATTGTTACGCTTGTGTTTTTCTCCATTAAAAAAATTCCCTTACTCCTTGCCAGGTTATCTTGGGCATTATGTCCCTTATATTACTTTAGAGGCATAATGGTCTCAGAGAAGGTGGTCTGCCAATGTACAAACTTCCCCAAGACTCAAGCCATCATGAAATTTCTGTCTCACATCATAGGTACACTCCTGCACTCCCATGGGAGTGTGTTGAGTAGAATACTGTTCTCTTGATCCCCAGACAGCCTCACCTCTTTCCCTCCCTCCCTTGCTGGTATCACCATCCCTTCATCACCATCATCCCATGGACCTGAGTGGAATACATTATCTGTTCCTCTTTATTCCCTACCTCTCCTTCCTTAATTTATACCAAGTTCCATCCTCAAAGATACATTAATTCACCTGTAGAGAAGGCAGGTGGTTTAATCCATGGTCCCTGGGGTCGGCAATTCCACCTTTGATTTTTCTAATTCTTTAAGTTTTGTTCTGCTTACATCTTTCTCTCTTTATATAGTTGACAATCACTCTTTGTTCTTTTTTTTGTAACCTCTACAGTTTCATCTTTCAGGTTTTTTAAAGAAACTTCTAAACATGTGATCCTTGATGTCTTTATTTATCTTTTTCTCTAATAATTTCACTTCTTTACCTTTGCAAATTGAATATTCTATTTATATCTTTTTTCTTTTCTGCTGTTTTGTTGAATGCCTATTTTTTGCTAAGGATGATTAGGTTCAGATTTTCAGGATATAACATTTCAGTTTGTACCTCGATGTTCTGTGTTTTTCAGCATATACTGTTTCTTTCTTTTTTTAATTTCTTATGGCTGTTGAATAATCTTATGTTACTCAAACTTCCCATCGTTCATACTTGAAAATTTTTCCTCCTGGAAAATTTGTTTTCATTGATTTTGTTAAATTTAATCATTATGTGTTGGAATTTGAAATATTTTTTCCTAGCAATAATCTGTGGATACTTTTGAGCTATGCTTTATTATCTGTACTCAGAAGTTCTGGATGCCTTTCTTGTATTACTTTCTGCTTTATCATTTTTAGGTTTTGTTTTTTTCTTGCTTTTTTTGTTCTCTGGGAGTCCTGTGAGCTTTAAGGCATATCTGTACAGCATGTCTTCAAGGTCAACCACTTTGGCTTGTATAGGATTTATGCATTCTTTTGCTTTTTTTTTTTTTTTGCCAGTTTTCTTCCCCTTCTATGTTTTTAGTGTTCCAAATTTATTAAGCTCTTTTTCACTACCTTAGGAAGTTACCCATCATGGATTCACTTTTTTCCTAATCTGCAAATTGTGTTTTAAAATTCTGTGTTAATAGCTCTAATTTTTAAAAATCTAGATTCGTTTAGAGTTTCTTCTTTTTTGGGCTACATATCTTTTTCACCACTCTACTGTTTCATGCTCTCTGGGAAGTCCATAGAATTCTGTCTTTCATCAATTGTTGATTCACTTTCCTTCTTAAACAAAGAAAAGGGTAAAAGACTAGTTTCTACTATATCCTATATCTACATTGCTATTACATATCAATGAATGATATCAGTTCAGTTGTTTTTCAGTCACATCTAGATCTTTGTGAAGAGATTTGGCAAAGATACTGAAGTGGTTTGCCATTTCCTTCTTCAACTCATTTTACAGATGAGGAAACTGAGGCAAACAGGATTAAATGACTTGCCCAGGGTGACACAGCTAGTAAGTGTCTAAGGTCAGATTTGAACTCGGGATGATTAGTTTTCTTGACTCCAGACCTGGTGCACCATCCCTGTGCCACCTAACTTCCTATCAGTAAGTGATAACTAAAGTTATTGTCTGTAACCTATTAACATGGTATTAGAGCATATTCTTATAGCAGAAGAAAGAAAATGATTCTTTGCTAGACTTGTCTATCCAGAGATCCTCCACATAGCTGCCAAAGTGATTTTCTTAAAGTACAGGTCTGATCATGTCACTCCGCAATTCAATTAACTCCAGTCACTCCCTAGTACCTCTAGAGTCAAATACCAGCTCATCTGTTTGGCGTTTAAAGGTCTTTAAAACCTGGATTCAATCTGCCTTTACAGTCTTATTATCCATTCTTTCATTTCACACGCTGATCGATCCAACCAAAGTGTCCTTTTTCGGTTTCTCACACATGACACTCCATTGCTCATCTCTACATTGTCGCATAGGTTGTCTCTGATGCCAGAAATACACTCATCCCTCGCTCTGAGAATCCCTGGTTTCCATCAAAATTCATCTGAAGCATCACTTCCTACTTGAGTACTTTCCTGAACCCCCTGGCTGCTAGTGCCTGCCCCATCCCACCTCCAAATTGATTTTGAGTAGGACTGTGATTTCATGATATAAGGAGCTTCTGGTGAGGGAAGTCCTTTTACTGAGGCAGATCAACACTTCCTCTTCAGCTTATTCTGAGTTACCCTAACAAACTAAGAGGTTAAGGGACTGATACCAGGTCACTCAGCTAGTGCCAGTCATTTTGGAGACTTGGATACTCATAAGAGAGAAAGAAAACATACAAACAACAAGCAAATCCTAGACTAGTAAAATAAACCATTGAAGCAGTGTGTGTGTATGTGTGTGTGTGTGTGTATGTATGTATGTATGTATTACCTGAAAAGCATCATAGGCATCATGACGTAATGGATAGAGAGCCAGCCTTAGAGTCAGGACAATCTGGGTTCAAGGTTTCTTTCTGGCACCTAGTGGCTCTGTGACCCTAGGCAAGTAGTTTAATCCCTCCAGGCTCTAGGCAACTCTTTCAGGCTATAAATTACAGAGAAAGTATAATCCAGCCAGATTAGTAGAGGAAGTATCCTATCCTGGGAATTCCTTATACCAATAAAATCACTGATCTAATCCCTGGTCCTCTTCCTTCCTGGAACCACTATCAGTATATAAAGAGGGGAAGAAAGTTCTTCTCTCCACATGTGAAGGCTCCTATCTCTCATGATAAAACTTTAAAAGTTACAAAGAGGATGGGATTAAATCCTACAATTTATATTTCAAAAAAGTATTGATAGCACAGATATGATGATAATAACAGTATAGTATGATAATAATGATATAAGATGATAACAGTCTTACAAGTTTGCTGAGAGGCAGTATGGACTAATGGTTAGAGTCACCCTAAGTTCCAGAGTCCCATCTGACATATACTAGGTGAGACTGGACAAGTTACTTAAACTCTCAGTGTCTGAGCAGGTGCTGATCTGCACTGATAGAGGCAGTTTCCCCAATGAGATCACAGTGAGGTCTGGTTCTCTCTCTGCCCCCTCCCTATCACCCCCCTTACCAGAAAAAATAGGCTAGAGTACTTTAGCTATGAACAGAAATAAAAGAATTCCATATGCAGTAAAAGAAGAATCTTGTCTAGGTTTTCATCTTATTTTCTATTGATTGTAATCCTATAATGTTGCATCATGAGATTTATTTTTCTCTTAGTAAGAGACTTATGTATAAATTTCAATTAATTAGATCTTGCTTTATATGATCATTGCAAATTAGCTGTAGGATAATATGTGCTTCCTTCTTTGAATTGTGTGGGTTTTAAGTTTGTAGTCTCAGATTCTATGACCTTACTTATTATTACAATATGCCTCTTAGGTACAGAAGGAAAAGTATCTTTTATAATATATGCCAGTTTTATATATGGAGACATAGGAGTTAAGCAATTGGGCCAAGTTTTCAGAGTCAGTAAATAGTGGTGCAGTGTTTAAGCCCAATTTTCTTAACCAATCTAGCTTTCTGTCTCTGTTAACTCATATTGACTCATTTACTTGTTCAGCTTTTTTTGAAAACTCAAACTGTCAAAAGTTATCTTTTTTTTGTATGTGTGAGATAATGTTGAAAAGGGTAAAAATCAGAATTTGGAGCATATAGATTAATGCATCTGTTGTTATTATTCAGCTGTTTTTCAGTTGTGTTCTACTCTTTGTGATTCCATTCAGGATTTTCTGGGCGAAGATACTGGAGTAGTTTGCCATCTCAGCTAGTTCATTTTACAGAGAAGAAAACTGAGGCAAAGAGGGTGAAGTGACTTGCCCAGAGTCACATAGCTAGTATCTGAGGCTGGATTTGAACTCAGGAAGATGAATCACTTAGAAGTAAAATGAGCCAAGTAATTCAACAGTTTTTACTGTTCCATGAGGCTTTGGAAGTTCTAGTCCTGCATGGCAATAAGTTCAATTCCAGTATATAAGGATGCATTCATATGGACTATTTGTGCTGGACCTGTGGTAGAACCTTCCAAGTTTATATTGGTTTGATCAGCCACAGTTGGACCCACTATACTTTGACCTCGACATAATGATGTTATTTTGGTCCTCTTCAAAAACAAAGGAGAACCACAAATATGGATGCATACTATATGCTTGGTATTGCTAGAAATAAGCAGGGATACAAAAACAGTGTGGTCCCATCCTCTTCAAAGTTCTAAATTCAAAAGTCTAGATGGAATGTTTGGTAACTTTGTAGATGGCAAAGTTGACATGTTGGATGACAGATAAAGCTTCATAATCTAGAACAATGGGCTGGCTCTAAAGAGATGAAATTTTCTGTAGATAAAAGTAAAGTCCCACATTTGAGGTAAAAAAAATCCGCTTCACAAGTTGAAGGAGCAATGGAGAGAGAACAATTTTGTTTGAAAAAGGCTTGCATGATTTTACTTCAGTGCAAGTTCAATATTAGTGTGGTATGGCAGTCATCTTTGGCTTGGATAATCTTATTTTAGGCTGCACTGAGAAAAATGGTGTTCATGACGAGGTGGCCAATAGCCCCACTGTACTTTTCCTCAATCACACTATATCTGGAGGATCATGTTTATTTGTTTGGGGCATCAACATATTTAACTGGAGAGTGAACAAAGGAGGGTCACCAGGATCATTGTGGGCTTCAAGACCATGCCCTGTGAGGAACTACTGAAGAAATCAGATATGTTTAACTTTCAGAAGAGAAGACCTGGAGGGAACATCATAGCAGATCTTCAGCCAACCTATCACATTGTGTTGTGAATGAAAGATAGCTATTAGTTTCATTTCATCTGTAAGTTCTACGAAGACAGGAACTGTCTCTTACCTTGATTTTGTACCTTTCTGGTATCATATACAACTCTTGCTTAAACATGGAGCTACAATGAGGCTACCTTGCACTGACTTTTCTGCTGTGCTTTCCTAGGGGCAGAGACCTTCTCACCTCCTGGTTGCTCTCTAATGGAGAACTGGATGGAAGAGAAGCCAACCATGCTGCTCTTGACTTCTTGCTTTTAGCAGCAAAATGTGGCCTCTTCTAAAACTGCTATTTCTACAAATTGTGTTTTAAGTATTTTGTCAGTACCTATATCTCTATGTATTAAAGTATGGGTGGTCATTTGGATCTCTGCCAATTCTGCTTGCTTGCAGTTAGAGTTGTTGTTGTTGGGGTCCCTTCATTCTTGAAGAGGACTGATGGCATCACTAGGGTGATGTCTTGACTTGCATTTGAATTTAGTTTGAAGCAAGGCAGAGCTGCACAAAGTCATCAGGCTCACTCATGAAGTTAGAGTATCTCGTCAAGTTATCATTCTTTATTCCCCCTCCCTTTCTCAAACAGTTACTAGAACTGAAATTCTTAACCTTTTTGTGTGTCATGGACCCCTATAACAGCTTGGTGAAGACTATGAATCCCTTCTTGGAACAATGTTTTTTAAATGCATTTAATTAACTTAAATGCTTTTAAATGTTTAAAAAGTTTTAAACTAAAAGACATAAGATTACAAAATATACAATTATATTGATATCCAGTTATCAAAATATTATAAATGCAAGTTTACAGATCCCTGGGTGAGAACTTATCTAGAAAAAAACTGTTTTCATTCACTGCTTCTGCTTCCTTTCCTTTTACCTTCCTTCACTAGACCTCCCAGTCTGGCTTCTGATCTCCTCACTCAGCTGAATCCACTCTCTCTGTGGTTAGCACCAACCTCTTAATCACCCCATATGACAGTCTTTATTCTGTCATCATCCTTCTTGACCTCCTGTAACATTTGACACCATTAATCATTGTCTCTTACATGTTTTCTCCTATGTAGGTCTACTCAAAATACCTCTTTTTTACATAATCTATGGGTCTCCTTCTCAGCTTTTACTTGTACTCACCTGGAACATGACAGTCTTTATAGTCAGTGACTCCCTGGGTAACTCCTAGGCCCACTTATGGCACATTCTGTCAGCAGCTGAAGCAGCATGCAGGTGCCAGACTAAGCACCTTTGCACCCCTGGGAAACCTTCAGGTATTGGAGATCATATCTGACTATGCTTTCTTAGCAGAGCCATAACCAATCAATCAACCAATAAGCATTTATTAAATGCCTACTGTATGCCAGGTACCATGTTAGGTACTAGGGATAGAACAACAAAAGATTAAACATTTCTTGCTCTCAAAGGGATGGCATATCAATGTATAAATGCATGCATACAAATATACGTAAGTGTGTGGATGTATGCATGCAAGTGCATATACCCAGAACAAATACAATTTAAACATAAAATAAATACAAAGTAGTTGGTAAGGTAGTACTGGCAGTTGGGGATTAGGAAAGGCATCATTTGGAAAGTGTTTTGAAGGAAGTTTGAGATTCTCTGAGGCTGACATGAGGAAGGAGGCATCTCAGGTCTGGGCAAAAGCATGGATACAGGAGATGTGGAACTACATGTAAGGAACAGAAAGGCCAGTTTGGCTGGATCACAGAGTATGGGACGGGAAGCAATGCAGAGTGAGATGAGAAAGGTTGGAGTCAGACTGTGAAGAGTTTTAAAAGCCAGAGGAGTTTCTATTTATCCTAGAGGTAACAAAGAACCATTGGCATTTACCGACTAGGGGAGTGACATAGTTAGATTTACTTTTAAGGAAAATCCCTTTGGCAGCCATGATAAAGATGGATTAGAGTTGAAGAGAGGTTTGAGTTGGAGAAACCAAGTAGAAGACCATTACAATAGTTTGGGAAAGAAATCATGAGAATCTGAGTTAATTAGTGGTGTTTATGTTTAAAAGGAAGAGGTCAAATGTGAGCAGCATTTTCCTTTACATGTCCTTTGTAGTTGCTTTAAGTATTTATAATACTCAAAATAATTTCGTCATTCACAGTTGTTGCCATTCTACAGTTCCAACAGCACCGATAGACTATTCCATGCAATTTAGCTGTCAATCATATATTATGTATTGTTTGTTAATTATTTCATGCTTGTCCTGCGACCTTTAAGCTGCTTGAAAGGAGGGGCCATGACTTTTCTGTATGCCCTAAATCTTTAACATATGGTCATCAGTAAGTGCTTGTTTGTTCACAATGGTACCTGTACATATAGGGAAAAACACATTTGTCATCATCAAGATAGGCATTATCCCTTAGCCACTATTAACAGAAAATTTGTCACAATTTAGAAGGCAAAGTAATCTACCCCATTACATCACATCTCCATGACAATTACAGACATCTTTGTTTATTTTTTCCCAGATAGTAGGAGTGCAAGAATGTCATATAGATCTTTAAAGCAGACGACTGATGAAGGAAATAATGGAAATTTTGTAAATTTTGTTCTCCAAGTTAAGCCACGATCATTTTCATGGTGCATTAACTTGGCTAATGAAGAACTTAGGGCTGACTTTCAGCTTATTTCTAGCTTCCTCAGTCTACCTGGGGTAGGTTGATCAGAAACACTTATTTTCTCCCTCAGGGTAGATGTGTAACTTTGAAAGTAGCTGGGAACCATTCAGCATATGTATGTTCCTGCTAATGGGATTATAGTTATCCCTTCTACGTTGTTAGAGGCACAGCACCACTGCAATCTGGAAAATCTGCATGAAATTTTTTTGGCCCTGCTTTCATACTAGAGAAGTCTGAATTATTATGTTATTGAAAGCTAAAATATGTTGATATTATACAATACTATATATATATATTTTATGCATTTTTGAGTTTTTAAACGTTTTCTGTGTCATCTGCTGGCCTTCGTGTTGTCCACAGCTTCCACAAAACTCCCCCAAAATTCCTGTTTAATTTCTTATGCTGACCTGTGATATATGAAAACCGCAACGAGGAAAATCACCATGTGGGAGGGACAATTGTATATGTACACAGGGGAAAGGAGTGGATTCAGGACCGAGAGTGGAGCAGGACCACAGAGAATAGATGAGAAGAAGAGTTGGCAGCTAAGTGACACAGTGGATAGAGTACTGGAAGACTCATCTTCTATCAGGAAATTCAAACCTGGTCTCAGACACTTCCTAGCCTGGGCAAGTCACGTAAACCCCTTTGCCTCAGTTTCCTCACTTGTAAAATGAGCTAGAGAAGGAAATGGCAGACCACTGCAGTATCTTTGCCAGGGAAGCCTCAAATACAGTCATGGAAAGTCAGACATGACTAAAAACAACTAAAAAAAAGTCAGCAAAGAAGTAGTGGTTTGTTGGAGAACAAGAAGAACCAGCAGAGTAAAATGTTCTTACATCTCAAGGAAACAGAAAAGAAAAGAAGAAAGAGAAAAAAAGGAAGACTATCCATGGTATCAAAGGCAGAAGCAAAAGCCTAATTCATGAGGAAGTACTAACCCAGGAGAAGAGGAGGGAGGCTGCGTTTGTTTTCACTTGTTCTATAATATTTACTTGTGTCTTCTTTTTGTTTGTGCTTCCATCGTCTCTCACATTATGAAGAATAGAGGGACTGTGACTCCAGTTTCCTCTATGACTCAGTCTTATTTACCACAGTGTTTAGTCTATACAACACAGTCAGTGTTGTTTGCTGACTGATCAGGTTCAAAATACCAGTTCCCTGGATTTACTCCTGGCAAGTCTCCAGGTGGAATACTCTGCTGCTTCCTCTTGGGAATGTGAATGCAGATGATGAAATCCTTAGGGTATTTTGGAGCAGCAAGGTGGCACAGTGGTTAGAGCGTTGGGCCTGGAGTCGGGAAGTCTGAGTTCAAGTTCTGCCTCAGATATTTACTAAAACTGTATGATCCTGGGCAAGTCACATAAATTCTTTCAGCTTCGTAAAATCGGAGTTTTAGCACCTACTTCACAGGCTTGTAGAAGGATCAAACGAAATAATATATGTAAAGTGCTTTGCAAACCCTAAAATTCTATATAAATGCCAGCTACTACTATTATTATCTTCCTAGCACGGTGAGAGCAGATGAGGTGTAGGAGGAAACAAAGTGCAATTGGAACAGATGGAACCGGGTGGAACAGTTTTCTAGCTGACTCAGTCTTTGAAATTATGTTGTGAAATCCAGGAGTAAAACAGATGAGAAGGGCTAGTATGCTTTGGGGAAGTTGGCTCCTCGTTTCTTTTTTTAACTATGAAAGTCTAATCATAGAATTTTAGACACCGAAAGCACCTCAGAGACTATCTAGCAGTCTAATCCTTTAATTTTATTTTCTAATTAAAATTTTTTTCAATTAACCTTCTTTAACCTCCCATGCCATTTCCAATTGCCACATGACAAATATGCATAATAAACTGAAGCAAATTTCTGCATATACCATGTCCAAAAGGGTATATATCATTCTGTACATCGAATCCATCATATATCTGATAGGAAGTGTGTATCATGGATCATCGGTCATCTGTCTTCTAGAATCATGCTTGGTAATTGCATTGATTAGAGTTCTGAAGTCTTTCAAAGTTGTTTGACTTTACAGTGTCACTGTTATTACATAAATTGATTTCTTGGTTTTGTTCACGCAATACTGCATCAGGTCATGTGAGTCTTCACAGGTTTCTCAGAAGTTGTCCCTTTTATAATTTTTTAAGGCACCGTAGTATTCCATTGCATAAGTTATGCATACCATAAGTTGTCCAGCAATTCCCCAGTTGATGGGCACACTTTTACTTTCCTGTTTTTGATACTACAAAAAGAGCTGTTATAAATATTTTTGTGCATGCAGATTTTTTTTCTCTCAGACCTTTTTTGAATATAGAATGACAGTGTTTAAAGGGTAGACACAGTTTAATGACTTTTTGGGTGCCTTCCTATTCCAGACAAGGAAACTAAAATGCAGAGAGCAGGGTGATTTATCCAAGACCAAGCACAGATCACAACATATTGCTTTATTGTTGTTTAGATCTTTGCAGGAATTCCACTACTTCAACTTTCCAATTACTGATTTTCTGTGTGAATAAGATTAAAGAGATTTTTAACCTTTTCATTTTTAATCTAAGGTTAAATAGATTTTTAACTTTTAACCTCATCCCACAAATTTGACAGTCTTGCCGACCCTCCATCAATCCAATTATGTCATCTTCATAAAGGTTTTTATGCCCTAGATGAAGTTTTACCCATCCTGTCTTGTCAGTAAGACATTTAGGGGAAAGGGAGGAAGACTGTGGAATAGGATACTCGAATTTTAGTTGATTTTGTTCCTCTTGTTAGGTTTGAATTACATGAATCAAATTAAAAATTTACCTTTAAGTCATCTAGGTTCATAACCTAAAAGTTGTCTTTCATTATTCCTTTTTCTCATCCTCTATATCCAACCAGTCTTTGCCAAGTGTCAGCAATTTTATCTCTAACATTTTTCACATAGTCTTAATTTCTGAGCTTGTCACTTCCCTCCTGGACTATTGCAATAATCTCCCAAATGGATTCCATTCTCTTCCATCTCCCATTCATCCTCCATGTAGATGTCAAAACAGTCATCCTAAGGTATAGATATGATCATGTCACTGTATATTCCAGACAAACTGGCTGTTACTCAAACTCAATATTTTATCTTATCTGTGGACCTTTGTATAGACTCTGACCCTTCCCTTATATCTATTGATACATGTATTCCCACAATAAAACAACATCTCACTGAATCAGGGACTTTTTTGTTTTCATTTTCCCCCAGTGCCTAGCATGGTGTTTTTTCACATAGTAGGTACTTTATAAAAAAATAATTAGATTGAATTTATATTCAGGAAGCCTGATAACTTAGTTCTACTAACAATAATAACTGTGTGACCCTGAGAAAAGAACTTGACCTTTCTGGGTCCTAGTTTCATCATCTATAACTTACAAGCATTAAAATAGATATTTGCTAAAGTTCTAGTTTTTTGATTCTGTAAGTAGTCATCTCAAAAAGGTACCATGAGGATGCCTAGCACATCTTCAGGAGAATCACTTAAGCTTCTCAGTCCTCAGATTCCTCATCTGTAAAATGAGAGAGTTGGATGAGATGGATTCTGAGCTCCCTTCTAGCTCTAGAATCATTAACCTATAATTTCAAAGGTCCCTTCTGACTTTGAAATTTTATGAGTTAACTTCCTCACTGACAGAATCAATTACTCATTTTCTAATCAAATCTAAAGCACTGGGTAAAAATAGCAAGAAAAAAATCTTCAAAAATGTTGGCAGCTCTAAGTGGGAAAGCTCTAGAGATTTTTGTAATTTGGATCACAGGGTTTAGAATTGAAATGGAATTGTGTTGAGCAGCATGGTAGTAGGGATGGTTAGCTGGAACTTAAGAAGTCAAGAAGACTGGGTTCATATCCTACCTCTGAAACTCAGTAGCTTTGTGGCTATAGACCAGTCACTGGGAATACTTACACTTGTAGAACTTATCCTAAGGAATTGTGAGGTTCAAATGAAATAATGTATGCCAAGCATTTTTCAAACTTTAAAGTGCTTTGTAAATATCAGTTATTAAATCATAAAGTTTTGAACGTTGGCCTGATTAAGGCTATTTTTAGTCTTTTTTCTTGATTGTGAAATATTCTTTTGTGAGAGTACCTGCAAATTATAAATTCTATACAAGGCTTTGATTTGACACTCATTTTTTATTATGTTGTCTTTTCCCACTTTATAGACATGAATGGAATCACAGCACATTTCAGGCTTGTTCATTTGTAAAGCCCAGTTAGATACAAATCTAAGAGGTGAAATCAAATAAGTGAGTCAGTATATGTGAAATGTTGTTTTCCCCCTCTATTTCAGAATTAAATGTGAGGGAGTCTGATGCAAGAGTCTGTGATGAATCAACTTGTAAATATGGAGGACTCTGTAAAGAAGATGGAGAAGGCTTGAAATGTGCATGTCAATTTCAGGTGAGAATATTAAGCCTATCACGGATTCATTTATTTGTCACTTGCTATTTCTGGTCACTTACCATGAAATGATACGTTTATTATAATAATTATTTCTTGCAATATTAATTATTGTTACAATATTAATATTATTAAATTATATAGAGTGCTGTTGAGATCTTTGTGCAATTTCAGTCTCTTCTTCCTCTCAACAGGGTTTAGCACATAAGCTGTGATTTGGGCAAATACTTAATATGAGCACTGCAATTCAGGGTGTGCAGCTCTTCCACAAAATGATGATTCTTGTTGCCTTTTGGAAGAACAATAGCGCCCAGCTCTACCATTTCCTTTATTTGGAAGGTCCAGTAGCTGTATTTCCATATAGCTACAACTTTTTTCTCTTCTTGTTTAATTTCTCATCCATTTTTCTCATTTATAATAAGGATAGAGTTGAAAGGCTTGACATCTTTTTGACCACGCATGGGAAATTGGGGATGTAGGTGACTGATTCTTTCATTTCAATTGCCCTGCCTCTTGGTACAGAGGTGTTGTGGTCTGTGTAGCATGTTAAATGTATTAATTAATATGTAATATTAATTAAATAGTAAAATTATTGATAATTAACAATTAATTTAAAATGATGTTAATTAAATGTATAATATATAAATAATACATGGGAAACGACTTTAAAAAAAGAAGAAAAATTTTCTATAAATACAGTTATTGCCATCATCATCGTCATCATTGTCTCCTTTTCATTTTGCATGGGATTCAGCTAGAAATGGTCCTAGGACAAGTTGCTCTTCAGCTATTGTCCTTTTATAATAATGTTCAATGGGCTACTGTATAGGGGGATAAGATAACTTTTTCTGTGGTAGAATCAAATTATTAGGATGTCAGCTTATCCTCTGGAGCCTTTCTAAAAGCATCTTCACAAGAACAGCAGAGATGATACTGTTGAAGAAATGACCAGCAATCCTTTGCTAACTACAAGCAAGGACTATTGCTTTTATAGATATGTGGGAGAAGCTTGCTGCAAAAGCTCCAGGACGGTCTGGAGTGTCTTTCAAAATGTCTTTCAAAGCAAAGCTTTTTATGATCTTAAGAAAGAAGAATCAAAGGATGGGAAGAACAAGTTCAAATAGTGAGAAACATGCTACAGGGAAGGACTATAGCTCAGGGCCAGCGAACTATGGCCAAATCTGGCCCATTGCCTGTTTTTGTATGACCTATAAGTTGAGTGGTTATATATTTTCAAATGATTTTACACCTTTAATTTAAAAATGATTGTGTTTAAAAATAAAAAAACATTCTTGGTTCTCAGGATGTACAAAAATAAGTGAAGGGGGTCTAGACTTGGCCGATGGTCTCTAGTTTGCTGACCCTTGGCTATATATTAGGGGAAAGGGGAAGGGAATACACATTTATATAGCGCCTCTTGTATGCAAGGCACTGGGCTATGTGCTTTTACAAATGATTCTCACAATAATACTATAAGATAAATGCTGTTATTATCCCCTTTTTACAGCTGAGGAAACTGAGGCAAGTAAGTGACTTGCTCAGGGTTACACAGTTAGTAAGTGTCTGGGGCCAGATTTAAATCTGAGTCATCCTGGCTACAGACCCAGTGCTCTATCAACTTAACTGCCCCATTCATTAGTTAAGATTAGTGAATCTATATAATTGTTCATTAAATTAAAAAAATAAGATGAGAAGCTGTTTAGAAAATTGACCTCAGAACCAGGAAGATTTGAGTTCAAGTTCTGCTCTTGACATACTCTGTCTATGTGACCTTGGGTGGGTCATTTTGGTGTTCAATGCAACCCTTTAATGCTGTAATGGTGGAGGAGGAGCCAACCAGCATTGGTATGGGGAGTTTCTTTGTCTGAACGTTCCCTACACTGATGAAATCATAAACCCAATCTCTATTCCATCCAGAGATGAAATGTTGTGGTATGGCCGTGACCTCCAGACTATTCAGACAAAGGTGCAGTATTAACAAATAATCATCTCTTAATGGATCATCAAAAATTCTAGCCTTTTATTCTTTGCCTAGAGACTTTCTCAGAGATTTCAAGGACGGCAAAGCTTTCCTGTATCTCTTCTCATTCATGCTATGATTCTAGAGGTATAACAAAAAAGCAGGCCTAGAAGCCAGTGGTCTGGTCAGCCTAAACTCCTGAAACCATAATCTGTCCAAGGCATCAAGGTGGCACAGTGCACAAAGCTTTGGATCTTGGAATCTTTGGAAGATGAGTTCAAAAACAGTCCCAGACACCCACAAGCTAGCTGTGTGATCTTGGGCAAGTCACTTAACCTCAGTTTCCCTCAGTTTTCTCATCTATAAGATGAGGATAGCAATAGCACCCTCCTCCCAGTGTTGCGGGGAGAATCAAATGAGAATATTTGTAAAGTGCTTAATACAGCTCCTGGCAATATAATAGTTACCCAATGAATTCTTGTTTCCTTCCTTCCTTCCTTCCTTCCTTCCTCCCTCCCTCCCTCCCTCCCTTCTTTCCTTCCTTCCTTCCTTCCTTCCTTCCTTCCTTCCTTCCTTCCTTCCTTCCTTCCTTCCTTCCTTCCTTCCTTCCTTCCTTCCTTCTTCTTCTATAATAATAAGTCAAGAAGGAGGATGCTAAGAACATCCTTATAGTCAATGAACACGAGGCAGCTAACGCCTTCAGTCAAAGAAAAAAAGTTGTTTTGTAGAGATCAAGGACCCCGGGGCTGATTTTATTCCAAGGGACTGGGATAAAGAGCTGTCATCTGGAGGAAAGCCAAAGAACAATAATAGACCAGCACAAGGCCAGCAGTAAGACTCCAAATCTACTTAGTGCTAATGAGAACCAACCCTAATTATGGTTCCCAGGGAGTCAAGGCTACACACACATATGCACACACACATACACACACTACACACACACACACTACACACACACACACACACACACACACACACACACACTACACACACACACACACACACACACACACACACACACACACACACACACACCCCACATACACTGTGAGCTATAAATAGTGCTAAGGATAAGCTTAACTCCCTGGGAGACAGCACCCTAACCATTAAGAGCACACACTCCATCTTTAGAGGCCCGGATAGAGTCTTAGGTGTGGCAGTTTCAGAAGAACATTTTTTTCATGGCGGAGGCTGGAGGACTTCAGTTGAAGCAGCAGTTGTATTTTAGGGCCTTATTAAAACACTAGACTGGATGATAATCTCTATCATAGCCATTTCTAGCCCCTAGCAGAGAAAGCTATCCCTAAGGAACATTCATCTCTTGAGACGGTGTGGTACTCACTAATGCTTCCCAGGTGCATGATAGAAAAAATTTGGGATGGCAGGGAAATATGGCTCTAGGTATGGGCACCATGCCCCACCAATAAAGCTGTTGTGTCCTGGACACCTTTGGCAGTCTGAAGCCTATGGACCCCTTTTCAGAATAACCTTTTTCAATGCATAACATAAAACATAGAGGAAAACAAAAGAAACCAATTATGTTGAAATACACTTATCAAATTAAAAAAAAAACACAATAACCCAAGTTCATAGACCTCAGATTAAAGACTCCTGCTCTGTACTGTCTAAACAATTTCCACCAATTATCTTACAGTAAAGCAGGCCACAGATTCGGCTTATCCTCCTGCCATTTTCTCCCCCACTAGGTTCTGTAGGGGACATAGAGAAAACAACTCCAGAAGAGCAGCCAGCACCAGCTAAGGCAGTGAGGTGGTTACTTCCCAGAAGTTCACCTTGGGTCCAATATTCAGTTAACTGTGATCAGAAAAAAGCAACAGAAAACAGAGGAGGCAGCCAGAGACCAAGACTCAAGTTTATCTAGCTGAGCACTGTGCTAGCAGTCCCCATCTTGGAGAGACTTTATGGCAATCAGTCCCCTTAAGCCAGTGGAGGAGAATTTTGACGATATTGGAAGAGATGTTTAGGGATGGGAGTGAGAAACTGCAAGATAGTAAAAATCCTGAAGGGCAGGGTGGATCATGTGGGTAACACCGAAAATAAACAAGGACTGATTATTCTTGGAAATCAGGGACAGTGACCTTGCTGAGGAAAATCAGTAAATCCACTGAAAGCCTTGAACTTAGGGAGTGGTACCTAAAGTCCAGACAGGGATTGGCTAACAGTTGAACATAGGGAGAACAGTATGTCATGGGGAACTCAGAGGGATCTTGGACCATGTTCAAATTGAAATGAAGTGAGGCCATTGTAAGCAGGACCCCTCCCCATTTCTTCCCACTTGGAGAGCCATTGGAGACAACAGGGATACTAATCAGACTGAAGCTCTGTGAAATTGGTTAAAGGTAAAGAATGGACAAATAAGGGTGGTTGGTAGGTCACAAATTCAGGGGATGGATTCAGGGCATTTTCAGAATGTTGCAGAAGGGTCATAAAGGAGTTTCCCTCCCTTATTCCCTGGGTAACATGGAGACATTGTATTGGTTGGGGGAAGGAGAGAGGGCAGGTGTTCTGGGCTCAGTATGAGGGACTGCAGGTAGGCTAGGGTGTACAAAGGAGTACAGCCCAAGGGTGGAGGATGATTACATTCCCAATAAGAACCATTGCACAAAACCCAATGACATAACTAACTAGGAACCTGGGGGTCAGGTGGGACCTTCCTTCTTTAGCCAGAGTGAGGGTTGGGACATATCCTTTACCAGCAGGCAATCTGCCCACCTCTGAGCTTACATCCCATTGAGCTATATGAGATGATCCAAAAGACTGAGGCAGGCTGTATTAAAGAGACACTTTCAGTCTCAGAAGGACTAAGAGAATTTCAACTTCTCCCTCTCCAGAGAACTCTCTTGGCTCTAGATTCTTGCAGATGGACCAGATTCAGTCCTAGAGGAAGCCTGAGTACATAAAAAGAAGCGGTCAGGTTGTTGTTGCTTTGCACTTACCCTTGAATCCTTTGGGAGAATTAGAGAAACTTAGTTTTGGCTCAGGTATAGAGTTTCCTCAAAATAGGAGAGTTGAAAGGTACTCGATGTGAAATGTAGATCATGTATAGGACAGCTATTTATTTCCCCTTCACAAAAGAAATGTAAATGCAAAAGATTCCCAAATGTACTTTAATGGAAAAAAATAATAAAAAAAATTAAGGAGCAGTAAAAAGGTAATTGCTGTTATGCTTTCTAAGGAGGTTGACACAAAACCTTCAAAATATAATTCAATTTGCAGGACTGTTTAAGAGTCAGTTTATATTTCTTCTCAGCTCTGCACTGTTCAAACAGTTCCTTCCAGGTCCATACATATCTTTTGGTAAAACAGGTCATAACTCGGGCTTATTCTCCCATCATATTTTCCTCCAAGAAGCTCTATAGTGGAAATAGAGAGGGTAGCTCCCAAAGAGCCATGAACACCAATTAAGAAATCATGCAAGCCACTCCCCAAAGGTTCACTAGGGTTCTGTGTTTAGTCGAGGTCAGATAAAGCAACACAAAACAGAAGATGCATCCAGAGATCCAGCTCACTGAGTACTGCTCTAGCAGGCAGCAAGGGTAGCCCCTCCCTCAACCCCTCAAGAGAGAATGACTTGCCACATGTTCAGAAACTAGCTGTGTGACCTTGGACACGTCATTTAAGATCTGTTTGCTTTCATTTCCTCATCTGTAAAACAGGGATAATAACAGCACCTACCTGCCAGGGTTGTTGTGGGGATCAAATAAAAATAATAATAATTGTAAAGCACTTAGCACAGTGCCTGGCACATAGGAAGCACTGTATAAATGTTATATTATTATTAATATTATATTATTATTATTATTACTATTACTGTTGTTGTTAGTTATTTTGGAGAGCCTCGGGAGGTACAGAAGCTATATTATCGTTTTAACTTATTCAATGACCTCATCCTCTTGGTAGTTTCAAAGGGGAAGAGAGGACAAACAGGTCCGTTTAGATTTTCTATGTCATCCTAAGTGTCACAAAGAAGGAAGGAAGGAGGAAAGGGAAGGAAGAAAAAAACCCAAGCATTTATTAGCTACCTCCTGTGTGCCAGGCACTATGCTACATGTTTTACAGATATCTCATTTGGTCCTCACAACAAGCCTGAGAGGTAAATATGATTACTATTCTTTCCATTTCACAGATGAGAAAACTGAAATCAGAGGTTAAGTAACCAGGGTTATACAGCTAATGAATGTCAAGATCTGAACTTATATCTTCCTAGCTCCAGCCTTAGTACTGTATGCACTGGGTCTCTGCACAATATATCCATCCCTGGGGTCCAGTAAAGTTTCCAGGAGAGCTCCTGTGCAAAGTCCTTGGGAAGGCCTTTCTAGACCTATTCTTACACATTAGTCCTAGTATGCAGAGGTAGTGGTGAGGTCTGTGGCTCCTCAGGAACACGGGCAAGCTTGCTGGGTGGTGCATGTGTGCGCTTGACTGCTGTGTGGGTCTGGTTTCCACTAGGCATGTGCACTGAATTTTGGAGGTCCACCTTGATGTGGACTCTTCCTACTAGAGGACTTGGCATACTATGTCTGTTGTAAGATCTTAACACATTTCATTAAGGTTTTACCATAAGCCAAAAAAGTGTCACTGAGGTAGTGAAAAGAATCCGGACTCTGGCACCAGAGGTCCTGGGTTCTTATCCCAGCTCTGTTTCTTCCTCCCTGTGTCATTTGCTCACTCAAATCCCCTGGGGCTCAGTTGCCTTATCCATAAAATGATGGATGGGGATTGGACTAGGTGACCTGTGAAATACCTTCAAGTTTGAGATCTGTGATCTTATGGTTTAACCGTAAACCAAATAAGGTCAAGTACAATGTGACCGAGTATGAGAAAACCCTGTCTTCTATGGGCCTGAGACTTTGTGTACACAAGGTGCCACGGAAGGGCCTCAGGCCACTTGACCAATGGTGCTATGGGCAGTGTAAATTCTGCTCACTTCTTCGACTGTTGCAGAAAGCCTGGGTCATCTAACTTCTATTTTTTTTTAAATTTATAGAATAAAACAAGCATTTCCATAACATAGTACAATAAAAAAATGATTGCACATGAAACTGCAAAAGTACCATGCACAGCTTGCTATTTCTTTCAAACATACAACAAAATAATCATGTAAATTCCTTTTTTCTTCTCTCCCTCTCCCTCCTACCCTAAAGATGGCTACTATTGGACACAAATAGGGATATATATGTAAAATTATTCTACATATACTTCTATTTATCAGCTCTTTCTCTGAGTGCACATAGTATCTTTCTTCATATGTTCTTTATAGTTAATTTGGGTATTTATAATAGTCAAAATAACTTATTTGTTCAAAGTCATTCTTGAAACAATATTGCTGTTATTATATACAATATTCCCTTGGTTCTGCTCATTTCACGCTTCATTATTGCATGCAAGTTTATTGATGTTTTTCTAAAATCACTGAACTCATCATTTCTTATAGCACAGTAGCATTCCATCATAATCGTACACTACAACTTACTCAGCCATTCCCAAACTGATAGACATCACTGCAATTTCCAATTCTTTACCATCACAGAGAGCTGCTAAAAACATTTTAGAACATATAGGTTCTTTTCCTTTCCCCTAATTATCTTCAGAAATAGACCAAAGTAGTGGTATTACTAATATATTAAATTAGTTGGGGTGAAATTGTCAAATTCATGCCTACTCATGAGCAATCAATATTTTTCAAATTATTTGAATCTGGTTTTATTTGTATAAAAAGTTTTTTTAATAGTTTTTTTATATAGTTCCTGGATTTGTTTTGGCAGGTATACTCCCAGGTATTTTATTTTGTCTAGAGTTATTTTAAATGGGGTATTTTTTAGAGAACTATCTCTTTTTGCAGAGTTTTGTTTGAGAAATGCAGGGATGCTGATGATTTATGTGGATTTACTTTATCTCCTGCTACTTTGCTAAAATTATTAATTGTTTCAACTAACTTTTTAGTTGAGTATTTGGGACTTTCCAAGTATATCATCATATCATCTGCAAAAGAGAGTTTTATTACCTCATTCCCTATTCTGATTCCTCTAATTTCTCTTTCTTTTCATTACTATTGGTAGAACTGATGGAGTCTGAATGCAGATTGGAGCATAATTTTTTTCACATGTAACTTCTAAATAGACTTCCTCTCTTTCTGTTAGTGGATAAAGGAACCGTGGAACATGGAATAAGGTCTTACAAAACCTTCTTGGCTATAGTGATGGAGTTAGCCATAACACAAGGGTAGGCTTCTTTCCCCCTAATAAACATGCTAACAACCCCTAAGATATCCTTAAATGAACAAATGCTTTTAGGCATTTACACAGAGTTGATCTGATATTAACAGAGGGTCTCATTTTGGGGATGAGTTATACACATTGCCTTTACAGGTTTTCTCATATTGTGTGCTTGCCAAGCAAGGAAACTCTCACAGCACTGTTCAACTACAAGAAAAGAATTTGGAGAAAGCCACTTAAAAATGTTTTTTCAATTAACCCCTGCTCTTTGCTTGTATGTGCTTCACCTTTGGGCATGGGAGAAAGGGCTTGGGTGCAACCACACATAACAGACCCTACTCTGCTCTTCACTAAGTATCTTTTTCTGTTTCTGCAGCCTGGTCTAGGGTAGAGCAATATTACAAAATACTTGTTTTACTTCACAAATTAAAAATAAAATTAAAAAGAATAATTACTAAGAGACAGGTCCTTAGGAACAGCTAGGTAGGGCAATGGATAAAACGCTAGGCATGATGTCAGGAGGACCTGCATTCAAATCTGATCTCATGGCCTCAGACACTTACTAGCTATATGACTCTAGGCATGTTACTTTACTTATTTGCCTTAGTTTCCTCATCTGAAAATGGGGATAATAGTAGTGCCCACCTCCCCGGATTATTGTGAGGATATTTGTAAAGCACTTAGCACAGGGTCTGGCTCGTAGTAGGTGCTATATAAATGTCAGTTTTGCTAAAACAAAAGTGTGTTCTTTTGTACATATTTTCTTCCTTAACAAAGGCACTCATTGCATGAGGCAAGTTACAGTGAAATGTGTTAGGGCTACTCTGATCTCTGTAAGAAAGTTGTTTTTTTTTCACTTCTACACTTTCACCACTGTGGATTCAGGGATACATGAAGCCTTCATTGATGTGAGAATTTTGCTGTAAGAGGGGAAGGAGGGACATTGTCATAATAGCATTTAAGCTTCTGTCAGGTCCGGATCTGAAAGTCACAGATCGAACCTTTTTAGGCAAGCAGGGACAAGACTCCCTCAGCTCCGTTTGATCCTGGAAAAAGGTCAGAAATATTTTTGAACAGCTAATTTATGCATCCTGTTTGTTGACATTAAGTTAAATCTGCAGTCCTAAGAGATTCTTCCGCACACAGTATGTTCCAACATTTGCAACAAGCAGGATGCAATTATCTCTATGGTTAATATCAACACCAGAGGATATTGGGACTTGTTTACAGCTGTTTTCTCATACGTAACAAAAATTAGCGTTCATTTAGTAGCATTCAGATTTCCAGGGAACAAATCCCCAAATTCATTACGTAAATAAAGTATGATCAGTCTGTATCATGTCTTGATAATTATAAGAATAAGAAATGGAGTCGCTGGACCTATGATTTCATTGGTTTGGGGAACTCCTAGATGAGGAAACTATCTAAGCAGATCTTTTCTGGATCCTATAGTCTTAGGTAATTATTAGAAAATTACCTAACGAACGGAGACAAGTAACTTGACTACAGTCACACAAGCAGTAGGTGTCAGAAGTAGGACTTAGACTGAGATCTTATTGGCTGCAAAGTCAGTTCTCTATCTACTGTCTTACCCTGCCTCACATTGTACAAACATTGAATAAATTCCCATCTTTTGTAAACTGGTCTGTAAGCTAGGCTTTTTGTGTACTTAAAAGAAAAGAAAAGGTATTTCACAGAATCATAAAATTAGAGGTGGAAAGGATCTTTGAGATGCAGTGAATAGAGTGTCGGGCTTGAATTCAGGAAGATTCATCCCCCGAGTTCAAATCTAGCCTCAGACACTAGCTGTGTGACCCTGAGCAAGTCACTTAACCCTGTTTGCTTCAGTTTCCTCATTTATAAAATGCAATGGAGAAGGAAATGGCAAACCACTCCAGTATCTCTGCCAAGAAAACCCCAAATGGGGTCACAAAGAGTTTAACTCAACTAAAACAACTGAACAAAAAACAAAACAAAACAAAACAAGGGAACAAAAAAACAAACTGAACAAAAAAAAAATCCAATCCATTATTTTATACATGAGGAAATTGAGGCTCTTCCTCAGAGTTACATGGCTAATAAGTGTTTGATGGGGGATTTGAACCAGGTCGTCTAGATTCCACGTTCAGAGCTCTATTTACCACATTACCTAGCTGTGTTACAGTGGAATGAATTTAGTATCAAACAAACATTTTTCTTTATCTTTTTTTGGTTTTGTAAAATAAATTATTTTTAACATTCATTTAAAAATTTTTGAGTTCCAAATTCTCTCCTCCTCCCTTCCGTCCCTACCCCACTCACTGTGAAGGCAAAAAATATATCAATTATACATGTGAAATCATGTAAAACATATTTCCATATTAGTCATATTGAAAAAAATAACAAGAGAAGTGAAAAATTATGCTTCAATTTGCATTCAGACTCTATCAATTCTTTTTCTGGAGGTAGATAGCATTTTTTGTCATAAGTTCTCTGGCATTTTCTTGTATCATTGTATTGATCAACATAACTAAGTCATTCACTGTTGATCATCTTACAATATTGTTATTACATGTACAATGCTCTCCTGGTTCTGCTCACTTCCTTTTGCATCAGTTCATATAAGTCTTCCCAGGTTTTTCTGCAAACAAACTCTTTAATAAATTTGTACAAAGCACCATCTTCCCACGTGGTGGAAAGGGAGGAACAGGACTCAGATACCTGTAGGTACTTCATATGGACACAATATAATATGGCCTTTTTGTCATCTATGACCTGAAGTGTCAAAATCCAAATCTAATTTTCTACTTATTATGTTTGGAAGGATTTCTAAATATCTCTTTCTTTATATATTTCAATTAATTTTTTTTTAAAAAATTAGTCAGTTTCTTCTTCTAGCTGTTGGAACCTATGAGTTTGGGAATCAGAATCTCTTAAATATTCTTGAAAAGTTGTCAACTTCTCCTTTACCTTTATTATGGTTTTTTTTCCTAGTATCCAGCATATCTCTATACAGTCTCAATTGTTGTTCAGTTGTCTAAGTCATGTCTGAAACAACTCCTATTTGGGGTTTTCTTGGTAAAGGTACTGGAGCGGTTTACCATTTCCTTCCCAAACTTATTTTACAGATGAGGAAACTGGGGCAAACAGGGTTAAGTGACTCGCCTAGAGTCGCAAACCTAGTAAAGTATCTGAGACTGGATTTGAACTCAGGAAGATGAATCTTCCACTAAGTAGCACTCTATCCACTGTGCCACTTAGATGCCACTATAATCTCAGTTGGCAGGACTACATAGGGAGCTAGGCGGTAGAGTGGATAGAGAGCACTGGGGCTGGAATCAGGAAGATCTGAGTTCAAATCTATCCTCAGACACTTACTAAAGTGTGACCCTAGGTAAGTCACTTAACTTCTGTTTGCCTCAGTTTCTCATCTGTAAAATGGAAATAATACCTCCTAGGGTTGTTGTGAAGATCAAATTAGATAAAAATTACAAAGTGCTTAGCATAATGACCGACAATTATTATTATTATCTTTAAGTTGTTTACCAAAACCAAATTTAGTTATTTACTAAGAATAAATTCTTGATATACTAGCATATGCACATTTATATATTTGGACAATCCTGAAGAGCATCATATCCCTCAGAAAATGTGTCACCTATGAGGTCATTATTCATATGTGTATATGTATGTATAAGTGCATATATGTGTATATGTCTATCTCATGCTCTAGGTTTCATTTCAGCTCTACCAGGATAATTCTATTATCTGTGAAATTAAGCTTGTGAATCATTGGAAATCTCTCCAACTTCCTGAAGAGATTATTTCTTTTCAGGCAGTTTCTGGTCCCAAACAGTTTTATAGGTCTAGAGCAGGAAGAGACACTAAAGGTCAATTAGTTCAACCTTCATATTTTTCAGATGAGGTTAAGTGATTTTTCATGAGGTCGTATAGGGAGTAAGCCACAGAAGTGGGATATTAACCTCTGAGTCAATGCTCTTTCCAATGACTTCTTTCATTTTTCTGAATTTTCATTAGCTTACAATTTTTTACAATTTAAACTAATTCTTCTCTAAGTATTTTTATGTTTATCCCTATAATATTTCACATTTATTCTACTGTTAATATCTTAACTTTAAGCTTTTCTTCTTCCACATTTGCTTTATCTTGTTTCAAGTGTAGACTATTTTCTTAGTTTTTCATTTCACATTATTTCTGTCTTCAATTAAGTACACTTTCTATGTAATGGACTAATTAGTTTTTCAAAACAAATTCTGTTTTCTTTTACCTAATTCCCTGTGGATGCTTAGATATGTCTGTGTCTTTTCAATTTGCCAAATAATTTAATTCAACCAAATCATTTCCTCAGATTGGCTCCAGTGGGCAATTAAAAGTTTTCCACAAATCTTGATGACTAAAAAGTATCTCTCTAGCCCACTTTGTTTCTACTACAATTTATACGATCTCTTTCTGTGGCTTGATTGACCAGATCAGGGGAAGAAAGAAAAGTTCTTTACTCAAAATGTTAATATTTTTGTCTACATTTTTGGAGGTGTGGTGCTTTAAAAAGTTTGAGACATAGTTCCTGGGCAATTTAATCATTTTGTTAATTTTATTTTAATCATTTAATCATAAGGCCAGCATGCTTATTAATAAAAGTATGGCTATTTTGCCGTTGCTCTTAGACTAAAAATCCGTCATGATGGTAAACTCAGAGTTTATATGCACTTGGAAGAACAGGTATTCCTGAGGGTGGCGACCAACTCTGATTGATTAACAATTAATGAGAGAACGAATATTACAATGGGAGACTGGGCTCTATGCCAATGATGGTCTTGGGGTACGTGTCTTGACTCACCCAAATCTTTGTCAAAGAGACATCAATTTCCATATCACCGGTCTGATGAAATGGAGAATTGACCTTTTTCCAGACCTCTCTGAGTAAACACTAAGAGCAGCAATGTACCCATTAGCTTAAACTTGGAATTTCTTTTACTGTCTGATTAGATCTTAGCCATCCTAGCTGGGTAAGTGTATTAGAAAGATTTCCCACACTGACTGATTTCTGAATGAGGAAGTAGAAAAGGGGAAAAATCTTGGTTCTGATTCAATAATTAGTTATTAATACAAGAGAGAAATAATTGTTCCTCACAGGAGGTAAGCAGGTTGTCTAAACACACACATACACACACATACACATATATGTAGCTTGAAGGTAGGCAGCAAGATAGTGCAATAGATACAGTGCCACTCCTGGAGTCAGGAAGACTGATCTTTCTGAGTTTAAATCTGGTCTCAGACACTTATTAGCTGTGTAATCCTGGGCAAGTCACTTAACCCTGTTTGCCTCAGTTTCCTCCTCTGTAAAACTGACCTGGAGAAGAAAATGGCAAACTTGTATCTCTGCCAAGAAAACCCCAAATGGGATCATGAAGAGTCAGATACAACCACAACAAAAAGTTTGAAGGTGGTATGGATAGATATTTCTGGAATCTAACCTCCCCCTTTCCAAGCAAGACTGCAGTTTTCGCCTTGAGGGGAGTAGGGAAAGGGTCATAGCTGATTCTTGCTCCTTTCTTTGCCTAACTCTGAGAGGGCTGTTTAGCTAGAATTTCTATATACCCTCTTCAAATAGCTCTGGTCTAATTTAGGGGCATAAATTTGTTTCAGAGGGAAAACCATTCTCCTGGTTATTCTTAAAGAAGAAAGATAGCACTCAGCTTACACTTGCCGGCTTAGCTCCTTCCCACCAAACACTGTTTTTGCAAAATAGCATCACAAATATTAAGCACTTCCATCGAAGCAAACAGCAAACAGAAACTGGAGAAGTTACACAAATGAGAATATGCCAAAGAATATACAAGAGTGAATGAATGAGCACTTCATCTGGGAGTGAGGTGAGACCTCATCTTAATGCAAGAGAGAGGGCCTGCTATCACGTAAGCGATCCTATTTGGCATCGCTCAGGAAACAACTGGAAATCAGTGACATGTTGAACACTATCTTTCTCTACATGCCTGTAGCTTTTCCCTCCATAGGTATTTCCCCTGAAGAGCATCTGGAGCCATGCATGCCTCTCTCTACAAAAATTCTTTACCATCAACTCCATAAATTCTTTTTGCCTCCTCTCCAGTGATAAGGAGTCAGTGTGTCATTCCACATATACAGTCACACACAAAATGCTCCAAGCTTGATTGGAAACCCAGTTACATTTTTTTAAATGAGTCACATCTTTATACCTTATAAGAGTAAATCACATTATTTTTTTTCTCACCTGGAAGAGAAAAACCAAAACTCTTGCCAGCATTCAAACATTGACAATCAAGATACACTGTATCTTTTCCTGGGATCCATTCCAATTTTGCTTTGGCAGGCTCTCAGTGCCAGCATAATTGGACTTTTATGCATTTTCCCATTCAGTTTCAAACTTACTTTTTGCCTTTCATTCATTTTTTTCTTTTAAACTATACTTATTTCATCTAGATTTAGAAAATTCTTAGACAAATCTTGGATACAAAGATTTCTATTTTTCTGAAACTGACAGGTCCTGTGACTGTGGAAAGACAGACAATAAGTCAGCATACCTAATGGGAGGCATTCCCCATCTTTTAGAACCAGATCACACTCATATAACACTTAAGCCAACATATGGAGTCAAAATGGCAAGCTGTCATAGCTTGCAAATGTACAGTAGCTTAATTACACAGAACAACACATACACAAAAGAGACTGCTGAATTCAGGAGGGGCTGGTAAGGGAAATGGGGGCACACAATCTGAGGATGATAACCCTCAGGACCCCTGGTCCATTTCTCCCATCCACCTAGGGATTTACAAACTAAACAAATGGAAGCAGAAAGATAGAACTGGCAACGAGTAAATTGAAGGGAAAAACCAAACCCTTCAAAGCCCCCAGGATAGAAATCAACAGACAACAGAGCCTTGTGTAGGAGAATCTCATGACTTCCTGACAGACCAATGGAAAGAGATCCATGGTGAATAGGGAAATCAGCATTAATCAGTACTCGAAGAAAGGTGCATCAAACCCAGACAATAACAACGGGATGGGAAAATCGCTTCAAACTACACAAACACTGATTCAGGTACCAGAGGTTAGCTTAACCAGGATCACCTGGGAGATGTGAAGGTGAAGGTCTGATGAGATGGCAGGTTTTTATGTGAAGGAACAATCTTTGTATCTGGGTAATAGACTAATAATAGCTAGATTGTGTAGCACTTTGTAGTTTATAAAATGCCTTATATATGTTACCACAGCACCTTATGAAATAGGTGATAATTATCATCCTCACTTTACAATTGAGGGAACGGAGAAGGAGAGTGGGTAAGTGATTTGCCCAGGGTCACTCATTAGAATTCAGGACTTCTATCTCCATGTCCAGAGCTCTGCCCACTGTGCCATGTCACTGCCCCTTATGGTATGGTCGCTACTGAGCCTCTAAAACATCTGATCTTTTTTGGGGGGGGGTATTCTTTTTTTAAAAAATTTATTTTATTTTTAATTTGTGGAATAAAACAAGTATTTCCATAATATAGTATTATAAAAATGATGATTGCACGTAAAACAGCAAATCTATTATGTACAATGTATTATTCCTTTTAAATACATAATAAAGTTATCATGTAACTATATATACACACATATAGATGTAAAAATGTAAAATTATTCTCCACACACTTCTGTTTATCAGCTCTTCCTCTGGATGGAGATAGTATCTTTCTTCATATGTCCTTTAGAGTTAATTTGGGTATTTATAATAGTCAAAATGACTTATTTGCTCAGTTCTTTTTAAAACAATATTGCTGTTATTGTATACAATATTCTCTTGGTTCTGCGCATTTCTCTCTTCATTATCTTGTGCCAGTCTTTCCATGTTTTTCTAAGATCTCTGAGCTCATCATTTCTTACAACACAGTAGTATTCCATCACAATCATATACTATCCCTTGTTCAGCCATTCCCCAGCTGATGGTCATCCGTGTAATTTCCAGTTCGTTGCCACCTCAAAGAGAGCTGTTAGAATGCATCTATCAGAATGCATAGGTTCTTTTCCTTCTTCCTAATCATTTTTGGAAATAGAACTAGAAATGGTCTTGCTAGGTCAAAGGATATAGGCATTTTTATAACTCTTTGGGCATAATTCTAGCTTGCTCTCCAAAATGGTTGGATCAGTTCACAATTCCTCCAACAATGAATGAGTGTCCCAGTTTTTCCATATCCCCTCCAACATTCACAACTGCTCTTAAGAGAGAGGGGAAAAAATATCATTCAGCTGTTCAGGGGGAAGCTGCTTATAGGAATATGTTTTGATCAAGTCATGCTGCTTGGTTCTGCCATGGACTGAGTGGGCAGCAGCAGACAGGTTAAGCCTGCACTGAGTAGCCACATAGAGAGTAGAGATCTCTACAGGAGACCTAGAAGGAAGTGGGTGAGAGAAAGTTCTCCAGGTTATCAAAACCAGGGTACCCACAATAAGAGGTACAGCACTAGAGCTATTAAAAAGATGACCACCAGCACTCTAACTGCAAGAGAAAGGTATATGCCTTTTATTGATATGGATGGCCATTGCACTACCAAGCTCCCAGGAATTAGTATTGGATCATTATTCTTATAGATATTTCTATATGTTTGTGACATTTTCTATATGACTACTCCCTCCATAACAGACATAATAACCTATCTACACCCAATATTGTATAATCCTCATCTATGTCTTTCTTTAAATCCTCCATTTAAGGTCTGCCCAATTCATTGAAGGCTTTACTCTGGATCTTTTACTAGCTTGAGGACACCAGTGTGACATTCAAATGGATCATCTTCTGTCTCTCATTACTAAGAAACCTACTTCCTTTTCTAGTAATAGATGTAGTTGGTGATATCTTTTATACCACTTCTTAGGTACAGGTCATTGTCAACAATGTGATATGGTATTTTTTTTAATCAATTATGTATCTTTTTATTGTCACTGAAGTCACTTGTAATTTTGAATGACCTCTTCTGAGATCTCAGTGTTCCATCACCAGGAAAATAGTACGGTTTGAAAAATGAGTTTTTCTAGCATCAGTTATCACTTTGGATCACTGAAAGCACTGAACAGTACCTTAAATGTGATCCAGTTCAAACTTTTCCTACACAATTCTCAATCCATCTCCTTTTGCTTTCTGTACCTCCTGTTCAAGATACACAGTACGCAAGCACACAAAAACTAAATTTTTCATCAGTATATGTTTTTCATCCACTTTGTTTTTTTCATGTAGATGGTCACCCAGTTTCTTTTGAATGATAGATTTCACTGAAAAGGTTTGTAGTATTTTGGAGGTTTGATGCTATAAGTACAGTGTCATCTTTGAATAATGGAAATGACATGTTTATTTTAACCATGGAAAATATCAATGGATTTTCCAGTAGGAAGCTGTCATAATATCATATTAGTATATTGCATGGAAATAAAATTTAGGTTTGATAACTTATTTATATTTTTATTTTCATAGTGTCATACAAATTACATTCCTGTCTGTGGCTCAAATGGAGACACTTACCAAAATGAATGCTTTCTCAGAAGAGCTTCTTGTAAACATCAGAAAGAGATAACAGTAGTGTCGAGAGGACCATGTTACTCTGGTATGTATTATACTATTATGTTTTTTGCTTTTTACATGATAATCATTTCAGAATGTACTTTTCCCCTTTCCCTTTAATTCTAGAACCCTTTCTTATAATATGGAATTGTCGATCAGAACTGGCCAGCATAACAACCATGTCTGTCGTCAACTTCCATTTTTTTACTTTCATAGTCCTTCCTCATCCCTACTGAGAGGAGAGAGGAGAGTTTCATTATCTGTCCTCTGTTAATTGCATTTAATCTTAATTCTGTTTTCTTTCTGTTGTCTTCATTATTTGATTATAGTTGTATATGTTCTTCTCCTGGTTCTTCCTTTTTCACTCTGCATTAGTCTCTACAGATCTTCCAATGTTTCTCTGAATTCCTCATATTTATCATTTCTTGTGACATAATATCATTCTCCAGTTTGGCTGCAAATTTTTTACTACCATAGAACATGAATACCATCAGTATTGTTGCATACATGAGACTTCTTTTTGTTTTTATTTTCTTGACCAACATGTCCAGTAGTAGGATTAGTGGATCAGTGGAAATGAATAGTTTCATCTTTTCTTTCATAACTCCAAATAATTTTTAAGAATTTTTTTTTACCAATCCACAGCTTCACCAACAATATATTAGTGAGTCTGACTTGTCACAGCCTCTCCAGCATTGACTGTTTCCCTCTTTTATCATCTTTGCCACTTTAATGGATGTAAGGCAAAGCCTCAGAGTTGTTTTAATTTTATTTCTCTTCTTAGAGATGATTTGGAGTGTTTCCCCAAATGATTGTTAATAGTTCACATTTCTTGGTGGAGTTTTAAACTGATCCAACCATTCTGCAGAGCAATTTGGAAGTTTTTAAACTGTGCATACCATTTGGCCTAGAAATACCATGACTAGGTCTGTATCCCAAAGAGATTTTAAAAAGGAAAAGGACCTATGTGTACAAATATATTCGTAGCAGTTCTTTTTGTGGAGGCAAAGAACTGGAAATTGAGGGGATGCCTATCATTTAGGAAATGGCTGAACAAGTTGTAGTACACGATTATGATGGAATACTATTGTGCCATAAGAAATGACAAGCAGTATGCTTTCAGAAAAATCTGAAAAGACTAACATGAACTGATTCACAGTGAAGTGGCAGAACTAGAAGAACATTGTACATAGTAACAGAAATATTGTATGATAATCAACTGTGAATGATTTAGCTATTATCAGAGATACAATGTTCCAAGACAATCCCAAAGGATTTATAATGCAAAATGTTATCTACCTCCAGAGAAAGAACCGATAAGAATATGAATACAGATCAAAGCATACTATTTTTTACTTTATTTTTAAGTTTTTTGTCTGTATTTTCTTTCACAACATGACTAATATGGAAATATGTTTTGCATGACCACACATGTATAATCAATATTAATTAATATCAATGAGGGGGGAAGGGAAGGAGGGAGAGATTTTGGAACTCAGAAATTTAAAAAAATGAATGTGAAAAATTATTTTTACATGTAATTAGTAAAAAATAAAATATTAATTTAAAAAAACAGTTCACATTTCTCCTTTTTGAAATATTTCTCCATATACTTTCAGAGGCTGGAGGAAAGGAGAAGAGAGTAGATGATGCCAAGAGATTTTGAGATGATGAGAAGGGTAGAAGAGGGAACTGATATCAAATGACTTCAGTTTTCTCAATAATTTAAGAAGCAAAGTCCTCAGCTAAGAGATTTTGGGGGAGAGGAAGATGTGTGAAGTTTAAGGAGAGGAAATCTGGAATGGCTTCAGAGGGTAGTGAAATTGGGAAACAATTAGAGAAGAATAAAAGGACTGCCTTGCTTCCCTGATGGTCTGGTGGAAGGACATAAATCTGTAGTATACTCAGTAAACACAGCTGTGTGACTTCCTCCAGTTCTGTTCAACAGCATGTGAGTAGGAGTGGAAGAGATGTGTGATATGACTTACCCAGGACTGAGATTTGGCAAGAGTTGAATAGTTATGGGAAAAAAGAGAGACTAATTCAAGAATTGATTACCATGTGTAATTCAGTTAGTTAACTATCTGGTACAGTTTGGAAATGGAGGAAAATAAAGCCAGAGCAGTGGTAATGATTTGAGAAAATACTGAGGGATGGAGGAATTGGAGGTCATGAGGAAAACAAACAATGGTTTTAGGAAGGCTGAGGAAGGGAAAAAGAATGATAGGAAATGACAGTCAGAAGAGTGTTAGATTTGTTTTTTTCTAAAGAAATAGGAAGTAGGAAACTTGTGGGTAATGGTGAGATATGACCATACCTGTGCGTGGCTGAGGTAAAGTCAAATAGGTTGTGGGTTCTGAAAAGCCTGAGAAACTGGGAGATTGTGTGGAAGTCAGTAGGCATACGGAAATGGGATAGGGCAGATCCAAAAGTCAAAGCCAGAACCATATTTAGAAGGCTAGGTTGGAAAACATGCTATGAATTCAGAAGCAGTGAATCCAAAACCAAGAGGGGTCTGCGCAGAGCAGATCTAAGAGGACAACACAGTGATAAGAATACGATGTTGTTGAGTTGTTTTCAGTCGTGTCCAACTCTTTGTGACCACATTTGGGGTTTTCTGGGCAAAGATCCCTGAGTGGTTTGCCATTTCCCTATTCAGTTTATTTTATAGATGAGGAAACTGAGGCAAACAGGGTAAAGTGACTTGCCCAGGGTCACACAGCTAGTAAGCATCTGAGACTTGGTTTGAACTCGGGAAGATGAGTCTTCCTGACTCCAGATCTGGCATTCTATCCATTGTGTCACTTAGTTACGCCAAAGAATGTGATGCCTTAAACTATAACAATTTGGTTCATACAAAGTCTGCCATTGATGTTTCCACACGTTTTCTGTCCTTTACACACTCAAATTCTGCTGTTATATCCTGTCATAAACACCGAGGGTTGGTTTCTAACCATGGCTACTTCACTGACTGCAGGTCTAAGGAGACCATCCTGATGCTCTCTTAAAAAAGCAGAGGGATGTCTTTACATCTGTGAATCCTCTAGGTCTCATTGCACAGCTACCACCTACATATTCCAGGTTTATTTTTTCTATTGTGCTGCACCATTAGTTACCCATCAAAAGAAGGATGATAAATGACAGAGAAATGAATTTTTACTTCTAGAACTTTGTAATGTGTAGTCCAGGCATTAGAAATCAAAAAATTTTATTTCAGAAAAAGTGGGTCATAAAACTGAAAAATATTCCACAGAAACAAGCAGGCCATCTCAGTGGTAATGGTGGGTTTCTTACAGGCAAACAAATAGATCATCTTTGTATCTCCACAACTGTAAAGATGACTGTCTTGTTTTTGGAATGGAGGCAGATCTATTACAAAGTACAGGATACTGATCAGCAGAAGCTCTAGGGATTTGAAAGGGACTGTAGTGGTCCTGAAGATTTGCCTATCAGGTCCTTGACCTGAGCATGGACCTTACATGTCTAATTGACTTTATGTCTGTGTGGCCACCAAAAGCCATGTTTTAAACAACTCTACATTGTTTGTAACTGATCTGTCTTGGCACAGTTATGGTATTTTCAGCTGGGTTTCTCCAAGTGGCATATATAGGTGGGAGTATGGATACAGGAAACAATGAGCAACAGAATCCCCTTCTGAGTAAGGGTAGCCCATAACTATGGTAATCAGAGCTTTGTTTCTACTATTATCCATAGGATCAAAGGATCATTGAAAGCTGGCAGTGACCTTATAGGTCCTCCATCCTTCTCTGAATCCTCTTGCTTTCAATTTACAGATAGGTAAACTGAAGCTTTAAGAGGGTAAGTGATTTGACCAGGATCATGCAGTTAGTATCTAAGGCAAGATTTGAACTCAAGTCTTCCTGACTCCAAGTCCAGCATTCTGTTTCCTGTTTCACTATGTCTAGATAAGTGTGTACAACAGCCAAGTTTTCTGTCAGCAGGTATAGTTGGGAAGTGTGACTCTCATCTCTTACCCTGTATTCTAAAATCTTCTCATTACTTCTGGCCTCTGGGGTTATAGGCTTTCCTAAAATTGAAACAACTGAAGAACATTGTCTTCCCTGTTGGATGCTATTTCAGTTTGGAGACCAGGTGTGAGTGCTTTAGATTTGTATGAGCGGTTCTCAGGATGATTGGGATTCCTCTAGGTCAGGGGTTCTTTACCTGGGGTCCATAAACCCCCAAACAGACTGTGGATAGATATCAGGGCATCCATAAACTTGGATAGGAACATACTGAATCTTTATGTTGATATAATTGGTTTCCTCTATAATCTTACATTTTATATTTTTCCATTTAAAAACATTATTCCAAGAAGAGGCCTATAAGCTTTACCAGACTGGCCAAGGGTGTCTATGACACACAAAAAAGTTAAGAACCTCTGCTCTGGTTACTGTTCCTAGAACTCAAATACTGCTTTACACAGAGACATTCTTTCCCAAATCATATATTTTACTTAGAGAAATTTCTAGTATTATGCATATGTCCAGGGAATGGCATATTAAGGGTCAGATTAGAAAAATATAGTTCTTTTGATATATTCTGGAAAGGTCAGCTTCTACAATAAATGGTAGATGAGATTTGGGGGTATTCCAGAATGGACTTTTCCTGGAATTCATGAAAATATTTTCTACCACAGGGGACCACAGAAAAGCTTTCAAGTTTTTTAATAGAGTGATGAGGTGTACCATCAGGGAAGGAGGGAAGGGAATAATTATTTACATACTCTCTACTGTGTGGCAGGCACTGTGCTAAAGGCTTTATTATCTCATTTGATCCTCATAACAATCCTAGAAGGGAGATGCTACTATTATCCCCATTTTACAGATGAGGAAACTGAGGCAAACAGTAGTTAAGTGACTTGTCCAGGGCCAGTGAGTGTCTTAGGTGGGATTTGAGCTCACGTCTTCATCACTCCAGGCTAAGTACTCTATCCACATCTGCACCAGCTGCCTCTGTAGCAGGATGGAGAACCTGAAGAGAACCCAGCAGTGATCATTATGAAGTCCAGGAACTACTAAAAGTCATTTGTTTGGTGTGGGTTTCTTATTTCAATATAGCAGCTACCTTGTGTGGCTAATCCTTATCCCTTTCCAGCCTGTAGTGTGCCCTGTAAACTGCTTGTTCCCTATTAAACCACATTGGTTTCACAGAAAGCTGCTGTTCGTGAATGTAGACTAGCACTGTCAAGAATGATTGATGGTGCTGTGTTTGGTCCCAGTGGTAAACCAGTGTGTCATTTAAGCAGATTCTCCCTCCTGGCCCCCTCCCCAGGGGAGCAGGTCTTTTTGGAGGATGGCATTTACAAACCTTTGGAAGTTTGCCAGAGCATTTACATTGTTTGAAGGGCATGCCAGTACATTCAAACCGGTCATCACAGTCCAAAATGCACTTTTTTCCCCTCATTATCCTCCCTTATGTGAGTTTGAGCACACAGTTAGTTGTCTAGTCCAATCTGATTTAGGAGGTTTGAGCTTGTGGGTAGTCATGAGCAAAGCAAATTCCAAGGAAAATAGATCATTTGATCAATGTCAGGGAAGGTTCCGTGGAGGAGGTGGCATTTGATCTGGGTCTTGAATGAGAAGTAGGATTTCAGTAGGTGGAGATGACAGAGAAGGTTATTCCAGGTAAACAGAATACTCTTCATTTTTAAAAAAATATTTATTTTTAACATTCATTTTGAAAAATTTCGAGTTCCAAATTCTGTACTTCCAGCCCCACTCCCATCCATTGAGAGGACAAATAATATAAAATCTTTTATACACGTGAAATCATGTAAAACATATTTCCGTATTAGCTATTTTGCATCCAAAAAAGCAGGTAAAATAAGAAAGTGGAAAAAAAGTATGTTTTAGTTTGTCCTCAGAGTTCACCAGTTCTCTCTCTGGAGATGAAGAGCATTTTTATCATGCGTCCTTTGGGATTGCCTTAGATCATTGTCTTTATCAGAATAGCTAAACTTTTCACAGTTATTGTCATTACAGTATTGCTGTGTACGGTAGTCTCCCAGTTCTGGTTGCTTTGATGGGAAGACCGAAGTTTTTCTGAAACCATCCTCCTCATAATTTCCTGTAGTACAATAGCATTCCATCCCAATCATATACCACAACTTATTCAACCATTTAAAGGGAATGTTATGAGCAAAGAAATATAGGCATGAAAACCCGGGGCACATACAGGGGATGAAAAGTAGTTCATTTGGGGGTAAAAATGTAGATTGCCAGACATGGAATCATTTGAGATAAAGCTTAAAAGGTAGAATGGTAGCAGAATATGGAGAATTTTGACTCAGGGGTTGAGATTTTACTCAACTGTCAGATTTTACTAAGGAGCCATCAAAAGATATTGAACCAAAGGTACATGACCAGATTGTGCATGAAGAAGATTAATCTGTCAGCAGCACAGCTTTGGATCAGGGGAGAAGCCTTAATAAGCATTTTTCAAATTTACATATTCTGTGATTAATTGGCAGAGTTCTGTTATGATTCATTATTCTTGACTGACAAACTTGGAGTTGACACAGTTGCTCCCTGCAACAGCGGCAGAAGGGGCTCATTTGTTGTGGGACGCAGCTGGGGTACCTGGGAGTGACTGCCCGCACCCTACTGCTCCAGGCTCTCCCTACCAGCAGTAGTGGCTGCGCCTTGCCTTGACTCAGCTTTCCTGGGGAGTCATTCCCACAGCAGTGTCTCAGAATAAGTTGACACCAGCAAGCTTGTGTTTGATGCACTTTGCTAGGGAATGGCACTAGTAGTCAGACCTGTCTTCTCCCTGTATTATGAATGTGTGTTCCTTTCCTGGCTAGTGCTCTTGGCACTTGTTCGCTGTCTTGTCTTTTGTGTCCCTGGGAGAGTACTGATCCCTGGTTGTGGCTCTCTAGCCTCTATATGCCTGAATGGAGATACCAGGATTGTCCATGCTTCTGGGCTCAGTGATCTCTGATGATGACTGGGTTTAGACTGGTCTGGGTGACTGGATGACTGAAAAGATGGTTCTAATGCCCCATCTACATATCTAAGAGTCGTATGGAAGACATGTAAGTTTTATACTGAAATTCTTCCTGGGGGGAGAGTGGCTGTGGAAGGATGCTGGCAAAGGCCACTTCTGCCTGTCTCAAGGCTTTCAGTGTAAATGAAGCCTTACCCGGTCCTCCATAATCTTAGTGCCCTCCCTCTGAAGCTCCCCCTCCATTTATCCTGTTCATATTTTTAGGCACATAGTTGTTTACATCAACAGTCAGTTAATAAACATTTATTAAGCACCTTCTATGTTCCAGGCACTGTGCTAAGCACTGGGAAGACAAAAGAAAAAAGGCAAAAAAAGCCCAGTCCTTGTCCTCAAGGGGATTTTAATCTAATGGAGACAAGATACAAACAAATACATACAGAACAAGCGAAATATAGGATGCCTAGGAGATAATTACTAGGGAAGGGACTAAAATTGAGAGGGGTGGAGGAAGGCTTCCTATAGAAGGTAGGGTTTTAGTCGGAACTTAAAGGAAGCCAGGGAGGTCAGTAGTCAGAACAGAGAAAGGAGAGCATTCCAGGCATGAGGGACTTCAGAGAATGCTTACTGGAGGAAAGAGATGTGCTCAACCTGTTGTCCCCACCATGAGACTGTGAGCTCTTTGAGGTCAGAGACCTTTCTTTCCCTTTCTTTGCATCCCCAGTTCCTGGTACATAGTGGGTGTTTAATAAATGCTAGTTGACTGAATAAAAATGTCTTTTAATGCACAAACCCTTTGACATTGTACCATTTTGGATACTTCCATGCTGCCAATGGCCAGAACAGGGACACATGCATGTATATGTGTGTGTGTGTGTGTGTGTGTGTGTGTGTGTACATAAGTGTGTCAACATCATGGCTAAAGTTTGCTTAGTGGCCACACTCACTACACCACAGATGATAAATTTCTCAGGTGCCATAATAGTGGCACCATTTGTCATATAACTGTAGTAATGTGTTGGGTAAGTGTCCTAAATTATATATTCTGCTTCTGTTCCACTGTCAAGGTCTCAGGTTCATTGTTTCAAAAAATGTAATTTAAAAAAATCCCATGCCAGCCAGACTCATGGGAAAATGATTTTTTAAATCAGAAAGTCTATGTAATTGCCAAACTTTAGCAAATTATATAATATATAATATGGCATACTATATAATTATGTATTGTATAGCATTTGATGTTTGCTTCTTCAATATAATATATAGGGAGATACCTTAATCTCGTTATCATCAGGAGCAAATCACATTACAAGTTATGCATCTTTTTGGGAATGGTTTTTTGAACACTGATTTTTCATTGTATATAGATTTTAGTCACAGAGGATGACATTTTCTGGCCTAAGTGACTTGTCCTTTTCCTCAAACATCACTTTTCCTAGACTTGGGACCCATCTACATTTTGGGCCTGCAAACTTCTGTCACTGACTTCCCCCCCAAAAATTATTAATTTATTTGTTTTCAGTTTTTAATAATCACTTCCATAAGTTTCAAATTTTCTTCCCCTCCCTCCCCAAAATGGCATGCAATCTTATATGGGTTCTACACATACATTCCTATTAAACACATTTTCACATTAATCATGTTGCATAGAAGAATTAAAACAAATGGGGGAAACCATGAGAAAAACAAAACATAATGAAGGAAAAAATAGTCTGCTTCATTCTACATTACACCTCCATAGTTCTTTCTCTGGATGTGGATACCATTTTACATCTTGAATCCTTTGGAAATGTTTTAGGTTCTTGCATTGCTGTGAAGGGCCAACTCTATCAAAATCAGTCCTTGCATACTGTGGCTTGTACTGTGTACAATGTTCTCCTGGTTCTGCTCACTTCACTCAGCATCAGTTCATAGAAGTCTTTCCAGGTTTTTCTGAAGTCCTCCTAGTTCATCATTTCTTATAACACAAGACTATTCCATTACATTCATAGACCACAACTTGTTCAGCCATTCCCCAATGGATGGGCGTCCCCTTGATTTCCAGTTCTTGGCCACCATGAAAAGAGCTGCTATAAGTATTTTTGTACATGTGGATCCTTGTCCCATTTTAATGATTTCTTTGGGATACAGCCCTAGAAGGTCAAAAGGTATGCACATTTTTAGAGCCCTTGGGGCATAGTTCCAAATTGCTCTCCAGAATGGTTGGATCAGCTCACAGCTCCACCAACCATGAATTAGTGTTCTGACATTTCTTCAACATTCATCATTTTCCTGTTTTGTCATGCTAGCCAATCTGATAGGTGTGATGTGGTACCTCAGAGCTGTTTTGATTTGCATCTCTCTAATCAATCGCTGACTCTTTTAATAAGAGGTAGATAGAAGGAGAGAGCAGCTAGGTGGAACAGTGGAAAGAGTGCCAGGCCTGGAGTCAGGAGGACTCCTCTTCCTGAGTTAAAATCCGGCTTCAGACACTTGCTAGATGTGTAATGCTGGGCAAGTCACTTAACCCTTTTTGCCTTAGTTTCTTCATCTGTAAAATGAACTGGAGAATGAAATGGCAAATTGCTCTCGGATCTTTACCAAGAAAACTTGTAATAGGGTCATGAGGAGTTGGAAACAACTGAAAAATGACTGGACGGCAATAAAGAAGGAGGATATATTTTCTTTTCCTCCTCCATGCCTAGAAAAACATTTAATTGTACTTTCCCAAGTTTGGAGAGGAGTTGAATTTAATCTTCTACAAATGAATTGTTTTTTTATAATTATAATTTATATTTATTCAGAAAAGTTAAGAAAGGGAAACTTTTCTGTGCTATTGAGGAATATCCTTTCATAAGTAGAGAAATAAATGTGAGACTGGAAATCACATTTTGGTTTTTGATAGCATCAGATCATCTCTACAGGTGAAAAACTTAGGGGTTAAAAGCAATATTTCCAGGTACAATGTTAATATTTGTGTGTATTTTTTTTCAGATAATGGTTCTGGTTCTGGAGAAGGGGGTAAGTTTCAAGTAACAATTGCATTTGTTGTATATTTGTATGATTATTTTTTACCTAAGAAATGTTAGTAAGTCAAAAGTGAGAAAAGAGGATGATCCTTTGTAATTCTGTTAGAATGAACAGTCTTCAAAGGAATCTTCTGAACAACCAATTAGAAAAGAATGCATTACCTGGGTAGGTAATGAATTCCCTTTCATTTGTAGGTTTTGATTTGGAGGGAGAATGATTATTTATTGGAAGTGCGAAGTAGAGACCACAGGGCATAGAGAAAAAAGCACTGGGTTGAAGCTAGCAGATCTGAGACAGAGTTTTTGAAGCTTCTGAACAGTACAACTGTTCTTAACCTTTCAGGGTCTCAGTTTCTTCACCAATAAAGGGGGCGCTTGCACAATTACTTCTTCACAGGGTCACTATAAGAAAAGCCTTTTATAAACTATAAGATATTTTATAAATGAAAGTTATTATTATTGGGGTGGGGGAGGTTCATGTTTCATGTAGGAGTAAGACTACAGATGTCGTCTGACGTCATCTTCCATGCTAAGATTCTATAACCCTAGGTACTTTCCACACGAGTGAGTTCAGCGTTTCTCACGTTGTCAGGAACTGAAATTATAAAGCTTGTTGTTTGTCCCATAGTTTTCCCCCACAGAGTTAAAGAGTTCTGAGAGTGGGAGGAGAATTAAGGAAGAATATATTGATAGGTAATAGATAAGACATAGAATTAGGACAACTCTGGAGTTAACTGGGCATAAAAAAGAGAATTTAAAATCAGCTCTAGAGGAATCTTGATTTTAATTAGAGTACTCAAGCAGATGACTCATAGATATTTTAAACAGGCAAGCAAGTAAACTGATTTTTTTTCAGTGATTGAAGAAGCCAAATGTTTCCCGGAAAAGCTCCATGATCGAGGAGTGGGAAAGTCTTTACAGCATTAACAAAATTGAAAACCATAACCTTAGGGTTAGTGTAATCAGTCAATAACCAACACCATTTATCGGGCATCCATTGTGTGTAAAGTGCTGTGTTAGTTACTGGATGAAGCACCAAAGTTGTATGCTTGGAGGAAATTCACTTCAGGGAATCATACTTGGAGAAGTAATCATAAATTATGGTAATGATCCTTTCAACAATATTAGAAATACAACTCTCCTGGGAGAAAAGTCAGATTTTTGCCATAAAGAACTTGAAGGGAATCCTGAGAGTCTGTTGGAGGCAGCTAACAGTTCTAATAAATCAAGTGAAATGGAAGATGTAAAAATACTTTGAAAAGTTGAAAGTACTTTACCAATTTAAGGTATTTTAAAAAAATAATTAATATATGTCATCCATATAAATCCACTTGGGAAGAATAGCTAAAAAGTACAAAATTCAAAAGAGAAATAAATTAGTTCTGAGGTACCTTGGGTTCAGAATTCAGTGAGAATCTAATCTAATATCATCAGAAGAGAGTGGAAATTAGCCATCAAGAATACGTGATGAAAGCTGGAAGCAACGGTGGCCAGATTTGGTTCTCTGTGCTTTTCTAGTTTCTCATAGCACAGGCCCACATAAATTAGGAAGGTTTTACCAGGTCAGAAGATTAATATACTTACTTTCCCCAAAACTACATTTATCCTCCAAATGCTGGGTGCCCCATAATAATGGAAGGAGTCACTCAGGCTGTTTTAAAAAAAACCAACGAATCTACTGGGTTTGGGTCTACATGACTCTAGGTTTTCCTCCCCTTCTATTCTACAACCTTGTATCTCCCTGCTTCTATGGAATTCCTTTGTTTTCCACATAGTTAAATATCCTTTTGCCTTGGGGAGTGTTTCCTTACTCTAATTCTATGCCTACAACCTGAATTTAGGGAGGATCACAGAGACCTGGCCAAAACCCAACCCCAGGAATGAACTTAATGCTCTCCCAATGATGCTCCATAGCTGTGAAGTATGGAACACCATGATCTCAGGAAAACTAAATTTATGAATAACCCTCAAAGTGAAGGAAAGCTCTAAGGTCGTGATAATCAGACCTGTAGTATATTAGCAAAGATGCCCTTGTGAGAGGAGGGGCATAGGACACACTATGTTAGAAAAGGAGGTAGACCAGTAAACAGAATGAAAAACAGAAAATCTCAAGTGCAGCATTGGTGCTGCCAAGAAGGCAGCATGGCATAGTGAGGAAAAAACCCAAACCAAACCACTGGATTTAGAATGTGAAGTTCTGAGTTCAAAACCTGATGGATGCTACTTGCGACATCTTGCGTAAGTCACTTAATTTCTCTGAGACTGTTATCTATAAGATAAGAGAGTCAAAAGAGGTAATCCTGTGCATCAGTCCCTGTCCTCTGATGGGACAGTTCAACTTCAATAACGTCTCACTGGTTATCTTGATGGCTCATGTCCCCACCGAGAGTCTTTCCTGGGAATATTATGTTTTAACTCATCTCTCAAGGGGCTTCAGCTGCCCTGAAAGCACATAGTCTAACAAAGGAGTTGAATGTATACGTATAATCATTTTGTTTAAAACAATAAGGAATACATAAAGGACTCATCTGAGCACTTGATTAAGCAATTCAGAAAACCTTTCTCGTTAAGCTGTGTTACCTTTACCAGGGGGCAACTAGATGGTACAGTGAATAGAAGCCAGAAAGACTCCTCTTCCTGAGTTAAAATCTGATCTCAGGCACTTACTAGCTGTGTGACCCTAGGCAAGTCATTTCACCCTGTTTGGCTCAGTCTCCTCATCTATAAAATGAGCTGGAGAAGGAAATAGCAAATGACTCCAGTATCTTTGCCAAGAAATCCCTAAATGGGGTCACAAAGGGCTGGACATGACTGAACCTTTACTAGAGTTTTTAGCAATTTGTCTCCACAAACTGGAGCATTAAAAAGAGGACAAAAGATCCCTAGGCTGGTGCCACACCCCATCTGGGAACTCTAAGAGTGTTATTCTTTTCTATGAGTATCATCCCTAGTCTAAATTAACTTATAGTTCAAAGAGGAGAACGTGACAAATACATTAAAAATGTATCCACAAGAATACATACGTATGTATATCATAGCTCCACCTGTATAACTATGCAACATTAATTGTGGCTGTTTTGGACATCATTACTAAGGGAATGCTAGAAGGAATGGAGATAACACCATAGTCTTCCAACTGGGAAGGATCTCAGGGGGCCGTCTGGTCTACTTTCCAGCCTTCAGGCAGGTAATGTGTTCATGAGGGGATAGTTAGTGCGAGAGCTTTAATGGGACAGGCAAGGTTTGATTAGAGCTATTAGAAGGGAGGGCACTGTTGTAGTATAGAAGGGGTGGGTATTAAAGATTGGCAGGAATGCAGGTTCAGGACAGGGCAGAAGAGGGAGCAAGAAGGTCATGCAGGAGGTCATACAACAAGGATAGGTTTGTTTGGAGTAAGCAGAGACTCCAAACCAGTGAGTGACAACATAGGACACAGATTCTCCTTTCTTGTGTTATAGACCCCCTTTGACTGTCTGGTGGAGCCTCTAGACCCATTCTCAGAATGCCAATTGCCAACATTAGTAATTAAAGGACATGCTAGCCCTCATTTAGAGATTAGTGGAAATAAAGATGCAATTTTTTCTCCCATTTAGGTGTATTTTTTATCAGTTATTTCAGTCGTGCCCAAATCTTTATGGCCCCATTTGAGGTTTTCTTGGCAAAGATACTGGAGTGGTTTATCATTTCCTTCTCTAGCTCATTTTGCAGATGAGGAAACTGAGGCAAACAGGGTTAAGTGGTTTGCCCAGGGTCACACTGTCTGAGGCTGGATTTGAACTCAGGACTTTCTGACTCCAGGCCCAGTGCTCTATCCACTGAACCACCTAGCTGCCCTCCAAGTTCATAGGCCCCTGAAATCTTTCAATGGGGACTTTGGGGAAAGGGTCTATAGACCCCAGGTTAAGAATTTTTGGTATAGTCCAGTTGATGAAGGCCCCAGACATATGTTCCTACATTATTTAAATATAGAGATTTCATTCATCAAAAGCCTTTGGGACTTTTTTTTTATTACTTCATCCAGCCAACAAATACTTCTTGAGTACAGAGTACTAAGTCAAGTTGCTGTTCTGAGGGTTAGGGAGTAGCAGAGATGTGGTAGTAAATTGTTAACAATCAATCTTTCTGAAAAAAAAGTATGCACCCATTTTTAAGTTTAATCTGCATCATTAATTCTTAAATCTAGACTCAGCCAAACAATAACTCTAACTATGGTTTGTAGTGACTGCTGATTTCTTAGGTGTAAACGCTCCCACTGAAAATTTAACAGTTAGTTCTCACAAACTCATTAGAGATGGGTCCAACACACTCTTGGGAAGCAGGAGAAAGCTTATAAACATAAGTAAGATATAAAGATAAGTCATTCCCACTCACAAGCAATTTTCACTTCTAAAGTGAAAGAAAGATCCCAAGTAGCCATCCTCCAAGGCACATGATAAGTGCCTTATGAGAGAGTAGTTCAAATAAGATCTATGTGCAGAAGAGAGAGATCAGTTCTCACTGAGGGGATGAGGAAAGGGTTTGGGGAGGAAGTGAGTTTTGATCTGGGCCTTAAATGATAGGGAGGCTTTCAATAGGCAGAGACGGGAGGGAGGGAGTTCCTGTAGGAGAGGAAAATATGGGCATGGAAAATGTTCCGGTAGGAAAGCAAAAGTCTATTTCTGTTTGTACTGTGAACTTGGATAGCGCTGAATAAAAATAGCTTGCATTTAGACAGCAATTTGCCAAATGCTTTCCTCACAACAGGTAGTGTGTCTGCTCCCAAATTAAAGTATTTTAGAACTGGAAAGGACTCACTGGCCATCTTAGTCCAGAACACATCCAAAAGGAAAGCTGCAATATGGGGAACTCAATAAATGTGCATGCAGCCTCTGCTGGAAGATTCTTCAGTGAGGGAAAGGGAACCCAACTCCTCCACAGGTAGCCCAATCCACTATAGACAACTGCAATTCTTAGGAAGTTTTTGTGGACATCAAGCTTAAATTTATTTCTTTGCAACTTCTATCCATCCTTCCTTGTTATGTCTTTTGGTGCTGTACGGAACCAGGCAAATCTCTTTTCCACATGAAAGTCCTTTCACATTATTTGAAAACAGCGATTCTATCTTTTTTGAGATTTCTCTTCCCCGAGCTAAACATCCCTAGTTCTTTCAAGTGATCCTCATAAGGCTTGAATTTAACCATTAAATAATAGTAACTTCATAATAATAATAATGATGATTTTTGTCATTGTCCTCATTTTACAGACAAGGAAACTGAGGCTGAGAGGAATTAAATGACTTGCTTAATGTTATACAATGGTCCACCTGTGGCTACAACCTTAGCCTTTTTATTACAAGCATTTCCACTAAACCTTTGTTTAGTCTTTGTTACCAATAACTGCCATTTTTTTCTTTTTGAAATGGGAACACAATCTTAGAGGGACGGTATATTAGGAGTGAGAGCTAGAAAGACAGCAGTGAAAAGAAGGATTCAATGTTCAACCATAATTCCAAAGAACCAGTGATGAAGTATGCCACCTACGACCTGACGGGGTGGTGAAGGCATTCAGGTGGACATGGCCAACCTAGAAATTTGTTTTGCCTGACTATGCATATCTTTCACAAGGGTTTTATTTTTCTTTTTTCTCTCTGGGGATAGGGAGAGATGGGAGAGAAAGAATATAAATTTCAGGAAATTTTCTTAAATTAAATTTTAAATTTTTTAAATTTTAATTTTCTTAAATTAAAAAAAGAAAAGAGGCACTCATCTTCATCCATGAGAGATGGGAGACTTTGAAGAAAAGGAAATACTCTGTTCCCTGAGAAGGAAAATGAAAATGAGCTTTCTCTTCAAAAACTAAATACTTTTTATATCTGAATTAATGTTTAAATAAGAATACATAAGTTTAAATAAATTAAAAAGTTTAAATAAGTGGCCCTTATAGGAAAAAAATCAGAAGCAGTTTAGTAGCATTTGAAAATTTAAGATAGACACTTCTCCAGGGGACATAATCATTCTTTTTTCATGGGGATTCCTATGAGGAACCTACTTCGGAGCAGCTTCAAAACCCAGAGAGGGGTGAGGAGCAGAAACAGGCCTGAGTCCTGACTGAAAATTCAGCTTCCATTAACTTGTGTCCCCCATTGTAACCCAGATGGTATCTGCTTCAATTAATAGCCAGCAATCCTTTACAGACATTCCCTTTGTGGTCAATATTAAAAAAATGCACCTAGAAACTATTGTCACTAAAAGAAAGAAATGATTCAATGATACAAACAAGAGTATTTTTTTTTTGGCTTACTACCAGGTTGGTTCAGATTGTAGCTAATGTTTCATGTGATATGGTGAAAGAGTGCTTGATTTGGAGAGATAATAGCTGTGTGACCCTGGGCAGCAATTTGCCAAATGCTTTCCTCACAACAGGTAGTGTGTCTGCTCCCAAATCAAAGTATTTTAGAACTGGAAAGGACTCACTGGCCATCTTAGTCCAGAACACATCCAAAAGGAAAGCTGCAATATGGGGAACTCAATAAATGTGCATGCAGCCTCTGCTGGAAGATTCTTCAGTGAGGGAAAGGGAACCCAACTCTGGACCTCAATTTCCTCATCTATAAAATGTGGGGATTGAACTAGAGGCTTCTAAAGTCTTTTTAAATTCTAAATCTCTGAATGTATATTGATCTTGATCTATACTGATCTGACCCTACATAATCTCATTTCATCTTCTCCCAGTCAGTCTAGAAATGGCTTACTAGTACAGTATATACTTAAACCATTTAAAATATTTCATTTTTAGAAAATGTGAATACAGAAAGTTTGACATAACAATAAGGAAATAAGTTATCTGAGAAATGTAGATATTATTGTATATGTCCACATTTCTTCCTTGTATGTATCCAGCACTGAATGCCATATAAGGCAGATATTTGACCCATGTAGCCATACCATAGAATAATGTCCTTTAAAGAAGATTCAACCAAAACTTATTGTTCACAAATTGCTCCTAAAAAATATCTGATAGTATTTATTGGACACAGGCCTTGCACTTGATTCCATCTCAATGCTTCCCAGTGAATATTACCAATGCTCTAAGCTATGACCTCTGATTAATACAACTCAATCCCAGATGGGTCATATAGCACATTGTTTGCTCCATCCTAAACTAATAACTGTCAGGACAGAACCACTTACCCTTTCTTCTTTCTGTTTGGGCACACTGGGATAGATTCATCACCTTTCTATTATAGCACTACAGACAGAGGAAGATGTTCTGTGAAATAAAACCACCATTCTTCCAGCTTAGTGGGAGCACATCCAACTTGAGAACATGGGGCTGGAAAAGTAGATGGCAATAATGAAAACGGAAAAACATTCACCTCAGCCACAAGAATACATTCCATAAGCTTTGTCTATTTCAGTAAATCCTCAGTAAATTTTCCTTTTTCTTATTGTGAACTTGACAAACATTAATAAATACGAACATTTCTTTATATAAAGAACAGAAAAAAGGATTGCACATGAAATTATGAATTATTTATAACATCTAGTTAGTTGATTCTTTTAACATGCGTTGCATTTTATTATTTACATATTAAATTTGATGTGGTTTGCTGGTATCCTCTTCTGAACCTTGTTCTGGTCTCTTACGTATATTTTTTTAATGCTTCATTGGTAGTCTTTTCTTCCTGTCTTTCTTTCTTTCTTTTTTGGGGGTATCACTACCCACATATTCTCCCCCAAACTCCTAAAACTTCTAAAAAAGAAAAACTTCTCCCTCTTATAAGAAATAAGCACAGTCAAGCAAAACAAATTCACACATTGACTATGTCTGGAAATGTATTTCTCATTTTGTACCTCTAGGTCATCACTTTTCTGCTAAGAGATGGAAAATGTGGTTTATTATCAGACTTTTGAAGTTATGAAGTTATGACTGAGTATTACATTGATTAGAGTTCCTAAGTCTTTTTCCTTTATAATATTGTCATCATAAATTATTCTTCTGGTTCTTCTCCATACTGTATCAGTTCATACAAGTTCTAATAATTTCTTATAGCATATTAATATCACATTTGTATATCATAATTTTTTCAGCCATTCTTCAATTAATTGGTACCTACTTAGTTTTCAGTTCTTTGCTACAACAAAAGAGAAAGTACTGCAATAAATATTTTTGTAAATATAGGACCTTTCCCTCCATATTTGACTTTTTTTTTTTTTGCTACACATAGGCCTAATATTGGAATCTCTGGACCAAAGGTATGATTTAGTGACTTTTTGGACATAGTTCTAAATTTCTTCCCAGAATGGTTGGATCAATGCATAGCTGTAACAAGTAGGGCTTTAGTGTGCCTGCCCTCACAAGCCTTTCTAACAATCACAATCTCCTCTTTTTTCTCATGTTTTCTAGTTTAATAAGTGTGAAGTAGAACCTTAGGGTTGTTCTGATTTGCATATCTGTTATCATTAGTGATCTGGAGCAGTTTTCATATGGTTATTGATAGCTTGCCTTTCTTCTTTTAAGAATTACCTGTTCATATGCTTTGCCCATTTATCTGGTGGGGAATAGTTCTTGTTCTTCCATATTTGGATATATTGAGATATGTATTTTGAATATATATTTTATCAGAGGAATTTTCTACAAAGCTTTTTCCCCCATCGTTAACTATTTCCTTTGGGGGAATATTCTTGGTGAGCTGAGGACTTTCTGGGATTTGGGGGCATAGATGAGAATATTCATAAAGCTCTAGTCTCCTAAATTCATCACCCTTTAATGAAGTCTTGTGGGTAAACATAGTATAATGGAATGTACTAGACTTAAAAAAGAAGCAAGAACGATTCTTGACTCTGCTGCTTACTCACTGGACAAACATGAGTCACTTCAACTTCTTGAGTTTGATTTTCCTCATTGGTAAATGGGAATAATAGTAATTTCCCTGTCATCCTCACAGAAGTTATGAGGAACAAATAAGAATATGTGTAAAGTGATATATGAATGTGAGCCACAAAAGGCAAAAATGTAGGAATGTTAAATTTATCAACTTGATCTATCATAGAAATAAAATATATAACAGGAAGGATAATATATCAGTGCTACATGAAATACAGGTAGTTTGAATAACTGTTGTTGTTGAGTCATTTCAGCCATGCCCGACTCTTCGTGACCTCTTTTGGGGTTTTCTTGACAAAGATATTGGAGTGGTTCCTTTTCCAACCTGTTTTCCAGAGATAAAAGAATTAAAGCAAACAGGGTTAAGTGACTTACCCAGGGTCACACAGCTAATAAGTATCTGAGGCCAGATTTGAACTCATCATGAAGATGAGTGTTTCTGATTCCAAGCCCAGTGCTCTATCTACAACACCACCTTGAATAACTATAGGGGCTCTCAATACCCTCTATTAGAATATTATAGCTAAAACAAACAATAAATAAATTATCAGGAAAGAAAATGAGGAATACAGTGAATTCAGCTTATACTGTGAATGCCAGCTAAAGCTCTTAAGCCCTGACGGGGTAAAATGGATTTAAAAAACAGATGGGGCCCAACAATTCTTGGACAAAGAAGGGACATGTCTGCTGCAGTTCATTGTTCTCTCCTGGGTCACATTCCCGGGCAGCAGTGAGAAAAACATGACAAATATCTCTATGGTCTTCAGTTTCTTGCTGAGACTTCATAATCATTGGAGATAATTTTAGGCTCCTTTTGTGTCCATTTGGATGACCAAAAGTGAGTAGCTGTCATCTATTTTGGCAGGGTTTTTTTTTGGGGGGGGGGGTGCTCTCTGTTATATTTGTTATCTTGTATGTGTGCAGAAACATGCTAGATGACTAGTGGATTGAGTCTGGAATCTGAATTGAGTCTGGAATCAAAAAGACTCGAGTTCCAGTCTGGTCTTAGATATGTATTAACTGAGTGACCTTGAACTAATCACTAAACTTCTTTTTGCCTCAGTTTGCTTAACTGAAAAATGGGGATAATAATAGTACCTGCTTGCCAGGCTTGACATGAAGAACAAATGAGAGGGTGTGAATAAGATACTAAAAGCCAATGATACAGGTATGGACTGGTTGAAGAGAGGAGGGGTAGAGGCATAGGACAGACCATTCCAGTTATACATTACTAGTGTAGATCCCATTTTGGTTTTTTCCCCAAATTAATTTTCCTTTGCAAATTAGAAGAGGCAATAAAGAGAAGGAAAAAGTAAAAGAGGCTATGGTAGAGGAAAAGACCTGATTAACAGTCATGAATGTGAATGGAATGGACTTGTCCATAGAATGGAGAAAGGTAGCAGATTGAATTAGAAATAAGTTGTTTATAAAAAGCCCACTTGAAATATATTCATATGCAATTAAAAGGAGGGGATAAAGCAGAATTTATTATTTATCAGGTGAATCTAAAAAAGTGGGAATGGCAATCTTGATTTCAGAAAAGGCAGCAGTAAAAATAGACCTGGTTAAAAGATGAAAAGGGAAACTCCGTTATGCTTAAAAGAGCCATAGATTCTCATCACTTAATATGTATGTAAGTAATGCATAGAATTTAAGTAATGAAAGGAAAAATACTAATTGAGCTACAGGGAACAATAGCAAGTAAAAACATTAATAACTCGGAACCTCTGTGCATTGCTTTCACACCTAGAAAAAATAGTAAAAAAAAAATAGAGCTTATGGACCTAAGTACAATTTGAGAAACATTAAAGATGAGAGCTCTCTTGATAATTAAATGGGATTTTAGAAGAATTCTTAGATTTCTTAAATTTGCTTAGTTCCTTTACAAAAATCAACCAAATACTAGGACATTAAAGACACACCGCACACGCACACGCACACTCACAGAAAACCAGAAATGTTAAGCTATCTCTTATTGACCTCAACTTAATAAAAAATTATAATCAACAAAGCGGTCAAACTTAAATGAAGACAAAATCATTCTAATCATATAGATCAAAGAACAAATCAGAAAAATGAGGCTACATACCAAAACTTTTGGGAGGCAGCCAAAGCAGTCATTAAGGGAACATTTATATCTCTAAGTGCTGTTTCAGCAAAAAGAGAAAGAACAAATCAAAGAATTGGGCAGGCAATTAAAAAAACCCAAGAAAGCAAGAGAGCATTAAAAACCAATTTAGACACATATAAATTCAAAGAAATCAAAAAAGAGACAAAAATGAAAATAAATTCACTGAATTGATAAAATAGGAACCTATTTAAAAAATAAACAATTTATTTATTTGACAAAAAAGAAGAAAACCTAATTAATCAAATAAGAAAAGGAAAAGGAATATCCACACATTATGAAGAAGAAATAAAGGAAGTCGTTAGAATTATTTTACTCAAATATGCTAACAAAATTGATCAGAAAAGTTGATGGATACTTACAAAAATGTAAATTAAAAGAACAAGAAATAGATCCTCAAACTCAGCAAAACTGAGTGTTATAAATGAGTTATCAAAGTAAAATAAAAAGCCCAAGTCCAGATGAATTTATAACTGAATTATATCGGACATTGAAAGAAGTTTATTCCAATATACATTTTTTCAAAAATAAAAAATTTGTGTGATAATGAGTAGATAATTAGTTAACTGTGCAAAGAATTTTTCAGTAAATTCCTCTGACAAAGGTCTAAAATTCAAGATATAGAAGGTATTGATGTAAATACAGAAGAACAAGAGCTATTCCCTTATAGATAAGTGGTCAAAGGATATATCTAGGTAATTCTTAAAAGAATAAGAGCAAATCAGTAAGACCACATGAAAAAGGTGCTTCAAATCACCTCACCATGTTGTAAGGGACAAATGAGATAGTATTTATTAAAGCCTGAACACAATGCCTAGCCCACAAGAAGTGCTATTAGCTATTATATTATTATAAATGAAAATCTGAGGTTCTACCTCACACCCATCAGACTGTCAAAAATGATGAGAGAGTGAAAATGTTAACTGCTGGTGATGGAAGGAAAAGTCACTAATGTGCTTTTGGTCAAGTTTTAGTAATTCATATTTTCTCTCATTTTAAAAAATGAATGTTTTTAAATTTAAAATTTAAATTTAAAAATGTTTAAAAAAAATCCCAAAAGTCATTAGCTGTACTTACCCTTTGATCCGGTAATACTGCTACAAGTATATGCCCAGATATGTCAGAGGCAGAAGAAAAGGATCCTTATGTGCAAAAATGTTTATACCAACACTTTTTATTATAGCAAAGACCTGAAAAGAAGTGGGTGTATATCAATTGGTGACATATGAATATAACTGAATATTAATGAACTTTAAGAAATGAGAAGTGTGTCTTTAGAGAAACCTGGGAAGGACACTTACATGAACTGGTGAAGAGTGAAGTGATCAGAACCAGGAGAGCAATGTATACAACGACTACAACGTTTGAAAAAACTCAGACGTCAGTGGAAAGACCAACATGAGTCATGCTTTCCTACCTCTTGGCAGAGAGCTGATGACCTGAAGGTGCAAAAGATGCAAAACGGTACATGGCCAGCGTATTGATTCATTTTGCTTGAGTATACTTACTTATTAGGGCAGCTAGGGGATGCAGTGGATAGAGCAGTAGGCATGGAGTCAGGAAGATCTGAATTCAAACCCAGCTGCAGACACTTACTGGATGAGTGACCCTGGGCAAGTCACTTCACCCTGTTTGCCTCAGTTTCCTCATCTGCCAAATGAGCTGGAGAAGGAAATGGCAAACCACTCCAGTATCTTTGCCAAGAAAACTCCAATGGGGTCCCAAAGAATTGGACATAATTGAAAATGACTGAACAGCAAAATACTAACTTATTACAAAGGAGTGACTCTAGGGTTAGAGGTGGATATTTGTTGTGTGATGATAATATGCATTCAAAGAAGAGGAGGGCAAGAAGCTCAGACAAGCAGGGAAATTTTGTTACTATTGTGATAAATTTAAGATGCAATTTAAAAATACACTTGAAGACAGAACTTTCTGTGTAATCCTCTTTTCTTGTTTGCTGACATTTGTTAAATTCATAACAAAAAGAAACTTTTTTTTTAAAAGAAAGCACGCTGAACTCTCAGTTACAGAATTCATCTCACATCCAAGCTATGCTACTTACCAGTGAAACTTTAACCTCAGTTTCTTCATCTGTAAAATGGATGGTTAGATTAGATGACTTCTGAAATTTCTTCCAAATTCTACAGCTATGATTCTCTGTCTCTGTCTCTGTCTCTCTGTCTCTGTCTCTGTCTGTCTGTCTGTCTGTCTGTCTGTCTCTCTCTCTCTCTCTCTCTCTCTCTCTCTCTCTCTCTCTCTCTCTCTCCCTCCCTCCCTCCCTCTGTCTGTACACACATACACAATTCTGACAAAATACCAGGTACCAAAGTACAAAAGCAACCAGGTTTGGTTTTTGTAGTACTCTAAAGTGATTCTCCCCTTGATACCTCTCTTTAGTGCCCCTCCATCAACCGTCATCCTTTTAGGTGAACTTCCTTGGCTAGATTGTGATTTATCCTCAATACATTCCACTTACAGCTTACAGCAGCAGTCAGGCTAAGCCAAGACATATATCATAAGACTTTATAAAAAGGTAAAAGAAATAGAGCAAAGGAAAATAGGAAAAAGAAAGCCATTAAAATGAAAACAGACAAATGAAATAATTTTTTAAAAAAGAATTGGGCCAATAAAATCAAGAGTTAGTTTCTCCGAAAGAGTAATAAAATTGATAACCAACTTTTTCAAATGAGAGAAAATATGAATTACTAAAATTAATTAAGAGAAAAGAACATAAGATTGAAATAAAAGAATCGGGTAGTCCCTGCTGTAAAAATAAAGCTGTTTTTCATGCAGGGAATGCTGTGTCTAGGAGCTATCTCTGAAGATTGCCTACAGCAGAAGAAAAGCTGATGTTAGCACCACATGCTGTAGCTCAATCATTCATCACAGTTAGCAGATCCAGTTCTATATCATTCTCTTTGTGTAACATCATACCTGCTGGGATACCCAATTTCTTAAACTCTTGCCTAGCCTCAGACCCTTGGATACCTTCACCGCCACATTGCTGACCTGTTCTAGCATCTGAGACATACTTCCCTCCTCCGAGTCTTTGCTGAGTACCTCATGGCAATGGACTCATTCCAAGTGACCAATCTCTTGCTTATGCTTTCTTATTAACTGAGAGGCTACCATTGTAGATTGTCCCACACAGACCAGCCTTTTCTACTGGAATTGCAGCCCGTAGCATGGTCAAACTGCTTCTTAATTACGCCAAAAAATGTTCAAATCTCCATGGCCTCCTAAAACAGAAGAATATATTTATAATTTAGAGAACCCAAATTAAATGAATGCTTATTTGCAAAAATATAAAATATTTAAACTGTTTCAATAGGAAATGGGCAACTTGGGAAGAATAATTTTTAGAGGAAGAATGAACAGTAACCTATGTTTGAATAGTGCCCTAGGGTTAGACATGAATTTTTCTCACAGCAACCTTGTGAAGCAGGTAGTGAAGGTACTAGTTGCTTCACAAATGCAGAGAAATGCATTGTACAAGTAAAGAAACTGAGCTTATAAGAGATTAAGTGATCTGACCAGGATTAAGCAAATATGTGAGCCAGGTTTGATACTGAGGTCTCCCTAAATCCAGTTGCATCACTCTAGGCATTTTGGCAGGAAGTAAAATTATTACTCCTTTCTCCCCACATTATCTTGGCTAGAGGAGTTCACAGGAGAAATCTGTGAATGTTCTTGGGACAAATAGTTCCTTTATTATACAGTGTTTCTAAACACAGGAAATGATGACATTCTGTGAAATTCTTTTTACATGACAAATGTGATAATCATTCCAAAACCAGACAAAGACAATATTTAAATAGAAAATTATAGGTTCATAAATATAGATGCAAAAAAATCTTAAATAAAACTTTAGCACCAGAATACAGCGATAATAGCTGGCATATGGTATTTTGTATGCATTAACACATCTGATCCTCACTGGGTTTTCCCTATTCATCAGTACTATCCTTATTTTTAAAATGGAAAAACTGAGGCCCAGAGAGCTTGAATAATAATAGCATTTGCATAGTACTTACTATGTGCCAGACATGTACAATTACTATCCTATTTGATCCTCATAATTTCATCTTGAGGTGTAGGGTATATTCAGGGAGGACCAGTACCTTTGGTGTGATGGCTATACAGAGGCAGATTTTGGCTTAATACAAGGAAGATCTTCCTAAAAGTTAAATCTGTTCAAAAAAGGACCTGAAAGTATTCAGACTTCTGCCCATCAGGAGTATTATCAATGGGATTCCTATACATCTAAGCTTCCTTCCAACTGCAAAATTCTAAGATTTTGTCATCTTCCCATTAGGTCTATGCCCTTGAGACATTGCTAGTCTAGGCAAGGAATAACAGCAGTTCTAATAACTCACATTTATTAAGGTTTGCAGAGCACTTTGTTCACAGCAAGTCCGTTTGGGAGGTAGTATAAATATTGTTATTCAAAGAGACACGGAGAAATTAAGCACTTTGTCTAATGTCACACATCTAGTCATGTGTCAGGGAAAATATTGAATTCAGGCCTCCTTCCTGCATAGCCAGTGTTCTTTCCATGATACAAAATATGTTTCTCTTCTACATAGCCCCAAATCCTTGAAGAGGTTGGGGGTTCCTAGAATTTGTTTCCTGGACCAAAGATGTCCCTTCAAATTATTTTTAGAGCAACAATTGGCCTCATATTGGCCCAGACCTAAAGCCATTGACTTGCCTTAGATGTAGGATATACAGTGGGGAAGGGTAAGAAGAGAGGGAATATAGTAGTTCAGTAGTGCTAATTTCAATACTGTTGAGCCAACTTTTCATGCCCCAATTTGGGGTTTTCTTGGCAAAGATACTGGCATGGTTTGCCATTTCCTTCTCCAGCTCACTTTATAAATGAGAAAACTAAGGCAAACAGGGTGAAGTGACTTGCCCAGGATCACACAGCTAGTAAGTGTCTGAGGGTGGATTTGAACTCAGGAGCGTGAGACTTCCTGATTCCCTGCCCAGTGCTCCATTCACCACACCACCTAGCCACCCCTAACTGTATGAACCCGGGCAATAATATGAACATCAAGTATAAACGTTCAGTGAAGGTGCTTGCAAATGTTGTCATGCTTCAGTGTATGTCTGGCTAAAGGGATTAGCTGGACAGTGCCAGTTCATTTTTACCTCTCCAACAATGACTGTACAGAATACTAAGATGAAGGGAAGGAGGAAGGAAGCAGAAGGTGTTTTGTAGAATTTGGATACATAGATTTTGGAGATACTGAGCACTGGAAAGAGCTGATATATAAAGTATATGAAAGAGAGAGATTTTTGTTTGACAGTGCAATTTTTTTTTCTTTAAACAGAGGAAGAAGGGTCAGGAACAGAAGTTCATAGGAAACATTCCAAGTGCGGACCTTGCAAATATAAAGCTGAGTGTGACGAAGATGCAGAAAATGTTGGGTGAGTTAACTGAATGAAATAGATTATCTTGCTTTTAAGAGGAAGACAAAGAATGTGTGTGTGTGTGTGTGTGTGCGCGCGCGTGTATACTTAAAAACTTTTATTAAGTTGTAGGAAATATCACCACCTCGTTTATTTGTATATCACCATTTTACTTACATTTCTCCTAATTTCAATTGGTGTTTTTTGGCAAGCTAGAATTCACTACTTATTTGTATTTCATTGTCAGATTAATGCATAGCTAGCCTTCAGTTAATAAAGTATTGGAAACAATTATGATGGCAAGGCAAGTTTCACTAATATCCTCTTTCTCTCCTGCCTCAGCAGGTGTAATAATAAATCCAGAGAGTTTGGGTAATGCCATTCAAATTGAACTTGGGAGCACATTAAAATTCATAGAATTGTGGATTTTCCACTTCTAAAAAGTTTTATGTTTGAAATACAATTTTGTTTCACATACAAAGAAATTCACAGAATGTTTCCTGGTGTGATCATAACTATAAATGGATAGACAAAAATGATGTTTGGGGCAATTCTCTCTCATTTCATTCTCTATTCTGTAGCAAAGGACTACTCATTTCATTGAAAAGCAGTGCTTATGGATATGTTTCAAAACTTAGCATTTTACATTTGGAAATTTTAGAACATTTTGGGAAATTAGATTTTACCTTCCAGCTTTAGAAATTGGGTTAAAATTAGGACAAAAGAAAAAATGGGGAGGAGGGGGAGAAGAAATTAGTTTAAATTGAGGAACACTATAATAATTGAATTGTGTTTATTTATTCTTTAGATATAGAAACAGTGTGTCCTAGTATGTTGAGTTCTGGAACTGGAGTCAAAAAGACCTTGAAACAAAACCTCTCTCTAACAGTTACTGGCTGTGTGATCCTGGACAAGCCATTTAACCTCTGTATACCTTGGGCAGCATCCTAAGATTTATCTTCCAAGTCTTAGAGGCATTGCAATCTGTGCTGGCAGAGGGAATTCTCACATCAGTGGATCCCTACACTGATAAAAATCACAAATCTATCGCCGATTATTTAGATGCTGAGAATTCATAGACATGCTTAGAAGGTGTTTCATTTTGCATCACATTATGAAAGAGCTTTGTTTACCAGGATTATTGTATTAGACCATCCTCCAATTGTCCATAAACGTAACTTTAAAAAGTGAAGTTCAGCTTTGTTATTCTTAACTTTAAAATAATGAATCTTTCATGCAGTATCCTCCATTGGAAGAAACAATATTAATTACTTTTTCTTTTCTGGATTCCTGCAGTCCTAGGGTACTCATGAAGAAAACGTTAGATAAGAAAATCCCTTTGCTAAGGGTACCAAAATATAATCTGGACCAAGACCCATAAGTATAGCTGGACTACATCTCTAACATAGCACTCACAGATTGGCATCCACTCAGGGAGAGAACCACATGCAGGTTCTAGGGTATTCTGTGGGCCCACACTCCTAATACTCATGAGAGCTCCTGAGCACCAATCAGTGTGATTACCTTTAACAGTCAGCCAGGACACAAAACTAGCTCAAAGCAAAGGAATTTACTAAGATGACCTACTGATAATAATAGCTACAAAATATTCTCTCTGTAATCCTGGACAGTTTCTCCCACATATACATACAGCATCAGTGGGAAAAATGTGAAGTGCACAAGCAAGGAATACACGTCCTCAAGGCACTCACACATCTGGTATTACTGGACGTCATTATCCTTTCCTTGGGGTTGTCCCACTGGGCGCAGCATCTTAATACCTCATTACCTTTGTCATCTTCTCTTTGTTTTCTATGATCAGATCAACTGGGATGGGGAGAGAGGTGGGAACCAATTCTCTCCTACTTTCATAAATTAATTTTGAATGATTATAAATAATAATTTTATATACATAATTATTATGAATGATTATAACAGAGCAAATAACACTTTTCTCAATTTTATATACCAATTGAATACAGATGAATAATTTACAAGGAATCCTGGTTCATGTAAAGTCACATAGCTATTTAAAATGATTCCTCAATCATAATATCATAGATATAGAAGGGGAAGAAATCTCTTAAGATTCAACCTTTTCATTTTATTGACCAGAAAAAGGAAGCATTCAGAAGCTAAGTGAATTGCCCAGGGTCACAGAGTCACTAATAGTTCGTCTGAGGCAGGATTGGAACTTTGGTCTCCCTGACATCAAGGCCATAAATATATAAAGAGATACACGTATACTCAGAGAATGAAAATTAGGCCTAAATGAGATATTAATCCATTTATTCCTAAAAGGTATTTCCACTGAGTGTTTTTGTTTTTGTGTGTATTTGTGTGTATGTAAACAGTATGTGTGCAGGTATGTATCTCCACTATACCAGCTATCTACCTCAACATTAAGTTTTTTTAAAAAATAAATTTTTATTTGAAATTACATCATTCTATTGCTATCTCCAGCAATGCTTTATATTCAATAACTTTGCAGAGAAAAAGAAAAAGTATTGGTGTTTTTTACATTAACAATAGCTATAGCTGAGAATCCATGAAGATCTTTGCAGCAGAGCAAGGTCCTGTTTGAAGGTATGAGCTATGAAGAGCTCAAGTCCTATATAACTTTATTTAATTTGAAGACATCCCCTTATTCCATTAGAATTACAAAAGGAGTTTGTTGGTATAAAAACATCTAAAATAGAATTCCTAATAAGGCATGGTCTAGGATAATAGGATTGAGAACCTCCTTATGACTTTTTAAAACAGATTATGTGGACAGAAGGGCTATATTTACAGAAAGTTATCTACATCCATATGGACCCAGAGTCACTCATTACTCCCGTTCTAAGAAAGAATGCTGTTTCCTATAAAAATTCCCAGCATACTTATTACATAGTAGTGAGGGGTTCTCCCCCCCACTCCCCCACCCCCCCACCGCCTCCTATTAGTGCCATTAAATGCTCCATATCTGTTTGTTTAGCCCTATTTTTGCATCGTTCTTCAGTTTTAATGGGTTGCTTGCTTTCTTCACATTTTTCCTGTCCACAGTAATACCAATCTGCTTTACCTTCCCTTTCCTTTTTAATGAAATCTTGAAACATAATTTGCATTAGTACAGACATTTGGCAGTACATTCTTGTGTATGTCTTTCAGATTCACATTTTATTCTGCTGCTAAGTGGCTATTTCTATGTCAGACCTAGCGGTATATTAACGTAGTTCAATTTGAGTGCTTGGAGTGAGACTTCTGCATCAAAATGATTTCAATTTCTGAGTTATAAATGACACAAAAATGTTTACTGAGAGATATCATTTAATAAAATAAATACCTCAAATGGCATTTGAGGTCAGAGGGAATGGTGTCAAATAGCCAAAACTAAATAACTTTATTACATTAATTGGTGAAAATCCTAATGCTCAACAGTTTTTGAACTAGAAATTTCACTTTGGTAAATAGGTCATGGCTATGAGGATGGGCCACAATGGGATATAATCCCAAACTGTATCTTTTAGGTTCAGTGAGGAAATAATGTGACTGTTATCCCAGGAAGATGCACCAGAAGAGAGTAAGAAAAAAGAAATCATGACAGAGTACTACACTATCTACTCCTTTTCTTGTGAATTGGGTGTATAGGATTTAGAGTTCATTTTACAAATGAGAAAGCGGAAGCCCAAAGAGATGAAGGGACCTGTCCAAGGTCCTTTGGGTAGCTGGATTTGAACCGGGGTCCTCTAACTAAAACTCTAGTATTCATATATATATATATGTATATATATATATATATACATATATATATATGTATATGTATACATATATATATATATAGAGAGAGAGAGAGATTCACCATAAATAAATAATACACTTAATTCTACAATTCTTTTCCATTTTCCTCAATCATCATTCTAGTGATCAGTTTCTACATGCTCAGTTCCAAAATCCCAGCTTTTCCTTGACTAGGGTTTAGGATTGACTCTGTTTTTCATGTTTCCTTTGTGTCAGATGGTGCTGATAACTATTTCTCGACAATAAATATAAGCGTATTTCATTGTTATGATTTAGCTGGTCTTACTTTCTAAGAGCCAGATTCACATGATTAGAAATACAGTATATACACATGCCATTCTCAGATACATCTCTGAATGAGACCAATAACTTCACAGAAAAAAGCTGCAGAGGAAACTGAGATGCATAGAGGTGAAGTGACTTGTCCAAGGTCATGCAATTAGCAAACAGTCGAGCCAAGAGTCACCCATGTTTCCAGACTCCAAGTTCGGTCATTTCTCCACTGTATCTTACTGCCTCTGCTTGTGAACAGTAAAGAGGTAATACCCAAGCATAGCTGTCAGCCAGAAGCAATGCATTTAGCTCAAGGTATCTGTACTTTAAATATTAGACATCAGTGGTGCAAAATTGTTGCTGAGATTGTCCTTTTCTGTTTCCTAGAGTCTAGTGTGGTTAAATATATACAGAGACACAGATTCAGAGAATAAAATCTTAGGCACAAATGAGATGCTGACCCATTTATTCCTAAAAGTTGTTTTCACTGAGGGTATGTGTATGTGTGTGTGTGTGTGTGTGTGTGTGTGTGTGTGTGTGTGTGTACAGGGGATCATGGATTGGGTAGAGGATTCAGAATTACATTAACTTTAAAGACCTTTCCAAATTTAAGATTCTTTCATCTATTACTATCCCTTTTTGACTTTTCTCATGCAATTCTCTTGCATAGATACTGTTCCCCTTTCCCTCTGCCAAATTGTGTCATTGTGTCTTTCCCCTCCTTCATAACTCATCTTCATTTTAAAAACCTACTTAATTAGTTAATTCCTAATACTGCCACCTACCCCATACATACCAACTCTCTTTTTTTTCTAAATAAATTTTATTGGTGTCTTTTCTTCTTACATTATGATCATTTCTGGATATCCCTTCATACTCATCCTCCCACAGTCGATAAGCTTTCCTTTACAATAAAGGAAAAAAAGAGAAAGCAAAACTAATTGACACAATGAGTGCTTCTGAGAGCCTGTGACATTCCACTCCTCGTTTCCCCACCTCTCTACTGAAAGGAAGGGGGTGAATTTCTTTATCTCTTCTCCAAGGTTCTAAGAGGGCTCATTATGCTTACTCAGCATTTAACAACATTATTCAGCATTTTCATTTACATTATCAGTCTTTAGCGTACACACTTTCTCTGATCACTCCATTTCTTCTAGTTCCTCTGGACCTTGAATACTTTTGTTTCACACCTGTATATAAGCTGCTCTGTAAATGTCTATTTAAAAAAATACATCTTTGATATCTTTCTAAATCATCTAGATTTCCTCCTGTAGCCTTCCCTTTCCCCTTCCAGATATCCATCCCTTATAAAAGATTTTTCCTAAAGAAAAAGGGGGGGAGGGATCAGCAAAATTGATCAATTCATCAAAAAAAATATAACATTATATGCAATGTTCCACACCCATGGACCTTTGCAAAGAAATGGGAGGAGATGTCTTTTCGTATCTCTTCTTTAAAAACCAAGCTAATTCTTTATAGTTTTGCAAAATTCATTTTTGATTATTCTTTTTTCCCTTGTTATAGTCATTGTACATTTTTTTGGTTCTATTTTAGTTCATGTAAATCTTAGCATGCTTCTCTGTGTGTCAGCTTTAACACCACAGTAATATTCTATTACTTTCATGTATTTCATCTTGTTTAGCCATTCCTAATCAATGGGCATCTACTTTATTTCCAGTTCTTTGTTACCACAAAGAATGTTACTATAAATGTTTCAGGGTATGTGAACCTTTCTTTTTGTTAATGACCTTCTTGGGGTATTTTCCTGGCAGTGGACAAGGGATATGGACATTTTAGCCACTTTATTCATATAATTCCAAATTGATTTCTAGAAGGGGTTATGCTAACTTATAGCTACACCAGTGTATTGGTGTGCCCATCTTTCCATATAAATGTTCTTTTAAGTGTTTTATCAAGGTTTATATTCCCAAATAGAGAACAGAGAATTTCATTTTAGGGGATGTTTCATATTTCTTTTTATTCTTATCATAGTAGCCAGTAGAAGACAAGATAAAAGAGATTTTCAACAAATGGTGTTCAATGATTTATGAAATTATTTAATTGCTTTGATTGGCTGTGGACCTTAGGAAATTCCAGAGGAGATAATTGGTATAATTTTACCTGTACATGAAAGGAAGTTAGCATCATACTCTTGCCAGTAAGAAATTCTTCCTAAGACTCTCATGTTTTTCAGTACTTTCCCCAGTGACACTGTCAATTTAATTCAACAAATGTCATATATATAGATGTAGATATAGAATATAATTTATTCTTCAGTTTTCAACATTCACTTCCACAGGAATTTGAATTCCAAATTTTCTCCCCATCTTTCCCCACCCCCACCCCAGGTTATTGTGCACCCCATCCACCTATTCTTCCAGTCTGTCCTCCTTTCTATTACTCTTCTTTTTTCCATCCCCTTCTCCTCTATTTTCCTGTAGGGCAAAATAGATTTTTATACCCCATTGCCTGTACATCTTATTTCCTAGTTGCATGCAAAAACAATTTTTAACATTCATTTTTAAGGCTTTGAGTTCCATATTCTCTCCCTCCTCTCTCCCCACCCACCCTCATTGAGAAAGCAATCAATTCAATATAGGTCATACGTGTGTAGCCATGCAAAACACTTCCATGACAGTCATATTGCAAAAGACTAACCACATTTCCCTCTGTCCTGTCCTGCCCTCCATTTGTTCCATTCTCTCCCTTGACCTGTCCCCTTACAATAGTGTTTGCTTCTGATTATCCCTTTCCCCAATTTGCTATCCCTTCTATTACCTTCCCTCTCCTATCCTCTTTCTCCCCCTTCCCCATCTTCCTGCAGCGAAAAATAGATTTCCATACCCAAATGAATGTGTGTTATTCCCTGCTTAAGCCAAGTCCCATGAGAGTAAGGCTCACGTATTCACTTTCATCTCCCTCCCTCATCCCCTCCATTGTAAAAGTTCTTTCTTGCCTCTTTTATGTGAGATGATTTGCTACATTCTACTTTTCCCTTTTTCTTTCTCCTAGTACATTTCACTCAACAGTAAATTTTATTTTTTTAGGTATTCTCCCTTCATATTCAGCTCACCCTGCTCCCTCTGTGTACGTATGTGTATATATACATATATATGTATATATACACATACATACACGCACAGCCATATACATGCGTACACATATAATATACACCTACATATATACCCATACACACCTACATATATATATATGTATATATATATATACATATATATACATATATATATATATATATATATATATATATATATATATATATATATATGCCCTATAACTACCCTAATACTGAAAAAGCTGTCATGAGTTACAAGTATCATCTTTCCATGTAGGAATGTAAACAGCTCAACTTTAATGAGTTTCTTAAGGCTTCTCTTTCCTGTTTATCTTTTCATGTTTCTCTTGATTCTTGTATTTGAAAGTCAGATTTTTTTTATTCAGCTCTGGTCTTTTCAACAAGAATGTTTGGAATTCCTCTATTTCATTGAATGACCATTTTCTTCCCCTGAAGTATTATACTCAGTTTTGTTGGGTAGGTGATTCTTGGTTTTAATCCTACTGCCTTTGACCTCTGGAATATCATATTCCAAGTTTTTCAATCCCTTAGTGTAGAAGCTGTTACATCCTGTGTTATCCTGATTGTATTTCCCTAATACTTGAATTGTTTCTTTCTGGGTGTTTGTAATATTTTCTCCTTGACCTGGGAACTCTGGAACTGTTAACTATAATATTCCTACGAGTTTTCCTTTTTGGGTTTCTTTCAGGAGGTGATCAGTGAATTCTTTCCATTTCTATTTTACCATCTGGTTCTAGAATATCAGGGCAGTTTTCCTTGATAATTCCTTGGAAGATGATATCTAGCCTCTTTTTTTGATCATGGTTTTCAGGTAGACCAATAATTTTTAAACTCTTTCTCCTGGATCTATTTTCCAGGCCAGTTGTTTTTCCAATGAGATATTTCATATTGTCTGCTATTTTTTCATTCTTTTGGTTTTGTTTTATAATTTCTTGATTTCTCCTAAAGTCATCGGCTTCCATCTGTTCCATTCTAATTTTTAAAGAATTATTTTCTTCAGTGAGCTTTTGGACCTCCTTTTCCATTTGATCCATTCTACTTTTTTAAGGCATTCTTCTCCTCATTGGTTTTTTGGACCTCTTTTGTTATTTGGGTTAGTTTATTTTTAAAGTTGTCATTTCTTCAGCACTTTTTGAGTCTCCTTTAGCAAGCAGTTGGCTTGTTTTTCATGATTTTCTTGCACTGCTCTCATTTCTCTTTCCAGTTTTTCCTCTACCTCTCTTACTTGATTTTCAGAATCCTTTTTGAGCTCTTCCATGGTCTGAGACCATTGCATATTTTTTTTGGAGGCTTTGTATGCAGAGTCATTAACCTTGCTGTCTTCCTCCAGTTGTATGTTTTGGTCTTCCTCTGGTTGTATACTTTGATCTTCCTCATCTGAAAGCATGGAAGAAAATACCTTTTCACCAAGAAAGTAACCTCCTATAGTCTTATTTTTTCACCCATTTTGGGCATTTTCCCAGCCATTTTCTTGACTTTTGAGTCCTTTGTCAAGTGGAGGGTATACTACCCCAGGCTTCAGAGGTTTTATGCAGCTGTTTCTGAGATATCTCTAGGGATATGTAAGTTCTCAGTTCCTCCAAAGTCACATAATCAAGGAAGAGTTGTTTACTCCTTTCCTGTCCTGCACTCTGGTCTGTGAGCAACCACAAGCACTCTTTTCTGCCCTGGAACTGCAAGTAGCATTCTCTCTCCACAACTGCCACCAATTCTGGCATGCCAGCACTCCTCCTCACTCCAGGACCACCACTCAGGATTGAGACCCAGATCAAATTCTGGATCCCCTCATGTTTTGTAGGCCAAGGACTCCAGAAGCAGCTGCTGCTGCAGCAGTGGCTGTGGCTACATTGGGGCTGGGGCCCAACCACACTCCCCTCTCACTCAGGTAAAAGAGCTTTCCCACTGACTTTAGAAGCTGTCTTTGGCATTTGTGGAATGAGAAATTTACAAACCATAGCAGCTGTCCATGATTCAGCACCCTGAAGCCTGCTCCAGTCCCATATGTGCCAGTGTGGCCCATGCTGGCGTGCACTTTGCTCCAAGCCTGGTGCAATAGATCCGTCTTGTCAGCCTTCCTGTCTTGGGCTGGAAATCTGTTTCATTCTGTCATTTTATGGCTTCTGCTGCTCTAGAATTTGTTTAGAATCATTTTTTAACAGATTTTTTAAGGGCTTTAGGGGAAGAGCTCAAGCAGGTCCATGCTTCTACTCTACCATCTTGGCTCTGCCTCCTTTTTCTCAACAAATGTCTTAAGTGCCTATTCTGGGCAATGCATTTGTTAGGCAAGGAGGGAACTACAAAAATCAATAATACATAATCCATACTCTCCTAGAATTATATTTATAATCTAGTAAAAGGGATAAAAGAGATTCAGAAATTACTAAATTACATGACAATACATACCTTGCATGTAGTAGGCACTTGAGGAATTTTTTTACTGAATTGTTGAACAGAAAAGGCACCAACTATGTTGGCACAAATGCAAGATTACAGGACATATCATTTCTGAATAAAGAGAATTAGAGAAGATTTCACGGAAGAAATAGTATTGGAGCTGGGTCTTGGGTTTCAATATAGAGATGATGGCTGGGTTTGGGGGGGAAAGTGGAGGTGGAGTAGGACACTTCAGCTTTAGGAAATGATGTAAACCAAAGGCAAAGTCAGGAAAGTCCAGGGCAAGGAGGGAAAAGCCTTCAGTTTGACTGGAACAGAGAGTATATGGTAAATAATGATGTGAAATAAGGCTACAAAGATAGGGTGGCATCAAATTGTGTATGTCTTTGAATACTCAACTAAGGAATTTGGACTTTATTTGGAAGGCAGTATGACTATTAAAAAGTTTTGAGTGGAAAAGCGTAGTGACTAAATCAGTGCATTAGGAAGCTCAAATCTGTCAGCAGTATCAGGAGTAGATTGAGGAGAAGGGGTGACAAGAGATGGGGAAAAATCTTAGAAGGCTACTACAGCAATCTAGCAGAGATATAAGTGAGCCTAGATATAATAGCAGAAATGAGAAGGAAGTGTGATATAATAGAAAGAATTAGTTATAATTAACATTAATATAATAATTATTAATTATTTATTATGATAGGAATCAGAGGTCCAGGATTCAAATCTCAGTGACATTGGGTACCATTTTTTAACCCTTCTAAAGCCCCCAGTTCCTGCATTTGTAAAATGATGGCTCTAGATTAGATAATCTTTAAAATTCCTTTCATTTCTAAATCTTGTGGATAGAAATGTGAGGCAAGACATTACAGAGGTAAATTTGAGAGAATGTGGTAACTGATTAAATTAAGTAAGGGAGTGGGAGATATGAAACAATATTCTGATTATGTAACCAGAAGTATCTATATATGTATATGTATATATATAAATGCATGTGTTATATGTATATGTGTGTGTGTATTATATATGTATGTGTGTATATACATACATGCATGCATGTATATACGTATATTTCCAAATACCTTCTATATGACTTTATGGTTTCATGTTTTAAGGATTAGCTAAGTTTGTATGTTTTTCACTAGGTGTGTATGTAACATAGACTGCAGTGGATACAGTTTCAATCCTGTCTGTGCTTCTGATGGGAGTTCCTACAACAACCCATGCTTTGTTCGAGAGGCATCATGTGTGAAACAAGAGCAGATCGATATAAGACATCTTGGACACTGCACAGGTAAATTTTTATTTTATTTTTCCACTGAAGTTCCTAAATGATACATATCTTTAATTCTCTCTGCAAAATTGGATGGTTTTCAAGACAGAAAATGAAAACTTTTAATTCGTGTACCACTTCCTTGTAAGAGTCAGGATTTTAGTTCATGGACATTTCTTTGTATTCTTGTGGTTTTTTATACTTCATGAATTTTATTCACTTACTTGTCAAGAGATGAACTATTGCATCTTGCTCGTTTATTTATTCGCTAGACTCCAATTGTTGGAAAATCCAGAGTTCTGAAAAATCCTAGTTCTGTCTTCTTTCATGGTTCAACTCAGGTGTCACATTCTCTGTAGAGGTTTCCCTGATCCCTGCTACAGGTTTCCTCTCCTTCCTCTAGTTTTCCTATGGTACTTGTTTGGATCTTTGCTTTGCCTCTATCGCACTGTACTTTTTATTACTTTTATCTGTATGCATGTGATCTCTACTCCCCTCATCTTATAGATTGTAAATTCCTTTAAGAGAGTGGCTTAATTTTTAACCTTTGTAATTCCTAGTCTAGTCAAATTTGTCAAATCAATTACACAGCATTTCCGTGTTTTGTATTTTTGTCATAAAATCATAAAAGCTAGAGCTGGGAGGGTACCTTAGAAATCATCCAGGGTAACTCCCTCATTTTACAAATGAAGAAACTGAGGCCCTGGGAGGAGCAATGAATCCTCAAGGTTGTGATTACTCCTGTTGTTTTATTTTATTATTGTCACAGATGTTGTAAATTCAGAGTTTGGAATGTATGATTAAGAAAAATGTATCATTTTGAGTTTAAAATGTGAAGAGATTCTATTTCTCCCTTTTGAAAATCAATTTTTTTTAAAACTTCCTTGTATTTTGCCTTTGTCTGTATGCTCTGAGTCTTTACAAGAACACATTCATTTTTCCCCCTGCTACATGAATCAGTTATTTTGAAATATTCCATACTGGCTAGAAGTTTCTGTAGTTACTTAAACCTATGACCCTAAACATAGAGCTTTTCAAGAAACTAATTAGAAGATTCTCAGCTAGATGGAGGTAAGTCTTGAACTGAGAGCCATAGAAGTTTGAAGATTCAGTTTAGCTTGGAACCCAAGTAGAAAGCTGTCTGACTTTGTTTTGTGGAAGGGGCAGGTTGTGAGAGAGAAGACTTCTTAAGGTGATATGGGATAGGATCCAGTGCACAGGTAAAGAGGCTAGCTGAAGAGAGTAAAAGAAGATGTGTTGGTTCTCTGCATGATTGGTGGACAAGTAATGAGAGTTTTCTCCATTTTTTTTCAATTGTAAGTAAACAACAGTGCTATTTGAGTAGCAAACTATTAAAACTGATCATACTTAAACATAGTTTAGTGCTGTAATAAAATAAAACTCACACCAGTTAATCATGTACATTTAATGGCAGGATTAATTGTTGTTGTGTTGCATGGTAATTAGGAGGAAACCACAAAATTTTAGAATTGGAAAGTAACTCGAAGGTCATCTCATCCAACCTGTACCCAAGTGAAGAATCTGCTCTATAAGCAGTTCTCTTCCAGATAGCTCTTTCTATGTTTTTCCAGCTTTAATTGTTAACAGAGTTTTTCCTTCAATACCTTCTAAATCTGCCTATCTGCCTGTGTTCCAGCCATAAATCTCAGCCTGCTCTCTTGTGCCAGAGTACAATTTTAGTCCCTCTTCCACTTCATCAGCCTTAAATTCAGTCATCGTGTCTTTTTCCTTACACACAAACTCCAAACTCTTTTTTACTCTAGCCACAGTGTCCCTATTTTGACTATTATAAATATTCAAAATGACTATAAAGGACATATGAAGAAAGTTATCTACATTCAGAGAAAGAACTTATAAATAGAAGTATGTGGAGAATAATTTTGCACATGTATACATATATATATATATATATACACACACACACACATACACACACACACCTATTTGTGTCTAATGATAGGTGTCTCTAGGGTAGGGATGGGGTAGAGAAGAAAAAAAGGAAAAAAAGAAATTTATGTATAATTTTGTTGTATATTTAAAAGGAAGAGCAGGTTATACATAGTAGATTTGCAGTTTCATGTACAATGGTCTTTTTTAAATTATATTATGTTATAGAAATGCTTGTTTTATTCCGCAGATTAAAAATAAAATATATTTTTAAAAAATATAATTGGGAAATAGTTAACAAAAATCAATAGTAATGCAGTGAAACTGAGATAAGGTTAAAAGAAAAAACCAACCTGATACTCATTTAGCGAAATCTTGAAGATTTTCACCATGCTGGTCCCCCATCTCTGGACTTTCCAGTTTTTTAATGCCCTTCCCCAAATGTAGCATCTACAGAACTGATCACAGCATTCTCTATACATGTGACCTGACCAGGAAAGATAGAAGAATACAGAAAGATGACCACTTCCCTTGTTCTAGCCACTCTGTAATTCTCAAAGCAATCTAAAATTGCTTTCCCTTTTTTAGGTACCATATCATCATGTTGATGCTTCAGCTTGTAGTCTGTCACAGATCTTTTTTTCAGACAAATTGTTATCTAGCCACATGTCCCCTATCTTATGTGGTTGATTCTGTTTCTATTTATAGAAATCTTGATAAACTAGTTAAACAGGAAAGGACCAAACAGATCCCCAGGACACTCCACGAGAGACATACTTCAAAGTGGACGTTCAGCCATTAATGATTACTCTTAGGACATAGCCATTCAACCAGACCCTAATTCACCGGACTCTGCTATTAGCTACCTCACATCTGTTTACCTTGTCTGTCAGTCAGTCAGTCAATCAATCAATAAGGCATTTATTAAGCACCTACTATGTGCAATGGACAGCTGAGTGGTGCAGTGGATAAGAGTGCTAGGAGTGATATCTGGAAGACTCATCTTCTTGAGTTCAAATCAGTTCTCAGATACTTACTAGCTGTGTGACCCTGGGCTAGTCATTTAGCACTGTTTGCCTCAGTTTCCTCATTTGTAAAATGAGCTAGAAAAGGAAAGGCAAACTTTCCATTATCTTTGTCAAGAAAACCCCAACTGGGGTCACAAAGAGTTGGACATGATTGAAACAACTGCACGTTAACAACAACAAAAACTACGTGCTGGGCACCATGCAAAACAAAGAATAAAAATAATTCCTATTCTCTAGGAACCTGTCTGTGTGTTCATCCTTTGTTTTCGAAGATGACCATGCCATCAGAGAAATGATGACATGACTTGCACTTGACTTTGTTTTGAGCGAGGGAGGGCTGTGCAAGGTCACTATCCTCATTTTCTCCTCCTGAGTCATCTGGGTCCAGTGACCAGATATTCATCAGTGATGACTGCTCTAGGAACCTATATTCTACAAAGTAATACAAGTATACTTATAGATATATACTTTCAATAGATCTGTATATGTATACATGTATGTAGCTTGTGTAAAGTATGTATACATAAAGTATATGTGTGTATGTAAAGTGTATATGTACACGCATATAAAGTACATTTGTGTATATGTAAAATATATAAAGTATATATATACATATGCACATAGACGTATTTGTAAATACATACATACATACACATACACATGCGTAATAAATACAAGGAGGATGCAAGCAAATAAATATCAGGTAGTTAAATTCAAGGTTGACAATATAAGGTGATTAGGGAGGAAGGCCACTACTGGTTGAGGAGATCAGGAAACACTTGATGGAGAAAATTGGATTTTAACTGTCTTGAAGGGAGAGTGAGGTGGAGGTAAGGAGGGAGTGTGTTTCAAGAATGAGGATGACCAGTACAAAGTCCCAAAGAGGCAAGATCAGAGTGCTCTGTGTGTGAGGAACAAAGACAAGACCAGTTTGTCTGGATCACAGAATTGGGTAGGTGGTACGGGGTACATAATGCATAACGAGGCTTCAAAGATTGGTTAGAGCCAGGTTGTGAAAGGCTTTAAAAGCAAAACAAGAGTCTCTGTTTTATCATGGGGACAGTGGAGAGCCACTGGAGGAGGGGTGGGGAACCTGTCTTCTAGGTCCTCAAGTGCAGCCCTTTGAGTGAGTCCAGATTTATCCTGCAGGTTGTCCCCCCTTCCCCTACGCTGGAGTCTATTGATTAAAGGGCTGAAATGGTTAGATCTTTGGTAGCTGTGTGGAGGCTAAAATGTAGTGGGGAGAAACTTGAGGTGAAGCCACTATAGAAATCTAATTGTGAGGCGATATGGACCTTAAAGTACTGTATAAATGCTAGTTATTTCCCAGAAGCAAGGCCGTGTAGTTCTCAGCGTCCTTAGTTCCTTTTAGAGAAAAACATCTGAAGGCTTGTTTAATAAGTTGTACTAAATTAAATCTAGATTATCTCCACTATGACTCAGTAGATCTATACAATAATTTTATTTTGGAGAAAACTGCAGAGACCAGTAAAGCCAATGAGATTTTCCAAGGGAAAGGGTATGTGTTAGAGGTAGGGCTGAGGGTGGAGGTAAGGCTTGTGGACAGAAAAAAAACAAAAACAAAATAGCACAGAGAGCCTGAATCCAACACCAGAGGTGGGATTGTTTTTTTAATCTAAACTTATGGATGAAAACACTATAGTACTGGCCTGGCTAATTCTATAAGAAGGATAAAACAAAAACGTTTGGATTCCTAGTCTAGCATTCTAGTGTTGCATTTGCTGAACCACGTAATCATGTTTTATGGTCATCAGTGAAGTTCTTCTCCAGGGTATCAATTAGGCCTCTCTATTTATTGTGTGTTGAAAGGGTCCCTGACGATTAGTGGGACTAATCACCAGGGACACTAATAACCATGTAGATGTAACATTTTGTATTCCTCAGAGACAAAGTATTGTCACCTGGACTGCTATTTAGCCTGCTAATAAGTAGCCAGGGAATCACCATTTGGATCAGACCCAGCTAAGATTTCAAGAGTTTTATTTTTATTCCTACAGGAAATGAGAGGGTGGTGGTCCTTGCAGTTAGCAATAACATATTGACTCATCTAACACTCCCTAATCCCCCACCACACTCCCCACCCCATACATTTCAAATGTTCCGTATCAATGAATTTAGCCTGAATCAGGAAAAGTAGCCATCCAGCAACAGCTAAATAGCTAGACAGGAATCTGGCCTCCTAAGATTTAAGGTCCTTGAGGTCAGGGATGTTTGATTTCTAACTTTGTGTCCCAAAGGCTAGTGTGATCTTTAGGAAATCAATATATTTAAAAGTCTATTGAACTGGATTGATTTCAACAAGATAGAGGCTTTTGTGCTGTCTTGGTGGACCAGCTGGAGAGATGGCCAGTGGGTAACAGGTGGGCTTAGAACTGACTGATATGCGTACAGATGTATGTATCTGGACTTGGAATCAGGAAGATAGAATCTTCCTGTGTTCAAATCTGGCCTCAGGCACTTACAATCTAAGTAATTCTGGGCAAATCACTTAACCCTGTTTGCCTCAGAGGACGTAGGTTCAAATCCGGTGTTTGTTGTTTACAACTTGTACTACCCTGGTTGTTAAAAAAAAAAAAATTATACGAAGGACACAAAGTCCCCTTCCAGCTCCAAATTCATGATTCTGTGATCCTAGGGGCAACTTGAACCTCTGACGTTGGAGGGCCAATGATGTCTTCACACTGGGTCTGTTCCCTTCTGGTCTCATCTAGGCTACTCAAGTGGATCCTGTTCATGTGGGCATTGCTCTTGCCATCTGACTCAGCTCTTTAGTCAGTGTTATCTCTTCTCGAGAGAAGAGAAAGTACTGCATGCTCTTTTAGCTTAAAGCCCACAGCTTTTTTCTTGTGACAGCTCTCATAGAAAGAGGTTGAAATCTTTGTCTGGGACCAGCAAAAAGCTTACTTCACCTCAAGGACTTGTCTGCAAAGCTTACCCTCTCCCTAGCAAAAGATTCTCAATTTCAGGTATCAAGGCCATTAGAACAAATATCACTGCCCTCCTGTCTAGCTAATGTCTTGATATTTGATGTTTTCTTTGAGTTAAAGATAGGGGGCTTCATTGGCAAGTTCCATATACCTCCCAATTTTAATCTCTGAAGGTTAGGCTATAAACCAGTCAAGTTATTTGCCAAAAAACTGTCAATCAACTCTGAGGCTGAGCTCTTCATATTTTGAACCCTGTGTCTCTCCCATGCAGATGAGTGGCAGAACCCAAGAGACAAAGTTCACATTCACATTCCTGGCCTTTTTATACACAGATAAAGTAGGGGATTTTGATAACACCTTATATGTATGTTTTATTAAATTGGAGCAGAATAAATAAAAGAGACAGTAGTATAGCTCTATATGTTAAGAAGATATATTCATGTGTAGAAATCCACGAGTTTAGAGGGAGGGAAAATTTGGAGGAAAATCAGTGGAAGAAGAGACCAAAGTGACATTGGATATTATAGGATATTACAGACTGCCCTATCAGAAGAAAGTATTAGATGAAGAGTTTGGGAAACAGATCATAAACCTGACGGGGTGAAAGGATGTAATAATGATGGAAGATTTCTTATCTGGACACTTTCTGGAGTTCTTTCACTGTCAAAAACAGAACAGCTGATGATAAATTCTTAAATATGGCTTAATGAAAATTTAATCCCCCAAATGGCAGAGGAGTCAATAAGGAGAACTCTTATTATAGATCTGATTCTCATCAATAAGGGAAACTAGTAGGTGAAATGGACATGGTGGGAACCTTGAGGAAAAGTGACCTTTCTACCTTAAAGAGTTTGTGATAGAAGAGAGAAAAACCAGGTAGTGTGAAAACCACCCTAGATTTTAAAAGATCATATTTAGAAGAGTTCAGAAAAAAGATAGGTTAAGAACCAGAGGCTTAACATTGTACAAGAGGATGTCAACCAAGAAAGATGAGAAACGTTCAAGAATGAAATTCTGAAAGCACAATCCCAGACAATTCTTATGCAGAAGGAATGAGAGCTATTTAGGAGGAATGGATTTGCATACATTGATCAAACTGGATTTTTAAAGGATGCATATATAGGAAATGAAAGTGATAACAGAGGATGACTAGAAAAGAGCTGCAGGACCCTGTCATAATAGTCTCACCAGTGGTAAGGTTCAGACTGTGCAGAGATAGTTTATGAATGCTAAAAACAACACATAGGACTTCTGTTTAGCTATACTGAGATCAAAGATGGGATTGGGCTGCTGCTTAGGTTGGAAAGGATAATAATGGACAATAAACAAAACAATTCTTATCTTGTTGTTTTTCTATAAGAAAAATGACTTGGAAGAACAGCATTGAAATGGTCATTCATACATCTAAACTGTAGATAAGTGTGGGGATGGTAAGAGAGCACCTAGCTGGCCTCCATGAATGGAGTTCAAGTCATTGGACCTAGATCAGAGGCTCATAGTTTGGGAGCTGCAAGTTATTCCAGGATATTGAAAGAACTGGAATCTGTGATTAATAACCTGTCAGTGATCTTTGAAAAATATCAAATATGCCTGCATGTCCCCTAAGCATCTCACAGTCAACTCATCTGAAACAGACACCCACACCTTCTTCAAACTTACCCGTCGCTGTCAAGAAATTTCAGTCACCCTGGTTTGCAATCTAGAAGTCATTTTCAACTCTTCACTCTCATCCCCTCCCAAGTCTCATTGATTCTACCTCCTCAGCATCCCTCACATCTGTCTCCTCTTTACTCCTCACATACACAACATAATCATCGTAGGGCAGACCTTTATCACCTTTTACCTGCACTAATGCAATAACCTCCTAATTGTTCTCCCCCAAACCAGTCTCTCCTCTTTCCAATACATCTTCCACACCCCTGCACATAAAAATACAGGCTTGAACACGTCACTCCTCTGCTTACTCACTTCTGCAGCTCCTCAACATGCATCCTACTCTGTTTGGCATTTAAAACCCTTTGCATTTAATTTTTCAAATTTTATTTTATTTGTCTCCATTACATGTAAACAACAAATTTTTGATATTCATTTAAAAAAAATTGTGTTCCAAATTGTTTCCTTCCCATCTTCTCATCCCAGCCTTCCTTGAGAAGGCAAGCAATTTGATATAGATTATACATGTACAATCATGCAAAATATTTCCATATAAAACCCTTTATAACCTGGCTCAAGCTGATTTTACATTACTCTCCCTCATGCCAAACTGATCTACTTTCTGTTCCCTGTATAGTGCTTTCCATCTCACCCCTTTATGTAGGCTATTCCCTCACTTCTTGCTCCCTCTTAGATACCCGAGCTCCTTTCCACATTCTTTTCCAAAAGGCCTCTCCTGACCACCTCAGATGTCAGCACCACCACCAAATCGCTGTGTATTTATTTTTCATACATCCTGTACTTATCAATGAACCTTCCATCCCACCCCCTCCCCCAGTACAAGGTAAGCTCCTTGAGGACAGGAACTGTGTCTCTCTTTTAGACTTATGTCACCTGTACCTAAGCATGATTGTTGGTCAATTATTGCATGATAAAGTACAGAGTAAACTCCTTGAGATCAGGAACTATTTTACCTTTCTTTGTATCGTCAGTGCTTAATATAGTGCCTGGAACAAAGCAAATGACTAATAAGTACTTATTGATTGATTATGCCCAAGATGGTGATGGGCCTAGAGATCGTGCTATATGAGGATTAATTGAACAAATGTCGTTCAATCCTTTTTCTGTAGCGTCCAACTCTTTGTGACCCCTTTGGGGGCTTTCTCAGCAAAGATACTGGAGTGATTCACCGTTTCCTTCTCCAGCTCATTTTACACATGGGGAAACTGAGTGAAGTGACTTGCCCAGGGTCACACAGCTAGTAAGTGTCTGAGGCAGGATTGGAACTTAGGAAGATGAGTCTTTTTGACTTGAGGCCCAGTTCTCTATCCACTGAAAGAAGCTGCCATGTAGGAAAGTAATTAGACTTGTTCCATAGGACAGAAGGAAAAAATTGGGGTAGGAATTTAGCCTAAAGGTAAGGAAAATAACTTTCTAATGATTCCACCTGTTCCAAAGTAGAATGGGTGGCCTCTGGAGACAGGAGGTTGTCTTTTTTTTTTTTCTTTTTGGAGGCAATTGGAGTTTAGTGACTTACCCAGGGTCAGCTAGGAAGTGCTGAGAACAGATTGGAACTCAGGTCCTCCTGACTGCAGTGCCAGTGTTCACAGTATGCCACCTAGCTGTCCTTTTTTCTTTTTTTTTTTTTCATTTTGGCAGGGTGGGTTTTCAGGAAGTTTTCAAATGGAGTCTAGTTACCATTTCTTAGGTATATTATACAATGGCTTCCTGTTGAATGCTGGACTCAAGAGTTGCAAAGACCTGGGTTCAGTTCCCACCATGGACCCTTATTAGCTCTGGGAGTTTGGGTAAATCACTTACCTGAATCTCATTTTCCTCATCTGTAAAACAGCTTCATTGGATTGTTGTAAAGACTGAAAAAGATAAACTTTTAAAAACACCATATAAATGTGAACCATTCCCACTGTTGCTGTCCAGCCTTCTTATGTATGCCTTACTTCTCTTCACAAGCTTTATGCCAGGCCACACCAGCTTACTGGAAGTTTCTCAAATACAACACTCCCCCTCCATGCCTCCCATGCCTGGAACAAATGCTTTGCCCTCTTACCTTTCCCTTTTGGTGTCCTTGACTTCCTTCAAGGCTCATCTCAGATGTGACCTTCTGTAGGGGACCTTTCTCAGTCCCACTAATTGCTCATGTCTTCCCCTTTTGGATTATCTGTCAAGAAATGTTAAGTCATCCTCTGAACTTGTCTTTTTAAGTTGTCGTATTTTCCAGAAACACTGGACCCAGAGCATGCAGGAAGCCCTGAGCATGCCAAGGATGAGCACCCCTCCCTCCAATACCAACTGACATAATTTGTGGTTTGCACCCCAAGCTGGTCTCCCTGTGTGTGCTTGAGAATAAAGACAGGCACCAGTCAGTCTGCACCAGACTGAGAAACTGCTTGTGTAGCTAGGACCCATGTAGACAAGCAGCCCATCCTATCTTCATGGTCTAGGGAAACAAATGCTAGTTTTGCCATCATAATCATTTGTGATTTCTCCTTCCTTGCCACTCCCACTTAAGTGGAGATTTCTTTTTCTCCTCCTCTTTTTGGTCACAGCTTCATAGACATGCAAACTTCTGTTTGGATTGCTGAACCCTTTGCCCCAGCTTAGGTTCCACATGCATGTTCATTTCTCTGGTAATGAACCTAGTTTTCATGTAAGTTTCGTGAATTTCTGATTGCCTGTTGACAGATCTTACTCTGATATATCTTTTATTCACCTAGTTCTTTACATGTTGTCTGCCCTATTAGAATCTGCAGTCCTCGAAGGCAGACCTTTCTTTCTTTTTCTTTTTTGCCTTTCTTTGTATGCCAAGAGTTTATCACTGTGCCTGGCACATAGTAAGAGCTCTCTAAATGCTGACTACTGTCATTTATCTATTTATTATTATTATTATTATTATTATTATTATTATTGTAGTTCATGTATAGGGTTAATTAGCTAGCTTCTGGGTTTGCTTCCAACACTGAGATTCTGAGATGGATAGGGTTTGGCTTAACCAAAATCAATTTAAGTGAAACACATACTTAAAATTCACTGAGCTACAGAAATAGCAAAGCTACTAGGTCACATTCATTAGACTTGGCAGGTGGTCAAAGAAATAGAAAATGGCAGTGGGGGGAGGATTAAGTAAAGAGGTAGGTAATGAGAAAAAGATAAGAACCTGGAGAATAATTGAGATTTGGCCATAAAAGCAAAAGCTTTTATTTTGTCAAGATAACTCCTGAAATGTCAGTACTTCATGAAAATGATTTGAAAATCTTACAAACATTAGTTTTTAAAAATTATTTTATCTTACAGATACTGATGATACTAGTTTGTTGGGAAAGAAGGATGATGGATTACAATATCGACCAGATGTGAAAGGTATCTTTGTACTGTTTTTCATTTATTGAAATATAAGACACTAGTTGTGACTTCCTTGATTTGTTCTCTTTCCTGTCATCACTACTGGGGGCATTTTGCTTTCTGACATCTGTCTCAACTCGATCTTCAGTCTGCTTTTTAGGTGATATTAATGGGCATCTATCTGCTTTTAATAGTTTAGAGTCCTCCCACGCCCCTCTCGCTATTGCCCTGGGGAGATGCTAAAAAATCAGTTCTCTTTGTTCATGTACTCTACCACAACCAATAAACTTCCTTTTCTTATCCCCCAAAGAGACCTAGCAGATTCATCCTATAAGAAGAAAGGTCTTGGTAATCAAAGAGAAGCCTAAACCTGAGACCAGTTAGTAGACTGATTGGGTAAAACAGGCACAGAAATAATTCTGATTTGGCTCAAGTTACTTGATGAAATTAAATTGCAAAATTTCTGGGTCACTTTTGAGATACTAGAAAATCTTCATACCCAGCACAGCCATCCCCTCCAAGTTTCCAAGTATAAACTTGGGGAATCACACACAGTGGTTTTTTAAAAAAGGTATAAGGTTTATATGTGTGTTTATTTACATTCTAACCCTGTCGATGAGACCTTTACCTCTCAATTTAGGGGCAGGTAAGTGGTACAGTGGGTAGAGTGCTGGCCCTGCAGTCAGAAAGACTCATTCTCCTGAGTTCAAATCTGGCTTTAGACACTAATTAGCTGTATAACCCTGGGTAAGTCACTTGCCTCAGTTTCCTCACCTGTAAAATGAGCTGGAGCAGGAAATGGCAAACCACTTGAGTATCTCTGCCAAAAAAACCCAAAAAAACCCAAACAAACCCAAACAGGATCACGAAAGGTTGGACACAACTGAACAAGAACAACCCTCTTGCAGACAGATAGTTACTAGGGCGTTTTAGGCAGGAAGAGTTAAAGCAGGAACTCAGCAAATAGTTTAGACAGTTATTTAAATGTTTGGAGCTATTCAAGAATACATGGGAAAAGGGAAAGGAACCAGCATTTATTAAGCACTATGTGCCAGGAACTGGAATACTTTAGAAATATCTCATTTGATGCATATTTTTAAAAAAAATACAAAAGCAGTATAAACAGTTATTTATGACTTGAAGGTATTTAAAATCTCATTAACTTACCCATGTGAAGTTAAATAACAAGAGGCAATGTGCAGATAAATGTCGGATAAGGCTGGTTTTCTATCCTGACTCTGGTATTTACGACCAATGTGAACTCCAGCAAGTCACTTTTACAAAATACATATTTGGGCTAGGTGATCTCTAAAGACCCTTGCAGTTCTCAGTGCTGTGATCCTGTTATAATCTTCAAGAAATGATTTGTTTTATGAGACAATTACTAGCTGTGTGGCCCTGAGCAAGTCACTTAACCTATGTCTGTGTCAATTTCCTGATATGCAAATTGGGGATAATAGTATCATCTTTCTCTCAGGGCTCTTGTGAAGGCAAAATGAGATAATATTTGTAAAGTGCTTTGCAAAACTTAGAGCATTATACAAATGCTGTTATTATTTCTGAAAGTCACATATTCAGGATGTTTGAAAATGCTGGTGATGGCAAATAAAAATGATAGTTATGTAATTCTTTATGTATAATATCCTGTTTGAGCTTCACAGTACCCCCATGGAGGAGTGACTACTGGTACTGTTATCCCCATATTAAAGATTAGGAATCCGAGTCTGAGAGAGCTTAAATAATGTATTTATGATCACACAGTTAGTATTAGAGACAAGATGGGAATTCAGATTTTCTAACTCCATGTCCTGACTCCTCTAAATCTGACTCTATGTCCAACATTATCTGTTACCATATAATGCCTTTGTATGCTAAAAAAAAAAAAAAAAAAAAAAGACTGGGTGGTCATCTATCTCTACCTTCTAATTTCATACTGGCAAAGATTGTCCTGAGATCTGAGGTGGCTGCTTAGAATGGGTCATTGTTTACCCTCTGCCTCAGGCTTAGAATCTGCTGACAGTGTTTGCTTGAACAGAGCCACTCTCTGCCTATGCTTGCCTAAACAGAGTATGGAGAGTAACTGGAACATTTGAAGCTTTCCTCAATACTACACTTCTTTGAAATAAACCATGCCTAGACAAAGAAACACTCCCATTCTTCCCCCAACAATGATGTACCACGGATTATGATGATATATTGATGGAGGAAGATGGTGGCTTGTTCATTCCATCAACAAATATCTCTTAAATACCTCAGGTATGGTGAGAATTAACAGCCTAATAAATCAGAATGGATTTAATAAGGTCAAATTTGATAATGATAGATGTAAAGTTTTACTCTTAGTTTCAAGAAGTTGACTATATAAGTAAAGATGGGAGAGCCATGACTAGACAGCAGTTCATCAGAAAAAAGATCTGGAGGTCCCAGTGGACTAGCTAATGCTAACTGTCGACCTGAAAGTTTGGTTAAAGAGGCAAACAAGCTAGGTGATATATAAATTCATATTGTTTGTTCCCTTAAAGGTAGCCAAAGTTAACAAATATGTATGAGGAAGGAGTCAACATGGGAATTTTGACTATCTCATGAAAGAATGACCAGCCTTAAGTATGTTTTAGAACAATTCCAACTCAGAATCTCTATGTCATTCAAATGAATGATCTCCATATATGTTTAGCCATATTATGAGAAAGGAATTTTCTTAATTGAATAGGTAGTAAATACAATAAGAGAGTTGACAAAGTGTCGATTGAAATTATGACCCTGTGTTTCTTTCCCACTGACATGCCATAACATAGTATATGTCCATAAAATATTAAGATACAGAAAAAGTCCCATTATTCAAGATAGTGTCCCAGGTTAAGGGTCTCATCCTTTATGGCCACAAACAGAGGAAAAAATGCTCTTAAATCAGCCCCATCTGGCCTTGGTGACATAGGAAGAGGCACTGAGTTTACTCAGAGAACACAGAAGCTGTTAGGTTCAGGTTCTTCTTTTGGTTGATTAGTTCAGGCTCTGCCCCTTATTGAGGTTCAAAGGATATTAAATGATTATCAGTACTTAGGGTACACTAAGATAAGCAGCTTCTAGGAATAAGGAGGTAATAATACTAGTATATCCTGCTTTAGTCAGTCTACATTTTCAGATGACATAAATCTAGGGTATATAATTATTTTTACATTAAATGTGTGTATGTATATATTTGTGTCTTTATGTGTATGTATATATACACATACACACACATATATAAACACATATGTATAGTTAATCAACAAAAATCCACCTAATTTATTACCTACTCCCAATCCCTCTCCCAATTGAGAATGAAAGAAAAACAAATCTTCTATTACAAACATAACATAGTCCTAAATTCAAATCCAGCCCTCAGACATTTGCTGTATATGACCCTGGGCAAATCACTCAACCTCTGTTGGCCTTAATCTGCTGGAAAAGTGAATGGTGAACCACTCCAGTATCTTTGCTAGGAAAACCCCATGGACTCTCTGGTCCAGAGGATGGTGAAGAGTCAGAAATAAGCGAATGGCTGAATAACAGCAACAACAAATGAGAACAATAAAAAAGAACAAACTTAAAAAAAGAAAAACAAGACCCCTGTGACATTTACATGTAAATACATATGAATATGTACAAATATGTAAATGTATACTATAAGAACATAAGTATATAATTTAATATGTAATATATTATAATAATATATGTGTGTATAGTATGTGTATGTGTGTATATATATATATATACACACATGCATGTATGTGTGTATGTATGTATGTATGATAGAGGGAGACAGATTTTTGACTCACCTTGAGGAAGGAATTTCTAACAGAGCTTCTCCCAAAATGGAATAGCATGGTTTGTATTCTATTAAACTTTATTTTATTTGATTTAGTCCATTGTTCTACCTTATCAAGATCTTTTTAGTACCTGATTCTGTTCTCCGAGACATTAGTTATACTTCCTAGCTTTGTGTAATCTTTGGATATGCTAATCATTCTATTTATGTCTTCATCCAAATCATTTATAAAAGTGTTGACCCGTGGATGACTGGAGACAGAATCCTGCAGCAGACCTCTAGGGATTTCCCTCCATATGGACACCAGTCAAATAATCAGCACTCTGAATTCAGTTATTCACTCCTTTCAAAATCCACTTATATGTCATATAATCTGACGTAAAGTATCAGGTCTATCTATTTGATCTTACAAAATTCAGAGAAATTTGAGGGAGGAGAGCCATAGCCTGTTCATATGAAAAATGAAAGGGTTGGACAAGATGATCTCTTAAGGTATCTTCCAGCTCTGCTATTCTATCAGTGTATGAGTTCTGGGTCTTAAACACAACATATTAATTTCTAACATTCTGAAATATCTGGGATTTATTGGCCAACAACAATGGACATGTTGTTAACAAATAGAGGTAATCAAGCTCCCCTGTCCTCTGATCTGGTGACCTGGTGCTTTTTGAAAGAGGAATCAAAAGCATATTGAAGCTACATCAAAGTTCAAAGAAAAATCTTAGTTTCACCAGCCAAGAAACTAGTGATTGATCAGTAGCTACCCCCATGGCAATTGATGGTTGCTGACTGTCATATTGGGTGCCTTGCTGATGAGAAATATGATCATTACCGGTGCTGCCGTGAGGAAAACAGCAGGAATGGAAAATGATTGTAGCAGCTGTGGGTATGTACAGGATAGAGAGGAAGAGGGAAGAGAGAGTCTGATTAAAAAAAAAGACAGCAGACCATCCAGGTGTACAGTGGACAATTCCTAATCAAAGGATTTGGCAGTGGTAGTTGAGAAAGACCAGATGGAAATTTATAATGCCACATAAACAACAGCTTGATTTGGCAGCTGGCCGGAGGAGAGATAAAGAAGCATAAAAGGTCTTAGTCCATGGTAAACAGTGGAAAGGATTTAAGGGGAAAAGACAGGTTCTTTTGTTTTGATTTTTTTCATTCACATTATCAAGTTAGAGGTGGTAGGAAAAGTTCTTATTGATCTAAGGATTCCCTTCTACTGGGCACACATACCAAGTAGGTCAAAGAGAGAAAGTGAATGGTGCCATATATGCTAAAATATTCGTAGCAGCTCATTTTGTGGTAGCAAAACATTGGAAACAAAATGGATCCCCATTGATTGGGAAATTGCTTAACACAATGTGGTATATAAGATTATTGATCTATAGCTGGAAAGGACCTGAGAAGCAATGGACCCCAACCCCCTCATTTTATATTTGAAGAAACAGAAAACTGGAGAGCTGAAAGTATCACACAAATAGTGAGTATCAGAGGCAGGATTTGAACTGAAGTCCTCCAATTCCAAAGACAACACCCTTTCCACTGTCATGCTGCCGCCCTAAGAAATGAGAACTGAATAATATAGAGAAACATGGAAAGTCTTGTATGATTTAAAGGAGAGTGACATAAGCAGAACTAGAAGAACAATATCCACAAAGGCCAGAAAAATGTGAATGAAAAGAATGTTGAAAGGTAGCTAAAGTCTGATTAACCGTAATGACTAATGTTGGTCTCATAAAATTGATAATGACATATTCCTTCCTTCTCTTGGAAGAAAGGTGGGGGACTATGGGTGCAGAGTCTGCTGTCAGGCCAAGTTATTTTGTCTTTTGATTTGGCTTAACTATTTTTTTTCTTTTTTACAAGGAAGGTTTCAATAGGGGCTAGAGTGAGCAGAAAAAGTGAATAGGCCAGGAAATGACTGACATAAAAGCAAGTCTTTATTTGTATCTTTACTCAAATAAAGCTTTGACTTTCTTGTCTTAGGAAACCTTCTCATTTGCTTCATATTGTTTCTTTAGCCTTGATGTAAGGACCAGATAATGAAAGATTAGAATTAGCCACTTTGCTCAAAAAACTACTACGTCCTCTTCCATCTATCAGTTGCAGAGGTGCACCTTATTTCTTTGGTCGAGGAATTTGACTTTCCGTATTACTTGGTTTTCAAGTAACAGTAGCTTACAATAGTCCCATGTTGTAGAATTTTCAAAAGAATTTGAACCCAAAGCTACCCAACCACATTATTCTTTCCTGTTATCATCACAAATCCTTTTGAGAGAAAAAAATCCTGTTTTTTTCTCCTATTTGCATTTTGATATCCGGTGAATGTGTTTCCATGGTTCTTTCAGATGCCAGTGATCAAAGGGAAGATATTTATATTGGAAACCACATACCTTGCCCTGAAAACTTCAATGGTTACTGCATACATGGAAAATGTGAATTCATTTATTCTACTCAAAAGGCTTTTTGTCGGTAAGTCAATAAAGAGGCAAATGGTACAGTCTATAAATCAAGATTAGATCAGTTTTTTTTTACAACTAAGGTCACTTATTCATAGAAGAAAGTCAATTATGGGCTACATATGAGTAAAAAGTTAATGTTTGGATTAGTTACTTATAAAAAAATAAGCATGCAGCATGGAAAGATTGTTTCCTTATCTTAAAACAGAACTGTAATGACAATATACAGTGGCTATGTAGAAAGGACATAAAATTACCAAGAGAAAACAAAACATTATTCAGTAAAACCCAGAAATAATTATATGCTTCAGTTCTATTGTAGCCAGTTAAGGAGGGGTGAGCAATATAGTAAGAAAGAAAGGAAAGAAAAAAGGACAAAGAGAGGGGAGTAAGAGAAACTTCAAGAAAGAACCAAGAATGAGAGTAAAAAGAGATGAGGGCGGAAGATTCAAATATTCTCTCTTCCAGAACCCCAACCTTGGTCACCTTACCTCAGATTCTCCCCCTCCCTGTCCTCAGATCTAGTGACTAAACTGAATCCTCTGCCCTTCCTCTATTGACACAGAGTTGATCTACGATGATGGAAAACCACACTGAGAAAACAGAAACTCCTTGTCTTGATATTTAAAACCTTCCACCGCCTGACTTTCTCCTGCTTTTCCAGATTTATTTTGCATTTTTTCCCTTCTCTACCCAAACTGATGATCCATCTCGAAGCCTTGGCATAGGTTTTCCATCTTGCCTAGAATATACTCCTAAATCACCTCTCCCTTTTCGAATCCCTAGATCTCATTCAGATTTCCAGATTACCCAAGGGGAAACCATTCCTACGCTCTCCATTAGAAGACACTGCCTTATCACTTTCCCTTTTTAGAGTCCCTTGCTTCCTTCCAGATTTTCTCAGATACTACCCTGAGAGAAACCATTCCTGAGATCTCTATTTGCTGATGTTCTCTCCCTTCTCCGATGACCTCCTGTTTATTTATTTATATGTTATGTCCTCCTAGGAGAATGTAATTTGATGTAATGAATTTACTCATTTACTTCTTTATTTGTCATATCCTCCCAGGAGAATGTAATCTTCTTGAGGGTAGGGACTATTTACATTTTTGTCTTTCTATACCCAGTGCCTAGCACGATGACCTTATATAAAGTAGGTACTTACAGATGTTTGTTGAATTGAATTTCCTCCACTTCCCTCAACCTAAGAATTGTTCACAGCAACCAACCAATCTACACTGCTCAGGGCAGGGATCACTTGATCTCATATATGTTAGGAATTCTCTTACGGGTGTGCTCAACACATTGTTTGGTATGAATGATTACTCAATTATATGGGTTGTTTTGTTTTGTTTTTTTTAAAGAATGATGTGGTACTTTATTGACTAGTATAGAGTAAGCATTTCTGGTTCAACCCAAACATCTCATTTGGTAACCAAAGAAATCAGCCAATCCCTGACCCTAACCCTCACTTTATCATCACGTTTTGAAAGAAACCTCTGAAATGTACAGGTATGGTCAATCTTGATTACTTCCAAAACAATTAAATCTAAAGGAAAAAATATAAACTTCCTTTAAAACTTCACACAAGTAGGAAGAAGAAGGCATAAATCTCATGTGTGTGAGAAATTACAGGCATTTCAAAAATAAATTTGATTTGAAATATAAGAAGCTATAGATCACGCTAAAAACAAGGGGAAATTAGAAAGTACTTATTAATTAAAAAGCATAGGTTGAAATACAAATCTTAGTTGCTTAGCTGACATGATAAATCAATGATTTTTTTTTTTACCCTCAACATAAAAACTACTATAGTTTCTATGGATTAAAAATATAGAAATAAAAAATCTCAAAAGTTCTTGAAAAATGGCAAGAACACACAAGTTAAAAATTAAAATTTTAAAACATAATCTAGCCCCCAAATATCTTACAAAATATATGCTCCTGGGCCATCGCCAGTCATCTTGACTTTTGTCTTCCATTGAACTTCAATGACTCAGGAGGAGACTGTGAGGCTGATGACTTTGCACAGCTCTGCTTCACTTAAATTTAATTCATGCATCAAGCCAAGAAATCACCCTTGTAACGCCGTTGTCTTCTTCAAGAATGAAGGGCAGATCATAGCAGCAACTACACGGTTACTTTCTTCTACCCTTAGTTCAGCAGTCCAGTGGAAACTTCAGTGTTGTATGTCTATCACCAACCTCTGTAAGCCTGATTACTCTCAATTCTCTAAGTAGTACTGTTCCTCCTTCCCCCTTGCCCTCGTTCCCTGCTCTACCTCCCTCCACCCCCAATGCCCTTGACAATCAAGTGACCAAGTTTTATAATATTTGCTTTAAGTAGCTACGCCGTGCAGTGGACAGAGTACTGAGCCTGATGTCAGAAAGACCGATCTTTCTGAGTTCAAATCCATCTTCAGACACATATAGCCAAGTGACCCTGGGCAAGTCATTTCACCTTGTTTGCCTCAGTTTCCTTATCTGTAAAATGAGCTGGAGAAGGAAATGGCAAACCACTCCTGTATCGTTGCAAAGAAAACCCCAAATGGGGCTCACAAAGAATCAGACATGACTAAACAGAAACAATAACCTATAAGACTGACCAATTAGATGAATCTGGCCTATGGACCATAACTTCTCCACCCCCTACCTCTTACTTTCACATCAAATGCTCTAAATCTGGTACCTTTCTTCTTTCCTCTGATACACTGTTCTAGAAACCACTCCCAGGGAGCTGATTTAATTATGCAAGCAGTTGTATCATCATTTTTCTTATCAGCAAATCAGCCCACCAGATAAGGGGCTAATGAACATCCATTTACATGCTGGTAGCTATTGATCCACTAGGAGTTTAATTTAGAATAAAACCTTTTATCTGTCAGTCCATCAATCAGAATCCCTGATTATCTGGCACAGGAACACTGCTTTAAAGGCTGCCTGAGGCGAACGCAGGATCCTAACAGGTCTTCAGAGTCATCAGAGCAGATTAAATGAAACTCAGCCTAGTTAGTATATGGTAGATTTTAGGAATTCTAATTTGAAATATGATCATCCAAATATGAATACTTCATCCTCTGACTATAATAGAGAAGTATATTTGACCTCTATGAGACAAAGTTCTGATGTAATACCAACTCACAATTATAGAGCACTTAGAGAGCTCTCCTAGTACTTTCCTTACAGAAACTCTGTGAACAAAGCAGTGCCCACATTTTATAGATGAAGAAACTAAGGTTCCTAGGAGTTAAGTGACTGGGCCATGGTCACCCAGCTAATGAAGCCGAGAATTAACCCAAATCTTTGTGAATTACTATAATAAAGAACCAAATCGCAAAGATGAAGACATCTCCATTCCTCCTGAGTCTACTGCCTTTTACTTCTTCAATATCTTTTCTATCATTTGGAAACTCACCTTAATCTTCTGGCCATTATTCTCTTTGAAAGACTAGGGGAAGGGGAAGGAAGCCGTCACTTATTAAATACCTACTGTATGCCAGGTGTTGTGTTCCTAACAGCCCAGTGAGAAAGGTGCTACTATTATCCCCATTTTACAGTTGAGAAAACTGAGGCAGAAGTTAAGTGACTTGCCCGGGGTCATACAGCTAGTGTGTGAATTCAAATTTGAACTTAGGTCTTTCTGATTCCCCGCCTAGTGCTCTGGCTGCAGTACACACACAAAGACAATAATCAGTCTGCCTCAGAAAGTCATACCACAGTATCAGACTGAAGAGACTGAACAGAAGATAAAAACATCCCCTCAGGCTTGGGCAGCTAGGTTTTTCAGTGGATTGTTCTCTGTCCCTGAAGTCAGAAAGACCTGAGTTCAAATCCAGTCCCAGACACTTACTAGCTTTGTGACCCTGGGCAAGTCACTTAACCCTGTTTGCCTCATCTGTAAAATGGGCTGGAGAAGGTAATGGCAGACTGTTCTAGTATCTTTGCCAAGAAAACCCCAAACGGGGGCACAAAGAGTCAGACACAACGGAACAGTAATAAAAATATGTATTTATTTTCTTGTTGTCTCCCCCATTGGTTTGTGAGCTCCCTGACGGCAAAGATGCCTTGCCCTCTCTGTATCCCCAGTGCTGGGCACACACAGTAGGCACTTAGTAATGTTTATCAACTGACTGAATGAAAGTTCCAGGAAAAGCCTGCCCAGTACTGCACTAGGTTTAAGCAGCAGCAAAGGTTAAAAGTTGGTACTATTTCACTCAGGAGGGCGAAGAAAGCTGGATCCTTTTTCAAATATACCAGCCAGGCAAGCAGATTCCAGACATCTTTTAAATCTACCATTTAGTAGCTAGTTAAGCTCATAGAGATCGGTGGAAGTCCTTTGGTATCAGGGACTCTACTCATGGATTCATCAGTTACTCTGGTTTTTTTCTGTCCACCTGTTTTCTCTCCTCCTCCTTGAGTCAGCCTCACCATAGAGAATCGATAAAACTTACCCTGAGGATGTGGCATGAGCATCTGGAAACGTTTTATATTATTTTTAGATTTATATTATTTTCCTGCCCTCCCCTTTGAATCAATCGGAGGATACTGTTTGCTCTTTGATTCATTCGTTTTCTCATCCAATATGTTTTACCGAACCCTTTATTCAAGCTGCTGTGTTGGGTTTGCTACTCAGTCAGGCACTGGGCCAGGTTCTGAAGATACAAAGAAAGGCAGAAGACTGTCGCTGTCCTCAAGAAGCTCACAGTCTAACGGGAGAGACAGCATGCAGTCATGTACAAACGATGCACAGGATGAACTGGAAATGATCAAGAGAGGGAAATCACTAGAATTAAGAGGGCTTGGGAAAGGCTTCTGTAAAAAGTGGGATTTTAGGTGGGACTCAGAAGAAACCAGAAAGTGGAGTTGAGAAGGGAGAGAATTCTAGGTAGGGGGGACAACCATGGGAAATGCCAGGACCTGGGAGATTCATAGAACAGCCAGGAGGAGACCAGTGTCACTGGACTGAAGCATATGTGGTGGGATATAAGAAGACTGGAAGGGGCTGAGGGGGAGGAGGGAGCTGGACCCCAAACAGAGGATTTTATATTTGATCCCATTGGAATTTATTGAATATGGAAATGATGTGGTTAGACATAAGAAGAAAACAAAATTTTCTTAATTTCATGAGAAAGATGGTTTACCATGCAAGTACTTTTTAGAACTTTCAAATATTATATATTCATATTGAATTATATTATTAAAGATGTTATAATATTAAAGATGCTATTCTTGATGTTTTTTGTAATTCCATTCAAAGCTAGGTCCTTTAAGGAGAGCCTGGAGAAAATTGTGGCTTGCTGTCATGTGTGTAGACATATCCTACTCTTGAGATTATGATGAAGTTTCTTAGAATCTTAGAGGTGGGAGAGACTTCTGAGTTTACCTTGTCTTTAACCCAGACCTGAACAGAAATCAGTTCCCCTCAACTAGTGGTCAGTTAGTCTCTGCTTATAAAAAAAGATGATGTAAACAGGGATTCACTACCCACCGTACCACAGTGTGATTCTTATCTCATTCACCGCCAAGGAGTGAAAGTAAAAAAAGGATGAAGGGAAAGACATATGGCTCTTCTTGTGTGTAAATTCAGTTGTACTTCCTGCCTTCTGCCATTCTGGCTTTTTGGTCAACAAGAAGACTCCTTGTCACCGCTCAGCACTTTTACCCCCATGACTCCCCAATTACTTATGGTTGGGAGAAAGCTCACACAGCTTCTACATACTGGATTAGCACCATGCAGGGGATATTTAGCATGCTTTATAATCTACTAGCGTGTTCTAAGGAGTGGGCCTTCATTGGTCAAGTCTCTCCCTTACACAGAAAGGAAAGGTCTTATTGGGAATGGTGCTGACAAGTCAAAAGAACACCGGTAGATACAATGAAAAAAGAGATTTTTCTGCAGGGCAAAAAAACTAATTAGGAAAAGATTAATTAGACTTGGATTAGGTCATTAATCTTGTGGAAAGCCAACTATATCGCACCATGCAGGTGGTCACAGAACTGCACATACTTCACTGCCATCTCCATGAAAAGAGGAAGATTACCGCAGAGCAGATCACGATTCAGTCAGAAACACCCTGGCCCCTCTAGCTAAGGATGAGGGCTTGGAGTGGTAAAGTTAGTCAGAAATTCCTGGAATATTCCCTCAGTGGGTTTGGGGTGGAGGGCAGGGAAGTGTTGGCCACTCAGACAAGGGCAGAATCTTTACAGAGGCCACTTCATGCCTAGAAATCTGTCTAGAAGAGAACCAGGGGCCTAGATCATGGTGTTTAATAAAGGAAATCTAAGAAATAAGAAAAGAAACCATAGTTAAGGATATAGGATAAGGATTAAGATATGGTGGCATCAGTTTTACTGTTACTCAGGATGTAGACCCTGTACTGCTGGTGACTCAGTTTTCATGCAATATATTTCATGGGCTGTGGACTATTCTGATGTGCAAATTCTGCCCATACCCACTGAGATGTCTGTTGATTTACACTGCATGCTGTTAGTGGGACTGAAATATCTCCTCTAGCTTTCACTCTAGTACAGGAATAAAAAGGATACATACAATAAAACAGAATATGAAAAGTGCTATATGAGAAATAAAAAAAATTGCTATGGGAATTTCAATATGAACTATACTTTTAGTTTAATGACCAAAATATATTAAATTGTTAAAATTAATTGGTGTTTTATTAAATTTTAAAATATTTTATGGGGTTTTAAAATTTTTTTATTCTTTTAGGTTAGAAAATTTGTGAAATGAACCTTTACAAAGTAAGGGATGTGTGCTTCTGTAATTCCAACGAACCCATTATTTTCACTGTAACATACTTTGGTTGATTTTTAAGGATTTCTCCTTTTTGTGTTAATATTTTCACCCAATTCTCTTCTATTTGTCCTTTTTAAAAATTGTGTTCTAAATGTAAAAATATATTTTCCATATCTTGTTCTGCTCACTTGTGTCCCTAAGGTCTATATCCTGGTGCTTTTAAATGTTAGGGAGTTCTTTTCTAGTTTCTCCTGCTTTTTTTTTTTTTAGGTCATTTTCTTCATTAAATCTAAGAAGAAGCTATTTAGTTTATATTTAATATTTTTCCAACTGAAAAAAATCCATAAATTGATGATTAAATGCCCTATGTACACTGTTTTCTCATCTGCTGTTATACTACCATGAAATTCTCTAGCTATTGCTTGATTACCTGAGAATTAAAATTAATTTATCTTCATTTTTATCATGGAGACCATTTTTATCATGATGTCAAACTCAAATAGAAATGGGTACCGCTGATCTTAGGTAAAGATCCCTGCAGGTCACATACTGATTTAATTTTAAAATGCAATATTTTCTATGTTCTATTGTATTTTTATTTATTTTGTTAACTATTTCCCAATTACATTTTTTATCTAGTGGGGAAGAGCACTCAGGAGTGTTGTGAGCTGAACATAGCCTACAGGCAGAGAGTTTAATGCCCCTTATTTAGTGAATTTCTGCAGTCTTGATCTATTATACTGATTTTTGGTTTCTGTCTTACAGTTTCATTGCTTTGATTTTGTGCTTCATTTTCCCCCAAAGCCTCAAAGAGTAATAGAACGAGTCCATCAAAAAGGGTTTCAATATTAAAGTATTAGTTGTTTGTATTTCTTGAAAGATCCTTTTTTCCCCTTTCAGGTGTGAATCTGGTTATACTGGACAGCACTGTGAAAAGACAGACTTTAGTATTCTCTACGTGGTTCCAAGTAGACAAAAACTTACCCACGTCCTTATTGCGGCCATTATTGGAGCTGTACAGATCGCCATTATCGTGGCAATTGTCATGTGCATAACCAGGTAGGTAATGATGTCAAACACTTTAACTTGACCTTAGAGGTTGGTGGCAGAGTGGGCACAATTTATTTCCTTCCTCCCTCATTTTTTTCCATGCTGCTTTTGAGTTCAGTTCATTGTTAAACCTGCACACTCTCTGTGTGATGCAAGTCACAGAATCTGACCAGACCAAGTAAATGTTATAGGTCTGAGGTTCTTTTTATTTTTTAAAATAATATATTATTTCCCCCTCCCCCGATGACATATAAAAATAATTTTTAACATTTGAGGGATTTTTTTAGGTTTTGAGTTACAAATTCTATCTCTCGCTTCCTCATCTCCCCCCTCCCAGAGATGGTAAGGAATCTAATATAGGTTATGCATGTACAATCGTGTAAATCATATTTACATATTAATCATTCTTCTTTGTGGAAAAAAACTTGAACAACAAAAAAGAAAGGAAGTGAAAAATAGTATGCTTCAGTCTGCGTTCAGACTCAAACCAATCCTTTCTCTGGATTTGGAGAGCAAGTTTTATCATGAGTCCTTTGGGATTGTCTTGAACCATTATACTGAGAACAGCTAATGTTATTCATTGTACAATACTGCAGTTACTGAGTACAGTGTTCTCCTGGTTCTGCTCACTTTGCTCTGCATCAGTTCATATAAGTCTTTCCAGGTTTTTCTGAGAGCATCCTACTCATCATTTTTTACAGCACAAAGTATTCCATCACAATCATATACCACACCTTGTTCAGCCATCCCCCAATGGATGGGCATCCTTTCAGTTTCCAATTCTTGCTACCACAAAAGGAGCTGCTATAAATATTTTTGTACAAGTAGATCTTTTTCTCTTTCTTTAAGATCTCTTTGGCATACAGAAGGACTATTGCAGGATCAAAGGGTATGCACAGTTTTATAGCCCTTTGGGCATTGTTCCAAATTGCCCTTCAGAATATAAACCTCAGGTTCTTGAATAACAAGAAAGTCAGGTCCAGTTCTGGTTTACATACTCATCTTTGAACCAGGATATGTAGGAAGATTCTGAGGCCAGGTTCCCTAGGTTAGTTCTATGAATTTCCCCTAGAGATTGTTGGTCCGTAGAGTTAGAGCTGGGAAAGATCTTGGACACCGTGGAGCCCAACACCCTCATTTAATAGATAAACTGAGATTGAGAGAAAGTAGGTGACTTGCCCAGGGTAACACAGCTAGTTAGCACCTCAGGGTAGTACATACACCCAGGCTTTCTGACTTCAAGGTCAATAACACTCTACCCTCTCCCTACATAGTCCCATTTGAGTACAGCCAGGGCTATAGATGCTTCTGTCCTGCAGACCAGCACTCTCACGTTCAATGGTTCCCAGAAAGCTGGGGACCTTAAAATAGAGCGCCATCTTTCACCACCGTGTTGAGAGACAAGACTAGAGAAGGACAGAGCTACAGAACAATGACTTACATCTGCGTGGAGAGCAGTAGCCTTACAGCCTCCTTACAGAATTTGTTTTTAGCTCTTTTTAGGTGAATATTATCATATGCCCTAAGACTGATTATCTTTTAAGTGGAGATAATAAAAAATGGGATAATAATGGCACCTACCTCCCAGGGTTGAGATAGTAATTACTTTACAAAGACAGTTTATAATGCTAGCTATTACTACTGTTGTTTTTATTATCAATATTTCAGAAAGGACATGGAACACCTGGAATGTGTTCAGAGGAGGGAGACCAGCCAAGTCAGGAGACAATCTTTTGAAAGGCCTTGGGGACATAACATCTGTCTTCAGATATTCGAAGGGCTGCTTTGCTTGATCTCAGAAGGCATGGCTTGATAGAAGTTACAGAGAGGCAGACGTGAGCTCATGATAGGGAAAAACTTCCTAAGCATTAGAGCTGATCCAAAGTGGATGGGAGAGAGTGGACAGGCTCTGAGTGGAAGCTGCATGTGGAAAAGCAGACTGGCGCTTCAGATATAGATTAGGGGATCTCTTCCAGCTCCAACATGCTGTGATTTTATTTGTTATCAAACGAAGAAAGGAAGACACATGAGGAGCATGGTAGGAAGGGAATAAGCATTTATGTAGTGTGTATTATGTGTCAGGCACTTGTTCCTCACAATAACCCTACCAGGTAGGTGTTACTGTCCCCATGTTATAGACTGGGAAACTGAGGCAAACAGAGGTTAAGGGACTTGCCCAGGATCACACAGCTAGTAAGCATCTGAGGCTAGATTTGAACTTAGGTCTTCTTTTGCTAGGCTCAGCGCTGTGTCTGTTACACAACTAGTTACCGCGGTCATATGGGGCTAAACAAATGTATTTGGTATTAATTGCATAGCCAGTTTGGCCTGTGGACATCAGAATCTCATATTGTAAGTAAATGATAGGACTTGTTTTGGACCAGAACTTAGTTGAAGGTGAGCAGGGAATTCTACTCAGGATAAAATGGAAAAGTGTCAGCTTCCACACAGTACTGAACCTGAAAAGAGTCAAGGCAAATTTGGTTTAAATTGGTTCTAGTGTTACATAACATGGACTCCTTCTTTCCTTCCTCCCTCACTCTTCCCCTATTTTTGTTCCATTTCGTTTAAGTATCCCCTAATTTGAGTAATAGAATTTAGCCAACACAATTGGAAGACCAAGTAAATGGAGGCAGGCTTTGATTGCAGGTGACAAATTCTGTCACTCCTCACTTCTTCCTGGGGGTTAGCCTACCTTCACAGAACAATCAAATGCTTCACGTTCTTCTTCTTCTTCTTCTTTATTTCAATCAGTCAGGAAACATGTATTAAGTGCCTACTATCCGCCAGGGACTATGGTAAGCTATGGCAAGCAAAAGACAGTCCCCACCCTTTATGATAAAGACTGCCAAACATTTCCATCAAAGATGTTTGTAAATAAAAATGTTTTCCTGCCCTGTTTGGACAGTTACATGGTTTTTTACAATGAAGAAATTATTGCCTGCACTCAAGACAATAAGCTGATTTATCTCTAAAGGAGAACGTTTCTGTCATCTAAACCAGTAGTTCCCCATCTGGTGTGTGTGTGTGTGTGTGTGTGTGTGTGTGTGTGTGTGTGTATGGATGGATGGATGTGTGTGTGTGTGTGTGTGTGTATGGATGGATGTGTGTGTGTGCATGTGTGTGTGTGTGTATGGATGGATGTGTGTGTGTGAGCGCACGTATGCATATATATATATACACATATGTGTGTGTCTGTATCTATACATATAGATACAGACACACACATATATTTTTCCAGGACAAGGAGTACAGGGAATATTTGGTTAAGGCTTCCCACCCCCATGCAAAAAAAATAAAACTCACTCTATTGAGATTAATGTCTTTATTTTACTTCTTATGTACGTATGCATAGTAAACTCTAGAATTTATTTCCTTTCATATTGAACAGGGAGGGGGTACAGGAAGGGGAGAAAATAGAATACGCATTTTTATTAGCTCCGACTACATGTCTGGCATTGTGCTAAGTGCTCTATACAAATCTTATCTCATTAGAACCTCCAAATAACTGTGTGAAGTAGGTTCTATTATTATCCCTATTTTATAGTTGAGGAATCTGAGAGTAACTGATTTGCTCAGGGTCACACAGTGTCTTAGGTTGGATTTGAACTCAGTTTTTCCTGACTCCAGGCTTAGTACACATGTATGGTGATCTCTAGAATTTATTTCTTTTCATGTTGAATAGGAGGTAGTGAAAGGTTTACTAAAAGTCAAAAAAAGGCTGTGAACCCCAATCTAAACATTGCCATAGGACGTTAATTCCTGTTGCCCTCCTCATCATTGTCACACTGTATATTTATATAACTTGCTACAGTTCACAAAGTACCTTCATATTAGGAGGCAACCTGTGGAGGAAGGAGCCCTGACCTGGGAATCTGAGGACCTCAGGTCTTACCTGTGACCACATGACCTCAAAACTCCAGTTGTCTCTTCTGGAAAAAAAGAAAAAAAAGAGGAGGACTGAATCAGTTATCTCTTAGGTCCTTTTTTGACTCTGACCTTCCTAGGATTCTGTTCCTATGATTTGATTCCCACAAGAACACTATGAAGTGTGCAGCACAGGTTTTCATACCTTATTTGTGCAGAGGAGGAAACTGAGGCTCCATTACTTACCAATGGCAGGGCCAGTATTGACACAGATCTTTTGACTCCAAGTCCAGGGCTATTTCTACATTCAACATTGTCTCAAAGAGATAGAGAGAGAGAAAGAGGGGGAGAGAGAGAGAGAGAGAGAGAGAGAGAGAGAGAGAGAGAGAGAGAGAGAGAAGAAGAAGAAGAAGGGAGGGAGGGAGGGAGAGAGAGAGAAGGAGGGAGGGAGAGACAGGGCAGCAATACCCTTCTTATCTAGAAGTAAGCCTCCTGTTAACTCCAACCATCTGGCTGAACCAGGGATGGGCAAAATGATAAACTTAGAAGCAGACTGGGATGCCTTTATTCCTTAGAAGACGCAGGCGTCCTCAGCCCGGATGAGCATTTGTAAAATAAAACAGTGAGATTATAATCTGGAACACGGTGCTACAACAAGAAGTGACACCTGCTAGCAGGAGGCGAAGATGGGGGGAACGCTCTGCTTTAAGCACAGCAACGTGAGAGCGTAAGCGTGCAAGGGACATGGGCTGAACCAGAGCACAATGTACCCTCTGCATGCGTAAGAACATGAGTGTAATGACTATTCTAATTTACGTGACAGTAGTAAGGGTGTCACTTGACCACAATATATAGCACAAAATATAGCATAATAATACATATTTATTTCTAATTAATTAATTAGTTTTAAATTATTTTTTTAAAAACTTGAGTTCCAATTCTCTCCCTCGTTCCAGCCTTTCCCCACCTATTGAGAAGGCAAGCAATGTGGAACCCAAATAACGGATATTTATAGGGAACACCTGATTACATAAGCTTGACAATCATCTGAGCCATCACTCATTTTACAGGAGAAAGAACTGAGGCCCACAGAGGTCAAAGTCATACAGGTACTAAGGGTCAGAGATGACTTTGAGCTTCAGTTCTCTAAATTGAATACTCTTTCTACTTTACCATGCTTTCTTCCATAGTCATTAAGAAAAGGCTAAATGAAGTGCAGTATACTCTATTTAAGGAAATAGGGAAGGAAATAATACAGTTGAAAATTATTTCTGTCCAAAAAATGGAACTCACAACAGTCATGTTTGAATCTTCAATGAGGCATCAATAGGAACTGATATTAATAGTGCTTTAAGGTTTGAGCCTCCTAATAACCCTGTGATAGAGTTAACATAGGTTTTATTGGCCCCATGCTGCAGGTGGTAAAACTAGAGGCTCAGACAGGCTAAGGGACTTTTCCCGGAGGAAGGATTCAAGCTCAAGGATGCTCCTAAATCTAAGCCTGGCACTCTTCTGGGTTCATTACATTGCCTCCCAGAAGAAAGCTGTCGTATAATCTCAAGCCAATAATGTGCAGCGACTACGTATTATAATAACCAGCTCATGAAAGGCCATCCCAAGGATACAGCTGCTGAGAGCACAATGGCAGGGAAAGGAGCTGTAGCTTTTGCCATCAGTCTCCTTAGACATCCACAGGTAAATGTAAAGGTGATGCTGGACTTGAACTTGACTGTTGGCCTCAGGTCTGGAGAGGGAGGGTGTGGTGCCCATGACACACTTATAAATTTAACATTATTAACATTTTCTCCATCACTTTCTTAAAGTCTAGAAAATAACAAAACATTACCTCAAACCTGGATCTGTGGTGCTTTTTCTTTTTTATTATTTCTGAGGTATGAATGCTCACACTGAGAATTTACCAGTTCTCTCTCATGAACAGGTAGAAGTTGACTCCAGCACATGTATGTCTGCTTTGCAAGTATTTAGATTTCTGCTTCTCTAAAGAAGGCATCAAGTTTGCTTTGAGAAAAAGAATGGCTCCCAAGAACCTTTGGAGCAGTGACCCCTTTCCCCCTTTCCCCTTCAGGCTTCTTCCTCCAAGGCTAATAATCCTCCCAGTATGGCTATCTATGTGGGGAGTTAGCTAGAGGGACGTGGCCTGGAGGACTAAGGGTTAGCATAGTCCCAGGATCTCAGTGTCCGAAGGAATCTCAGAGTCTAGCCAATCCAATTTGAATGGGAAACAAATCAACACATTAGACTTTATAGTCCTTGAAGGCCGGGATTTTCTTTTATTTCTTTTATATCTGCAGTGCTTTGACAGAATGCCTGGCACATAGTAGGCACTCAATATATGTTTGTTGATTGATTGTTTGACCTCTTCAACATCTCCAACAGGATTTCATCCAGGCTTTGGTGAAAGACTTCTAGAGAGGAGAGCCCACTCTCTCTCAAGCAGCACACCTCATTTTTGATTGCACTTCGTTTTCAGGAAGTTTCCAATTAAATCAGAGATCCTTAACCTCCTTTTGTGACTTGGGCCCCTTTGGTAGTCTGGTGAAACCTATGTACCCCTTTTCAGAATAATGTTTTTAAGTGTTTATAAAATAAAATACATAGGATTACAAAAAAACCCAATTACTCTGAAATTAATATCTAATGTTAAAAAAAAAAAGTTCATGACAACAAGTTCATGCCTTATGAAGAACTGAAATCTGCCTTTCTTTAGCTTCTAGTCACTGCTTCTAGTTTTGCTTTTTCGGGCCAGTCAAAACAGACCAAATTTCTCTCATACCTAACAGCACTTCAAATACATGAAGACAGTGAGGATGGATGGATAGATAGATAGATAGACAGACAGACAGACAGACAGACAGACAGATAGATAGATAGAAAGCAGACAGACAGATGGACAGACAGATAGATAATAGATAGATAGATAGATAGATAGATAGATAGATAGATAGATAGATAGATAGATCTTTCTCCCCTAAGTCTTTTCTTCTCTGGATGAAATATCCCTATTACCTTTGACTCAGCTCTTATGGGGCATGATCTTGAGACCTCCACAGCATCCTGGTTTTCCTCCTATGGATGTTCTTCAGCTGATTAGTGCCCTACCTAAAATGGGGCCAGAACTGACTATGGTACTCTAGATCTGGTCAGAGGATTAAATCAGGGTATGAATGAAAGATTTGGCATCAGAGGACTTCCCTAGGTTCAACATGGAAGTTCATTGCACCACTGGACTTCTCAAGTTGGAAGCACCCTCTGGGTCTGTGGTATCTCCCTGTTATCAATTGCTTTCCTTCTAGAACCTCGGTTTTAAGAAGGATGACCAGGCCAACTATTTCTTCCTTCTTCAGACTGCACTCTTGACTCTCTCTACTATGCCCACAGTCATTGCTTAATAAATCTTCATGGACTTGTTTAAATTCTAACTCTCCTATGTACAACTTGCACAAACTTGAGTAACCTACTTGACCTTCTGGGCCTCAATTTCCTCTGCTGTAAAAATAAGAGAATTGTGCTAGATCAGAGATTTTTAACCTATGGGACGGCGAATCTTTTGATAACTTCATTTCAGTATAATTGACTTCTTTTGTAATTCTATTTTGTGCATCTTAAAATACTATTTTGAAACCCTCACTATCATGGTTCTCCTCCCTTTGATGTTTTTCAGCTTATTCTTTCTCAAGTGTGGCCACAGCTGACCACAATACTCCAAACCTGGTCTGAAACTTAAAGCCAAACAAATAAAGAACCCTAAAATGAAAAAATGAAAGTTTTACAGGGAAAACAAAAAGTAAATAATTTTTCTGAGAAGGGGTCTATAGGTTTCCCCAGACTGCCAAAAGGGTTCATGATACAGTGTGGGTTAAGAACTCCCTTTGCTAGATAATTTCTAAGGTCCCTCCCAGTCCTAAATCTTATAACTGTATGAAAGCTGCTGGAATCCAAAAAAGGGGCATTAGAGGGTACAGAATTTGCTCTCCTTTTTTTGTGTGAGAGAGGAGAAAGCATGGAAATTGTTCTGGCATGCTCAGCAGGAAAGTTGAGAGACCAGAAATACAATCCTACTTACAGGCCTAGACATGCTAGCAAGTGGGAAACTCCTAGGCTTCCAAGAGACAAGTTCCAGGAAAAGGGAGGAGACAGACAGCAAGGTAAACAAGGACTGTTGGAGAGTGTCAGTCAGGGCTAGTAACGTACACCATCTTGCCCCTACAGTGAAGGTATTGCTATCCCCTGGAACCTAGGAACTGCAATTTAGTTTCCTTAGGATGCTGCTGCTTTCTCCAGGTAAAGGTGAAAGCAGAAATGATTATCTCGATCTTTACAGGTCACCTTCCTTGACTTGTATGGGCACCTACTCACCTATATATTGCTTTTTTAAATAATATTTTATTTTTGCCCTGTTACGTATAAAGACAATTTTTAATATTCATTTAAAAATATTCTCTCACCCTCTCTCACTTTCCCACTCCCTGAGACAGTAAGCAATTTGATATAGGTCATACATGTTCAATCATATAAAACATTACCAATTTTTGCCCCCACGTATTACTTTTCATGACCCTTGGTGAGTAAAGCAAATCTATACAACTATTAGAAAGCTTGACCCCAGTGGAAAGTGTTCTCTTGTTTGTCAAATTTTCCCAGAGTCCTTTGTTTGGATCTCTAATTTGCTCCCATCAAACTTCTCTACCTTGCATTATAATATTCTCTGAATATGAGAGGCAGAATGGAGTAATAGTTAGGGAACCAGCCTTGGAATCAAGATAACCTGGGCTTAAGTTCTGCCTTGGAGAGACACTGGCTATTTGCTCTTAGCTTGTCACTTCCTATCCCTCCATGCCCCCAGGTAACTCTTTAAAAGGATTATACGTCACAAAACATTCATTAATCTTCATTAGTAGACAGCGTTTCCACACCAAGAGATCCCTATACCAATTCATTGTTGGTGGAATTATAAAATGATCCAACCATTTTGGAGAGCAATCTGCAGTTATGCCCAAAGTTATTAAATTACCTATAGCCTTCGACCCAGCAGTATCACTACTTAGGGTATTTCTGAAGATGATTAGGGAAAAAGGAAAGACTCTATATGTTCTGAAATGTTTGTAGCAGCTCTCTTTGTGGCAGCAAAAAACTGGAAACTGTCGGGATGCCCATCAGTTGGGGAGTGGCTGAACAGGATGTGGTATGTGATTCTGATGGAATGCTACTGTGCTATAGGAAATGATGAGCTCAGTGATCTTAGAAAAAAACATGGCAAGATTTGCACAAAACAATGAAGTGTGAAATGAGCAGAACCAAGGTAACATTGTGTACAGTAACAGCAATATTGTCTGAAGAACAATTTTGAGCAAATAAGTTATTTTGTTTATTATAATACCCAAATTAACTATAAAGGACATATGAAGAAAGACGTTATCTGCATCCAGAGAAAGAACTGATAAATGTATAGAACACTTTAACACCCACACACATATAAAGGTATATATACCTATTTGTATCTAGTGGTAGTGATCCCTAGGGTGGGGAGAGAGGGGAAGGAGAGAGAAGATAAAAAGAAATTTACATAATAACAAATTGTACATAACAGATTTGCAATTTCATGTGCAATCATCTTTTTTTATTATACTAAGTTATAGAAATGTTTGTTTTGTTCCACAAATTAAAAATAAAATTTAAAAAATGAAACCCAAACCTGAACAAAAAAAAAATCTCCTTCCATAGCCATATTCTGGTCTCATCCCACCATGCTTCCTTGCACCAAGCCAGTGCTTTGCAAATGCATTTTGTTCCTCATAATTTGTACATTTGTATATAGACATCTTAGGCACTGGGTTTAGTGCCAACTCCATTCTTACATTTCATGTCCTGTGAAAATCTGGGCATCTCTATCAACTCTTAATAGCATTTCTCCATGGTAATAAGCTTGGTAGATACTCAGTTGGTGTTTTCCCTCCTTTTTCATTTTTGATTCAATTTGCAAGACTCCAGGTCTGCATTCTTATCTGCCCTTGCTATGGTGGTAGATGCCATCTTTGGCCAACAGCCTAGTGGTAGATGCCATCTTTGACCAACAGTCTATCATTCTTTTTTTTGTTGTTATTTTTGAGCCATAGTCAAGAAATAATGCCAACAGCACAGTTTATATGGTGCTTTAAGGTTTACAAAACATTTTACATGCATCATCTCACTTTACCCTCACCCTGGGTGATAGGTGCTATTATTATATCCATTTTACAGTTGAAGAAACTGAGGCATCAGAGGTTAAGGGACTTGCCCAAGGTCACAAAACTAGTAACGGCTTGAGGTAGAATTTGAACTTAATTGTTCCTGACTCTAAGCCCAGCACTCTATCTGCTGTGTTACCTGCCAAATCCTATCTTCAGACACTATCTTTGTGAGACACTATCATTTCACTTTTCAATTTTGCCTTTCTCTCTTCTTAAGCTTTGCCTTTTATTGGTTTCAGTGCTGGAAAACACCACCTGCGCCCCTAAGGTCTTCATTTCCCTGATCAAGACTTAATAGTATTTAGTAATACTGGCAATGTGATTTATGTTACCAGAAATGAATAATAGTCATCCAGTTTGACAGGTCGGGAAAGTTCCCTGGCAGCTCCTAGATACATGCCCCACCAAAAAAACCCCGAAACAATAAAACAAAAACAAAAAACCCAGCAGACCTCTCTGTTATCATCAAATAGCTGTGTCAGTAAGCATGGGCAGGAACTCACCAATCGCCACTCTTGCTCCTTTTACTCTTAATGGATTATGTTTTACTTGATTGTACCTGAAGGTCAATACCATCGTTCCTAGGAGTACAATCAGCAAAGATTCCAGCTCCCTCTCACAAGGAACCTTATATCTGTTACTTTGCTATTAAGGGTTCATTGGTCATTCTTTCCTTTCTCCTCTGTTACATTCTTTTGCCTTCCAACGTTCTGACTCTGGTCAGAATTTCCCTCTGCTTCTTCAGATCTTTTTTCTTCTTTGTTTTCAAGTGGAAAGCCTTCTTTAGTTTTTGAAAGGGAACCTCTCGACCTTCTTGATAACCTATAGAATGAGAAGACATTTGAGAGAGACCAGCTCGGACTCTGAGCCTAGATAACAGTCCCAGTCTTTGCTTGTCTATTTTACTGAAAGTATATATGGTTCAGTGCTTAGCATTCTTTTGTTTTTTTTTTTTTAAATTAACTTTTTTCAAGGAACAGAAATACATGTTCTCTCCTTCAAACCTTACCCACCCACTAAAAGACAAATATGTATATTTGAACAAAACAAACACCCAGAGTGCTTAGCATTCTTGCTAGTAGCTTCCCTAGAGAGCTACTGTGGCAAAGTGCCCTTCTTCACTTATTTTGTATAATCACGGATCTGGGTGAGGAAGTCTTCATTTTGTGGGATTTGATGCACTGAGCAAAATATCATCCGTAAATAAGAGCTTCGGGAGAACCTCACCATCTATAGGGCATCCTTCTGTGTGGCCCTTCTCAAGGACAGCCTCCATGAGCATAGTAAGCATCTTTGCTGAGCATAACTTTTTGTTTTATGTCTCACTTTCCCTTAATGATCAGAGACTTCTTCAACAGAAATATCCCAGTGGTTCCATTTATCAAAAAAATCTCAGCATTTATGTATGAAGGACTCTTTCTTTGTTGCAGGAATTTTTAAAGTTGTAGTTTGCTCTGAGTTGGATGCTTTATTTTATTCAAATTTTGTTTTCCTTTTCAGTTCCGCATTCTCTCCCTCCTGCCACCCCGCATCCATTGAGAAAGCAAAAAATATGATGCCCATTATAAAGTCATGCAAAACATATTTTCCAATTATCTATGTTCCCCCAAAGTAAGAAAAATTTAAAAAAAGAAAAATATGCTTCCATCTGTGCTCTAAGTCCATCAGTTCTCTTTCTGTAGGTGGATAACATCATTTGTTTTTGTAATCAACATACCTTTCAGTCAATTGTGCAACTCCAAAGATGTGTTCAGATGCAGAGAATCATCAATAAAACCTATTTATTTCTTCCTCATATCTTCATTTTGAAGATATAGAGTATTCTTAGAAAGATTTGAGAAATACGCAAAGTAGGCATGTGGATCTGTAGTTAAATGATATTCTCTTGGTATCCTTTTTTGAGCATTAATACTACCTGGGTTTTTCCTGTTCTTTTATTAGTTTTTCCTCCTTAAAATATCTTGAATAACAATCCCTCAAGGCTTTCAAGATTTGAGCATGAAATGGATCACCTCTTCAAAATTACCAACTTTGATTAAAGCCCCCTAATGAGGGGAACCCACCTGTCAAGGCAGCACTTCCCACCTTTAAATATCTCAAATTATTTGAAAATTTACCCTAAATCAGAGGTCCTTAACTTCTTCTACATTATGGGTCCCTTTCCCAGTCTGGTGAAACCTCTGGATACCTTGTCAGAACAACATTTTTAAATGCATGACATAAAATACAAAGGATTATAAAGGAAACCAAAAATATTAACAAAAGACTTCCTTGGTATCTATGTAGTTTGGTTTGGCTGCTCTTCCCCCAAATGGAAAGTAGCTATACTTCAGGAGATACTGCAAATAAAATAGAAACATAATTTAGAAATCAGAAAACAAGGATATAAAAAGCATTTAGAAGTTTGAATGATATAAAAGAAATGGGAAAAAATGAAGTTAGACAATGACCTGAGCTAAACTCCACTGTGCCCGAAGGATTCATGACAGTGTGCCTTGTTTCTGGACTGGAGCAATCTGATGACATGAGATGCAGTTGACTGGGTAGGATATGCCAGAAACGTAGTCCACGCTTGTCTTTAGATCTGGGCATACACTTCCTTCCATCTGAATTTCCTATCTTCTGCCACCTGAGTATGGACTGTAGTACCAGCATTTCCTGCTCAGCAAATTGTATTCCACACTATCTCAGCTCAGCTTTCCAGTCATGGCAGCTAAGAAATAAATACCCCAGGGTTTTTGTTTCCATGACATTTCCCTAGAATGTCTTCCATTTTTTCCCAAGGGGTTCTTCCTTTCCTAGGTTTGGGTCTTTTGAGACCATCTTGGTATCCTGGTGTGAGATCCCATAGAATTCTGACATCCTGGGGCTTTCTTCCTATGAGAAAACATTCTCTCACCTCACTATGTTGGCTGCTTGAAGTCTTGCTGGGGAGATCCCGTTAAGGACTGACCTATGTCTATTAGTATCCCAGTGAACGTAGGTCAAAGGCTATAAGCAGCTTATACAGTTGTCTCTTCTATATCACAGGGGCCTAGGGTGTGGTGCTCCCAAGATCTGGAAAATCCCCATAAGATTTCTGGCTCTCCCTTCATACTGGAGAAGTTTGAATTATCATGGTATTAAAAGATAACTTATGTTGATATTATACAATACCATACTCATATTTCATGCATTTCTGAGTTTCTAAAATAAAGAGAGAGAGAGAGAGAAAGAGAGAGACAGAAAGACAGAGAGAGAGAGAGAAACCACAATGGGGAAAGTCACAGTGTGGAAGGTACAACTGTGTATTCTTCTTGAATTGTAACTTACATAGACATTACATTGCACGTTGACCTGCATTTTCAGCATGCAGATATATAGATGCCCTTGGCTGTCTCCGGTTTTGGTCATCCTGTATGCATTTTTTTCTTTCTCTGTTCCTGCCTCTCACTCATAAGTCCATTATTCATAGTTCTCTTGTTAATTAATTCAGAAGATTTTATAGTGTATCATTCCCCCTGTAGCCTTGCGCCCCCCCTCCCCCCCAATACAAATAGTTTTGTGCATATACTCAAATGGTCTGGCTAAGCCTAGATCCTGGTTTGGCAGTTCAGACTCTGTGACTTGACTCCAGCTTTACTGCCATCAGAATTCACTTCTTCTGAGATTAGAAATCTCCCAGGATGGTTGGAAGGGTCCTGAAATAGGAGCGTTTAATTTTATTAAGAACATGAAATATCAGTACTGGAAAGGATCTTTGAGATGATCTAGTTCAACACTCCCATTTTACAAACTAGGAAACTAAGACCCCTAGAAATCAAATGACTTACCCAAAAATACATAGCTACTAGTCTTTTCTGAGCATTACAGTTAATTGAGGTCTTACTGTCATGGCAGGCCAGTCATCCCATCCAAAGACAGTGTGGTGTGATCAAGAACACACTACAAAAGAACTTTATTCTTGTTTTTGCTCTCAGCCCCTTGTCAGCTGTGTGATCTTTGGCAGGTTGCTTAACCTCTCTTAACCTCAGGTTCCTCATCTGAAAAAATATAATACTTGTCTTCCATAGCAAATATATTTGCTGTGTATGAAAGCATAATGCACATGCAAGGCATTGTGAAGAAAGCACCTTAGAAACCTTAATGTACTACTGGAATGTAAGCAGCACTCAAGAAATGGTTTATTTACGTCTTTTGAGGTTTTTTACATAAGTTAATTTCTCAATCCGGGTGTCCTAAAAGTCTTAGGGATATTTTAAACCCTCATACCCTACTCTTGCTAAGTGGCACAGTGGATAGAGTGCTAGACCTGAAGTAAGGAAGACTCCCAACTTCCTGAGTTCAAATCCAGCCTTGAACACTTACTGGCTGTGTGAACCTGGGCAAGTCATTTCACCCTGTTTCCTTGAGTTTTCTCATCTGTAAAATGAGCCAGAGAAGGCAATGGCAAATTACTTCAGTATCTGTGCCAAGAAAACCCCAAATGGCGTCACAAAGTGTTGGACACAACTGAAACTATTTTACAACAAAGCACCCAGTATTCTACATCACTATGGATTTTTACTGCTGAAGAAAAAATGTGCCATACCCCTCTGCTCCCAACTCTACGGAATGAATGGACTCTAGTCATCCTGATGCCCTCTGTTACCCTGAACAGCACATCATTTCCCCCCTTTCCCCTCACACACACTATTATACATATATGTAGATATATATATATACACATACATATACATGTATATGTCTTTGTGTATGAAATTAGGGTATCTTGGAAAACTTTTCTAATATGCCAAATGCAATAATGACTTTCTTTTCTCTTTTTTTAAAAAAAACAGAAAATGCCCTAAAAACCACAGAGGACGTCGGCAGAAGCAAAACCTAGGCCATTTTACGTCAGACACGTCGTCCCGAATGGTTTAACTCGATGACTTTTATATGTACACCAACCATGTGATAAACATTTGATTATGTCTTTTTTTAAAGAATAGAAATATTTATTTCAGAGGCCTTATTTTTGGACATTTTTAGTGGAACACTGTCAGCTTGTACTTAGAAAAGCATCAACTCTAACAGTTTTGGAGTTTCTGTTTTGTGTTTTTAAATACTGAATTTCATTTTCTGTATCTGTAACACATGGTTATATAATGCTTGTACTTTACCCATGGAATGTAATATTTTTGCAAATCCAGATCACTTCACAAATGCTTGTAGAATCACACACACACACAACCACAAGAATCAAGCATGAACTAAAGGTAAAAGATGTTTACAGATTACTTTTCATACAGAAAAAAAGAACCCTAGAAGACACTGTGTTTAAATAGATATTTAAATGTTTTTGAGGTTTAGTACATGATTTTTTTAGACACTGCTTACCGCATGAATTGTGAAGCTGTATATGTGTGTAGCTGTTAAATATTTATAAAATGTTTGGACTGTAAATTGGGCACTCCTTTCCTTGAGAAACACTCCTAGCATTTGGAAACGGATCTTATGGTGCCGATGGAACAGATCCATAAAAAGTGGGCCTTGGTAGATTTAGTTGTTGTGATCACTGACTCTAAAAGGCAACAGACTCAAGCCTACTTTTTTCATTAAGACCATTTTAATACTCAGTCACTTTTTTAAAGAAAATATTTGTTTTAACACAAAAAATAAACTGGTTGTATTAGTGTTTGTGACTAAAACGCAAAAAAGGAGATCATTAACAAGCAGTGTTCTTGAAGAGAATATGCTAAGAGCTTAAAAAAAGCCCTTTCTCCAAATTAGACTTCTGGTTATAGTTATATTAATAGATTGTTGATGTTTGGAGGATCTGAAATGTGAGTAGGATGTATTCAACTGTTTAACATGGAGTTTAGACTTTCAGAAGTATGCATGTAGAATTTAATAATTTGTTGAAAATAAACAATTGATTTTAATATTTGGTTTGGAAAGCATGTTAAAATACAATGTTTTCACTACATGTGGTCTCTGTTTTAGCGTATCTGTTATATGTTTTAATATTATTTGTTTTGTAGGTTTTAAAAGCAGCAAAAATATCAGGTTATAAACACTGATTTGTTTTTTTTTTAAATTATTTCCTGAAATCATCCAAAGGAAAAAGAGTCAATGAAATGGGAGTAATAATACTGCCATGAAAAATTTCCAGGTTGCTTTTCTTTTCTGTTTTCCTCTTCTGTTCCTGTTGACTTTGAGCCACTTGGTCTGTCAACAGACAATTTTAGAATGCCCACTGCATGTGAGATTCAGTGCCAAACTTGTTGAAGGGTTTCATATTGCAGAACAATTGCATATGGTTATTTCTAGTTATAAATACTTGACCAACCTCCAGGGGTGGAGTTTCCTCCCCTTTAAACCTCTATGTGGCCAGCTGTCAAGCTAACTCTTTTGCTGTAAGTGCCAGAATTAATTGTAGGGATAGTTACATTTCAACCACTGTATAGATTACCCTGAAAAAAAAGAAGCAAAATGGATCACAATAAATCAACTACCAATGCTGACAAAATCCATCCGAATCGACTGTCAGGTGTGCCAATAGATGAAGACCAAGATGCAGCATTAACAATTGTGACCGTCCTGGACAAAGTGGCTACAATTATAGACAGCGTCCAAGAAAGTCAGAAAAGAATAGAAGAGAGACATCGAACAATGGAAAACACAATCAAATCCGTCCAGATTGACATGTTGAAGCTTTCCCAGGCACACAGTAACACAGGATATATAGTGAACAAGTTATTTGAGAAAACCCGGAAAGTCAGCGCTCATGTAAAAGAAATAAAAGCACGTGTGGAGAAACATAATCTAAATGTGAAGAAGGTGGAAACCAAACAAGAAGAAATGCTAAGAAAAAACAAATTTCGAGTGGTAATATTCCAGGTAAGCTTGCTCTTGGATCTATTTTTATCACCCTGAGTTTCTTCTACATTTTCATTATCCTACAAATAATTTTCAAAGGAAAGAGTTTGCTCTTTGTATTATAGAACTTGGTAATAACATAGGATAGTGGAGGCAGCTTGGGATAGGCAAGGGAGTGCTATATATTTAAAATAAGAGAACCAGTATTCAAAGTCTGGCCCGGCCACTTGCTACTTACCAAATGACCTTGGGCAAATTACTTAATGGGTATCAGTTTCTCTTCTATAAAACAAGGGGTCAAAATACATGACCTTTAAGGTCCCTTCTAGCTCTAAAATCTATGACACTGTAAAATGGACCTTGGTTTCCAAAGGGGTTTCAGTACAGAATCCTCCTGACGGGAACCAACATGCTATTATTAGTACCCCAGGCTTCTCAACCATTAAATGTAAAATGAACTGTGGATCAGTCAAGGCTATTTCTTGCCTGTGAAATGCAATATGAGGCAGGCTTTCTCAGTCCATTAGCTGTACATGACAATCATCTCTGCTGCTTTTTACTTTTTACCTCATTAGGAATGGGCCAAAATAATAAAAATTCTATTTATATAACCTTATGTTGAAAAATATAGGCCATCGAAAGAAGAAGAGACATCAGTATTCCTGGGTTGGGGAACTGAAAGGAAGCAAAGTTGATACTGCATTGTACTTTAAGTCAGGAAGTAGTAGGTTGAATCCTAACTCAGTTTGTAGCTGTGTGGCCCTGGGCAAATCACTTACCCTCTCATGTGCTAAAGGATGAGTTTAGACTTGGATTTAGACTTTTGGCTCTGAGTGTATGATCCTATGATTCTGTCCCACTTTCTGAGCTACATTCTCTATGGAGGCAAGTGTGAGGCAGAATTATGTAATAGATAGAAAGCTGGACTTGAAGTCAGGAAGATTTGGATTCAGATTCTGCTTTGGAAACATACTACCTCTCTGATCTTAGGCAAATCAGTTCACCTCTTAGCTCTCGTAGGCAAGCATCTAAAATTCTGTTACACAATTGCTGATCTGCAGCAATGAAGAGAGTTTCTATACAGGAAAGTTAGAGGTCTGGATTTCCTTTCCCACCATCCCACCAAATAGGAGAAGTATTTGAACTACTTTGTGATTCACATTCTTGATCTTTAAAATGGGCAGCAGAGGTGAGCTGTGTAGATAGATGAGTTGTTGGGCATCTGCCAAGTGGTCTAGGTAGCCACACTGGAGGCGAGAGAGCCAGAAGCAAAGACACCAGACCCAACAACTAACTCCCAGAACTGCATTAATGATGCAACTGCTGATGGGCAACATGCCATCTGCATCAGTACTATGTTTATAAACCCTGAATGAAGCAGGGCTGAGGCATCAAAGCTCCTGCTGAGACTGCTTTTTCTTGTAGGCGTCTGATTGTCATCTGAACTGATCGGTCATTTCTATCATAATTGCAATAAGCTTCTCATGGGTATCCCTGCTTTAGGATCTCCTCACTCCAATCTATCTTTCACTTTGTGGCCAAAGTGATTTTTCTAGAGTATACATCTAGCCATGTCTCCCACACCCCTATTTATTAAACTCCAGGACCAAATAGAAAGTCCTCTCTTTAGTTTCTCTTTAGAAAGCTTGCCACAATCTGACCTCTCTCTGCCTTTCCAGTCTTATATTTTATTTCCTTCCACATGTTCTATGTTTCTTTTTTGGTTTACCTTTTTTATTACTGAAATTTAAATACACAATAGAAAAGAAAGAGAAACATTATCAATTTAAATATTGAAACATATTTAATGAGTTAAAAAAAGCATACCATGTGCACAGCAGAAAATAAAAGAAGATTCAAAATATACAGCAATAAATTTCCATTTCAAGAAAGCCTATATAATAACTAATGTGCATTGTGTGGAGACACATGCTCTACATTTCAACTCCACTGGCTTACTTGCTATTCCTTGCACATAATGTTCCATCTCCCCACTCCATGCCTTTTTGCTGAGAAGGATGAAGGGAGGAAAGAAGAAAGGAAGGAGAGAGGAAGGAAGGCAGGCTCAGAAGGAACGGAAGAGGAGGGGAGGGAAAGAAGGAAGGGAAAAAGAGGGAGGAAGAAGGAAGGAATTCTTTTTTCAAGGAAATAAAGTATCACCAAATCCACAATCTCTGAATTCAATTCAATAAATTTGTAAGTATCTACTATGTACAATGTCCTATACTAAGCATGGAGGGTACAAATATTCAATAATAATATTAAGTGATTTTCCATACCTCATTATCGTATTCGATTCTCACTTCAGCCTTGATAAAGAGTTCTCCCATGTTAGACATTTAAAAAAATTTTATTTTATTTTTAATTTATGGAATAAAACAAATATTCCTATAACATAGTATAATAAAGATGATTAGGCATGAAACTTCAAGTCTTATTATGAAAAGTTAATGGTTAGATATTTTGCAGATAAGAAAACTGAGGAACAGGGAATGTACTCTAACTTGCTCAAGTACACGTATGCGTACATAGCAAATTCGGGATTCAAGCTCTGATCCCCAGACTCCAAATCTAATGCACTTTTATTAGTACCTCAGGCTTCTATTACATTATGCTGCCTCTTCAAATTAAACCTAGCTATTGCTTGCTAGAAATATTATATGTGTGTGTGTATATATATATGTGAGTATATATACATAATATATGTGTATACATAAATGTGTGTTACATATGCATACACATATATGTTATATGTATGTGTGTAAATTGTGCGTATGTATGCATGTCTGTGTGTGTGTCCTACCTTCCTCCTTCCCTCTCCTTTTCCTTCCTTCCTCCCTCCCTCTCTCCCTCACTCCAAGAACAATGATTCCCTCACTATGTATCTTCCCTCTGCTGACACAGATTACAACTTTTCACACCTTAGGAGACCATATTATGAGTTGCTATGGCCAAAAACTTTCTATCACTTTGCTTATCAGTCTTCTCATGGTGAACCTCTTTGATCTTATCTAGGCTGACACTCAAACTGTAGGCACAATCTATGGCCAGGCCCATCCTGCTACTCTTTCTAGCTTGGGAAGGATGGCCTTTGAGAATGAAGGGTCAGGTGAGTAAGGCATTGGAGCTTGAGTGTCTTTTCTTATGCTAAGTTGTAAGATATTAAATGGCAGGGATCATGTCCTGACTTTTCTCTCTAATTCCCCATTATGTTCTACACAAATTGTTCTGCCCATCCCTGATTTTTTTCTCAGTTTTATATCTCCTCTGGTGGCCAACGCTTGATACATGTTTTTGAATTGAGCCCATGAATGTCACAGAACATTATAGTATTTAGGAATCTCATTTTACACATAAAGTAACTGAGATCCCCAGAGGTAAAATAATTTGCTCAAGGTCACATATTATCAGCAGAGGCAAGATCTGAACACAGGTTTCCTAATTCCAAATCCTTCCATTATACCGTACTACGTACTCAATGTTAGGTTAAACACTAGAAGAGGATAGACATTTTATAGAAATAATATTTTACTCTCTCCTTTAGCTTATAGAAATATATAAAGTCAAATCTTATAAATCATGGGGTTCAATACCCTAGTTTTGTAGATAGGAAAATTGAGATCCAGAAACGTCATAATTTACTCAAGATTACACCATTTGCAAAGCTGACAAACACCCAGTTCTCTTGAATCTTACTCTGCTTCTATTTTTGTATTATCTATTTATGGTTCATTCATTTCAATGGTGATTGATTCTTTGTGACCCCATGTGGGGTTTTCTTAGCAAAGATACTGGAGTGGTTTGCCATTTTCATTCATTTTTCAGATGAGCAAACTGAGGCAAACAGGGTTAAGTGACTTGCTACACAGCTAGTAAGAATCTGAGGTAAAATTTGAAGTTAGGTCTTCCTGACTCCAGACCTGGTGTTCTATCCACTGTACCACCTGGCTTCTATTTCTACTCTTTCTAGGTGCTAATTTTCTCCTGATTGTTATCCATCATTATCACCTTTGGCATTTTACTGAACCCTCATATACAAAATCAATTTTCCAAGTGTGATGGTGCTTTATGAAACAAATAGAAGTTCTTAAGTTAAAATTTACAGCCAACCCTAAGTGTAGCAGAATTTCTGAACCTCAGTTTCTTTATATGTAAAATGAGGGAGTTGGGATAAGCATAGGTATCAGTCTCATGACCAGTGGGCCACAAGGGGTCAGAAAAACTCCTAGGTGGGACTGAAGCAGATTGATATAATTGAGAAGTGTTTAACAAAATAAATGAAAATACAATACAACATAGATAATGTTAATTTGTGGTTTCTAAGTCCCTGTGTAGCCCTCAGGGATCTGTCTCTATTTGAGTTTGACAGCATGTCCTCTTCGGTCTTTTTCAGCTCTAGCCTCTATGATCCTGTGAGTCAGACAGAAGCATGGCAATCCCACGCCTGCCCACACTGGCATGTCAGCACAAGAGGGAAAAGGGATGGGTTGGGAACACCAACAACTTCCCTAAAAGGACTGAGGCTTTGGAGAGACAGGTGGATCTAGATCAATGATTAGCGCTTCCAAATTCCGTGAATTTTTTGCCCTAGAATGTATGTCGTATAGACTTCCTGGCCTGAATTCTTGTTCCAGCAAAGGATTTTCCCATTCCCTTTAGCATGAGCCATGCCTCAGGAATGTTATTTTCCCATATATTATATATGTGTACACATACTACATATGTATGTCAGACATGGTGACATATGATATAATTTTATTATACCATCATGTCAGGCATGTGATATTGTGGGCTAAATCAAAATTTAGCTCAGATCAGCAGATTCAAGGTTTTTTAAAAAAATGCAAAAGGCCCTCATGAACCATAAAATTCAATTAAAAATTACTTTGGGATAGTGAGGTGGGGCAATGTCTAAAGCACTGAACCTGGAGTCAGGAAGGCTTACGTTCAAATTCAGCCTCAGACACTTACTGTGCAATCCTGGGCAAGTCACCTCTATCTGCCTTCATTTGCTCATCTGTAAAATGGGCATAATAATTGCCACTCACCTCCCAGGGTAGTTGTGAGGATAAAATGTGATAATATTTGTCAAGTACTTTGCAAACCTCAAAGCACCATATAAATGGTAGCTATTATTACTATTTAATTTCTTTTTAACTGAAATGGCAGAATCCATGAATAAAAAATATAAAATACAATTCTCCTTTCTTCAAATCATCAGATCAGATACTCAAGAAAATGACAATGTGATTGGAGCTTAGGAAAAGACCTCTGACAAATCCAGCCCCAGCAGTCTGTAGTGTAGACCACAGGATGTATAAAACCCCAGGCAGGGCTGAGCTAAAGGTCAGAGCATAAGGATCACCACAGCCTAGGGAGCCTGCCCAAGCTTCAACCACATCTTCCCTCAAAGAATTTATGTACTAAAGGGAAACTAAATGTATGCACATAAGTAGATGATCCATACACACACATAATAAACACAGTGTTATTTCAATAGAGGAAACTTTAGAAGTTGGAGGATTAGGGAAGGCTTTCGTGTAGGAGGTGATGTTTAAGCTGCGTTTTGAAGGAATCTAAGTGGCAGAGGGGAGTGAGCAGGGGACTCACAGGTAAGGGGTCCACTCCAGGGCGAAGGGACAGAGACTGGAAATGGAATATTTTCAGTGAGAAACAGCAAAGCAAGTCTGGCTGTATGGCAGAGAAGGAAGTTCCTGTTCTGATAGTAGATAGTTGGCCCTGTGAAGGTCATTTCATATTTCTCAGCCTGTTTCCTCACCTGTGATATGGATATAATAATATTTGGACTATCTGCCCCCATGAAGTTGTCATGAGGAGAGCTATTTAAATCTGAGAATGAGAGTTCTCATAAGTCAGTTTTATGTCAAAACTTTGGGGTAATATAATTCTGATTTGTTTAGCTGAATTAAAAAGTGTGACCATCATCTATTATCTAATTTGAAGTTTTTGTGAAAAAATTAAGTGTTTGTTCTTATAGAAAACTCATTATTGCCAGCTAGAGTAAGACAAAGGATAAACAAAAAAAAAGTGGGGGAGGGAAGTCTGACTTGGCCTCCTTGCCCTTCCCTATTCTGGTTTCTTCCTGAACATCCCTTTTAGTTCCTACCTCAGCCTGCTTCATTTCTCTTTTGAAGACTCATTTGTTACTTTTTTTCTGCTTAAATTTTATTTATTTCTTCCTCTTTCCTTGATATTGTCCCACAGGTGGAATATATATACATACTCCTGCAGCAGCTTTCACATAGTTCCACACTAGTTCTTGTACAAGGCCAAACACACACACACACACACACACACACACACACACACACACACACACACCTCTTTAGACTTCGCTGCATCTCATGAAGCAAAATGGTAGAATGAAAAAAGTGTTAGTTCTGGAGAAAGAGGACCAGGGATCAAACCCTGCTTTTGACACCTGGGAACTTTATGTGATCTTGGACAATTCACATCCCCTTGGACTTCAATTTTGTCATTTGTAACATTAGGAGGTTATAATAAATTGGATCTGCTGGGGAGAGAGAGGGACAGAGAGACAAAGAGACAGACACAGAGATAGAGAGATAGACTGAGATAGACAGACAGTGACAGAGAGAGCAACATATACAGAGACACTGACAGAGACAGACATACTATAGAGAAACCCACTGAGAGAAACAGAGACAAATAATGAGAGATAGCGAGAAATGGAGAGGGGAATACCCACTGTGCTAAGGGGGCATGAATGTCTTTGGAGTACAAATGGAGCATTCAGCCTGTCCATTTGTTACTTCTCGTCCTCACTACATAACCACCCCACCTTCTTCTCAGAGCATGCACTGCCTCAACGATGTCTTTCATCCCCCTTCTCCTATGCAAGTCTTTGCTGATAACGTGCCATGACCTATTTATAGCTGCCATTTGTCTTCTCATTGCCACACACTTTCATGCATATATTTGAGCTGATGGGTAAATAAAGGAGAGTGAGTCTGTGGCTTGATGAATATGTGTGTGTGTGTGTGTGTGTGTGTGTGTGTGTGTGTGTGTGTGTGTGAGAGAGAGAGAGAGAGAGAGAGAGAGAGAGAGAGAGAGAGAGAGAGAGAGAGAGAGAGAGAGAGAAGGAAAGAAGAGAGTGGGGAGAGAGAAAAAGGGATGATTAAGGGAAATTGAACAAAGCAAACAAAAGATACTAATTAATACATGTCAAATCCAATTGTGAGGAATGGGGTTTCAAAAGAGGATTCTGTATTAAGAAGCTGTTTCTATTTCTCATAGTAACAGTGTTTATCAATCTCTTTTCACAATGAATTCTCCACAATTAACAGTCGTCCCCCAAAGTCCTCCTCTGCTTCCCCATGGTGGCATGTAGGTGGCCCTGGGTTCTTGAAAGCTATGCCTTAAGATCTGACAGGTCCTTTCAAGTCACTTGATGACCAAAAAAAAAAGTCTGTCATCTGAGGACCAACTTATATAAATTCGGGAAGGCTCCTCACCAGGTTGGCAGCACAACAACTTGCCGAGACCAAAGGCAAAGAGGGCTTCAGATATAGATGGAGGAAGTTCCTCCACATATGAAATCATGTAGATTGTTGCAGTTCTGAAATGTTGGGTCTGATTTCTCCAACTCTCACTCAAAAGTTGGGTCCCCCAGGAATCAGAGATACTCTAAGTAGGTGCAAGGTAATCTGTGAGTCCACACTCCTGACACTATAGTCCCCAAGCTTCACTGACATATCTGCCTTCAGTAGTGAGCTAGAGGACAACTGGATGAAAGCAAAGATATATATATATATATTTACTGAGAATAGAATAAGAATAATAGATGCAAAATATTTCCCTCATAAACCTGAGACATGTTCAGTCATTTCAGTCATGTCTGATTCTTTGTGACACCATCTGGCAAAGATACCAGACTGGTTTGACATTTCCTTCTCCAATTCATTTTACAGATGAGGAAACTGAGGCACACAGAGTGAAATGATTTGCCCAGGACAGATTTGAACTCAGGAAGAGTCTTCCTGATTAGCACTCTATCCACTGTACCACCTAGCTGCCCACAAAGCACTATTATTGACAGATAAAGGTGGAGAGAAGGAAACCTCCTTCCACCACAGTACTCAGGAGGAGGTGCAAGGGGATAGACCAAAGGACAAGTGAGTTCTTCCTCAGTGGTCAGTTGTCTTCTCAAATGCTAGAGATAGCCTTGATTTTAGATCTTTCTTGTTTTACCACCAGGAAATGGCTAATTTCTGAACCAGTGGCTAACTGATCTTATAATTCCAAAAAGATGATTGAGGAACTTTCTTCACACCTCCTAAAAGAGTAAAGAAATATACACATGTTAAAAAAAATACTTCCCTTACACTGGCCAGTCAAAATCTGAGATGAGTATGGCTTCTATAAGGTATGAGGTCATCTTCAAAGTCTTTTCATCTCTTTGTTTCTCTTACCTGTCCTTTTTACCTTCTAACCTCATCAAGCGGGTTGGGGGACCCTGAGGTTCCCTGATCAATCCACTGCTAAAAAGAATATCCTGTGTGACGAAAGCTTCTCTGGGTACTGTCTGTGCACTTAATAGGCATTTGGTCACATTCTGTTTTTGCAGAGAGAGGAAGAGAAAAGCTAAACTCTTCAAATTGGGATTTTGGGGGGTTTTGTAACCAGCAGTTATTAGGTTTTAACTCTTCTATTCACTGATGGAATCAGAGTGCAGATTGAATGCATTTTTTCCCTTCTTTTATTTTCCTGTTTCCCCTCGACCTCTGAACAACGGTTAATGTGGAAATATATTTTGTATGACTTCATAGGTATAATAGATATCATATTTCTTGCCTTCTCAGTGGGTAGGGGAGGAGGTGGCAGGAGGGAGAATTTGGAACCTGAGAATAAAAATAATTTTTTAAAAGGAGGCAAAAAGACCCCAATCTCTTCCCCCCTTAATCTCATACTCTGAAGTCAGACCTTCCTACTGATAGTACAGTCTGTGGCTACAGCAGGTGTTAGGAGTGAGGAGGAGTTGTAAGGAATTCTGATCCCTCCCACCACCACTGATTCATCAGACAACAAGGTTCCTACATATTTCTTTTTACTTCTATCATCCCTGTGCCCAGTGCCAGGGAATTTTAAGCAACAAAAGACAACAGAGATGTTAACAAAGCAATCAGAGCAGAAGAGAGGGTTTAATTGACTTGCTACTGCTCTCCCTGCAGCCATGGGAAAATGGCTGGCTGTGTGTTTGTTTTCCTTGATTATATTCTTTCTTACAAGCAAGACCTTCTCTGGGTGAGACAGTTGGTGGGCAGCGATAATAATGAAAAAGAAGAAGAAATGGGTGTCAATGACACATTTTAAAAACACAGAAGTGAACAAAAAGAAGGTCAGAGCGGGACTCTAAGAAGTTGCTACTGTGTTCAGTTTGATACAGGCGTACCTCAGAGATATTGGGGTTTAGTTCCAGGACACCACAGTAAAGTGAATATGGTAATAAAATGAGTCACATGAGTTTTTTGGTTTCTCAGTGCATATAAAAGTTATGTTTTAGTTTATGAAGTTGGCAATAGTATTATTATGTTTAAAATAATGTGCATACCTTAATTGAAAAATACTTTATTGCTAAAAAAAATGCTAACCATCATTTGAGTTGCATTTTTTTTTTGCCGGTGGAAGGTCTTGTCCCATTGTCAATGACTGATCAGGCAGCTGAAGGCTGAGGTGGCTGTGGCAATTTCTTAAAAGAAGGCAACAATGAAGTTGGTCACATCCTTGATGGACTCTTCCTTTCACTTAGAGGCTATTGGAGGGCTACTAATTGGCCTAATTTTAATATTATTGTATCTCAGGGAATGGGGAGGCCCAGGAGAGGGAGAGAAACAGGCAACAGCCCTATGGGTGGAGCAGTCAGAACACACATGTATACGAACACACACACAATTTATTAAGTTCACCATATCACATGGGCATGGTTTGTGGAGTCCCAAAATAATTACAGTAGTAACCTCAAAGATCATTGAACACAGATCACCATACCAGATATAAGAATAATGAAAAGTTTGAAATATTGTGAAAACTGCCAAAATGTGACACAGAGACATGATGTGAACACATGCTTTTGGAAAAAACGGTGCCCATAGACTTGCTCAATGCAGGGTTGTCACAAACCTTCAATTTGTAAAAAATGTAGTGTCTGTGAAGTGCTTTGAAAAGCACAATAAGATGAGGTATGCATGTACATACTTTAAAAAAAGCTAGATAATGTAAGTTCATAGTTATATATACCATTGTCCTTTCTGCTTTTTTTTTTAATATTGAAATGCTCATCCTTGTTGATATTTGTTAAGTTCATAGGGAAAAGAAAATTCATATTAAAAAAAAGAAATTGGCTGACTTATTGGACAAGTTTTTTCCCTCCTTGAATCTTTCTTTGGTTTTAATTAGTTAAACTTATTTAATATGTATTTGAAATAGGATTATAGAGTTTCTTTTAAGAATTGTTATTTATCGATCAGTTCTAGATCTTAGATTTTTGAAAGTCTTGTTTGAATTAAAAATACGATTTGTTTAGTATGGGGTCTTGGATGAATCTCTGAACACTTGCTTTTCACTATCTGAGATGGTCTTTGTGTAATTAACATCTGATGAGAAGGAGTCAAGGCAACAGATGGAAGCTTGGGTTACCCTCCCCCTTTAAGGGATGGCATCTGGGAAAGTGGCTTGAACCTAAAATAATGGTGCCTCTGAGTCATCAATGGGGGGGGGGCATACAGATGTAACACCCCTCCTTTTAGAGAAGTGGAGTTACCTTTGTAGTTCTTTCTCCTGCAATCCTCAGGCAGACATCAGAGCCTCCCTTTGAGAGGGGTAGCAAGATTCCAGAGCTATCTAACAATGCCTCCCCTCAAGCTACCTGCTTTTACTTTTAGACATCACTGGTTGTGTGACCTGGGGCAAGTCACATCCGTCTCAGTTTCCTCCTCTGTATAACAGGCCTAATATCACTTTCTTTACCCACCTCCCAGGGATGTTGTAAACCTTTAAAAATAGAAATGGATACTATTCTAATTTTCATTCTTTCCTCTCCCTCCACCCAGGAGGAAGTCCAATGTCCTACATCTCTCTCTGTCGTTAAGGAAAAAAGCCTGCTTGAGAATACTCAAGAAGAGGAGGAGCTCTGTCTCCCGGATGATCTCTCTTCTGATGAAGAATATGAAATTGAAGAAGAAAGCAGAGCTACCCAGTTTAAAAAGTCAGGAAAGAAGCAGATCGATAACATTAAAAAGGCCTTCTCTAAAGAAAGCATGCAGAAGACAAGACAGAATTTTGACAAGAAAGTAGACAGAATTCGGACTAGAATCGTGACTCCTGAAAGGAGGGAAAGGATCAGGCAGTCGGGAGAGAGACTGAGGCAGTCAGGAGAGAGACTGAGGCAGTCAGGAGAGAGATTGAGGCAGTCGTCAGGAGAAAGATTGAAGCAGTCTGGTGAAAGATTTAAGAAAACAATTTCTAAAGCAACTCCAACCAAAGAAACTTTCAAGATGCATCTCCATAAGAAAGGCAAAGAACGAACCACTGAGGAAGGCCAAGAAGGCATTCAGGATCTAGGTGTGGATATCATGAGCAGTGGTGGAGCTGATGAACCCCAAAATGAGCTGTACACGGAAATGGCAGCTACCACCGAGAATGTCCTAAGCAGAGAAGTCTATGCTCCCCAAGCAGAAGAGGAGACAAGGATTCCTATGGAAAACATAGATCTGCAACCCAAAGGGAAAGGAAGCAGTGAGGAACCTCTCTTGCTGGATTTAAAACAATCGTCATAAAAGAGAACCCAGCAGCCTCTGATTGTGCATCTGCTTCATCAAAGAATTCTAACTAGAAAAGATAGTAATTTTTATTTTTCATATCATGTAAAGATAGATTAATGCTACTCTTCCATTCAGTGTATTCCAGGCTATCAATTATGCTTTAATAAGTCAAGCAATAGAAAAATCTCATTTTATTGGCATTTTTCTCCCTTTACTGAGATATAAAACCCCAATGAGTGATGAAGCTTTTTTGTAGCTGTTGTTCAAGTTATTGGATTTTGTTTTTTTCCTTCACAAGTGTGGAAATATCTTGAGTCCTTTGCCTCTTTGGGGGAGGTAGGGAAGGACTTCGAAGTCTGAAACATTTGGTTGTCTAAAAGAAACAAAAGAAATTATTGAGTTGATGAATTTCTATGCAAATGAACTCTTGATTTTTGGCCCATTGGTACAACAGGAGAGTTATTATAGTAGTATCAGATGCAACAACATTTATATAAATTTTGCTCTAAAATGTGTCTGTCTACACACTCAAAATTGAACCATTTAAAATACTTGCACCAGTTATGTGTATGATACTTTTTGCCCCTGAACTGGCACAGCCTGGCAGCCCACAGGGACGTTGTTTCTCCTAATGTTATGGGGGTTCAGCTTAGCCACAGGTTCTTCATCCCAGATAGAGCTTCTAGTAGATCCTGTTATCAGGTGACATTTAAATCCTGCTATTTCATCTTCCTATTACAACTTAATAAAAAGCACCTGTTTAGCAGCCTCACCTTTCCCTCCTGGCGCTCTCCAAATTCTGACTTCCTTCCTAGAGATATGGAATATTACAGTAATAATTTCTAACTTGCTGAGCCTGTGCCCCAACCCCCTGGGGTTGTGCCCCAATCTTTTCTTGACTCCTCAGCATAGCCTCAAAGGTTTAACTCAGTTGGTACACAGGTTAAAATACTTTTATTACTGTGAAAGTGAATGTAAAGTATAAAAGCAAGGTCTAAGACAAGTGAACACACTCACTGTTGATAAGGTTCAATTTTCAATTTCCTGAATGTTCTCCTTCATCATGAGTCTTTTTTCTTAAAAGGGAGGTGAGGCATCAACTGGCCTGTCAAAAAGTGCTATCAATCGTGAAATGATCCAATCATTCTGCAGAGCAATTTAGAACTATGTCCAAAGCACTATCAAACTGTGCATATGCTTTGATCCAGTAATACCACTACTAGGGTTGTATCCCAAAGACACCATAAAAAAGGGAAAACGATCCACGTGAACAAAAATATTTATGGTAGCTTTTTTTGTGGTGGCCAAGATTTAGAAAATGAAGGGATGCCCATCAGCTGGGGAATGGCTGAACAAGTTGTGGTGTATGGATGTAATGGAATACTATTGTGCTATAAGAAATGATGAGCAGGCAGATTTCAGAAAAACCTGGGAAGACAAACATGAACTGACTCTGAGTGAAATGACAAAACCAGGAGAACATTGTACATGGTAACAGCAACATTGTGCAACGACTAACTGTGATAGACTTAGATTCTTGGCAATACAATGATCTAAGACAATTCCAAAAGACTCATGATGGAAAATGCCATCCGCATCCACAGAAAGAACTATGGGGTCTGAATATCGATCAAAGCATACTACTTTCTCTTTTTTTTATGGTTTTTCCCTTTTGTTCTGATTCTTCTTTCACAACGTGACTAATGTGGAAATGTGTTTACTATGATTATACATATATATAGCCTATATCAGATTCCATGCCATCTTGGGGAGATGGGCAAGAGAGGGAAGGAGAAAAAAATCTTGCAATCAAAATCTTATAAAAGTGAATGTTGAAAATTTTTTTTAAAAGTGCTATCAAGCATTCCCAATCTAAAGTTAGGATCAGGGAAATCATCTCAGCACATACTCTAACTCATCCAGTGTCTCTTTACCCTCTTAGAAACTGCACTCAACTCCTAGCTATCTGCCAGTGAATGTGCTGCTCTGCTAGGTGCTGAAACAGATTGTTAGATACTTTGGAAACCAGGGGTAACCCAACAAGCCAACCTAGCACCACCAACTAAGGCAAGTTTCCTTAGCTGCATCTTTTCCTCATGTGTGGCCAATATGACAAGAATCCCAAGGACAAGTCAATAGACTTGGTACTTCTTGGGATAGCCTTCTCTCCTCCTTTCCACTCTGATGATACACACATGATTAGATAACTGAATCTTTTCCTAGTGTCACATGCTAGGAATGCCAGTAAATCACAAGGCATATATGCCAGAAAAGTGAATATCAGTAAGTCCCTGGAGATGTAGAGTACTGTGTCTGCCCTTTTAAAATCTCTCCAGAGCCTCAGCATAGGTTGACTCCTACAATTCCTGTAATGGTAGCCCTGAGCTTATTCCATTCTGTTTTATAGATGGATAGAGAGACAGATAGACAGATAGATAGACAGACAGACAGATACACACACACACAATATTTATATATATATATATATATATATATATATATATATATATATATATATATATATATATATATATATATATATATATATATATGCCTAAAGATTTGGAAAATTGCAGAGGAAATAGGTACCTGGTGCCCAAATAGAAATATCTTTCCCTTTTTTCCCTGGAGAGATACAACCTTGATATTCCATATATTTGTGAAATGCAGTCTGCTGAAAACTAAAATGTGCACAGAATGAACAATACTTTGAAAAGAGTGCAGTTTAAATAGTTCTGCATCCAAAGATGAATAAATTAAAGGACTTTTACAAATATTTCTCAGATTAATTAATTAATATTTACAAAAATTATCATTATACATTATCATAAAAAATTTGGTAATCTCTAATTTTAAATATGCATTTTAGTAATCAACATTAAACACGATAAATACTAAAAAACACGTGTGATGTAACTATTCCAATAGCAAGTTTTCTATTGCTAATTTCAGAAGAATTGTGTGGGAATGTGGAGCGATTACAGAGAGCAAATTTTAGGGGTTTTCTGCCCCATGCAAGAATTCACTTTATCAAAAATATATTGCAGCCAAGATGTTTATAGAACAATTTTGTAAAGTGAATTTTCCCATTGCCTTCTCTTTTGTTAATCTACCAGAGACATGTGCTCTTCTTAGGCAGGGAACTTTCTTCAGCTTAGTAAATAAATCCTAGGTAACTACTCGAGGCACATAGAGATTAAATAACTTCACCAAGGGTCACACAGTTAGTTAGCAAGCATCAGAAGTAATGTATGAACACAAGTCTCCTACGCTCTATCCTCTACTAGCCTTTTTCTTTATTTTCTACTCCAGTGCCTGGCACATAGTAGGCGCATAATAAATGTTTATTGACTGGTTCTCAGAGTGTGATCAGGTGATTGCTAAAAGTCCCTGAGACTCTTTTAAGAGATCTTCAGGTTCAAAACTATTTCCATAATACCAAGATGTTTTATTTCTAACGTGGTAAAATATCAATATCTATCTATCATCTATCTATCTATCTATCTATCTATCTATCTATCTATCTATCTATCTATCTATCTATCTGTGTTATCTGTCTATTTATCACCCATATATGCAAAAGCTCTTGGGAGAGGGAAATTCTCAGTAATTTTTAAGAGTGTAAAGGGGTTCTGAGACTACAACCATTATTCTACTTCAAGTTGCCTCTATGGTCAGAAATGTTTTTTAATGGAAAGGAGGAAGGGACTAAGCATTATAGAGCACCTACTATGAACAATCTGCTAAGTGCTTTGGGATGGAGGGGGGCGGGTAAAAAAAGAATAACTGATAAGGAAGGAGTTAAGATGGTGGTTAGGCCCTGACAGACATCACTAACCTGCAGGTTTTAAAAGCCCATTCAGATTGATCAATCTCCATCATCCCAGCCCCAAAGTCCCCCAAAGAAATGGTCAGGAGATGTCACCGTAAACAAGCTTCTTCCCACCTTTGCTACCCTAATCAGAAGCTTGTTGTGGGGCCTGTCCTTCCATCCATTGCTCCTAACCAAGGTAAGAAGTCTCAAAGCTCAGTTATTTATTAGCATGCTCTAAATTCAACCACTATTATTATCACTCCGTGCTCATTAAGAAAACTTCATAAAGTAAGTAAGAGGATGCCTGTAAACTCTCCATTATTTCTGGAGGAAAGACAAACATTTAGATTTGTTCTTCCTGTCAACCTAGAAAGTGGAAATGCTTTCTTCTCAAATCAAAGGTAGTTGTGAGCATTCAGAAAGTGTTTTTCTTTCAATAATTTTCTTTTAACACACTACCTCAGTTAAAAGCAAACAGTGTAACACTCTGTAACGTATGATATCACATGTCCTGCTTCAGACTCAAAGTGTGAATATAACCCTGGGCTAGTCATTTTACCTCTAAGTGCTATGTTACTAAATTTAGAAAAGATATCAACCTGCATTGGTAGAGGGAGTTTCCTTCTTTGGGAGGTCCCTATTAGCACAGAGTGGCAGCTAGGTGGTGCAGTGGATAGAGCACCAGTGCAGGAGTCAGGAGGACCTGAGTTCCAATCTCACCTCAGACACTTGACACTCACTAGCTGTGTGACCTTGGGCAAGTCACTTAACCCCAATTGCCTCATCCTGGGTCATCTCCAGTCATCCTGATGAACATCTGGTCACTGGATTCAAATGGTTGTGGAGGAGAAGTGAGGCTGAAAACCTGCACAGCCCTCCCTCACTCAGAACAAAGTCAAGTGCAAGCATGGTCTTCTTCAGCATCGAAGGACGAACACCCACTCATTAGCACAGGGTAGTAGGCATTTCATAAAGTGCTTGGTTCTTTCCTTCTTATACCAATGAAGTTACTGATCTGGTTTTTCTCTCTATAATCAATTGTTACCTGATAGAAGAGCTAAGGAAATGGTGACAGGTCAGAAATATGAGAAACTAGAGAACACAGACTTCTGGGGGATGCCAGCTCTGGGGGAAAAAGAGTCATTAAACCATCAGTCTGCAGGTGGATGGTACCTTGGAGAATCCAACACGCTCCTTTTACAAAGTCTAAATGACAAGTCACAGATAGAGAGTGACTCCAAATTAAACTTCAATATTTTGCACAAGGTCTATAATAGAAACATGAATAAAAAGTGATGTGCTGACATGAAGCAATCCCATCTTAGTGAAGCCATTATTATAGCAACGATTGCATCGATTCCAATCAATCATTTAATGAGTATTTTTTAAATCACCTACTATGTACCATGTACTGGGCAGAAAAAAGACAAAAATGAAATAGTTCCTATTCTCAAGGTGTTTCCCTTCTATTGGATGTGTATGTATGTGTACATACATAAATATATACACAATAAATGCACTAGCAGCTGAGGGAATTAGGGAAGGTCTCCTGTGGGAGGGCGCTTTGGAGTTCAGCAGAAGGCTCTAATATGTATAGGTAAACAGACCATTTTCTGTCCGTTTATTATGTGGTCTTTTGGTTGACTTTTGTGGTTGTTCAGGCATCTTTTTTTCAGTCACGTCAGACTCTGTGAAACTATTTCAGCAAAGATCCTGGAGTGGTTTACCTAACCTGCATTCTATGAGTGGGAAATAGGGAGTGGAAGCAAGGAAGGAGGGAAGAAAGGAAGAAAAAAGGAAGGAGGAAGGGAAGAACAAAGGAGGGAAGGAAAGAGGGAGGGATGAAGGAAGAAAAAGAAGGAATGAGAGAAGGAAGGAAGAAGGGAAGAAAAGAAGGAAGAAAGGAGAGAGCTAGGGAAGGAAAAAGGGAGAGAAGGAAGAAAGGAAGGAAGAAAGGAGGAAGGAAGGAAAGAGGGGAAAGAGAAGAAAGGAAAGGAAGAAGGAGAGGGAGGGCAGGAAGAAGGAAAGAGGGAGAGAAGGAAGAAGGAAGGAGGGAGGAAAGGACAGACAGAAGGAGGGAGGGAGGGAAATAAGCATTTATGAAGCACCTATTGTGTGCTAGGTCCAGTGCTGAGCACTTTACAAATATTATCTGACTTTTTTCCTCACAGGTCTGGGAGACAGGTTCTATTATTATCTCTATTTTACAAATGCAGAAGTTGAGGTAGATAAATGTTAAGTTTCTTATCCAGGGTTGCACAGCTATTAGATGTCTGAGGCATTTCCATAGGCTTTCTCAACGAGAAAGAAGATGGAGCATTATGTGGGAGAAGCAAAAAGGAGACTGGATCGTCTGGACTGCTGAATTCATGAAGGGGAGTGATGTATGATAAACCTGATGAGGTAGGCAGGTTGAAGCCACGCTGTGAGGGCATTTAAATGCTACACAAAGGAACTTCTCTTTTGTCTTAGAGGTGACAGGAAGCCACTGATGTTCATTGAGCTGGGGATGGGCATTGGTCAGCCCATTGCTTTGGGAATATCACTTTGGCACTTTGGCCCGGGTGGGATTGGAGAGGGAAGAGGCTTGAGCTAGGGGGATCAGGGAGGAGAGGATTGCAATTGTCCACGTGATGGAGGTCTGAACTAGAGTGGTCCACACATGAGCAGAGAGGAGACACATGCTGTGAAGGCAGAATCAATAAGACTTGGCAACTGATTGGGTATGTATAGAAGTGAGGATTCCTCCCGCCATCACTGCATAGAGCTAAAGATGCGCTCATCTTCTTTTTCAGTGCTTGAAATAAATCTTCTCTGAAATACGGTTGTGTTTCTCCCAGATTGTTACAGAATAGTGGTTTTTGCATATTTGCTGTATTTTGAACCTAATACACATTCTAACATAATAGCAGTAATACATTACTGTGTATCTACAGTTTTCTGAGAAAATTGGTCTTTCAGGAGCTATTTCCCAACCTTAGAAATAATTTTTTTAAATTTTCATTTTTACCCAGTGTTCAAAAATACGATCTTTTTGAGGAGGCTCTCACACATTACTTTTCAAAGGAAGAAACCTTTCAACCGATCAATCAACAAGCATTAATTAAGCACCAATTATTTTTCAGGCATTGTGCAAGGGATATAAGAACAAAATAAAATATTTCTGCCCTCAAGGACCTCATATACTCCCAGAGGAGAGAACATGTATATGTGAAGGCCCACTTGTGGGAGTGGGCAAATGGTGGAATGCCCGATGATGTGGAACAGAAGGGCCTGGCTTTCCAGCATTTAGCATGTGCAAGTATTTGGTAACCATTTTCTGTCCATTTATTATGTGGTCTTTTGGTTGACTTTTGTGGTTGTTCAGGCATCTTTTCTTCAGTCACGTCAGACTCTGTGAAACTATTTCAGCAAAGATACTGGAGTGGTTTGCCATTTCCTTCTTCTACTCATTTTACAGATGCAGAAACTGAGGAAAACAGAGTTAAGCAACTTCCCCAGGGTCACCTAGTTAATAAGTATCTGAGGCCACATTTGAACTCAGGAAGATGGGTCTTCCTGACTCCAGGCCCCACACTTCATCCACTGAGCCACCTAACTGTCCCTTTGGTTAACTGCAGAACCACAACTCAGTGTTCACACAAAAGACATAAACTGGTCAAATCACTAGACTCTTATCCCATGACTAATATTCAGGTAAGGATGCAGCCTCCAGGTGAGGGCCCCTTTTTCTCCAAAGCCCCCCTGAAACTGGCAAACACATGGCTTCTTAGGCAAGCCTGCGATGTGAATGGGGCTACCTCCTGTTTGTGTCCTCTTTTCTTCCATACAGGGCCTTGTGAAAGGTTGGAAGAGCAAGTCACCAGAAGTCCAAGAACAAGAGTCCATACCAGAATTCACTAGTCACTAAAGCAGGTAAGATGACAGCAAGTCCTGAGGATGTCTGGGATCTAGCCCAAGAGTGAATCAACTTGGCAGCTGAAATATGAAGTCCAACAGGCAAAGAAGTGACTGTGGCTATGCCACATTCAGGATTGAAGTTGTAACCCACTTTCACTTTGACCCTGCTGTTCCCAGAGACTGAAAGAAGGGAGTATGCACCTGGCATTGGAGAGCAATGATTTGTAACTTCTACACTCACTATACCTTTTAGCAAATATCCCTTTGTAAAAGCTAACCGATGTTAGTAATAATTAATGAGATTAATGATATCAAAGACATATTAATTGACAATTGATATTGGGCAGAATGGGAGATTGAGCTGATATTATTAGAAAAACACCCCAATTCCTTAAGGTAACCTAAAACCCTGTAACCAGCTGCCCTTTGGAGACCTGACCTTGTCTGTGCAAATGGGAGTTGGGAAAAGGATACCCTTTCCTCCTCCCACGTACTGCCTGATGAAGTTATGTTTGGAAAGGTGATACCATAGGGGCCCTCATATTGCCCATAGGGTTAAAAAAACACAACTGATTTTTAGAATAGGATGTGGCCAATTAAATATTCAGAGACAAAGTGGGTAGGGAGGAGAAGGTAGCAGTGAGAATTGGATAGCCAATACCCAGATCCTCCACAGCAATACTCGTATTCATTAGTATTATACTTAAAATATGAAGCTGTAATCCACTATTTCTTATATACTTCTGGAAAGTAAAGACTACACTTTATAATTGTTGTTCAGTCACATCTGACTCTTTGTGACCCTGTGGACCGTAGCACACCAACACTCTCTATGGGGTTTTCTTAGCAGATACTGGAGTAATTTGCCATTTCCTTCTCCAGGGGATCAAGGCAAAGAGAAGGCAAACGACTTGCTCAGGGTCACACAGCTAGTAAGTGTCTGAGCCTGGATTTGAACTCAGGTCTTCCTGACTCTAGGCCAAGAGGTCTATCCACTGAGTCACCTAGTTGGTTCCATCTTACAAATGTTTCATATTTGCCTCAAACCTGTACTATTGGAGCAACTCACAAAGTCCAAATCTTCCAGTCAGCTAGGCATGGTTCATCAGTCACTTTGAGCTCAAGATGATTCTGTTGGTTTTCATTTTCTCCATTAAGAAGCGTAGTTATAGAAAGTACTTTCTTCTAGGCACCAGCTATAATGTAAAAATCTTGAACCATTTTTTTCTTATTAATTTTAATCTCTACTTAGCCTGTTTTTTCTTTTCATCTACATTTTTCTGCCATCTCTGGGCACCAGAAACAGAAAGCATGGCAGTAAATTGTTCGGGGCATTTAACACAAAAGTAGTTGCTGAGGGTCATTCTAATGTTGTTCTATGGGGAAATTATTTGAAAAGAGAGCCACCATGAGTTCATGATAAACACGTCAGAGATGCAAGACTTTTAGCTTGTAGTGTGAGTTCAGGGGATGGTTGCTCTTTTTGGTCTGACTGAGGTGTACTACAAAGGATAAGAGGGAACACTGGGAAATGCCAGGAAACCACTCAGGAGACCTGGGGAAGAAGAAGACAGTGACAGCACCTGACCTTGAAACCTTCAGTGATCAACTTGCTGAATTATTAACCCAGACTACTCTCACCTTGCTTTCTAGACGAGCAAGATGGCTGTGTCTATTTCTTACAAAGTTCCACCAATGTGGCTACTTTTACTAGTCAGCCAGAAAACACAATTAATTCAAATCAAAGGCATTTAATGAAATGCCATTGTAAGGAAAGTGGCAACAAGGTCGTACTCTTCTACAAATAAACACACCATCAGAGAAAAGTGTCCTTCTTAAGTTTTGAAAATGCCATGCTGTAAAATATTTTTTATTTTTTTGAAATTTATTTATATAGTTTTAGTTTTCAACATTATTTTCCACAAGATTTTTAATTCCAGATATTCTCCCCATCTCTCCCTTCCTCCACCCCAAGACATCATGCATTCTGATTACCCCTTCCCCCAATCTGCCCTCCCTTCTCTCACACCCCTCCCTTCCCTTACCACCATTTTCTCTATCTTCATATAGGGCAAGATGGATTTCTATACCCCATTACCTGTATTTCTTATTTCCCAGTTGCATGCAAAAACAATTCTCATTATTCGTTCCTAAAACTTGGAGTTCCAGCTTCTCTCCCTTCCTCCCTCCCCACCCATCACCACTGAGAAGGCAAGCAATTCAATATAGGCTATACATGTGTAGTTATGCAAAAGGCTTCCATAATAGTCATGTTGTGAAAGACTATATTTCCCTCCATCCTGTCCTGCCTCCCATTTATTCTATTCTCTCTTTTGATCTTGTCTCTCCCCAGAAAAGTTTACTTCTAATTACTCCCTCCTCCTATTTGCCCTCCCTTCTATCATCCCCCTCCACTTCTCCCCTTCTTCCCTAGTTTCCCATAGTGTAAGCTAGATTTTCATACCAAATTGAGTGTGCATGTTATTCCTTCCTGAAACCAAATGTGATGAGAGTAAGCTTCACTTTTTCCCTCTCACCTCCCCCCTTTTCCCCTCTATTGAAAAAGGTTTTTCTTGCCTCTTTTATGAGAAATAATTTGCCCCATTCCATTTCTCTCTTTCCCCTCCCAATATATTCCTCTCTCACCCCTTAATTTTATTTTTTTAGATATCATCCCTTCCTATTCAACTCACCCTGTGCCCTCTGTCTATATATGCATGCATGCATGCATGCATGTATGTATGTATGTATATAATCCCTCCAACTACTCAAATACTGAGAAAAGTCTCGACTGACAAATATTATCTTTCCATGTAGGAATGTAAATAGTTCAACTTTAGAAAGTCCCTTATGATTTCTCTTTCCTGTTTACCTTTTAATGCTTCTCTTGATTCTTGTATTTGAAAGTCAAATATTCTATTCAGTTCTGGTCTTTTCATCAAGAGTTCTTGAAAGTCCTCTGTTGAATGATGATTTTTTTCCCCTGAAGTATTAACACTCAATTTTTCTGAGTAGGTGATTCTTGGTTTTAATCCTAGTTCCTTTGACTTCTACAATATCATATTCCAAGCCCTTTGATCCCTTAGTATAAAAGCTGCTAGATCTTGTGTTATTCTGATTGTATTTCCACAATACTCAAATTGTTTTTTTCTGGCTGCTTGCGTTATTTTCTCCTTGACCTGGGAGCTCCGAAATTTGACTACAATATTCCCAAAAGTTTTTCTTTTTGCATCTCTTTCAGGAGGTGATTGGTGGATTCTTTCAATATTTATTTTACCTTCTGGTCTAGAATATCAGGGCTGTTTTCCTTGATAATTTCATGAAAGATGATGTCTAGGCTCTTTTTTTGATCATGGCTTTCAGGTAGTCCCATAATTTTTAAACTGTCTCTCCTGGATCTATTTTCTAGGTCAGTTGTTTTTCCAGTGAGATATTTCACATTGTCTTCTATTTTTTCATTCTTTTGGTTTTGTTTTTTAATTTCTCATAAAGTCATTAGCTTCCATCTGCTCTATTCTAATTTTTAAGAACTATTTTCTTCAGTGAGCTTTTGAACCTCCTTTTCCATTTGGCTAATTTTGCTTTTTAAAACATTCTTCTCCTCATTGGGTTTTTGGACCTCTTTTGCCATTTGGGTTAGTCTATTTTTAAAGTTGTTATTTTCTTCAGCATTTTTGGGGGCCCCTTTAGCAGGCTGTTGACTTGCTTTTCATGATTTTCTTGTATCTCTCTCATTTCTCTTCCCAATTTTTCCTCCACCTCTCTTACTTTATTTTCAAAATCCTTTTTGAGGTCTTCCATGGCCTGAGCCCATTGAATATTTATTGTGGATGTTTGGGATACAGAAGCCTTGACTTTTATGACTTCCTCTGATGGTATGCTTTTTTCTTCCTTGTCTGAAAGGATGGAAGAAAGTATATGTTCACCAAGAAAGTAACCTTCTATAGTTTTATTGTTTTTCCCTTTTTGGGGCATTTTCTCAGCCAGTTACTTGACTTTTGAGTTCTTTGTCAAATGGAGGGTACACTCAGGGACCTGTAAGTTCTCAGTTCCTCCAAGGTGGCACAGTCAAAGGAGAGGAGTTTGCTCCTCTCCTGGCCTGTGCTCTGGTCTGGGAGCAACCATAAGCTTTTCTTCCCAGTATCTGCGAGTAGAATTCTCTCTCCAGAGCCTCCACCAGCTCCACTAGGCCAGTCCTCCTCCTCACCCCAGGACCACCACTCAGGACTGAGACCCAGATCAGCTACACGATTCCCCTAGGGTCTTTAGACTGAGGGCTCCTAAAATGGATGCTGCTACTGAAGCCACCACAGCCACCCTGGGGCTGGGGTCTGACCATGTTCCCTTCTCACCCAGGTGAAAGTGCTTTCTCACTGATCTTTGAAGCTGTCTTTGGCATTTGTGGGTTGAGAAATCTGGGAACTGCCGCTGCTGCCCGTGATTCTGAGCCCTGAAGCTTCCTCTAGGCCTGTTTGTACTGTACTGCATGGTCGACTGCACTGCACTCTGCTGCAAGCCTGATATGACAGACCTTTCCTGTGGGCCTTCCAGGCTGGAAATCTCTTTCACTTTGTCATTTTATGGCTTCTGCTGCTCTAGAATTTGTTTAGAGTCATTTTTTACATGTATTTCATAGGCCATGGGGGGAAGAGCTAGAGCAGGTCATCCTTCTGCTCTGCCATCTTGGCTCCCTAAAATGTTTTTTTTTAAAAAGACATTTGGATGTGACAAGGAATCTGTGCTTCCAAGATTGGGTGGGAAAGTTGAGATTTCTGACCTTTCTAAGAATTAGGAGGTACTATTACTCAGAAGTGTTACAGCTAATATTGTTAATTTCATTTTCACCTTAGTGGAGAATCCAGGAGACTTGAGATTTCAGAATTTGCCCGAGAGCAACCCTTCTATTCTAGAATTCTTTGTTAGAATTTTGTTTTAGAAATATAACACAAAGATCATATGCTATTACCAAGCTGGATTTATACTAGACATGCAAGGCTGATTCAATATTAGGAAAACTATATATATGTGTGTATATATATATAAAATTGACCATACCAATAACAAAAATAATAAAGATCATATGAATATTTTAATAGATGTAGAAAAAACTTTTGCCCAAATACAGCACTCATTCTTGTTTTTAAAAACACTAGAAAGCAAAGAAACAAATGGAGCTTTCCTTAAAATATTAAGTTAATTCTCTCTAAAATTAAGAGCAGGCATAATCTGTACTGGGGATAAGCTAAAAGCCCTTCCAATATGATCAATGGTAAAGCTAGGATGTCCATTATCACCATTACTATTCAATATTGGACTAGAAATGTTAGTTATAGCAGAAAGACAAGAAAAAAATTGAAGGAAAAAACATAAGCAATGAAGAAACAAAATTATCACTTTTTGCAAATAATATGATGCTTTACTTAGAGAACCTTAGCGAGTCAACTAAAAAGCTGATCAAAACAATTAACAACTTTGACAAAGATGCAGGTTATAAAAAAAGCTCATGTAAATTATTAACATTTCTGTGTATTGCAAACAAAACACAGCAGAAAGAAGCAGAAGGAGGAATTCCATTAAAAATAGCTATAGAGAGTATAAAATATGGGAATCTACCTGCCAAGATGTACACAGGAACTATATGAACAAAGTACACAATATTTTACATAAATAAAGACATCTAAATAATTGGAGAAATATTAATTACTCATGTGTAGGCCAAGCCAATATAATAAAAATGATAATTCTACTAAATCAATTTACTTATTCAGTGCCATATCAATAAAATTACCAACAACATTCATTGGTTCCATATGAGGAACAAAAGGTCAAGAATATCAAGGGAACCAATGAGAAAAGACTGGAATAAAGAAGACCTGGAAGCACCAGATCCCAAAGCAGTACTACAAAGCAGTTATCATCAAAACAGTTTGTTTCTATATAAGAAATAGAAAAGTTGAACAATGGAACAGTTCCATGATACACAGAAGCAAATAAGTAAAACAATCTAGCATTTGATAAATTTAAAGATTTCAGCTACTGGGACAAGAACCCACTCTTTAAGAAAAACTGTTGGGAAAACTGGAAATGTTCAGACAGAAACTAGACCTAGACCAATATCTCATACCTTATATCAAGAGAGGTTCAAAATGGGTATATGATTTGTACATAAAGGGTACCATTATAAGCAAATTAGTAGAACAGGGAAGAAATCATCTGTCAGATCTATGTATAAGGAGACAGTTCATAACCAAACAAGAGACAGAAAAGCTCACAGGAGGTAAAATGGATGATTCTGACTACATGAAATTGAAAAGGTTTTGCACAAATAAAATCAATGCAGCTAAGAAGAAAAGTAGGAAACAGGGAGTTGGGGATTTTTGCTGTAAGTTTCTCTGATAAAGGTCTCATTTCTAAAATATGTTGGTAATTTGCTACAATAAAAACCATTTCCCAATTGATAAATGGTCAAAGGATGTGTATACACAGTTTTCAGGAGAAGAAATCAAAGCTATCAATAACTATATTAGGAAAAATTCTCTAAACCATTAGTAATTAAAAAATGCAAATTAAAATAACTTCAAACCCATCAGACTAGTTAAGATGACAAAAAAAATGAAAAATGCGGGAGGAGATATAGGAAAATAAATACACTAAGGGCAGCTAAGTGGTTCCGTGGATAGAGTGCCAGGCCTGGAGTCAGGAAGACCTGAGTTCAAATCCTGCCTCAGACACTTATTAGCTGGGTGACCCTAGACAAACCACTTAAGCCTGTTTACTTCAGTTTTCTCCTTTGTAAAATGAGTTGGAGAATGAAATGGCAAACCACCACTCCAGTATCTTAACTAAGAAAAACCCTCAAAAGAGGTCACAGAGTCCAACACAACTGAAAATGACTAAATAAAAACAATGCACTATTGGTAGAGCAGTGAACTAATCCAATTATTCTGGAAAGCAATTTGGAATCACACCCAAAAAGCTATAATACTGTGTATACCCTTTGACTCAGCCATTCTGCTACTAGGTCCATACCCTAAAGAGATAAAAGAAAAAAGGAATAGGACCCATATGTGCAAAAATATTGATAGCAGCTCTTTTTGTGGTGGCAAGGAATTAGAAACTGAGGATGTCTATCAACTGGGCATGAGCAAGTTGCTATATACAATTACAGTATAGGAATGTAATGGAATTCTATTATGCTATAAGAAATGGTGAAGGGTATACCTTCAGAAAAACCTGGGAAGATTTATATAAACTGATGCAAAGTGGGCAGAACAAAGACAGCAATTCACACAATGACAGCAACATTGTAAAGATAATCAGCTTTGAAAGACTTAATAATTCTGATCAATATAATGACCCATCACAATTCCAAAGATTCATGATGAAACATTCTACTAACCTCTAGATAGAAGGCTGATGGACCCAAGTACAGATTGAAGCATATTTTCCTTCCTTCCCTCCTTCCTTCCTTCCTTCCTTCCTTCCTTCCTTCCTTCCTTCCTTCCTTCCTTCCTTCCTTCCTTCCTCCCTTTCTTCCTTCCTTCCTTCCTTCCTTCCCTCCTTTTTCTTTCTTTGTCTTCCTTCCTTTCTTCTTTCTCTCCCTTTCTTCCTTTTTTCTTTATTTCTTTTTCCTTTCTTTCTTTCAAATATAGCTAATGTGGACTTTGGTTTTTTTTGCATGACTACTTATTTGTAATGACTTTTGTCTTTCTTGCCTTCTCAATGGGTAGGGCAAGAAGAGGGAAGAAGGGAGAAGGGGGAAAGAATTTGGAGCTGAAAAAAAAAGTATGTGCTTTAAAATAAAACATTTTGCTTAAGTTTGGTTTCACTTTAGTAATCCTTCTGGGTCATGCAAAGTAGGAAAAGAGATTAGAATCTCAATGGGGGCTGATTTATAGGAGATTTGTGAGTAGTCATTCATGTCTGTGATCTGAAATCTGACCTGGGACACTGAAAGCCATAAGATCCAGACAAGTCCAATGTGGCATGGGGAAAGGGAGTTAGAACTTAAAGTAGCTAAGTCCTGTGTGGTTCCTATGACTGGTAGCTCAGATCCTGAAGTCCTATTTGGTGGCTTATTTACATGTATCATCCTGTGTTCCTATTCCAGAAAACCTCTTTGTGCTGATATAAAGCAAGTATTCCTACATCTATGAGCACCCCTTTGGGAAGGCTAGGTGGTCAGTGGATAGAGCTCGGGACTTGGAGTCAGGAAGACCTGAGTTCAAATTCAGCCTCAGACACTTACTAATTGTGTGACCCTGAGCAAGTGACTTAATCCTGTTTGCCTCAGGTTTCTCACCTGTAAAATGAGCTGAAGAAGGAAATGGCAAACCTCTCCAGTATCTTTGCCAAGAAACCCCCAAATGGGTCTGACATAACTCAACAACAACCTCTTTGCACATTAATTGAACAAATTTTTAATTATTCAATTATTGCCTTTTTTTATTTAAGTTCTCAACATTCATTTCAACAAAATTTTGAGTTCCAAATTTTCTCCCCATCTCTCCCCACCCCCTACCACAAAACGCTGAGCATTCTAATTACCCTTATCACCAATCTGCCCTCCCTTCTAACATCCCTTCCTTCCCTTATCCTCATCTTCTCTTTTATCCTGTAGGGCAAGATAAATTTCTATATCCCATTACCTGTATTTCTCATTTCCTAGTTGTATGTAAGAACAACACTCAACAGTTGTTCCTAAAACTTTGAGTTCCAACTTCTCTTCCTCCCTCCATCCCCACCGGGAAGGCAAGCAATTCAATATAGGCCATATCTGTGTAGTTTTGCAAATGACTTACATAATAGTCGTGTTATGTAAGACTATATTTCCCTCCATCATATCCTGCCCCCCATTTCTTCTACTCTCTCTTTTGACTCTGTCCCTCCCCAAGAATGTTGACTTCTAATTGCTCCCTCCTCCCATTACCCTTCCTTCCATCATCCTCCTCACCCTGTTTATCCCCTTCTCCCCCACTTTCCTGTATTGTAAGATAGATTTACATACCAAAATGAGAGTGCATTTTATTCCTTCCTTTAGTCAAATGTGATGAGAGTAAACTTCATGTTTTTCTCTCACCTCCTCTCTTTATCCCTCCACTAATAAGTCTTTTGCTTGCCTCTTTTATGAGAGATAATTTGCCCCATTCCATTTCTCCCTTTCTCCTCCCAATATACTTCTCTGTCACTGCTTTATTTCATTTTTTTAAGATATGATCCCATCCTCTTCAATTCACTCTGTGCACTCTGTCTCTCTGTATGTGCGTGTGTGTGTGCATGTGTGTGTGTAATCCCATCCAGTACCCAGATGCTGAATAGTTTCAAGAGTTACAAATATTGTCTTTCCATGTAGGAATGTAAACAGTTCAACTTTTGTAAGTCCCTTATGACTTCTCTTTGCTGTTTACCTTTTCATGCTTCTCTACATTCTTGTGTTTGAAAGTCAAATTTTCTTTTCAGCTCTGGTCTTTTCATCAAGAATGCTTGAAAGTCCTCTATTTCATTGAAAGACCATTTTTTCCCCTGAAGTATTATACTCAGTTTTGATGGGTAGGTGATTCTTGGTTTTAGTCCTAGTTCCTTTGACTTCTGGAATATCCTATTCCATGACCTTCGATCCCTTAATGTAGAAGCTGCCAGATCTTGTGTTATCCTGATTGTATTTCCACAATACTTGAATTGTTTCTTTCTAGCTGCTTGCAACATTTTCTTCTTGACCTGGGAACTCTGGAATTTGGCCACAATGTTCCTAAGAGTTTCTCTTTTTGAATCTATTTCAGGCGGTAATCTGTGGATTCCTTGAATACTTATTTTGCCCTCTGGTTCTAGAATCTCAGGGCAGTTTTCCTTGATAATTTCATGAAAGATGATGTCTAGGCTCTTTTTTTGATCATGGCTTTCAGGTAGTCCCATCATTTTTAAATTGTCTCTCCTGGATCTATTTTCCAGGTCAGTTGTTTTTCCAGTGAGATGTTTCACATTATCTTCCATTTTTTCATTCTTTTGGTTTTGTTTTGTGATTTCTTGGTTTCTCCTAAAGTCATTAGCCTTCATCTGTTCCATTCTAATTTTGAAAGAACTATTTTCTTCAGTGAGCTTTTGAATCTCCTTTTCCATTTGGCTAATTCTGCTTTTGAAAGAATTCTTCTCCTCATTGGCTTTTTGAACCTCTTTTGCCAATTGAGTTAGCCTATTTTTCAAGGTGTTATTTTCTTCAGCATTTTTTTGGGTCTCCTTTAGCAGAGTGTTGACTTGTTTTTCATGCTTTGCTTGCATGTCTCTCATTTCTCTTCCCAGTTTTTCCTCCACCTCTCTAACTTGATTTTCAAATTCCTTTTTGAGCTCTTCCATGGCCTGAGCCCAATGAGTGGGCTGGGATACAGAAGTCTTGACTTCTGTGTCTTTCCCTGATGGTAAGCATTGTTCTTCCTCATCAGAAAGGAAGGGAGGAAATACCTGTTCACCAAGAAAGTAACCTTCTATAGTCTTATTTTTTTTCCCTTTTCTGGGCATTTTCCCAGCCAGTGACTTGACTTCTGAATATTCTCTTCACACCCACTTTGCCTCCAGATCAGCCCAGCCAGAGCTTGGGGTCTGAGATTCAAATGCTGCTTCCCAGCCTCAGGGCTTTGGGCAGGGGCAGGGCTGCTATTCAGTGTGAGATTAAGTTCAGGTGCTCAGGTGGGGGCAGGGCTGCCTCAGGGGCTCAGTTCCCTCAGAAGGTTTATGCAGAGACCTTCAACAATGGATCCAGGCTCCTGGCTGCTTGGGGAGCCCTTGTCTGCTGCTGCCTCTGCTGCTGCCTCCTGAGGGGGCCTGAGTTATGGGGCACCCCACTCCCCTCTCAGCAAGCCAAGAAGACCCTCTCCCCAACCTTTGGGGCCCGTGGGTGGAGGAACCCATGCGGCTGCTGGAGATTCCATCCCTGAAGCCTGCTGATCCGCTCCTCTCAGTGCTGCACGGCCAAGGCAGAGCTGGGCTCAGCTGAGGGGTCTGCAGTGTGAAGGACCTTTTGCGAGAGGCTTTCAGGGCTCTCTGGAACAGAAATCTGGTCCGCTCCATTGTTCTGTGGCTTCTCCTGCTCCAGAATTTGTTGGGAGTTCTTTTTTACAGATATTTTATGGGCTGTGGGTTTGGACCTAGCGTATGTGTGTCTTTCTACTCCACCATCTTGGCTCCTCCCGAAAATGTTTATTCTAAAAGAGTATTAACAATTGACCCCAGGGAAGCATCTTGGTCAGTACAAAGAAAACATTTGTCTAGATCTGAGGAGTGCAAAGAAGAAATGGAAGAAGGTTTCACTAGATGAGGAATAAGTCTGAGGATAATTAAAGGCTGTGGTAGTGGGGGAGCTGTGATTGAGAGAGGCAAGAGACAGCTGGAGGGACTCAATGCTTATAAGGCAGAGCTTTGCCAAATGACAATTAAAGAGGCAAAGAACTGCCTGGACAGCTGCTCCAGCTCAAACATAAGGCAGCCTGTCATCCCCTGCTCCAATATCTGGAGCAATAAAATCTCCTCATCCTTATAACCTCATCCCTGCTGTTGTTGTTCAGTCATGCCCAAGTCTTCATGACCCCATTTGGGATGTTCTTGGCAAAGATACTGGTGTGGTTTGCCATTTCCTTCTCCAGCTCATTTTATGGATGAGGGAACTGAGGCAAACAGTGTTAAGAGACTTGCTCAGAGTCAGATAGCTTATAAGTGTCTGAGGCTGGATTTGAACTCAGTAAGATGAGTTTTCTCAACTCCAGGGCCAGCACTTTTTTCACTGAGTCACCTATGTCCTGCTAGAGATTTGGTTTTTGGTTTTGTTTTTTACTTCTACTGGTATGGGAGTCTCTGGAACAGAATTATTTATGAAGGATTAAGAAAGATTTTATCTTGTGGGGTTTTTCTACCTCTATCACTTATAACATGTATGACCTTGGAAAAGTCACCTGACCTCTCTGAACTGAGTCTCCTCACTTGTAAAATAAGGTGGTAGCCTATATATATATATATATATATATACACACACACACACACATGCATATGTGTGTGTGTATATATATATATATAAAATCAAAGGATATGAATGGGCAGTTTTCAAAGGAAGAAATCCAAGATATGAAAAACATATATGAAAAGAATGCTCCAAATAATTAGTAACTAGAGAAATGCAAACTAAAGCACTTCTGAGGTTCCACCTTACACCCATTAGATCAGCAAAGATGACTAAAAAGGATAATCAAAAATGTTGGAGGGGCCATGGCACTCATACATTGTTGGTGGAACTGTGAATTGGTTCAACCATTCTGGAAATCAATTGAGAAATATACCCAGAAAGTCACTAAACTATGCATACCCTTTGACCCAGCTATACTACTTTGGTTTATCCCAAAGAAAGAAGAAAAGGATTCACATGTACACATTTATAGGATATCTCTTTTGTAATAGCAAAGGACAGGGAACTAAAGAGGATATTCATCTATTGGAGAATGGTTAAACAAATTACTATATATCTATGCAGATAATTCTCAGATCTGTCCGGCCCTAACCTCACTCAAAAACTCTAGCCTCTCGTGCTTTCCTGGTCACCAATGGAGTGAAACAGGGCTGTGTACTTGCTCCCATGCTTTTTAGCATGATGTTTTTGGCCATGTTGTCAAATGCTTTCAATGAGGATGAACATGGCATCAAGGTCAACGACTGTACTGATGGTAAGTTCTTCAACTTGAAAAGGCTACAAGCTAAGACCAAAGTGAAGGGAATGTTGGTTCATGATTTTCTGTTTGCAGATGATTGTGCACCCAATGCAGCCTCTGAAGGTGAGATACAACAAAGTATGGAGCAATTCTCTGCTGCTTGTGCTAATTTTGGCCTAACAATTAACACCAAGAAGACACAGGTACTCATCACCATCCTTACATGGAACCATTGGCTACAGGAAACGGAGAAATTTTGAATGCTGTGGATAAGTTCACATACCTTGGCAGTGTACATTCCAGGGCTGTACATATTGATAATGAGGTTGATGCATGCATTGCCAGAGCTGGCTCAGTGTTTTGGATGCTCCAAAGGAAAGTATGGGAGAGAAGAGGTATTACACTGACTACCAAACTGAAAGTCTACTGAGCCGTTGTGCTGATCTCATTGTGGTATGCCTGCGAAACATGGACAGTCTACCAGCGCCATGCCAGGAAACTGAATCTCTTCCATTTGCATTGTCTTAGAAAGATTCTGAAGATCACCTGGCAGGATAAGGTACCAGACACTGAGATCCTTTCTTGAACTGAACTGCCAAGCATTCAAACTCTGCTTCAGAGAGTGCAGCTCCAGTGAGCTGGTCATGTTGTTTGAATGCAAAATGCACGCTTGCCAAAAAGACTTTTATGGAGAACCACACAGAACAAGTATCCACATGGTAGTCAGAAGAAGCAAAGAAGAATTAAAGCAGCCCTAAAGAAATGTGAGATGCACAAATTTAGAGAATCCACCCCAAATGTTCACATGGATTATTTGCACCCAACCTGTGGTAGAACATTCCAAGCTCATATTGATCTGATCAGCCATAGTCGCACACACTGTAACTTGACTTCAACCTCTTCAAGAACGAAGGACAACTCCCAAGCCTCCCATTACCAACGTCTTCTTGAACATAGCAAAGTGCATTTCCCAAAGATCAGACTCAAACACAACAGAACTCATCAGCTCTCCTCCTAGACCTTTCCTCTTCCTAACTTTCTTATTACTGCTGAGGGTACCACCATCCTCCCAGTCACCCAAGCTTACACCTCAGTGTCTTCCTTCACTCCTCATTCACATTCACACAACATATCTCATTTGTTGCCAAGACTTGTTTTTTTTTCTACTTTATATCTCTTTGTCTTCAGGTGCAGGCCCTCATCAATTCACCCTTAACATGTTGGGGCAGCTAGGTGACCTTAGAGTCAGGAGGACCTAAGTTCAAATGCAGCTTCAGACGCTTACTAGCTATGTGACCCTTAAGGGACAGAAAGTCACTTAACTCTCATTGCTTCCAAAAATAAATGAATAAACTATTGTAGTGTACTGCTGCCTGGTCTCTCCCTACTTTATTCATGCTCCACTCAGCTGCCAAATTGTTTTTCCAAAAGTCCAAATCAGACCATCTCAGATCCCCCCACTCAACCAACTTCAATGGCTCCCTATTACCTCTAGGATCAAATTGAAAAAGTATTCTCTTTAACTTTTAAAGCAGTTCACAAGCTGACACATTCCTGTCCTTCCTTTGTGTAATTCATACCCTTCCACATACTTGGTCATACACCTAAAATGACTTTCTTACTGTGTCTTACAGGTAACACTCCATCTCCCCACTGCTTGCCTTTTCATTGGCTTTCCTGCCTGCCTGGAATATTCCCACTCTTCACCTCCACCTCCTGGCTTCGTTGGCTTCCTTCAAGACTCAGTTCAAATCCTACCTTCTTCTGCAAAGAGGTCTTTCTCAGCACCATCCTCCAATTGCTTCCAGTGTTAGTGTCTTCCCTCTGAGATTATTTTCCATTTAGGGTCAGCTAGGTGGTGCAGTGGATAGAGTACCAGTGCAGGAGTTAGGAGGACCTGAGTTCAAATCTCACCTCAGACACTTGACACTCACTAGCTGTGTGACCTTGGGCAAGTCACTTAACCCCAATTGCCTCATCCTGAGTCATCTCCAGTCATCCTGAGGAATATCTGGTCACTGGATTCAGATGGGTCTGGAAGAGAAGTGAGGCTGGTGACCTGCACAGCCCTCCCTCACTCAAAAAAAAAAAGTAAAGTGCAACTCATGTCATCATTTCTCTGATGGCATAGTCTTCTTCGGCAATGAAGGACGAACACATATTTTCCACTTGAACTATATTGTGGTTGTTCAGTTGTGTCCAACTCTTTGTAACCGCAGATAGGGTTTTCTTGCAAAGATGCTGGAGTGGCTTGCCATTTCCTTCTCCAGCTCATTTTATAGCTGAGGAAACTGAGGCAAACAGGGTTAAATGACTTGCACAAGGTCAAACAGCTAGTATTTGAACTCAAGTCTTCTTGGCTCCAGGCCTGGAGCTCTATGCACTGCACCAGCTGGTTGCCTGAACTATACCATAGTACATAAATATTGGCTTGTTGTCTACTCCATCAGAATATGAGTGCCTTGGGGACAGGGACTGTTATTTGCTTGTTTTTGTGTGCACAACCCTTAGTGTAGTGTATGGCCCATAGTAGGCAGCTAAGAAATATGTGACTGATTAACTCTATGAATGTAAGGGAACATTATCACTCCATAAAAAATGGTGAAGTGGATGATTACAGAGAAACCTGAGAAGATTTGTATGAACTGCTACAAAGTGAAATGAGCAGAAACAGGAGAATACTTTATAAAGTAACAACAACATTGTAAGGAAAAAATATTTGAAATACGTGAGAACTCTGATCAATGCAATAAACAAATATGATTCTAGAAGACTAAGGATTAAACATGTTATCCACTTCTTGGAAAACTGATGATCCAGATCCAAGATCCAGAATGAGACATAAGGTTTTAGAAATGACCAGCTTGGACATTTTCCTTGATTATTCATATTACTTTGCAGGGCTTTTTTTTCCTTTTTTTTCCCCAGTGGAGGTGGTGGTAGAAGTAGAAGGGGAGAGATAAGGGTAGCAAAGAAGAAAGAAGATCATTTAAAAAATATATTTATTTATTTTTAGTTTTCAACATTCATTTCCACAAGATTTTGAGTTCCAAATTTTCTCCCCATCTCTCCTCTTCCCCCACCCCAAAACACCATGCATTCTGATTACTCCTTCCCCCAATCTGCCCTCCCTTCTACCACACCCCTCCCTTCCCTTACCCCCGTCTTCTCTATTTTCTTGTAGGGCAAGATAGATTTCTATACCCCATTACCTGTATTTCTTATTTCCCAGTTGCATGCAAAAACAATTCTCATTATTTGTTCCTAAAACTTGGAGTTCCAGCTTCTCTCCCTTCCTCCTTCCCCACCCATCCCCACTGAGAAGGCAAGCAATTCAATATAGGCCATATCTGTGTAGTTATGCAAAAGGCTTCCATAATAGTCATGTTGTGAAAAACTAACTATATTTCCCTCCATCCTGTCCTGCCCCCCATTTATTCTATTCTCTCTTTTGACCTTGTCCCTCTCCAAAAGTGTTTACTTCTAATTACTCCCTCTTCCCATTTACCCTCCCTTCTATCCCCCCCACCCTACCTATCCCCTTCTTTCCTACTTTTCTGTAGTGTAGGATAGATTTTCATACCAAATTGAGTATGCCTGTTATTCTCTCTTTAAACCAAATGTGATGAGAGTAAGCTTCACTTTTTCCCTCTCACCTCCCCCCTCTTCCCCTCCATTGAGAAAGGTTTTTCTTGCCTCTTTTACGAGAGATAGTTTGCCCAATTCCATTTCTCTCTTTCCCTTCCCAATATACTCCTCTCTCACCCCTTAATTTTATTTTTTTAGATATCATCCCTTCCTATTCAACTCACTTTGTACCCTCTGTGCATATGTAATCCCTCCAACTACCCAAATACTGAGAAAAGTCTCAAGAGTTACAAATATTATCTTTCTATGTAGGAATGTAAACAGTTCAACTTTAGTAAGTCCCTTATGATTTCTAAGAAAGAGGATCATTGAGGTATCTTTTGGGGGAAAAAAATGTAGAGGACAAAGTCCAGAAAGAAGCTCAGATAACCAGTTCAGCTTTGAAAGCTACAGATTGATCAAATTTACATACTTAAAAAGAAAGGCAAGCTATACATAATAAAATCTGCAGTTTCACATGCAATCCTTTTTTTTTTATTGTAACATGTATATGGAAAATACTCATTTTATGTGATGTGTGTTATATTTGGAATTTTAAAAAAGAGTAAGTAAAGATATAAAATAATACTAGAAAAAGATGTAATTGAACTAGCTAGGGGTCCCTTCCATCTATATATCTATAATCTCATGATTCTTCTGTTATATTTTGTTAGTATGATTTATATTGAATTATTCATAGCTGAATTATTATTTAATATCAGTGGGGGTCATCACTATGAGTAGAATCTACACTGAATTCCAGATGAGCATATATAGATAATAGAATATAATATACAAATACATAAAGTAATATGTGCACATATATTACATTATTATAATAGATACACATGTGCATATACATGTACATGTATATGTACATATATATCTCATTACAAACTGCACTCAGTTGTGGGGAAATACCCATGTTACAAATGAATGTGATCACATCACCCCTCTACTCAAAGCTCTTTAGTGCCTCTCTACTTGTCCCCTTCTGTCAAGTAAAGTTCATATTTCTTTTCCTGACATTCAAGGCTCACTACATTCTGATGTCACTCTACTTTTCTAATCTTATTTGATATCATTCTATATAGTGCATCCTCAAAGTACTCTGGGCTCCAGCCAAACTGGACAACTATGTCCATGAAAATTCCCTGTCTTCTCCTGACTCCATGCTTTTGAGTAAAACAGCATGAGTATACTGTTCTTTCTAACTAGAATGTTATCCATTCTTCCTTTTCATCTACTGAACTGCTAATACCTAATATTTCAAGCCCAAATCAGATACCGTTTCTCCTCAAAGTCTTGCTGATTTTCCGAGACCAGTAATGTCCCTCTTTCCCCTCAAATCTCACATATACTTTTGATGCAGTGACCATATCTGACAGCACATACTTTATTTTGCTTCCATTGTCAATCACCCTCTTTCTAAAAAGAGGGAGGTTCATTTCATCATCAGTATCCTGGAGTCAGGGTTGGTCATTACAGTGATATTTCCATATCTTTTGGTATCGTTTTTCTTTTCATTACTGTAGTCATTGTATATGAGGATAAATAGATAAGACCGAAAGATAAAGGTATCTATGTATAGTTATCTATTGATATAGGTAAAAAGAGATAAAGATGACCTATGTAGATAGATACATACAAGGGCATCCAGATGACACAGTGGATAGAGTGTTGGGTCTCTAGTCTGGAAGACCTGAGTTCAAATCCAGCCTCAGACATTTACTAGCTGTGTGACTCTGGGCAAGTCACTTGACCCTGTCTACCTCACTCTTCTCATCTGTAAAACAAGCTAGAAAAGGAAATGACAAAACGCTCTAGTATCTTTGCCAAGAAAACCTCAAACGAGGTCATGAAGAGTGAGACCCAACTGAAACAACTGAACAGCAACAACAGATACATAAAGGGTGTCCCAAAAGTCTTAGGTGCTTTCAAACTATTAAATTTTAAACAAGAAACATAAATCCATTTGTAACCTGGGTAGCTCCATCCATCCCGGAGTTCCTTCCCATGCTTGATGACTGCACAACTTTGTCTCACTTAGATCCAATTCACATGATGCCATTGGTCCTCTTGGAGAAAAAAGGACAAACCATCACAATCAGCTATCAAAGCTTAAAACAGCACTGCCTTTCTGGGTTTTGTTAACTTTGCTCTGCATTAGCCTGTGCAAGTCTTCTTCAGTTTACATGAATCCTTCCTATTCATGATTTCATCTGGAGCACTCAAATCAACAAGTGTGTCTTAAGTTTCTCCATCATGCTGAGAAAGAATGAAGCCATCTTGATTTTTGCAAAGCCTACATTCCAATGGGGAAGACAATGGGTGCATTTATATATAAGCATATGCAGAATAACTATCAAGAGAAAGAAGCTAAATACAAAGCATTAGGAGAGAGGGCAATAGCAGGTTATGGGATGCATGTGGAAGAAGGCATCTGAATGACTGAATGACTTTATGAGATGGTGATCAGGAGGAAGTTCATCCCAGTCATGAGGGACAACCAGTGCAAAGACAGGGAGGGAGGAGATGGAGCATCATATGTGGTGATAGAGAGTACAGCTTGTCGGGACAGCAGAGTGCAGGAGGAAGAGTAATGAACAACACAGCTGGAAAGACAGTCTGGGTCCAGGTGGTGAAGGGATTTTAAAGCTAAACTGAAGAGTTTATCTTTTTTTTTTCCTAGAGGCAATTAGGAAGTCCCTGGAGTTTTTTGAGTAGGGTAGTAATGTATTTAGATCTACACTTAAGGAAAATTGCATTGATAGTAGCTTGGAGGATGGACCAGAAAGGGGAGGAGTTTGAGGCAGGAAGATAGAACAGTGGGAAGTGTGCTGGCTTTTGAATCAAAGGGATTTTGATTTTGTCAACACTCACATCTGCTCCTTACTAATTGTATAACTCTGGGCAAGTTCCTTAACCTCTCTTGGCCTCGATTGCTCATCTGTAAAATGAAGGGTTGGACAAGATGGTCTGCAGATATGATTAAGTCTATGATCTTATGACCATAGAAGTGTGTTGCAATAACCTAGGTGAGAGGTAATGCGGGCCTGAACTCAAGTGTTGGCTGTGTGCATAGACAAAAAAAAATGAATGCAAAATATGCTACGAAGGGCAGCTAGGTGGCCAAGTGGATACAATACTAGTCCTGGTACCAGGAGGACCTAAGTTCAAATGTGACCTCAGACACTGTAACAGCAAGGACACTGGCACACACAGGAGGGTCTACTGTACAGGTTCTTAGATCTGCTTTCATTCACTTAGTTCGGGGAAACAAGTCAGCACCTTGAACTTCAGAGAAAATACAGGCAGAGAAATAAAAATCACCAGACAGGGCTTCCTACTGTCTGACCATAAGCAATACATGCATCACAGATCAACAGACAGGTCCAACTATCTGACCATTACATACATACATATATAAATAGTTTCCAGAGCGAGAAGCACCAACATCTGAGTTTTCAAAGCCCAGGGGGCTCCTCAGTGGCCTCACACACTTCCAATGAGTAAACTCCCAAAGTAAAACCTCACCTCAGAGTATTTATACATTTTTCAGACACCCTCTGACTCAGTGCCTCAGTGGAAATTAACAAAAAGTGTTGAGGCATATTAATGGACAGGGAAGATCTTTAACTCTTCCCCCTACCCACCATCAACCTTTCATTAACATTATAGATATTTACTAGATGTGTGACCCTGGGCAACTCACTTAACTCCAATTGTCTCCAAAAAATATGTATAAAATAAAGTAATGTCATAGACATTTTGAGAGTGAGAGAGAGAAAGAGAGAGGGAGAGAATATGGAGGTAGAAATGATTGGATATGTGGAGTAGGGGAGAGTGAAAAGTGAGGAGAACACCAAAGTTATGAACCTGAATTGGAAGAATGGTCATCCCTTCAATAGAAAAATGGGAATTTGGAAGGAGGTGGGCATAAGGGGAATAGATAATGAATTCTGTGTTGGATAAGGTGACTTTGAACTTTTCTGAGACACTGAATTTGAAGTGTCAAGTAGACAACCGGTGATATTAAACCAAGGCTAATGGGAGATTGTTTTATAGATCTGCAAGTTAACACAGAAGATGAAGAGGTCAGTAAGAGAATAAAAAGAGAGAAGATTGAGACTTAGGGGACCCTCAGAGAAAGGGAACATGGCAAGGATGCTGAACCAACAAAAAATGACTGAGAAGGAACAATTACAGTTAGAAGAAGAACCAGAGGAGAGTTAAGTGAAATCCAGAGTCGTAGAGTCAGTTTATTGCTATCCCTTCTACATCATGGGGCTTAAGGATACTGTACCTACAATCTGGAAAATTAGTGTAAAATTTTTTGACCCTCCCTTCATATCAGAGAAGGAGTCTGAATTATTATGGTATTACAAGATAAAATAGGTTGACATTATACAATACTATACATATATTTTATGCATTTCTAGTTCCTATACTTTTTCTGTGTCATATGCTTGCCTTTGCATGTCAGCTGTGGCTTCCATGGAACTCCCTCAAAATTCCCATTTAATTTCTTATGTTAACCCATGATATGTCAAAACTGTGATGGGGAAACTTGTGATGTGGAAGGGATAACTGTAGATCAAAGACAGGACTTGAGTCTAGGTCTTTCTGTCTCTGAGACCAGCTCTCTATCCACTGCATCATCTTGACTCTACTGTGAGTAAACTAAGGCTGGAAATTCTGAAATTTGAAGTGATACCTCACATAGTTATGCCTTGTTGACCATGCTACCACCTGGTGCCTAAGCTCACACCTTCCTACTTGACCAGGAGAATTTTCAAAGAGCTGGAACAGCTAAGTTCTTCAAGAGAATTCAATCTTCTCCCAAAACATCGGAGAATCCACACAGTGGCCTCTTTCTGGAGAACATCTGAGAGAAGTGGGGTGATTTGAGGTTCATAGGATCTTTGGCTCAGAGCTGTAAGGTACCTAGGAGGCCGTTTTATAGATGGGATGTTAAGTAATCTGCCCAAGGTCAGATAGATAGTAAAGGACAAGGATGGGATCTGAACCCAGGTCTTCTGACTTCAATGCTAGTTCTCCTTCCACTGTGCTCTAGGGCAAGCCCATAAACCAAAATTAGCTCAAATATTTCCCATGAAGTGTTTAAACCTGACTGTTCCCAGGCAAATGAAGTGGATCATACTTATCTTCAGGTTTTTCTGCCCCTCCTCCCCCCCAGCCTTTCTGCATTTGTTCGGAACTCCCTTTAAGGTCATACCTCACCCTTTAATTGACTCAGGCCTGAGTCAGGAGAAAGAGCAAAAGGTCACAGAAGTTCTCACTCCAATGGCATCCTCTTAAACTTGAAACTTGCCCTTCCTGGTCATGCCTTTTAGATCAGAATTAACGAATTCCTTCACTCTGAATGGATGTCATTAGGTATCCCTTCAGGAATCCACAAATGGGAGCTTGCGTGTATTCCTAGCACTCAGGAAATGACAACTCTGTGACAGCTGATTTCTAGGCAATCTAGAAATGAGGCAGTGTGGGTAGCACAAGAGACCTAGACTGCAAGGAAGGGCCCCTGGGCTTCAGTTTCTCCCTTCCCCCTCACCTCCTGGGCTGCCTTCATCGCCACCTCCCTCCGCGCATCAGTTTCCTCATCTGTATAGTGTAGTGCAAAAGTTTCCCAAATGTGGGCTTCAGAGCCCAGAGGGCCCCCAAAACCCTTTCAGGAGGTCCCAACTATTTTCAAAATAATACTAAGACTTTATTTGCCTATTAAAATACCCCTCTCTTTTCCAAGTAGGGAGCATTTATGTAGTACCTAATATGGGCCAAGTACCACGCTAAGCACTTTTTACAAATATCATCTCTTTTGATCCTCGTAACAATTCTGTGAGGCAAGTGCTGTTATTATCCCCATTTCTCAGTTGAGGAAACTGAGGCAAAGAAAGGTTAAGTGGCTTGCTTAGAGTCAATACAATGACCTATCTGTTGGAGGCAGGATTTTCTTATTTCAACCAAAACAACAGATTGAAAGTGATTGAATGCAGAAACAGATATGAGAATCCAGTTGTTTTATATTAAACTGGATATTAATGAATTTTATGAAAATATGTAAAACAATGTTACTCTTCTCAGTAATATTTTTGTTTGGGAAAATATAGCTTTTTCATAAAAACATGTTAGCATATATTTATTATTGCTATTTTAAAATCAATTTATAACTAAATCAAATTCTAATTTATAATCAATATATTAAAATATGTCCATTTTAATTACTAATACAGTACTCTATCGATAGCTATAGCACATATAAATAAGAGTTCTCTAGGACTTTTGAACTTTTTTTTAAAAAGTTTTTAAATGTATAATAGGTCCCCAATAATTTCAAGAGTGCAAAATGTCCTCAGTAATTTTTTAGACTATAAATGAGGTCACATTTTTTTTACAGTGTGGAGTCTTGAGACCAATACGTTTGAGAACCATGGGTGTAATAGAAATAGCGCTCTGCATGGAGTCAGGAGAGAGAGGCATTTCAGTTCCTGCTCTGCCACTTGCTCGTGTTATGTGACTCTGGGCAAGCCATTTGACCTTGATTTCCTCATCTACAAAATGGAGATAATGACACCTATGTACCTACTTCACAAAGTTGCTGGGATCATCAAATAAGATAATGTGCATAGAGTGTGATATAAGTGTCAGGTGTTATTATTAGAAGCCTCTAAGGTCATCCTAAAATCCTGTAATTCTATTAGGGCGTATGTCTTCTGAATTGTGAATTTACTCATATGCAAATTCTTACGGAAGTATAAAAATGAAATCCCATTTGGTTATGTATCTAAGGAATTCTCTTTGTCTGAAAGCATAAGGACAAAGTGTCTGTGGCTTTCAAAAGAGGAAAGGTCTAATTAGTTATCACCTTGACTCAAAATCCACATTTATGCATTGCACGTGCATTGCATTGACCGTATGTATCTATTTTTTCTTTTTTTTTTTTCTGGACCTTTAATCTCATTGGTCAAGGGAACTCCCAGTGAGGAAACTCCCCCTACCCAATGCAGATCAGGCATTCTTCTGAACCCCACAGTCTTTCGTTGTCTCTTGGAACAGGCATGTGGTGGTACAGTGGATAGAGTTCAGAGACTGGAGCTAGAAAGACCTAAATTCAAATCTCACTGAAGATACCTACTATCTGTGAGACTCTGGGCAAGTCACTTAACCTCAGGTGAGAATAACAGCACTTAATTTGAGGGTCAGTTGTGAGTAACAGATGACATAATCGTTGTAAAGTACTTAGCGTAGTAGCTGGCACGTAGTTGGGGCTACAAAAATTTTAGCTATTATCCAATTCAATAAATAACTTAATCATGATAATTCCATGCCACCACCTCTGGCCATGTTTGCAGCAGTTCATTTGACCTCCATTCTAAAATTCTTCCTGCATCTGACTCTTCATGACTCCATAGACCATACAGTCCACGGTGTTTTCTTGCCAAAGATACTGGAGTGGTTTGCCATTTCCTTCTCCAGTGGATTATGGCAAAGAGGTTATTGGATTTGCTCAGGGTCACACAGCTAGTAAGTGCCTGAGGTCAGACATGAATTCAGGTCTTCTGGACCCTAGGGCTACCATGCTGTCCACTAAGTCAGCTAGTACCTCTTAAAATACCTTTTAGAGGAGCTAAAAAAGATGTTGATTAATAAGGAAATCATCAGATGCAAAGAAAAAACTGCTTCTGGGGGAAGATTCAAATAAATCAGAGATAAGGGCAAGCCAGGAACCAGAGATTTTCTGCAGATCAAGTTCAAGAGACTAAGCTAGATGCAGGGGGATAGGAGAAGCAGTGGAGATTTCAAGTCCCAAATTTCACACACACACTCTCACACACAGAGTATACCAAGACCATCAGCAAATCTACTGTTTGATTCCGTACTGGACACCCTCCTTACCCTGCTTTTTTGGGCATACTGCAAGAAGGGATATGCACTCTTTTTGAGGTGAAGTCTCAAAGTGGCTCACAACCTGAGATCAAGTGTGAATTTTCTTCCATCCTATTGGACCCTATATCCTCTTAAAGCCAATTGCTTCTCAGTTCTGCCCTCAGATGCTCTCTTCTAGTGAGAACACATGAATCCCAACCTGTGTTTCCTCTACGCTTTCCAGAGGTCTATGGTTCTCCTTCATACCCAGGATGTGATTTTGAGGAAATGTTTCTGGGAGTTCCCTTACCAGGCTCCTTCAGCAACCTGTGAAAGCCTCAGAATAGAATTCTGAATGTTGGCTCAGTATCTCTGCTCAACTTGTTCATGCTTTTGTCATCTCTCTGGTATGTCAGCTCACCTGTATGTCAGCTCACAGCCTCTTTTGGAACAAAGCCCACTGTATCCAAGGATGTGACCACAGGAATCAGGGTTCTGGTACTCACTACTCACAGGGCGACTGAGGGTGATATAGGTTATTTACTCACACCCGTTATTCCAGAGCTGCTTCTTCTATGGCCTGCATCCTTTGGTGAGGGGGAGGCAGAGTAGGCAGGGAGGACAGGGTTATAATGTGCAATCCATATCACAAAAGAACTCAGTATTGTAAATGAGAAAAGATACTTTTTATAGACTGAATAAATATTGCCTCACAATAATATGTTCCTATTTTTTCAAATATATATAAATACAGTCGTGATTAATATAATGCAAGTCCATTTAAGGTCATTACTGAATTTATAGAAGGGTTTTGTTTTGCCATTGTATATTTCATCAATCAGTAGCTACTCACAGTACAACTGTTATCTTCTAGGGAATCTATGAAAATTTTTTTGATATGGTCCTCATATTTTGAAAGGCAATATGACATAGTCAATAGAGAATTGAATTTAAAGCTAGAAAAACCAGGGTTTTGAGACCAGCCTCTGACACACTTCCAGGCAAGATGGATTTTCCTCACTTGGGAGAACCCTTTAACCAGTGAAGTCACAGGTAGAATCTTTATCTATAGTTCTAATATTTTAAAAGGTTAATCAGGCTATCTTCTGTCATATCTCAATCCTATTGTCCCACAAGAAATAAAAACATAGTCAATCCCCACCATAGGTTGCAGCTAGTTTATAGTAAATTTCTTCTCCTCACTCTACTCAACTACTCCAAGGTCCAGTTCACATTCCTCCTCTTCCATGAAGGCTTTCTGGACTACTTCAGCCCACAAGGATCTCTTCCTCTCTTAAACCCCATCACCCTGGTTTTATTGTACTTTACTTTATTGCATTTCACAGGTATTGCATGGCTTTTTGCAAATTGAAGGTTTATAGCAATCCTGGGTCAAACAAATCTATTGGTGCCATTTTCCCAACAGGATCTATTTCTTCTTTTCTTATAGCACAACAGAACTCCATCACACGATTTGCACATAGAACATACTTAATGAAAATTTTTGAATGGAAATAAAACTGAATAAACTCTGGGGAAAAAAAGCAGCACTTGTCAGACAGATTAAAGCTTATGTTGTACTGACTTCCCTGGCTTTCATTAAGTCCCAACTAAAATTCCTTCTTGCACAAGAAGTGTTCTTCAACCCTACTTAATTCTAGAGCTTTCCTTTTGTTACTTATCTCCTATTTATCCCGTATATAACTTGCTTTGTATATATTTGCTTGCATGTTGTCTCCCCCCATTAGATCATGAGCTCCTCAAGGGCAGGGATTGATTGCCTTTTGCCTTTTTTTGTATCTGCACTGTTTGGCATAGTGCCTGGAACACAGTAAGCACTTAATGAGAGAAAAGAGTGACTGATTGCTTAGCCACAGGAACGTAATTGAACAAAGACACCACATTTCACCATCCTAAAAAGACCCTGTCTCAAGGGAAGAGGGTGCATGAGACAAATTGCTATTTGCCACTGTCTTGTGCTGCTCCTTCCATGTTTTTGTACATATCAGATTCCTTTTTTAAAAAATGTTTTATGGATATCTTTTGTTTTTATATTACCTTCATTTTCAACACTAGTCTTCATCCCCTTCAGAAAGAGTCAGTTAGTGAGACAACAAGCGTTTAATTAATCACTCACCATGCAGCATTATGTCACTACTATGACAACAATATTATCAACACTGACAATTTAATAATATGTAGCATTTATATAGTACTTCAGGGTTTAAAAAGCACTTTATAAATATTATTTCTTTAGATCCTTGCAATGACCCTAAAAGATAGATGTTATTATTATTCCCTTTTTATAGATAAGTGCTAATTTCTAGGGAGACAAAGGCAAAAAAGTCCCCTTCACAGTTTACAGATGAAGTAATCAAAGCTATCTATAGTCATATTAAAAAATGCTCTAAATCACGAGTTATTAGAGAAATGCAAATTAAAACAACTCTGAGCTTCCACCCCACACCTAACAGATTAACCAATATAATAGAAAAAGAAAATGACAAATGTTGGAGGGGATGTGGGAAAACTGGGACACTTATGTTGGAGTTGTGAACTGATCCAACCACACTGAAGAGCAATTTGGTGTGTGTGTTCATCCTTCATTGCTGAAGAAAACCATGCCATCAGAGAAATAATGACATGACTTGCACTTGACTTTTTGTTTTGAGTGAGGGAGGGCTGTGCAGGTCACCAGCCTCACTTCTCCTCCAGAAGCATCTGAATCCAGTGACCAGATATTCATCAGGATTACTGGAGATGACCCAGGATGAGGCAACTGGGGTTAAGTGACTTGTCCAAGGTCACACAGCTAGTGAGTGTCAAGTGTCTGAGGTGAGATTGGAACTCAGATCCTCCTGACTCCTGCACTGGTGCTCTATCCACTGCACCACCTAGCTGCCCCAGAGAGCAATTTAGAACTATGTCCAAAGAGTTATAAAACTGTGCGTGCCCTTTGATCTAGCAGTACCACTACTAGTTCTATATCAATAAGAGATAAAAAAACAAAATGGAAAAGGATCTATATTTACAAAAATATTTATAGCAGCTCCCAAATGGTGGCAAAGAATTGGAAATTGAGGGGATGTCTATCAATTGGGGAATGGCTGAACAACTTGTGCTATATGATTATGATGGAACACTATTTTGCTACAAGAAATGAGGAGGAGGTAGATATCAGAAAACCCTGGGAAGACTTACATGAACTGATGCAAATTTTTATGAGCTGAACTGGGAGAACATTGTATACAATAACAGCAAGATTTTATGGTGAGGGACTGTGAATGACTTAACTGTTCTAGCAATATAATGATCCAAGACAATTGCAAAAGACTCACGATGAAAAATGCTACCCATCTCCAGAGAAGAACTAATACAGTCTGAATACAGATTGGAGCATACTTTTTCTTTACTTTCTTCATTTTTCTTGGTTGTCTTTTTTGGTCTGTGTTTTCTTTTACAACATGACTAACATGGAAATATGTTTTACATGACTGCACATGTATAACCTATATCAAATTGCTTTCCTTCTCAATAAAGGAGAGGAGGGAAGAAGGGAGGAAGAAAATTTTGAAGTCAAAACATTTTTAAAAAGCAAATTTTAAAAATTGCTTTTGCATGTAATTGTGGAAAAAGTAAAATTTTAGATTAAACTTTTAAAAAGTCATCTAGATGCTTCATAGTCTGATGGGCCACGCTCTGCAATGCTGGGAGTGGATATACCCATGTAGGTTAACTGTGTGTCCATACTTGTTAAATGTGGTTCACAAATGCCCAAGTTAAGATCTAGACAGATAGATAATATACATAAATAAGTATCTACAAAGTGCATATAAAGCAATTTCAGAAGATAAGGTACAAGGAAAATGCCTCATGTAGGAGGTGGCAGATAATCTAAGGCTTGCAAGTAGTTAGGGATTCAAATCCATTAGTTAATCAGTCAACAAGTCTATTCGGTGTCAGCCCTCGCAATAGGCCCTGACATAACAAAGACAAAAATGAAATACTTACTGTCCTCAAGGGGCTTACCTCCTTTCTGATGAAATAAGCTGTACTAAAGAACTGAGAGGGGATGCTGGGTGCATTCCAGACATGCAAAGGCGCAAAGGCAGGGAATATAATGTCATGTATGAAGAATAGTAAGAAGGCAAGCTTGGCTGGAATGAAGACTATGGAAAGGGAAATAAAATGAAATAAGAAATGTGGAAATATGCGTGATGGCCACATTGTGAAGGACTTTCAATGTTAAATTACTTGTGGGACAGGGAAAATTCCCATGAATGGGTCACAACTTCCAAACACAGGTGATAGAATCTTCAAGCCTTGTGGCATGGGTATGTCATGGCTTTTAAAAAACATTTTAGAATCTTATTAAGCCCTTTTCTTTTCTACATCAAATTCATTTCCAAAAATATTCTTCCCCACCTTCCTGACCCTACCACTAGTTGAGTCCATAATAAAAAAATCAGGAGCTTTGCAAAGCCCACCAAAAATCAACCTGTTTCTGACAGGGGATGTAACATTTCACACTCATAATTACCCAATCTCTTCAACAAAAGGAAAAAGTTATTTTTTCTCATTTCTTCTATGAAGGTAAGATTGGTTGCTGTTATTTCATACCATTTAGCTCTTTTGAGTGTTATTTTCATTTACATTTTAGAGTAATTTTTTTCCTGTTTTTTCTCATTTCACTATGTATCAGTTCATAAAAGTCTTCCCATGTCTCTCTGAATTCCTCTGGTACAATAATATTCTGCTACATTCTTCTACCACAGTTTGTTCAACCATTACTCAATCAATGAGTATCAACCTTGTTTCCAAGTTTGTTTATGGTTTTGTTGTTACCACAAAAAGTGCTTCTATGAATTATATAGATTTTTCAGGGCCTCTTGATCATCAAACTAACAATTCACAATGCTCACTTGAACCTATCTCTGACTTACGTGAATTACTCTCTCCCCTGCCTGTGGTGAAAAAAAACCCTCCATTCTTTAAGTTTTCTTGTTGTTTAGACTATGTCATTAAACAATGATATTATCTCTGATTTCCCAATTGGACCCTAGCTCAGACAAGGGACCAGCATTTTTAGGAAATATATAATATTTTTCCTCCCAATTTTTGTATTTCTTGGTTTTGCTTCTATTTTTATTACCATGTTAGTCATGTTATGAAAGAAGACACAGACCCAAAAGAAAAACAAACATGAAAAAAAATACAGAAAGTGAAAAATAGTATTCTTTGATCTGCATTTGGACTCCATCAATTCTTTCTCTGAAAGTGGGTAGCATTTTTTCATCACAATTCCTTTGGAGCTGTCTTGGATCAGTGTATTGCTGAGAATAGCTAAGTCATTCACAGCTCATTGTACAATATTACTCTTACTGCATACATTCTCCTGGTTCTGCTCGCTTTGCTTTGCATCGATTCATGTAAGTCTTTCAAGGTTTTTCTGAGAGCATCCTGCTCATCATTTCTTATAGCGCAGTAATATTCCATCACAATCACATGCCACAATTTGTTCAGTCATTCTCTAATTGAGGTGCATCCACACCTACTTTAGTTGAAGGTACTACCATGCACTTTGAGGCTCAAAACTTCAATGTCATCTCTGACTTTTCTTTTGATTCACACCATATGCCTCCCCCATCTAAACAGTTGCCAATTTTTGCTGATTCTACACTCACATTGTCTCTCATAACCATCTTTTCTTTTCAATTCATATTACTATTACATTAATTCAGTACCTCTTCACCTCTCAACTGAATCATTATAATAATAAGCGTCTAAGTGGTCCTCTGCCCCTATCACTCCCTCTGCATAAAGCTGCTAAGATAACGTTTCCACTTCACGGGTTTCTAACCGTGTTACTCACTTGTTCAAAGATATGTTTTGATTTCTTTACATTGTATACAGGATAAACTACAGATTCCTTAGCCTGGCTTTTAGGACCCTCCACAACCTGTCTCCAGTTTGATTCCATTTGCCTCCCTTTCTTGCATTCTATCCAGGGATAGGGAACCTGCAGCCTTGAGGCCACATGTGGCCCTCTAGGTCCTTGGGTGAGCCTTTTGTCTGAGTCCAAATTTTACAGAACAAATCCTTTTATTAAGGGGATTTGTTCTGTGAAGTCTGAATTGAGTCAAAGGGCCACACTTGAGCACCTAGATGACACATGTGGCCTCAAGGCCACAGGCTCCCCTCCTCTATATTTAGCCAAACTGGACTGCCAACTATTTCCCTATCTCATTCTACAGTCACCCACTTCTGTGCATTTATGTAAAGCATCCCCAAGTCTGGAACACACTTTTTCCTTCCTTACATTTTGAGATCCACTTCCTTTTTCATAGGCCAGAAAAAGAACCACCTCTTACAAAGAGCCTATCAGATAAAACTAACCTTCCCTAGGGCAACAAGATGGCAAAGTGGATAGAGTGCCAGACCTGGAATCAGAATGATTTATCCTCCTGAGTTCAAATCTGCCCTTAGCCACTTACTAGCCATATGATTCTGGGCAATTCACTTACCTCTGTTTGCTTCAGTTCCTCATCTGGAAAATGAGCTGGACAAGGAAATGGTGAACCACTCCAGTATCTTTGCCAAGAAAGTCCCGAACAGGATCATGAAGACTCAGGACTGAACAGCAAGAACAACCCTGCCTAACCAAAGTGTCCTAGAACAACTTGCATAGCTAGAGTTTTAGATCTCCCTGGCTCTCTAGAATGGAACAATCTCATTTAGGTGCCAGTTGACCCTTTTTCTAAAACTCCATATAACTTTGAGCCCAGAGGGACCCTGGATCTTTGACCATAATGCAAAAACTATTTTATTTATTATTTTATTGTATATACTATATGGTATATCATGTATTGTATAAAGTACATATAAATAGGATATAATCATATTTATTATGCATTCTTCTAAATTTTATTTATAATATAATTTATTTAAAACTCAAAATGACTTCACTATGCACTAGGTGCTGGAGGACATAGATGGAGGGCAATGGGGGCTGCACACCAAGTCTGGTCCTTGTTGTCATCTGTTCTGCTCCTCCTCTTGTGAGTAATCATGGTTTTGGAATGGCCATCCCTGATGCTTGTCTTCATTTGAACTCTGCTGCCTTAAAGAAAACATGTTTTTACTCCAATGCTTTTTAATTTTTTTAAAAAACAGAAAAGGGTATGATATTTTGTAAACAAAAAAAACACAACTTTCTGATCTATTGAAAAGTGAAGACTAATTCACTTGAAAGAAACTCTAAAATAAAAACTCCTAGAAATGTCATAGATAACATCTAAAGGTTCCAAGTTGACATAAAAATACTACAAGGAACTAGAAACAAAATATCAAGGAACCATAGTCAGAATCATACAAAACTTAGTCACTACTACTATAGAAGAGAGGAAGTCAGGATTTGATATTTTGTAAGACAAAAGATAAAGAACTACAATCAAGAACAACTTGTCCTAAATAACTAAATATAATCCTACATGGGGAACAAAAAACTTAATGGAATATCAGGTTCTTCTGATTGAAATATTCCTGATGAAAAGCTAAGCAGAGTTAAGTAGAAACTTTGAAACAAAATCACAATAGTCAAAAGAAATATATAAAAGTAAACCACATGTGAGCAATTAGAAGGGGATATAAGAGGATGACGCACTTACATTCTAATAGAGAGAGAAGACACAAGTGTCCTTTCAGCATCCTAGTACCTTCAAGGGTTGGTTGTTGTTCAGTCATGTCCAAGTCTTCGTGAGCCCATTTGGGGTCTTACTGGTAGACACTGGAGTGATTTTACCATTTCCTTCTCCAGCTCATTTTTCAGATGACGAAACTGAAGCAAAGAGGATGAAATGGATTGCCCACAGTCACACAGCTAGTAAGTGTCTGGGTCAGATTTGAACTCAGGTCTTCCTGAGTTCCAGACCCAGTGCTCTATCCATTGCTAGTTCCTTCCATATGGGTCAAAGAAATGTTTAATAAGACAGAGGGTCTTGTGGTCTTAAGATACAAAATAAAAAAGGGAAGGAAAGGCACACATTAGGAAAAAAATGAGGAAGAAGTAAGTAAGGTACATTCTGAGAAGAGTATACAAACACAGGGGAAGAATTTCAGAGAGGACACTTCTTGTTAACCTCACTGTTTTCTGAAGCAGAAAAAAAAGTAAATGCATATACATGAAGAATTTGAACTAAACAGAGAAACAGCCAGGGACAGAGGAAGGACAGAGAGGGTTATGAGAGGGAGGGCAGAGTCAGAGAGAAAATAATCATACTCAAAACAAAGTTCAACTTCTGACAAGAATAGTAAAGGAAGAACAAGAAAGAAAGAAGGGATAGAAACTGGTGATAAATGTCAGAACACGGGAAGGAGAGAAGAAACAATGGAGTGGAAACAGATTGCTCCAATTATAACCTTTCTTCTTTGTAAAATGGGCAAGAGAAAAGGAAGAAAAGGCATGAGAGGATGTGATGGAAAGAAATACAAAAGTGGTGTTCATAATTGGGAAGTAAATGGGATAGTTTTATTGTTGAGTTGTTTCAGTTGCATACAATTCTTTGTTACCCCATTTAGGACTTTGTTGGCAAAGACACTGGAGTGGTTTGCCATTTTCTTCTCCAGCTCATTTTGCAGATGAGGAAACTGAGGTAAACAGGGTTAAGAGCCTTGGCCAGTGTCACACAGATAGTGGGTGTCTGAGGCCAGATTTGAACTCACAAACATGAGTCTTCATGATGTCAGGTCTGGCACTTTATGCACTGAGCAACCTAAGCTCACTTATAAAACAGAAATGGAATGAAAATATGGTGTCCTTTTTATATCTTTTTGGAGAACTATTACACTACCATAAAAAACAGAATTGCTATCATACTCATTTGAATACATGCCATATCCCTGCATTTGCTGGCAATATTTTATTTTTGTAACCAAGCACCATACCAAGCACAATGCCTAGCACGCAGTAAGCACTTAATAAGTATTTGTTGAGTAGATTAGAATCTGGGTTGCAGATAGACGATTTGATTCAGTTCTCAAAAGAAAGCTGTAACTGCCACCCATCTTTCAAACAGCATCGCATAGGTGTCAGGTCTGTTTTCCCATTGTCTTCTCTATTGAGATGCAAAGTTAGACATGGCCCCTACATAAATAAAAAGGAGGTTGAGGGGCTGCATGGTTTGTTTCCATCATGACTGGAGTTCCATGTACCTTTTATGGTTTCAGTTCCTGACTTCTCTGGCCTGGTTTTCTCATTGGCCTGCACCCATCTGGCACATCTGCTTCTCTCAATAGCCTGCCCCCCTCCATCTAGCTTGCACTTAGCTTCCTTGGTTCCCTTGGACTATACATTTCTATATAGCTCCCCCTCACTCTCCTTGATCTCCTGTTGCCACATGCTGCGAACACGAACTTGCTGCAATAACTTGACTATGGTTTTGGCTGCTGGCCATTGACTCTTTGCCTTCTACCACAGAGGGAGCTTCAACACCTTTCTTGGACTGGCCCATAGGTTTAGTGCATCCACTCAGTGGTTGGGGGTTTCTTTCCGGTGTAGAGTTCCAGTTTCAAAGATTCAGAGGTGCTGTCTAGAGTGGGAATCCTCAAACTCCTCTTGTGGCCAGTCTTTTTTTTTTTCATCCTGGTCAACCTCAGTACAATGTCCATTGGACATGAGGAAGGGAAACTTTCAAGGACTAAATAATCATAATGAATTAATTCTCTTCTGAGCCACAATAGTAGGCCTATTAACTGAGGGGTGAAGGACTGACAGGACACAGTTGAAGAGGTTAACCCAGGGGCGGGGAACCTGTGGTCTTGAGGCCATGTGTGGCCTTCTAGGTCCTTGGGTGTGGTCTTTGGACTGAGTCCAAGTTTTAAATCCTTTTATTAAGGGATTTAGGGTTAGGATTCGGTCTGAGGGCCATACTTGAGGACCCACATGTGGCCTTGAGGCCACAGGTTTCCCACCCTGAGCTAGCCTTATTAGAATTTCAATGCTAACTGTTCTTAGAGTGGAGGGGATTACATTCTTGTCAGGAGAAAACTCTTCATCAGAAAGAAATTTGCATGGGCTTGAAAAATATTTCTTCCATTGTGAAATCCTCTGGGCTTCTCGCTGTATAACAACAAATTAGGCGTTGTGTAACTACTCCTTTAAAAATTGTCCTGGGCAATGCTGTCATTAAAGGGTGGCTGTTCATTGGAAGGAATCAATTATATCTCTGACACATTAAATGCCACTCACAGACCTGTTTCACAGGTTTCCCTGGAGGAAAATAATATTACATTATAATTTGGAAGCTGATGGAGGCGAGACACCTACAGCAAGTTCAGAGGTTTGGGAGAGAGACCTTAACTTTTTCAGACTGGTTTTGGGTAGGGGGCACCCTTTAAAGGATTATATTCTTCTTCAAATCCAGTGGAGCCATCATGGTGGAACAGGAGCTGTTACTAGCATGCAGTTATCCTCCAGAAAACTGTGAGTTGTCAACCATGCTTTGTGAAACCATTTAAATAAATAATGAAAGAAAGTTAAAGATTTTAATTGTCCAAGTTAAGGTATCAAAAGTGTCGCTAAACAGGCAAAAGGGGGTGGGGGGAATGTTAACGTTTATCTTGACTTTCTGGTTTTGTGAAGGACTTCATGATTAAAGAGGTTTTTATAGTTCAAAGAACTTTCTAAATTCTAAAACCATAGGTAATGAATATGGAGTTTCCAAGACATCTTCACAAACACTGAGTGCTCTAGAGAAAATAACACTAATTTTTTTTCTTCATTTCTTAAGTCTGAGCAACAAGGTAGGTTTGTTGGATGGAAAAGCAAGTAAGAACATTTGTGGTCAAGACAATGTGGTTCTCAAAGACAGATGTCTACAAATGCCCATTTGTCTTTTCCTCCAAACACAGAACTAGTGTGAGTAGAAAGCAATATAATTTATGATCAAAAGAGTTATCTATTACTGAACTTCAGTAGAAAAAACATGTCAAACATCAAAGATTTTAACTGTCTCCTCTTGGACAGCTTCAACTCACATTTGGTGTTTTCTTTACCTGGTTTGGGAAATCAAGTCAATATCACCAGTTCCTCTGAACAAACAAATGATGGTAAAACATGAAATTGATGAATAGCAGATCTGCACAAAGAGAGAAAGAAAAAGACAGAGATAGATCCAGGCAGAGAAGGGAGAAAACCAAATGAGCAGGAGAGGAAGTGAAGGAGGGGAAGGGGGAGGGAGGGAAGGAGAGACAGAGAGAGATAGTGAGACAGAGAGGTAGTTTCTCAGCTAAGACATACCCTTTCAAAGGTCTCGTTGGTTTGTTTTGACAACCAGAACAGAGTACTTTCATGGGAAATGTACTCATAGTGCATGAATCAGGTGTTTTGGAAAATAAAAATCGAGGCCGGTCTTGTTCATGACGTCCACCCAATTTCTTTTGTAACACCCGTTAGGGTTACACTTTAAAGCAAACTTTTTAAGATATAATAATTAAAAGAAAAGTCTAGGGTAAGTGGGGGAGTGGAGGGGAGAAAGACAAGTTGAAAATTCTGTCATTTTTTCTTTTTCTCTTTCCTTTTCTTCCTTGTTATTTTCTAAAATGATTTTGTTAAAAATATTTTTTGGTACTTGGTCCACTTAATAAGCTTTTATCTTCTGGGTACTTAAGTTTACAAAAAATATTTTTCAAATGCTTTTAGTTCTTCAGGGCCCTTTCTTTTGCACAGATAAATGCTTTGAGAAAGAACAGATGTATTGACAATTTGCACATGGCTTATGCAGAACAAGGGCTAAGGGTGTTTCTGCTCCCACATTTCCAACAGTCAGTGTTGTTCTATTTTCTCCTTCTCCTCTCACAAATTGAATGGTATTCCCTGAGGCAAGGCATGCTGGAGGATTTAGAGAAGCCCAGACTCCCCATCCTTGGAGCCTTTCAGCCCCTTCTACTTAAGGTGGAAAAGCTGGCTACTAGCCAAGATTTGCTGACAGCCTAGGATGATTTGAATAATCCCATCCAGTTGTTTTTCGTAGTCTTCAATATATATAAAATAATTAGGGAGAAATTATGGGAACCTTAGTTCCTAAACTACCAATTTGATGCTTACCAAAAGGTGTTGCTAAGGCACCAGCCAGTTTTCAATGGTTCATAGGAAAATTGGCAGATAATAAAATAATAAGAATAATAGCTAATACTTTAGTGTTGGCAAAGCACTTTGTTTGATCCCCACAATGACCCTGTGAGATAGGTGTTATTATTATCTTCATTTTACAGATGTGGAAATTGAGACAGAGAAAGATTAGGTGTTTGCCCAAGGTTCCACTGCCAGTAAGTGTCTGAGGCAGAGGGATCAGATGAATCTGTCCTGACCCCAAGCTGAACACCTCCCACTATATCCATCAGCCAATCCAAACAGGAGGAGCCAATCTTCCTGAAAAAGTTCATTGTATTTGGGTTGGCAAGAACTTAAGGAAAAACTAGGAAAGGTATTAAACCTGTGGAGGGGAAGATTGAAATTATCCATTGATAAGAGTTCATTTTGTTCAGCATCAGCTAAAAACATGGGCTACATGCAGGCATGTCCTGGAGCTAGCTCGAACCTGTACAGCAGAGCTGCTTGTTAAATTTTCAGTTCAATCACTTATATGTCAGGGCAAATTCCACTAACCAGGGCTTGTTTTCTTCTTTTGCTGATTGTCTATACTTAGAGGGATGGAGAAAATGTTAATAATTCCAGTTAAACTTAAAAGTATGTCCCGTGTACTTTTTCCTCCCTGGAGAGCCTGTTGTTAAATATTGTTAGCATACTTCACACAGTCTCTTCATAGAGAGTTGGCACTCACCCTGAGAAGACAGATAGAAGTACCTACTAGATGAACGCTTCACTATGCATCCCAGAGAAAAGGAGCAGTATGATGGTGATGCCTTGATAGATACTGATGGAAATGAGAATGGTGATTAAGCCCTGATCGACCTATTACTTTAGTACTTGTCATAAGTGTGGGCACACAGATGCCAACCTAGAAGTTGTTGGGGTTTTGGTTTTTTGTTTATTTTTTGGTTTTGTTCTGTTTTGGTCCAGGACAGTTACAGATGCCAGAAATCTGATGAATTTGCAGCTCAGTATTAATTAATAACAGTGGTACGCAGTGCTTACAAATTGGAGGGTTGGGGGGTTTTTTTACTCAGAAGTGGACTGTCATCTAAAAATTTCAAGACTATGTGAAAAAATCCATTTTCAGGTGGGAAGACAATGCAAATGTTCTTCTATCTGTTTTCTGAGGCAGCAAAGCCTTCCCAGTTTCCTAGAGAGATAGTCAGGGAAAGGAGAATACTGTACAATGCTCATTGTCCTTACATCAAATACAGACACTGCCCTCTCTTGGAGAAGGAACAAATCAATCAACAAACATTTATTGATTTCAATTTGCCAGGCCCTGGTACTGGGGGTACCCAAAAAGCAAGAAAAAATTCTACTAGATATGATACAACTATGAGAGTAGGAATATTCCCCTTGCAATAGCAGTAATAACAGCTAGCATTTAGACAGCCCTTTAATGTTTGCAGGGCACTTTACAATGATCTCATTTTATTCCCACAACAACCCTGAAAGGCAGGCACTATTATTATCCCCATTTTACAGATGAGGAAAGAGACAAACAGAAGTGACTGACCCAGGGTCACACAGCTTATAAATATCTGATAGTACATTTGAACTCTGGTTTTTCTGATTAGTACAGGACTCTATCCTATACACCACCTAGCTGCCTCAGAACATGGTCATGTCACCAGAATTATGAACAGGTCATTAGGTAGTCTCTGATTCAGATATTAGAACAAACTGTACTACGAGTGGATCCAATAGCAAAGCTTCCTATTCCTGAGTCTGTGAATTATTTTTCTTTTTTTTTTTTTTAACATAGTTTGAAAATTGTATTTCAGTATAATTGATTTAGGGGCAAGTACATGGCTCAAAGGATTGAATGTCAGATCTGGAGTCATGAAAACTCATCTTCCTGACTTTAAATTTGACCTCAGACACATATTAGCTATGTGATCCTGGGCAAGTCACTTCACTTTGCCTCAGTTTCCTCATCTGTAAAATGAGCTGAAGATGGAAATGGCAAAACAGTATCTTTGCCAAGAAAACCCCAAATGGGGTCACAAAGAGTGGGACATGATTGAAAATTGACTAACAACGACAATAATCTATTTCCTTCATAAACCAATGTATTTTATTTTACACAATTAAAAACATTATTGGGGCAAAAATCCATAGGTTTCACAAGACTACTAAAGGAGTCCACAACACAAAAGAAATTCAGAACCCCTTACCTATAGTAATGGTCTATTTGTTGTTATTCTTGGGACATACTGTTGCCTTAGGAGAAATCTGAACTCTACCTCTCTTATGCTGCAAGAGTGGTCGGTGCTGGCCAAGAGAGACAATGACTGGTCCTAGAGAACCTCAGAGAACTCGCACTGGGCATGCTGCATGAGTTAAAAATGGAAAACACATCTATTGGACTACAGGAATACTTGAGTACTACTTCTAGCTTAACGAAACTATCAGAGATGATGTCAAGTTACTAGCCATGACCCAAAAAGCTGATGAAATCATTTCCAGCTTACATACTGAGTTTAGGGAAAGGTATTGCAAGGGAGTGGAGATTAAAGTGCAATGACTTTATAGCCCAAGAACTATGCTAGCTTTACACAAGTACTGAGTGTGGGCACTATAGTTGCCCCAAAAGTAAGATGAGCTCCCCAGTTACTCCAAGTAGATAAAACTGATGAGGGAAGAAGAAAACTAAGTAGCTAGAAGAAGTCTTTTCCTGATTCCCTTTAATGTCAGTGACTGCTGTCTAATTGATTCTGTTTGTAATTGTCCGGATGTCTCCTCCATTAATCTGTGAGCTTCTTGATTTTTTTGCTGGGGTTTTTCTTTAGCTAGATGGCTCAGTGGATAGAGTGCCAGGTTTGGAGTCAGGAAGACTCTTTTTTTCTGAATTCCAACCCAGGACACTTAACCCTGTTTGCCTTAGTTTTCTCATCTATAAAATGAGCTGGAGAAGGAAATGGCAAACCACTCTAGTATCTTTGCCCCAAAGGGGTCACAATGAGTCGGAAATGACTGAAAACTGACTAAACAACGAAAATTTCTCCAATACTTAGTATAGTGCCAGGAACAAAGTGGGTGGTTCTTGAATTGAATTAGCTTGGAAAAGAGAATTTAAGAATATAAGAAACAGAAGTTAGTCCTACCAGCTCCCTCAAACCCTGCCTCCATCTTCACTCCACATCACCAGACTTGGTACTGATGACCCCAGTGTGAGGAAAATCTGACCAAACAATTCCATACCATTCAATTTAATAAACATGTATTGAGCAGCCTTCTTCATGCCAAGAAGCTGAGGTTGGTAAGGCAAAACTGAAACAATGCCTGCCTTATCCTCCTTGAGGGGTCTGCATTCATTGTATTGAGAAAATGCTGCGTACATATCATCTCCTGTGGGCCATCTCTAGTCCTCCTGATCTGTATCTGGCCACGGGCCCCAGATGGCTCAGGAGGAGAAAGTGAGGTTGGTGACTTTGCCCAGTTCTGCCTCACTTAAATTCAATTAGCTTGTAGGTCATGGCATCTCCTTCCTGATGTCATGGTCCTCTTCAAGAACAACAGCTTCTCTCATTCTACATTGTATGTGGAAATGCTGTTGTGTGGGTTTCTTTTTAATTTGGTCTTTGTTATGTTCACAATAAAAAAGAAAAACACAATATTTATGCAGAAAAACTAAATATAAGGTAATACTACCAAGGGAAGAGGCAGCTGGATGACCCAGTAGATAGAGGGCTGGGCCTGCAGCCAGCCTCAGACATGTACTAGCAGTATGACCCTGGGAAAATCACTCTTTGCATAGGAGGCAGCTCGGTGGTTCAGTGAATAGAGCCCTGGGCCTGGAGTCAAGAACACATGAATTCAAATCTGGTCTTAGACACCTACTATTTGTGTGATCCTGGGCAAGTCACTTAACCTGTTTGTCTTAACCCACTGAAGAAAGAAATGACAAACCATTCCATTATCTTTGTGGAGAAAACCCCTTGGACAGTATTGGTGTGCTATGGTCCAAGTCAGACATGACTGAACAACAACGAGAAAGACCTAACCCTAACAACTGGGGTCGCCAAGGAAGGCTTTGGAGAAGAGGTGGCATAAGAGTAAAACTGAAGGAAAATAAGGATTCTGGGAATTGCAGTAAGGAGAGAGGGGTCAGGTGAAGTTGCCCTTCTCCAAGTTCTCCCTGGGGAACACAATTCAGTTTGAGAAAATGAGGAGAAAATTCCTCAGCACTGGTTACATGCAAAAGTAAGTTCCAGACTTTCTTCCTACTCCACTCTTTCTAGACTCAGGTCATTAGTTCAGTGTCTTCCTCCAAGAAACTAAACTAAGGGGACATATTCCGGTCAGAGAACCCCATGGAGCACCTCTTCCCTCCCTCTCCCTCTCCCTCTCCCTCTCCTTCTCTCTTTCCCTCCCTTCCTCTCTCTCTCTCTCTCTCTCTCTCTCTCTCTCTCTCTCTCTCTCTCCAGCCACCCCCCCCTTGTATGCTCAGTTCTACTTCAGTAATTTCTCCAAAGAAACCTCCTTTCAAAGACTTTAGCTTAAGTGGAACCAACTATTGAAGCTGAAACTTCAATTCAATACAGATGCTTGTTAAGCATGTGCTGGGTGCAAAGCACTGTTTTAAAAGACTCACATTTGGGCATTTTCTTACCAGCTCTGAAATCAGTGATTTAAAGTAAAAGTTACCCTATCCAGCAGCAAATTCATTGAAAATTGCTTTTGAATGAAAACTTTACTAAGTGAACCTATTTTGAAGAAAAATGCATTTAAGAAAAGCGAAAATAGACTAATAGCTGTGATCCCAAATAAATTGGTTTATTTTGTCAATCTTATTTGAACCCAGTGCTGAATGCTGTAATCATGCCATGTAAGGATCTGTTTAAGGAATTAGCCTGGGAAAATGAAGATGAGAGGAATGAGGAGAGAGACATGATAGTGTTTGAAAGAATTCCCATTTGTGAGAAGGAAGATAGTGACTTTGCTTGACTCTAGGCCAGGGGTTTTGACTGGAAAGTCAGTGAACTTTTTTTTTTTAATAACTAGGCAGCTATGTGACACAGTGGATAGAATGCTAGGCCTGGAGTCAAGAAGGCTCATCTTCCTGGAGTTCAAATCTGACCACAGATACTTACTAGCAGTGTGACCCTGGGCAAGACGTTTAACCCTGTTTGCCTGTTTTTCATCTGTGAAATGAATGAAAACCATTTTGATAGCCATATTTCAATACAAGTGGTTTCCTTTGTAATCTTAGATATTTCATTTTGTACATTTCAACATGTTATTCTAGGAAGGGGTCCATAGGTTTTTTTAGATTGTCAAAACAGTCCATGACATAAAAACAGGCTAAAAATCCCTGCCTTAGAAAGCAGAAGTTATTGGGAGATAGATTCTGAGTCATCATGGTTTGGGGGTTTTTTTTGTTTTTTGTTTTTTTAAAAAACAACTTCCAAATAGAGCTGCCTAAAACTGCAGTGGACTAGTGAGTTCCCCGTTGCTGAAAGTGTTTAAGCACAGAACTGTTGAGATCTTGCCAGTGAGTTTGTAGAAAGGATTCAGATTGGAAGACCCCTAAGGTCCCTTCCAACTCAGTGATAACTCTGTAGCATATATTCAGTTCCCTTATCAGTGCAATAGAAAGAGCATTAGATGGGGCATCATAAAACTTTGTTTCCCATCTTTGCTTGGCTGCTTATTAGCTACATGACCCTGGGCAAGTCACTTGAGTTCTCTGGATCTCCTTTGCTTCACCTGTAAAATGATGGGATTGGATTAGAGCCAAGCACTCTTAACATAGTATTTTATATATTTTGAGAACTATGTTTCAATAGAAGTGGTCTTTTTGTTATCTTTTATTTTGTACATTTAAAAACATTATTCTGAAGAGGGGTCTATAGGTTTGGCAGATTGACAAAAAGAATGACACAAAAAATTAAGAACCCCTGAATTAAATGATTTCCATTTTCCCTTCCAGTTCTATATCCAATGAGAATTCTTTCTTGCTGAGACAGCACCTTCTGGTTCTTATTGGCCGAAATATTTCACCTTTAAATCACATTGAAATGATGGATGAAGACCATCATAATAGCACTCAGTCAATACATAGTTATGAAGCGCTTACTGCGTGTCAGGCACTGATCCTTCTCACAGTTGGTAAGGGAACTACTCAGACGGAGGACGTAATTGCCATCTGGAGCGCAGGGAAGAAAATGGCATGATTTTAGGGACTTGAGGAATTCTCTCACCTGCCTCCCACCTAACTCCCTCGTATAGTCTGAAGATTTTTACTTCATTTTGTCTTCCTGTCTGACATAATAATAAGTGCTTCATTCCTCCTAAGTTAATAAGCTTCCTTTTAGAATAAAACTACCTCCAAAGTCTAACAGATTCAATGGGTTGTCACTTATCACCACTTCAGTATTTATTTTTTTCCTCCTGACACTAATCTTAGAGGAATACTTTAAGGAAATTATGATTTGGAGAAACACAAGTTTGGGTTTTTTAAAACTTGAAGTGAGGCAGGAGACAATTCTCTTATCAACTAATTTTCAAGGCAAATGCCGTGTGTCCAGTAGGATGAACTCTGGCCTTGCAATGAAAAGCCTTGGATTTATATTCTATTTCTGCCACTGACTACCATTTCTTATCTGTTCTTTATATGTTGGAATGCTGAAACATGTTTGTTGATGTTTGTTAGGTGGTAACAAAAAAAGGAAAATATAAAAATAAGTCATTCAGTTAAAAAAAAAGAGTCAGTGGACCTGGATTTAAATACCACTTCTGATGCTCCCTCGCTTAAATAAGTCATTTAACCGTGCCTCAGTTTCTTGATCTTCAAATAATAAGACTGGATGAAAGGCCCTTTAGCTCCATATCTGTGACATTATAATCTTATGTTGCCAAACCAAGCACTGAGATATGGGATAACACAGCTCCAAGCAGATGGATGCGGTGATGACAATGAGAGGCAGTTTGGAGGAGGGGGTAGAGAACCAGGAAGAATAAGGAATAATTAGAAATCAGGAAGATTTGGGTTCAAGACTAGACATTGATATTACACAAAACAGACTTTTAACCAGAAGACTTTTGGGGGTGTCCTGGAATTAACATATAACTGTGTAACCATGGCCAGGTAATATTTGATCTCTCTGAGCCTTTCCTCATCCATAACACAGAGGTAACAAGAGCTGTACTAGACACCCCAACAAGGTTACTGTAAGGAAAATTCTTTGTAAATCAGAAACTGCTGAATAAAGTATGAAACTTATCCTTATAATATCATAGAGAAGAATCATGATAAAGTGCTACATGGTAAGGAATTGTTCAAACATAGCTAAAAGGGATGTCAGAGGAGGAAATGGCATTTCGGAGCTTAGGTCCCAAGGTCTTTATGATCCATCATGTGGCAGTCAGATAGGGTTAAAAAGTGAAAAGGGCTTCTGTGAGTATAAATAGTATAGTATGAATTATTTTATAGTCACTATTTTTTTCATTTTCTCAAATTCCATTGAAGTAAATTTGTAAGTCAAAAAGTTACTGTCACATTCTTAGAATTCTATGAAATTGTTCACTTGACCTAGACTTTCAATTTAGGAAACCATGATATTGTAGTTACTCAAATTTGCCACTAGATGGCAAAAGGGACCTGTCACTTCCACTTACAGTCTCTCCATCATAGAATTATTGACCAGAAGACATTCTTGCCCAGTTTGCTCTTTCCTGGTAGGCCAGCGATGTTAGATCCTAGAGATCGGTTGGACCAACTCCTCCATTTTACAGAGCCTCAGGTAGGTCAAACGATTTGTCCAAGGTTACCCAGAAAGTTATCAACTAATTAAGGACAAATGGGTTGGGTTTTGTTTGTATCCCAAAACCATTTTGATTTAAAGAAGACCTTAAATACATCACATAGCAATAAAGCTAAAAGCAAACCACCAAAGCGTCTGGTCCTTCAAGCATCACTGGGCAGCTTTTTCTAGCATGTTCCTATATGACTGTTTTGATACAATAGGTCTGGGCATCATCCAGAAGCAGAGAATTACTAAGAGTGGTCAAACAACACTGGGATTTCATCTGAAATAAATACAATATCCTGCTGCCTCTTCAAAATGAAACTTCTCATTGGCCAGAGGGAGGCACCAAAGGAGTCTGTCTGCTCTGCCACCAAAGGCTCTGGTGGTTGTACAGTGAGATGTCGATCACCTTAACCTGCTTTCTCTTCTGAACCCCACCAGAGGCAGTTAGGAAGGGAATGTTCTCTACAATGAACAGAGAGCTCCCAGCAGCCACTGGAATCCAGAGTCTGGACAGATCCGGGCTGAGATGCTGCTGGAGCATGAGACTTTGCATTGCATCACTAACTAGGCTTTACTTCTTCTCAGATCAGGGGCCACACATCTGGATAGCATGGCTCTCTTCAGTTTATCACATGAATGAAGTGCAGCAAGTCCAAGTTCAATAGTGGACCCTAAATTATACATTATACAAGTTGTGAGATTTTTTAAAAATTATTTTATTTTTAATTTATGGAAGAAGACAAGCATTTCCATAACAGGGTAGAATAAAAAAAAAGATGATTGCACATAAAACCGCAGATCTACTGTGTATAACTTGCTATTCATTTTAAATATACAACAAAATTAATATTTTTTCCTTTTTTTCTTCCCTCTCCCACTCTGCCCTAGAAATGGACACTATTAGATACAAATGTGTGTGTCTATATGTATACATACACACATACATATGTATACATATATACACAAATACACACCTATGTATCTACCTACCCAAATTAACTATAAAGTTGTGAGATTTTTAAAACTTGATGAGGGACAGAGGAGCCTAGGTCTCCAGACCTCCATGCTCAGGGCTCAAACTAGGTAGGCTAAGATTTCAACCTGTCTGTTTCGGTGATGCTGAAAGGAGAATTACTAGAGATATATTATAACTTATTAATCAAATAACTTTATTAATAGTTGACATTATTAGTAATATTTACTAGGAATAATCTTCCTAAAGCAATATTTTTAAAAATTCAGACACTTCACAACTGTAAAACTTTTTGGCATTGAATTTCTTAATTTTAAAAATATTTTGTTTTTTTCAGTTACATGTAAAAATATTTTTTAACATTTTTTTTATTTTGAATTTAAAATTCTCTCTTTCCCTTTGTCCCCCCTGCAGGTGGCAAATAGTTTGATATAGGACAAGCAAAACCTATTTCCATATTAGTCATGTTGTAAAAGAAAACACAGACTAAAAAAAAACCCACAAAAAATATAATCTGCATTCGGACTCCAGAGTTGGAGGTAATCTATCTGGAGATAAAGAGCATTTTTCATCACCAGTTCTTCAGAGCTGTCTTAGATCTTCGTATTGCAGAGAACAGCTAAGTCACTCATAGATATCACACAAAATTGCTGTTGCTAGGGTACCGTGTTCTTCTTCTGCTCATTTCACTTTGCATCAGTTCATGTAAGTCTTTCCAGGTTTTTCTGAAAGCATCCTACTTATCATTTCTTAGAGCATGATATTATTCCATCATAGCCATACCACAACTTGTTCAGCCATTCCCCAATTGATAGGCATCTCCTCAGTTTAAAAAAAAAGTTGCTGTCATGAAAAGAGCTGCTATAAATACAGTGGCATATAGAGTTCCTTTTTCATCTTTTTAACAATCTCTTTGGGACACAGAGTATGCCCTGGCATTGAGTTTCTAACAACTTACAAGCACTTTTCTTTAGGCATATATAAGGAGTAGGAATAGAAGCTAGACTTGTGATTTCATTGGTATAAGGAATCCCTAGGTGAGGAAATTCTCTCTAACAATACAAATGGGTACTTTCTCTTTAACCTGTAGTCTCACTGAACCACTGACAGGTTAAGTGACTTGCCCAGGGTTGTACATCAAATACGTGTCAGCGGTAGAATTTGGAACCTGGCCTCCCTGGCTTCAATATCTACTCTCTCCACACCAGAATTACGCATCTTTGAATATTTAAATTACAGTTAATTTAATTTAAATTATTTTTAAATTTAAAAATTTATATCAGCTAGCTTCATTGGTCAGGTGTGTTCATTCATAGGGCTCAAAGTTAAAAACCATCTTGGAAATCATCATTTAATAGATTTCAAAGATTTTTATAGATTAAAAAACTGAAGTCCCCCTTTTTCCTCTTTTAAAAAATATTCTTTGTTATAGAGGATGGCTGTTTGAGAGGGATGAGAGAGAGAGATGCAGGGGAAAATCTAGGCAACGTACAAACAAAAATATTTATAAAGTTTATTTTAAAAAAAAAAACAGCAACAACACTGAGGCCCAGAAAGAAAAAGTGACCTGCCCCAAACCACCCAGCCAAATAATGGCTAGAATTCAAACCAATGCTTTCTGATTCCAAATTCAGTACACTTTGAAATGCTTCACATGGCCTCTTCTGGAGGTACCCCTTACTAAGAATCATTAAAGGCAATGTGTTTTGAGTGTAATGGAGGCTGTCTTATTTGGTTCAAAGGGAAGAAAGAATACATATAGCTCTAGCATCTCCTTCCTTCATCCTTCTCCAAGAGAGAATTTAATTCCTGCCAGGAATGGAATAAGAGGTTGGAGGTCAGAGGCTGACCCTCTGCTCTCCTCCAAAAGAGAAGGTATCAGGCTAGAATTATATCTGCTTGTTTTCTGACATATTATTAATCTAGGGTATGTGCTTTTAAGGTTCAAATTCAAGCTAAACTCCTGATTGCTATTTCTTTATGGACAAAGGCAGCCTCCAAACTTTACATCCAAGGTTTGACTCCTTTCCCACCAAATGTCACTTCCAAAATGAACACATATAGCAAATAGCAAAGAAACTCATTTAACCAAGTCAATAATAAAAAAATTCAGAGAAAGTATACGTATGAGACTATATACCAAATGACACAGAGTGAAAGAGCTTTTCTTTTGGGAGCAAGGTAACTCAGCTAAGAGAGAGAGAGTCTCAGATCTCACCCAAAGGTGAAATTCCCTGAAGTCTCTAGAGCAGTAAGCTAAGGATAGGGACATGATGGATATCACTAGTTCCTCTCATGTAAGATTCTTTCCAGAGTTTTCTTCTCCCTTTTACAACTTGAAATAGATTGACAATGAAGGCCTGAAGAGGCCAAAGAAAATGTAGAGACCTCTCCTTTCTCCTGCTCCCACCAACTCCACTCCTTCATGCAGGCACAGCATTGGTCTCCCTCAGTGAGGAGAGAGTCCCATACCAATGTGCTTTGGGGCTTGGGTAATATCCTCAAACATTTCTGCTAGAATTCTACACTAGACTGAGCTCTCAGATTTTTTTTTTTTAATTTTTAACATTTATTTTCACACAATTTTGGGTTACAAATTTTCTCCCCTTTTATCCCCTCCCCCCCTCAAACCCGAGCTTTCTAATTGCCCCTGTGACCTATCTGCTCTCTCCTCTATCCTCCCTCCCTGCCCTTGTCTCCGTCTTCTCTTTTGTCCTGTAGGACCAGATAGCTTTCTTGACCCCTTAACCTGTATTTCTTGTTACCCAGTGGTAAGAACATTACATTTGGTCCTAACACTTTGAGTTCTAACCTCCTTAGCTCCCTCCCTCTCCACCCCTTCCCCTTGAAAGACAGGCAATTCAATATAGGCCATATCTGTTTAGTTTTGCAAATGATTTCCATACTAGTTGTGTTGTATAGGACTAATTATATTTCCCTCCATCCTATCCTGTCCCCCTTTACTTCTATTTTCTTATGGTCCTTTCCCGCCCCATGAGTGTCGACCTCTTATTGCATTCTCCTCCCCATGCCCTCCCCTCCATCCTCCCCCCCACCCTGCTTGTGCCCCTGTCCCCCACTCTCCTGTATTATGAGATAGGTTTTCCTATCAAAATGAGTGTGCATTATATTCTTTCCTTTAGTGGAATGTGATGAGAGTAGACCTCATGTTTTTCTCTTGCCTCCCCTCTTTATCTCACCACTAATAAGTCTTTTGCTTGCCTCTTTTATGAGAGATAATTTGCCCCATATAACTTCTCCCTTTCTTCTCCCAATATTTCTCTCTCACTGCTTGATTTCATTTTTTTTTTAATATATGATCCCATCCTCTTCAATTCACTCTGTGCACTCTGTCTCTATGTATGTGTGTGTGTGTGCATGTGTTTGTGTGTGTACTCCCACCCAGTGCCCAGATACTGAAATGTTTCAAGAGTTATAAATATTGTCTTTCCATGTAGGAATGTAAACAGTTCAACTTTAGTAAGTCCCTTATGATTTCTCTTTGCTGTTTGCCTTTTCATGGTTCTCTTCATTCTTGTGTTAGAAAGTCAAATTTTCTTTCCAGCTCTGGTCTTTTCATCAGGAAAATTTGAAAGTCTTCTATTTCATTGAAAGACCATTTTTTCTCCTGAAGTATTATACTCAGTTTTGCTGGGTAGGTGATTCTTGGCTTCAGTCCTAGTTCCTTTGACTTCTGGAATATCCTATTCCATTCCCTTCTATACCTCAATGTAGAGGGTGCCAGATCTTGTGCTATCCTGATTGTATTTCCACAATACTTGAATTGTTTCTTTCTAACTGCTTGCAATATTTTCTCTTTCACCTGGGAATTCTGGAATTTGGCCACAATGCTCCTAGGAGTTTCTCTTTTTGGATCTCTTTCATGCGGTAATCTGTGGATTCCTTCAATATTTATTTTGCCTTCTGGTTCTAGAATCTCAGGGCAGTTTTCCTTGATAATTTCATGGAAGATGATGTCTAGGCTCTTCTTTTGATCATGGTTTTCAGGTAGTCCCAGAATTTTTACATTGTCTCTCCTGATTCTATTTTCCAGGTCAGTTGTTTTTCCAATAAGATATTTCACATTATCTTCCATTTTTCGAATCTGCGTGGTATGTTCTGAGATATCTGTCTTTCTTGAAAAGTCCTTAGCGTCCATCTGTACCATTCCAGTTTTGAAAGATCTATTTTCTTCAGTGAGCTTTTGAATCTCCTTTTCCATTTGGTTAATTCTGCTTTTGAAAGCATTCTTCTCCTCATTGGCCCCTTGCACCTCCCTTGCCAGCTGAGTTAGGCTAGTTCTCAAGGTGCCAATTTCTTCAAGATTTTTTTGGTTCTCCTTTAGCAGGGAGCTGATCTGCTTTTCATGCTTCTCCCTCATCCCTCTCATTTCCCTTCCCAGTCTTTCCTCCACCTCTCTAACTTGATTTTCAAAATTCCTCTTGAGCTCTTCCATGGCCCGAGCCCATTGGGTGGGCTGGGACACAGAATCCTCGATTTCTGTGTCTTTGCCTGATGGCAAGCATTGTTCCTCCCCAGCAGAAAGGAAGGGAGGAAGTGTCTTTTCTCCGGTAAAGTACCCTTCAATAGTTTTATTTCTTTTCCCTTTTCTTGGCATTTTCTCCAACCAGTGGCCTGACCTCTGAATGTTCTCCTCACACCCACCTTGCCTCCTGGTCCTCCCAGCCAGCGTTTGGGGACTGAGATTCAAATGCTGCTTCCCGCGTTAGGATTTTTGGCGGAGGCAGGGCTGCTATTCAGTGTGAGAATTAAGTTCAGGTGGTCAGGGGCAGGGCTGCCTCTCAGGCATAGTTCCCTCTGGGGGTTTATGCACAGACCTTCCGCAATGGATCCAGGCTCCCGCCCATTTGGGGAGCCGCCCGTCCGCAGCCGCCTCTCAGCCCCCACCTCCCGGGGGGGCCCGAGCCTTGGGGGCACCCCACTCCCCTCTCAACCCGACAAAGAGACTCTCTCACCCACCCCCGTCAGTCACCTGTTGGTGGGGGGGCCCGTGCCACCACTGAAGATCCCGCCTCCGGAGCCCTCTCAGATCTGTGCCTCTCGGAGCCGTGGCCGCCGCCGCTGCCGCCGCCGCCGCAGGTCCGGGCTGGGCTCCGTGTCTGCAGCGCGACGGACCTTTTGCGAGAGGTTTGCAGGTCCCTCTGTGGGTGGGAGGACCCGCGTGGCCGCTGGAGATTCCATCCCCGTAGCCCTCTCGGATCTCCTCCCCTCAGTGTCGCGGCTATGGCAGGGCCGCACTCTGCTCCCCGTCCCGGCGCCCAGTCCGTGGCGTGAAGGAGCCCCCGCGAGAGGTCCGCAGGTCTCTCCAGAGCAGGAATCTCCCTCGCTCCAATACTCCATGGTCTCTGGGTGCAGAATTCGCCCTGGCTTGGTCCCCTCTAGCCGTTCTGTGGTTTGTGTGTTCGGAGCTATGTGTATGTGCGTCTTTCTACTTCGCCATCTTGGCTCCGCCCCCTGAGCTCTCAGATTGAACTATTTCAGTAGACAGTGAATTCTGATAACTAGAAGTTTTCAGATGGAGACAGTGTGACCCTTTTGATAGAATGTTCTAGAGATTAATTTTTCAGATACAGGTTGTACTAGATACTCCCTACGGTCCCTTCTAACCCTTGAGACTCCGTCACTCTTGTCTTGAGAATCAGACTGGAAATTACTCTAAGAGATGACTGTGACCTTGTAGATAATTCCATATTTTACTTTCAAACCTGTCTTTTTTCTTTGCCTCTTCTTGAATTTCATTCTGTTCCCTTCCATGTAAGCCCTATCACATTTAATATACAAACAGGAAGCAAAGAGGAGAGGGGAAGAAGGAATTCTTTCTTCCAGATATAGAAAATATATTTAGGGAAGCTTTTCTGAATGACTTAGATTTCTTTAGGCCTTCATTAAATTGAGAGTATTGGGCTAGGTCATCTCTAAGATTCTTTCTAGCTCCAAATCTTATGGTTCTATGATCTCATGACCCTACAAAAAGGGTTCTCTGTGTCCTCTATTTGAGAGGTTGGAGGCCTGTAGCTCTCCTTCCTATAATCAGTTCTGAACTCCCTGATGAAAAGAATTGATTTGTTTCTTTATATCTTCCTCCCATCAGACAGGCTTTTAGTCCAGGAAAGATGTTCTTCAGCACCCACCCACCCTGCCGAAAATAACTTCCCTCCTCAGACAAGTGCCAAAATATAAGAAATTAGTTAGAACAAATTCTGTCGGACCTATCTACCTATTTGCATCTGTAAAAGTCATAGACATTTATAAAGTAAACTGGAAAAATTATAACTAATACATTAGGAAGGTTTATATTAATAAGATCTTCCCATAGTAAGAACCTATCTTTTTCTGCCCTAATTATAGATTTCCTTTGTCAATCTTTCCAGTGGTTTAAAAAAAACCCCTCATCTACTGGAAGTCTGAACATTTATCAAGACCTGCTTCTCTCTCTTTAATCTATTTTATTTTCTATCTACTAATCACACTTCACTAAACTAAAAACAATATTTGACTCAAGCCATGTCCTTTTTGCCATGCTCCTTTGAATGACATTACTTATCACAGCAGCACAACAGTAATAATTGTTTCCCTCTAGATATAGAATACTAAGCCAATATGGTGGAGATAGCACCTGGCTGGGAGGCAGGAGATTTAGTCTCAGTTGCCACTAGCTAACTGCCTGATCTTAGGAAAGTCACAACCTCCCTGGGACTATTTCTTCATCTCTTACAATCTCTAGCCACCAGGGAGAGAGCCTGAGAAAGCTTAGGTACAGGTATCATCCTATGTTATTATAGTCACGTTACCATGCTAGCAGCGCATGTGTAGTCTAAGCCCACCAGCTAGGATACCACAGTGAGATTTCCTCTTCTTTTCTTATCCTCATCCCTCACATCCAATGGTTGGCTTTTTTTGTTGTTGTTTTTATGCTCAAGGAAAAACTTGCTACTCAAAGTCTTTCAACCAAAACTGTGCTTTATTTTTGTTTTTAACTCAGAGTGTACTGCTTTCTGACTTGATTTTTTTTCAGAAGGTAGAGAAAACAGGTCTAGAGATATCATCCGTAAGGCTTATAAAAGATGACTCCAGCCCTCGGTCAGCTTCTATGGCTTTCCCCAGCTCATTCACGTTAAACAAAGTATGCCTCATCTTTGAAAGGGGAAAGCCTTTCCCCTTTACAAACTGTATAGACGATAACCAAATTCAGTATTAGTCAGTCATCAGGTGTTAAGCATACCAGGGGCTGGACTAGTAGTATCTATTACAATTTACATACATATTTTGGATAACACAGACAAAATAAAGCAAATAAAAAATAAAAATTCCTTCCCCTTGACTGTTTGTACCTTGTCTTTTCTCCCAGAAGAAATAACACAAGATGTTAAAGAGCTCTCTGTTGTCAACAGGAAAATTAGCTCTTTCTTAAAGAGAGACAAAGAGAGGGACAGTCACATCTTCCCTGCTTATACACTGGTCACCAGTGCCAGTTGCTAACTCACTGCCCACTTCATAGCTGGCCATTGCGATGAGACAAGCTCTAACAGCTCATGAGTGTTCAAGGCCCTGTCCATCTCAAATACACCATCAAAGTGCCTCCTACTTCAGGTTTATGGTGACTTCTTTCTGTCCTCCATATTCGAATAAGAAAAGAAGTCCAAAATTAAGGGCATACCCCTGAAACTTGGAAAATGCTCAGTATTTCTCCTGAATCTCAAGTCACTGCTCTTCATGGGCAGGATCAAAGATAAATTATAACTCTTTGGCTATGATTATAAGGACATATCGGCATTTGTTTGCAGCAAATACATTCAGAAATCCTCTGAGCCACAGATTCTCATAAGCTTCTAATAGAACCCTAGTCAATAAATCATCTGAAAACCAAGCTCCTTTATAATGAAGACAGCCATGTTTTTAAAAAAAAAAAAAAAAGATCTTTAGAAATCCTGCAGTGTAGTTTCGGTGTACATCATACGGGTGGCAACCTACACATGAAGGCAGCTATGGGAGAAAATCATCTCTGCACACAGCTACTTTCTGCCTAGACAAACGTAAAAGAATCAGCCGGCCTGTGAGTAAAGGTGTACTATGTTTGTTTTCAGAGAACTTCTGGCTTTACCTCCTGTCCCCTTTCCATCCGAGATCTAGTCATGACCCTGGTTACCACTGACTGGCCATATGACCTTGGAACAAATGACTTGGAGCTTCTCCAAAGCACAGGGGAGGCAAGGGATGATGCCAAATGACTGAGCATGTGCTTTACATTCTCTTACAGTCTTCAATGTCAAATTCAATTCTAGGCCACTTCTAGCTCATCCTTTCTTGTGATCCATTTTCAGGCCTACTGTACACTCAGACCTATGATTTCAGTGGTGTAGAGAACTCCTGATGAGGAAACTCCTTCCAACAATGCAGCTAACAATTGTTCTGCAGTCTCAGAGAGTCTTAGAGAATTGTCTGGGGTTCTGCTAAGTTAAACAACTTGTTAGGATCACACAGACAGTATGTTTCAGAGGAAAGACTCAAATTCAAATCTTCTGATCTCTGAGGCTGGTTCTTAGTCTATTATGTCATGTTGCCTTTCTAGAGAATATGGTATAAAATGCAGCCTAAAGAACTGGATAACTATTTTTTGGAGTAATTTTGTTGTTGTTCAGTCATTTCAGCCATCTCTCACTCTTCATGACCCCATTTGGCCTTTTCTTGGCAAACATAATGGAATGGTTTGCCATTTCCTGCTCCAGTTCATTTTACAGATGAGGAAACTGAGGTAAACAAGGTTAAGTGACCTGCCCAGGGTCATACTGCTAGTAAGTATCTGAGGCTGGATTTGAATTCAGGAAAATGAATCTTCCTCATTCCTGGCCTAGCATCCTATCCACGACATCACCTCACTGCTCCAATTTGGAATAATAACCCTCCTTATAAAATGCACTCTTTATGATAACATTCATCTTTTTAAAAGTTTATAATTTTTTACATTAATTTTTAAAATTTTGAGTTCCAAATTCTCTCCCTCCTTTCAAACCCCTTCCTATCCATTGAGAAAGTAAGCTATCCATTATATGTAGACATTATAGCTCGATAGGGCTGTTTAGCAGTTTCTCTTATAACCAATCCCTTCAGAACTAATTCAAACCCAAGCTAGTTTAGAATTCTATTCATTCAAACCCAAATACTTAGTAGGAAGCTACTATATGTTACTATATACACTGTACCAGGTGCTACATGTATAGAACATACACATACCTTGCTCTCAAGGAGCTTATATTTGAATGGGAGAGAAAGGTGCACACATATGTGCGGTGGTATGAAGATAGAGGGCAGAAGAGAATGAGAAATTTGAAGAGGGAAAGATCACTTGCATCTGGGAGGAGTGTGTGGAAAAAAGTTCAGATCTCATGCAGTTAATCGTGTAATTTGATCAGCCTGAATGGTTGGGTCAGGGAGATCTTCTAACATTGGCTCTTCCAAGACAATAGCATAATAAAATTTGGAGCTCTAGAGGCAAATAATTCAGGATGTTAAACGTTGCTGTTCTAGGCTTGTAGCAAAGTGTCCCATTACAAGAATGGAAGAAGAATGTAATCATTTAATCTATATGTTCCTCCTTAGTAGAGTTCCTAAGAAGCCAGGGATGAGCATAAGTTATAAAGGCACAGGAGTAGAGATGGCCATGATGGCTCTCATGATAATAAGAGTTTCTTTACAATTAGGTCATGGTTACATTTCAAAGAAGATATCATTCTTGAAGATTAACCAGTGGTGCCCAGTGCCACCTGCCAGTTTTGGGCCGAGCACAGTTCCAACACCAGAAGGGGCAAGAAGTGATGATTAATCACAGAATTTCAAGGATCCTCAGAGCCCATCGTTTAACCCATCTATGTATTACCACTTAGGGATGTCCCCCCAAAATCACACTCACTGGTCAGGTCTTGCCTTCTCCCACAAATACTCCAGGTTTAACGTGCTGCCACTGCACATCTAAGACCACAGTTTCCAGCACAGGTGCGTGCTGGTAGCTCTTTTTCTGTCCACTTGGGGATCCATACCCTTATAAGTGGGAGCTCTGTCCAAAAGAATATACATTTTGATCACTGAAACCTCACGAAAGTTTGGGGGCTAATTTTTTCTTTTCTTTCTTTTTTCTCTTCTTTATTCTACCATTTAAAAAAACTGAAACAATGAACTCTTTTGTCCCAAATATTATTTCTTGAAATAGAGCTCTGGAAAACCAGGCTTTGATAAAGTCCATTGGGATTCAAATACAGCTACTTGACCATGCCTTAAACCCAAATCCCTCTGGTTCTCCCTGATTGGCCAGTAACAGGTCCCAGCCCAAGCCTCACTTGCTCATGGTTTGGGCTTTGATGGCTCAGAGTGAGTATAAATAGCAATTGTTTCTATTCTGGCCAGAAACCCTGAGTGTTTTCCCCTCCCAGTTTGATTTTTTTTTCCAGTCAGTAAGCTAAACTTTTACCTAATTTCTTATCTTGCCTTAAATTGCCTTAGACAAACTGAGACAAAGGAGGGACCTTAGATGGAAAAGGTCAAGGTCTCACACTGTATCTGGGACCATCTCTAGTGGTCCTGACTTGTGTCATGACACTGGACTCAGATGAAGCTGGAGGAGAGACTGAGGCTGGTGACTTTGACAGCTTTATCTCATTTAAATCCAATTCACTTGTAAGTCAAGACATCACCCCCCTGATATCACTGGTCCTCTTTAAGAACAAAGGGCAAACATAAACAATAGTGTGCTGGTAAGTGTTTAACAATCAGCTCTCCAAAAACATATCTGTGACACTCTTTCAAGTTTAATCTGTTTTACTAACATTTTTCTCCATTATTTTCTTAAGTCTAGACAATCAACAAAAAAATAAATCAAGACCTGATTTATAGCTGAGGTGTAGATGCTCACCCTCAGAGTTTAACAATCAGCTTAGCAATTTTGAACTGGTTCCAGCTTACCATTGGTTCTCAAGCCTCTATTATCACCACCACCATTACCAAGATATTTACCTTCAAATTATCTGAAGACATTCTTAGTTCAAAGTAAAAGCTTATCCTGAAGCTGCAAAGAAAATTAGCAATAAAACATCTCCCCCATAAACCTGAGGTACTTTCTTCTACAAATATCCCCAATATCAGAAGGAAGAATGGATACACATAGGAGTCATGAGTAGAGAAGTGAGCCAGTGCAGATGACACCAGATGTCTCCACTGAACACTTCTACTCCAGCCAATGGGGCTTTTCTCACTCAGCTGAAATCCCCTCTAGGAAGGATACTACTATGTTTTTACTTCTGGAAGACCAACAACCCTGACCTTAGGCCCCACAGAGGCCTCCAGTTTTGCTCCCTCAGAGGTGGGACTCTGAGGTCTCCCATCTTCTGAGTAGGAGAGTCTCAGCCTCTGTGACTTTTAGAGAATAAAGGAGGATAACTCCAGGTAGCTAAATTCCTTAAGGTCTTAGTTTTTTCTTTTCACCTCTTTCCTGGCATGAATCTAGTCCTCTTAATCACAGACCTCCCATTTTTGCAGTCCAGCCCACAACTCAGACAATAGTCATTTCCCCCCAAACCATGAAGCAGTTCTGAAACTCCTGATTTTCTTGACTTTTACTTCAAGTTTCTCCTAGGAGGTGGGAAAGGTACAGAGAAATTCTGTGCCTAGGAAATAAGATCATTGGCTCTGTTGACTGTTCAGCAAAATTCCGACCTTTCCATTTGTAAATGCTACCACTCAACGTCCAAAAATGGCAAAATCTGAAAGGGGCTTTGTCTGAGACCCTGGCATAAGTGGAGAGGTAGCTAGGGAGACGAGTCATGGACTCAGAGTGAAGGAGACTTGAGTTGGAGTCTGGCTTCAGACCCTAGATGTGTGATAAATCACTTAAACTCGTCTCAGTTTCCTCATCTGTAAAATGTGGTAATAATAGCCATTCTCCCCACCCCCGCTATTGTTATGAGGATGAAATGGGATACTATATTTACAGTATTTGGCAAACCTTAAAGAACCATATTAATGTTAGTCATTATCATCAGCAGCATGAGCATCATTATCCCCTATAGAATAGTGGTGACGTCTTTAAATGGGGATATAACAGTCTAATAGACAATTAGAGTTGGAAGGAATCCTGGTAATCATCTATTTAAAGGTGTCCAGAGGTATCCAAATTGCAAAGCACCTGCAAAACACCAGAGCCAGCAAGGCCTTAACAAGGTTACAATGTAACTGGAAAATGTTTAACAAAATAAATAAAGATACAATATAACATAGATAATGTAGCTATGTGATTTTCTAAGTCAATTTTTGACCTGCAGCGATCAGTTTCAATTTGGTTTGGATGCCGTTGGTCTAGGTCAATTCCGTCATTTTGCTGATGAAAAAACTAAGGTGAATAAATGTTCATCTATCTAGTCAAAGTTACAGCTAGTTAGTGGCAGACTTGGGACTAGAATCCAGTTTCCTTGCAACCTGTTACCTGTCTACTACATGACTGTCACACTCAAACAAAAACTCACTGAACCATACACAAGTACCCCTGCAGGCCACATATTGACTTAGAAAATATTAACATTATTTGTATTCTATTTTGTCTTTATTTAGTTTGTTAAATATTTTCCGGTTAGATTTTTATCTAATTCAGGCTGCACACTGGACTGTCGCAGGCAGGGTGTTTGGGCATCTCTGTCCTACATCACGCTGCTTTGGAGTAAACTCTAACTTTGCAAACATTTCTCTTACTCAAACAAGATTTGATCTGACATTCGTTTGTCCCTTTCTACTGCAACTGCTCCCTCAAAAAGTCTCTAAGGATCATTTCAACAAATACAAATACCTTTCTCTAAGTCTTCATCCTCAAGTTTTTTGCAACCTTTACCCCAATGGACCAACTCTCTCTCTTTTTTTTTAAATGAAGTTATTATAATATAGCTAACAATTTGGAATTATCTGCAAATATAACTTATAGAGCTTATTAGACGATCATGGTAAAGTATAAATTTGCCCTTTTGTCTTTGTATCACCAGCATGTAATTTTTAAAATTTGTTTTGGTATCTCTCGTTTTTACATCATATTTGTTTCTGAGTATATTCCTCTCCCCTAATCAGTGAGATATCTTTGGTTATGAAGAATAAAAAAGAAAGAAAGAAAAAAATAGTTCAGGAAAATTAAGACTAATCATATCTGAGAGCGTATGCAGTGTTCCATACCCATAGTTCCCCATCTCTACAAAGAAAAGAGGGAGGTCATTTTAAAATAGATTCTCTCTGGTCAAGTTTGGTCATCATAAGTATTCAGCTTCCTTTTGTGCGGTTCTTGCCACTTATATTATTGTAGCCAATATAGTGTTGTGATGTAATAACGTCACTTATATGGGTAGGAGGCAGCTAAGTGGCTCAGTGGCTGTAGTTCTAGGCCTGGAGTCAGGAAGACCCGAGTTCAAATTTGGCCTCAAGTGCTTTCTATCTGTGTGACCCTGGGCAAGTCACTTAACCTCTGTTTCCCTTAATCCACTGGAAAAGAAAATGGCAAGCCACTCCAACATATTTGCCAAGAAAATCTCACAGAAAGTAGAGGTCGGTACTCTATGGTTCATGGGGTCACTAAGAGTCAGACATGACCACACAACAGTCATTATATGTGTCATTTTCCTGATTCCATTTACTTCATTCTGTATGAATCTCTCCATGCTTTTCTGAGTTCTTCATTTTTTATTACATTTCATTTACATCTACATTTGTATTACATTACCTCAACGTATCACAATTTGTTCAGCCATTCCCCAGTCAAAGGACATCTTTTTTTTGTTTTAATTCTTTCCTACTACAAAAAGTGCTGCTATGAATATTTTGGTGTATATAGGATCTCTCTTTTTGTCTCTTACTTAATTAGAGAATATGCTTACCAGTAGGAGACGTGGATGAAAGGTTAGGGAAGTTTAAGTCATTTCCTTAGCCTAATAGCAAATTGCTTTTCAGAATGGTTGGACTCATTGACTGTTTTATCCATGCATTAGCATTCCAGTCTTCCCACAACAGCTCCAACAATGATTGTTAACATATTTTGTTATCCTTGTCAGTTTTCTAGGAAGGAGATGAAACCCCTGAGTTTTTATTTGTATTTCTATTTTTATTAGTAATTTGGAACAATCTTTCCTGTGTTTATTAACTGGTGATGTATCATTTGAGCATTGTCTGTTTCTATCTTTTGACCACTTACCCAATGGAGAATATCTCTTGGTCTTATATATTTGTTATTGTCCTACATATGGTGTATATCAGACCCTTATCAGAGAGATTTAATATAAAGATATTTCCTCCCAATCAACAGCTTTCTTTGTACCCTAGGGTCATTGCTTTTGTTAATGCAAACTCCTTTCAATTTAATGTAAAAGAAATTATGTATTGCGTCATTTGTAAAGGCCTCTATCACTTGTTTGGTTAACAACTCTCTCTCTAGCCACAGTTGTGAAAGATATCTGGTCTAGTTCTTTTTTAATATTTTCATGCTGTGACCCTTAATATTTAGATTGTGCACATGTAAGATGTTGGACTAAACCTAATTTCCACCAAATTGCTTTTCTATTTATCCAGAAGTACTTGCAAATAGGGGCTTTCCCCTCAAGTAATTTATATTTTTGTGTTTATCAAGTCTTGGGTTATTGAGTTCAGTTGTTTCAAATTCCTCTTTATCTGGTCTTTACATTGATCTACTTTTTTATTATTATTATTTTATTTGTTTTCAGTGTTCTACATTGACTTCCATATAACTTAGATTTTTTTCCCCTCCCTGAGTCGGCATACTATTTTATATAGGTTCTACACATACATCACCTTAGTCATGTTGAATAGAAGAATTAAATGAATGGGAGAAATCGTAAAACAAATCAAAGCATAATACAAAAGAAAATGATCTGCTATTTTCTGTGATCAAATTCCATAGTTCTTTCTCTGGATGTGGAAGGCATTTTACCTTACGAGACCATTGAGAATATTTTAAGTCCTTGCATTGTGATGAAGGTCCAAGTCTACCAGAAAAAATCCTTGCACACTGTGGTTGTTGCTGCGTATAAAGTTCTCCTGGTTCTGCTCCTTTCACTCAGCATCAGTTCATATAAGTATTTCGAGGCCTCTCTGAAGTCTTCCTGTTCATCGTTTCTTACAGCACAATAGTATTCCATTACATTCATATACCACAATTTATTCAGCCATTCCCCAGTTGATGGACATCCCCTTGTTTTCCAGTTTTTGGTCACCACAAAGAGTGCTGCTGTAAATATTTTTGTTCATATAGGACCCTTTCCCATTTTTATGATCTCTTGGGGATACAGTCCTAGAAGCAATATTGCTGAGTCAGAGGGTATGCACATTTTTGTAGCCCTTTGGGCATAGTTCCAAATTGCTCTCCAGAATGGTTGGATCAGCTCACAGCTCCACCAACAATGAATTAGTGCTCCACCTCTCCCATATCTTCTCCAATATTTATCATCATCTGGTTTTGTCATGTTAGCCAATATGATAGATGTGATGTGGTATCTCGGAGTTGTTATGATTTGCATCTCTCTAATTAATAGTGATTTAGAGCACTTTTTCATACAACTTTTATTGATCTCCTTTTGAGGGAGGGATGTTTTGTTTTTTATTTTGTTTTTCTGACAGTATCAGATAGTTTTAGTGATTACTGCTTTAGAGTATAAGTTGAGGTCTGCAAGTGCTGTTTCCCCTTCATTCCTTCTTTGTTTTTCTTTATTTGCCTGGAGATTCTAAATATATTGTATCTCTAAATGAATTTTATTATTTTGTGTAGCTATGATATATTTCCTAGGCAATTTGATTGGAATAGCTCTAATATCTAATATTCAAGTCAATTTAGGTAGTAACATCACTTACATTGCATTATTGTGGTCTAACCATAAGCAGTGAATATCCTCCCTATTATTTAAATATCAATTATTTCTTTGAAGAACGTCTTATAATGGTGTGTGAATGGATGTATGTCTAGAGTGTGCCTAGACTAGTTCCAATATATTGAAAGCATTTTATGTTATTTACTGTTTTTTTATTTCTATCTAGAAATGCTATTGATTTTTTGAAATCCTTTTCTTTAGATTTATTTTGTATTCTGTTGCCTTTTTGACTCTATTAATTATCTCCATTTCTTTGTTGATTACTAGGGGTTTTCTAAGTAAGCTATCACGTCATTAGTAAGTAGGAATCATTTTGTCTCCTCATTACCTTTCTTTATCCCTTTAGGTTGTCTAATGTCAAATAACTGTAGGAAAGGGGCCATCTTTGATCTACTCTTGTATTTACTGGGAAAGCTTATCCTTTGTTCTCCTTTGAAAATAATACTAGCTTTTGGATTTATATATGTATATTTTATCATATTAAAAATGGCCCTTTCACACCAATGCTTTTTTTTTATGTGTTAGAGTTATACTTTTTTAAAGGTTTTCTCTTCAGCTATTAACATAATCATGTGGTTTTGATTGGATTTGTTTTTAGTATGATTAATTATGCTAATTATCTTCTTAATGTCAAACTATTGTAATATCACTGGTGTAAATCCAACAGGCAAAAGTGAATAATATTTTGGACTTATTACTATGGTTTTTTTTTTTACTAGGCTTTTGTTTAAATTTTTAATCAGTATTTATTAGTGATACTGCTTTATAGCTCTTTGCTTTATCATTTTCAGGTCTAGGTGTTTAGGACTATGTTTGCTTCCTGAAAGGAGTTTGATAGTTTTTCTTTCTTAGTTTTTGGAAATAACTTTTGTATTATTGGTATGAGTTGTTTTTAGAGTTCTATAAATCCATACGAACCATTTTTTCCTTTGCTAGTTCTTTTAGAGTTAACTCAATTTCATTTTCTGATGTTGAATAGCTCTTTCTTTTTTAATATTCCTTTTGGTGGGGGCTTTCATAATTTTGCAATCAGCCCCCTTTTTATCTCTCTGTTCATTCCCTATTTGCCGGTTCTGATGACTCCTTTATGTCTTTCTGCTCCTTTAATCTCTGTTCCTAAAGCTCTGTCCTTGACATTTTTTTCTCTTAACACTTTGATGATACACCCACTCCCACAAATTCAACGACTATATCTATGTGCTTATTAACTGTGTAATCCTGGACAAATCCCTTAACCTCTGCCTGACTCAGTTTCCTCAAAAGCAAAATGATGATTATTATAGCACTTATCTCACAGAGTTGTGGTGAGGAGCAAATGAGATATTATCTGTACAACACGACACAGTGTCTGGCACTTAATAAATGCTTATTTCTTCCTTTCCTTCCCCTCTCTGTCCCCATACATCTGACTCCTGAATATATATTTCCTGTCCTCACCTCTCTCCAGAGCTCCATCCTTAGGCATCATATTAGACATCTCCACCTAGATCACCAATGTCTAAAGGTTCAACATATTTAAAAACCTACGGTGCAGTGGAAGGAGCCCGGAGCCTGGAATGAGAGGAGCTGGGTTCAAATCTTACTTCTGCTATTTAATTAGTGTGACCTTGGGAAAGTCACCTACATTCTCTGGGCCTCATTTTTTTAATCTGTAAAATGAAGGGTTGGATTATATGGCTTCTAAGGTCCCTTACAGTAATGTCTGTGATTATATGATCCATTGACTTTTGACTTTTAAATTTAATTATTGGTTCTAAAAATTTTAACCAGGGTTTAGGCATAAACATCCACAAGTAGTTTCAAGAAATGAGGATGAACTTTTCATTTATAAGGAGAAGGAGGCAAGATTGTACAATGACTTGTACTGAATATGAATGTTTGTATTTCTGCCACAACTGAGTGACCATTATCTGTATTCCAAGTGTTCCAAGTGTAACCTGATCTCTTTTCTGGAGGAGATGAAGAAACTAGAAGAATGTCTCTCTCCTCTCTAGGATTTTAAGAAAGATAAAGGAAAAAGAATCCTTAAAAAAAAGAATTTCCTAAAGGAAAAAGGATCAAGAATTCGGTGGAGAGAGAAATGGTTCTGAGGTGCAGATCAGGATCAACGCATGTGAAAGAGTGTCACACAGGAGACAAAAGAAATAGAAAGGACACCTATACAATCAGAACTTTAAAATAGGTTTGGGGCTCTTCCTGGGGAGAGAGCTGAATGCTTTGAGGTGGAAGAAGATACCCAGTCTCCCAAGGATGATATAGTAGGGCCATCAAAACTCTCAGGTGAAAGATGTTCCAGTAAGGTCCAGATAAAGGACAGAAGAGAAGTAGTAGCTGGTGATCCTCAGCTTAGGAGTATACATAAGAAGAAGGGACTCCTTGGGAATGACTTTGTTGTTGGGAAAGATTGAAGACGAAAGGAAAAGGGGATGGCAGAGAATGAGAGGGATAGATAGTATTATGGAAACAAGAAACATGAGCTTGGACAGACTTTGAGAGATAGTGGGGGAATAGAAGGGCTGGTGTACCATGGTCCATGGGGACATGCAGAGTGGGTCATGACTGAACGAACAAAAACAAGAAAGAGGGTTGTGGTCTCCCTGAGGCACATAACACAAAACTTCCCAAGATTTATCAAAACAGATGACAACTATCCACTTCTGGAAATTCACAGGCACACAGCATTTTGTAGTAATGCTTGTGACTGTTCTGTATGGCAAGGATGCTTTGGTAAGGGCTGAGTCTGTAATGAAAAGATCTTTCAGAGAAAACCCAAGCTCCATCTAGCATGGCATTATTCTGAGACTCGCCTGATCTCTTTTATGGCAATGTTTTCCATTCCACTGGCACATCATGGAAGTTGCCTCTTTTCCCCTATCACTCTAGAAGGCTTAAAAGAGATTCAAGAAGTAAGTCCAGGATCTGAAAACTGTGACCACTAGGGTAATGTTTCAGTCTCTTCTTGCCCTTTTGGCCAGTGCTGCAAGCTTGAAGGTTAGTAACACTACCCCAACCTGAACACATTATAGTAGCACCATCTACTTTTTAGTGTTGTTGCCTATAAAGCAGATTCTGATCTTCTTGGACAGTGAACCAGCTTTTTACAGTGTAACCTAAAATATTTGCAACAAATTAGGTATGTATGACCCTTGCAAGTGGGAAATGAAGGGGAGGCATTGTGAAAAGTAAGTTCCTTCAAAAGGGAGTGAGGGGATCCTTGGAAAGTCAAGAAATCTTTAATATTGGGAAGAGACCATAGCTCCAAAGGTCTACTGGTCTAGAAAGAACTAGAATTCCTAATGCAAATATCCTAGTCACCTGATCTAGCATTATACCTTCAAGTTGTCAAAGGGAGGCCTGCCAGTGGCAGGAATTAAGTCCAAGGGATATGAGAAAAGATTTTCCTTTGACATTTGGCATTCACCAAGGGTCAGTGACCAGGGCAAATGAGACTGATGATAGGATCATAGATTTAGAGGAAGAAAAGATGAGAACACCAAGATCACATGGGCAATAATGACTCAATCACATGCATGTATTAAATCCTTATTATCAGCTACATACTGTACTAGGTGGTGGGGACACAAAGACAAAAACAGTCTTTGCCTCCAAGAAGTCTACGTTCTAATACACATAATCCTCATTTTATTCTGTTTGAAATACTGGAAGAATTACCAAAATGTGACAAGACACATGATAGGAACACATGCTGTTGGGAAAAGAATGCTAGGAGACATACACAATATTTCAGACTTTATCATTATTGTGTCTGTTATGGTGATCTGTGGTGAGCGACCTTTGATGTTATGGTGGGGCATCACCAAATATGCCCATATAAGTTGGCGAACTTAATAGAAAAATGTTGTGTGTGTTCTGACTGCCCCACCTACCTGCTATTCCCCATCTCTCTCTCTCTCCTGGGGCCTCCCTATTCACTAAGACACTATAGAAATTAAGCAATTAGTAACCCTACAATAGACTCTAAGTGTTCAAATGAAAGGAAGAGTCAATCGATGGCACAAACTTCATTGTTGTCTTATTTTAAGAAATCCCCACAGCCACCCCAACCTTCAGCAACCCCCTCCATCAGTCAACAGTCATCAACACGAAGGCAAGACCCTCCACCAGCAAAGGCTTAGATGACGGTTAGTATTTTTTTAAGCAATAAAGTATTTTTATATTTTTAGACATAATACAATTGCACATTTACTAGTCTATAGCATAGTATAAACATAACTTTTATATGTACCAGCAAAGCAAAAAGTTTGTGACTTAATTTATTACAATATTTGCTTTACTGTGGTGGTCTGATACTGAACCTGCAGTTTCCTCAATGCACACCTGTAATGAGGAGCTTACACTCTAAAAAGTGACAAAACCAGGAGCTGAACCAAGATCTTCTGACTCCCAGTCCTTTGCTCTTTCTGCTGCACCACACAACATGGGCATGAACCTGATTGATTCTGGCATCTCTGGAAATTATATCATCCACAGATTAGCAGCAAACTGGAGTGTGGAAGGAATCTATTTTGAAGCAAATGGTTACAGCCAAGGGGAGACACAAGGATAAAGTCTGGTCTGATAGGAAGCCAGTGATCTAGCAGGCCCCTCAGGCTGGGTCATTTGTGGGGAGTGGTAAATATGGCTTCAAAGGAAGGGTGTCCAGGCGCAATGCCTCAAAGAACCTAATGTTTCCTTGATAGGAGCTCAAACTGATGAATCTTCCTTGAACCTGACCCACAAAAGCAAGGCATCAGTTCCTCCCAAGACTCCATTAGACTCTTGAGTCAAAGTAATACTGGGAAAGGGACCAAGCAACAGTCTCTGTGCTTGGTGATGGGAATAATAAGATTTACAATGGTGAGGAGAAACCTGGGCCAGATTGGAGTTTTAAATTCTAGATTCTTTCCGAAAAGGAAGGAGCAAGAAAGCAAGTTACAAGAACCAGTAATCTTTCCTATCTGGCTCATCCGGAAATTACAGAAAGAACAAAGGGTCACTTTCTCTGGGTAGATGGGGATGGGGACAGGGTGGGGAACAGGCAGACAGAAACAACTGGAGTGCCTGTGAATCTGTAAGTGTAACCATTGAATAACCAAAGGAATTTTTTAACAAGACCTGAATACAACTTCATCTATTTTTTTCATATAAGTTGTGGAAAAGGCTCTGACTATACTGGTTGAGTTTCCTTATTCACAGATTCCTTATACCAATGATATCACAGGTCTGCTCTCCTATACCTAACAACATCTATCCTGTTTTCAAAGGTGCCTAGTGTCTATTTACTCTATATCGGTGCATTTGTAAAAAGATAGCAGCTTCCTTTGTCCTTCTGAGTAAAAAAGGAGTGCAAGCTCCAGAGTTTAGGAGCTACTCTAACCAGTTGCAGTCTTGGCAGAGCTGACCAGATTGCAGGACCAAAAGGAGGCTAGGGAGTATGCCACTGTCTGTATCATTTGCTTTGCCATCAACAAGTCATAGCTAGGCAAGGTTCCCCGTGACTGGGAGCCATGTCTCTTACTTCCTCAAATCCACATAGAACACTATAGGGTATCACTGTGGTGGCCACTAGCATTAACCAACCCTTGAAGAGGAAGATTAGAAGGAAGAGCCAGGGGAAGAGAGTTCAGGACATGAAACATATAGCACATGTTTTTAGTTATTTGGAAGAGCCAACATGAGAAGGCAGTCAATCAACAATAGGTGGTTGTGACAACATCAGTAACTACGCAGTGTGCCAATGAATAAAGGCTGGCAGGAGCCAATCCCATCTACATACATGTAAGGGGGCCAACTCATCCTACCTTTTTCTCATTCACTACTGAGAGAGAGGGAGAGAAGAATCTTCAAAGAGAGGCTACTTTAACTACATTGATCCTCTTTGCGAATGAAAAACAACAACAATAACCAACTTTAGCTACATCAGAGAAAAGGTCAGTGAGTAGCTGGAAGATTCAGCACTGAGCTGAAGGATAGCAGAAAACTGTTGCAGCTAGACTGCATTGTTCTAACATTGGACTTGTATGGTGTTGTGCAAGTGATTAAGGAGCAGAAACTGGTATAGGTCCTGAGTGTCTTTAAAGAGTTTATATTTTCCAGAGTGAATGTAACACCTAGATAAGCCTACAAACTGAGAAATATACTATTGGTTTCCTAATGATAAATTTCTTTTATACGGTTATATATCCATGTCTCCTGTCTACTACCCCACTCTCAGTGAATTAACTAGCAGGTAAACATCTGGGAGAAAGTATGAACATCTCCATGAGCTTTCCCTGGGTATCTAGTGTCTTCTGGCAGCACCTGGTACTGTTCTGATATAGTAAAGGGTCAACGTTCTGGTAAGGACTTTTGTAAAGTGGGGATAATAAGAGCATCGACCTCCCAGATTATTGTGGGGATAATAAGAACATCGACCTCCCAGATTATTGTGAGGATAAAATGAGACAATATTCGTAAAGCACCTTGAAAACCTTAATGCTATTAATGCTGGTGGTGATGACAATGGGCTTTCAGAGACAGCTCTGACTGTATTCATGATGTACTACTTATTCTCTGTGGCCTTTCCCCATAACTCAGGGGGTAAAATTTTGAGAATCCAGATATAACACATGACCATTTATGAGTAGCGTTCTGTGAATACTAGTCAACATTCAAATCTATCTTACACTAACTGCATTAATAGCATTGATATAACCAATGGCCCAGGTGACCCCTCCAATAAAAGAGCTCTCACTCTGGATTTAAACAGACCATGTTTAAGTATGGCATATCCTGACCCTTAAAAGAGAGGAATCAGACTTTTCCTTTTAGTACTCTCCAGTGCATTGTTCCCTGACCCTGGAGTTCTAGGGGGAAATCTCTTCATATTAAGGTATGATTCACAATGAGGTTCTCTCTATCAAGAATTAGCTGGGTCACTTCTGGAAAGTGTTGTTGCTCAACCTTTGTGTCCTTCATTCTTTAAGAGGCCCAATGATGTCATGAGGATGATGCCTTGACTTACGTGCGATTTGGATTTACATGAGGCGGAGTGACACAAAGTCCTCAGCTTCCCTCTCTCCTGCAGAATCATCTGAGTCCAGGAGCAAGACAAAAGTCAAGACAAGTGGTGATGTTCCAGGGTGTAGCTATCAAGCACAGAACAGCTATTTATTTCCACCATAAAAAAAATCCAAAGAAAAACAAACTTAAATAAACAAAAAAGACTCCTAAGCACGCACTAACAAATACTTAAAAAAAAAAAAACAATAGCTCATCAGCTATCACGCTGTCTTGAGAGATAAAGACAACTTTAAAGTACTACTTCTCAGGAGTTTCACATTCATCTCAGATTGTAGTATCTAAGAAATTCACCATTCTTTGCCAGTTTCCTCCAGCGGCAGGATCCTCCCAGCACTGGGGATCCTCATTTTCAAGTCTTTGTATAAATTACCTCCTCAGCCAGTAGTCGTTTCCCATAAGGGGGGAAGCATCCATCTCTCAGTATTCCTATTCATTGATTTGGACTAAAGAAAAGGAACACAAATCAGAAGAAGCAGTCGTAGACTTGAGGTCTAGTTTCAGGCTCACCTGGGCGAACATATGGCCTTGTTGCTATGTGTATACAGTTGCCATTGTTACCAGAGAGTAGGGAAAAGAAAGCAATCCTTTCTCCCTTCAACCTCCTAGAAGTCAAGGGAAGATTGGTACAGACTGTACTTTAAGCAGGAGGTTGCCTCGAAAAATTGGAAATTGTGGAGATATCCATCAACTGGAGAATGGTTGAATAAGTTGAGGTATGTGAATGAGATGGAATACTATTGTGCTATGAGAAATGATGAGCAGGCAGATTTCATAAAAAAACTGGAAAGACTTTTATGAACTGATGCTGAGTGCAGTGAGCGGAACCAGGAGAACACTGTACACATGTAACAACAACATTGTGCAATGATCAACTTTGATAGACTTAACTCTTCTCAGTAATGCAATGATCCAAGACAATTTAAAAAGACTCATGATGGAAAACGCTGTCCACATCCAGAAAAGGAACTGACAGAGTCTAAATGGAGATTGACGCATACTATTATCACTTTCTTTTCTGTTTGTTTTTTCCCTTTGTTCTGTTTCTTCTTTCACATGACTAATATGAAAATATGTTTAATGTGATGGCACATGTATAACCTATATCAGATTGCTTGCCATCTTGGAGAGGAAAGAGAGGAGGGAAGAAGGGAGAAAGATTTGGAACTGGAAATTTTATTTAAAAAAATATTGAAAACTATCTTTATATGTAATTTTTAAAAATGCTATTTACATTTTTTTTTTTTAAAAAAAGGTTGCCTTAGAAGAGACCAAAAGCTTTCTTTCTTCACTCCTTGTGGGCCAGAATAAGTGTCCATTCTAGGCTCAGTCACCAACCTTCTTTGGTACAGTATTCAGTTATGAAGAATACGTAGACCAACCAGGAGCTATAGATGGCACATGTCCTTTATCGAGGAGCCAGGATACGTGTCCCTCCTGGTGGAGCCAAAGCATGCAGGACAAGAGCCGTGGGAGGTGCCTCCATTTAGCGGATGAGAGGATTCTCCAAATCACCCATTTTTATCCAAATGGGGAGCTTGAACTATGATGTGAATAATCAAGGTTATTTGGTGCCAGGTGTTGTAACCTGTCCTGACTGGTTCTCTATGATAGATCCTACATACATGCGTGTGTGTGTATACACACATCATGTATAGATGCATATAGTGTATATATAGTGATTACATATATCTTGAAATATACACACACACACACACACACACACACACACATGCACACACATACACAGAATTATCTCTTTCACGCTGCAAGGCCGGTTAGGGGCACAGTGCTCTCATGATCTGGAAAATCTGTGTAAAAATTTTTGGCCTTCCCTTTGTATCAGAAAAGAAGTCTGAATTATTATGGTATTAAAGATAAAATAAAATATACAATACTATACATTTATGCATTGCTGAGTTTCTAAACTCCTTCTGTGTTGTCTGCTGGTCTTCATGTGTCATTTGCAGCTTCCAGAAAACTTCCCCCAAAACTCCCATTTAATTTCTTATACTGACCTGCGATATGTCAAAACCACGATGAAGAAAGTTGCAATGTAGAAGGAATAACTGTATCCTGAACATACTTTATTCAGTTGTCCCTTTCGCTTGTAGCCTCTGCATTCTTGAATCTGCAAGAACTTTGCTGTAGCCCTTCACAGTCTGAGCAGGGGCTGTGTCGCCAAAAAAAGGCAGGCTGATGTTGTGAAGAGCATTTCTGTCCTTTGTTCTACTAATCCTAGTTTCCGGTGCTTTCTGTCTGTATGTCACAGAAAGTGCTGTTGTAAGACATGTTTAAATCTCTGTGATGTGGTAGCGACTCTTGCTGACTAGGTCTTTGTCTTAAGCCACTCCAAATGCCAAATTTATGTCAATAAAGAGGCATTCTTAGAGGGATAGCATCATGACTTCTGCATAAGTGAGGATTCTAGATCTCTAAAAGAGTAGTGTTGAGACAGATGGTACAGCTCTGCAAATATACACATGCACACATGCATGCATATGTATACATACTATGTATACACATACATGCACACACGCACGTGCATGTATAGCTGTGTGTCCCCACCATGCTATTGGTTCTGAAGGTGAAATTTAAGTCTTGTAGCTATCACTGATAATTCTGGTGAGAAGTGCATTTTCAACAAACCTACAAATTTATAAAATGATTTAGTCTTAACCAAATCAAGTATGTAGAAGGATCATTGTATGTTCAATGTTTGAGTCCTACATATTGTATAAAGTACATAACATTTTTGGTCAGGACCCACACCTTTGTTTGCTTCCAAACCAAAGCCTCTCATTTTATGAATCTGAAGAAGCTAAATGGATACCAGTCTGATCAGTGTGCCCATAAGCAGCCATTTTAAACTGAGATCTATTCATGATCCCAGACAGATGATTTTCAATTGCTTACTAGCAATATGTAAGAAAACAGAATATAAGCTTCTTGAGGGAAAGGCCTGTTTTCATTTTTGTCTTTACATTTCCAGAGCCTAAAAGAATGCCTAGCACATAATAAACACTTAATAAATGACTGGTGAATTGAATTGACATTGGCTGCTGTCTGCTAGTCTTTGCTGAGAGAGCTAAGTATTGCAGTGGATAGAGCTCTGGACCTGGAGTCAGGAAGTCTTGAGTTTACATCCATCCTTAGACACTTACTAGCTGCATGACCCTGTGCAAGTCACTTAGCTGGTATCTGCCTCAATTTCCTCATATGTAAAATGGGAATAATAACAGCACCTCTCTCCCAGGGTTATTGTGAGGATCAAATGAGATAAAATTTGCAAAGCACTTAGCATAGTGCCTTCCACATGGAAGATGTTTAATAAATGCTTGTTTCCTTCTTTAAACTTATCTGGATCATTTTATCACAGATTAAGAGCTAGAAAGGACCTTAGGGACATCAAATCCAACCCATCCATTTTACAGATGTAAAACTAAGTGATTTGCTCAGTCACATATGTAGTAAGGGTCTGAGGTACTCAGATCTGAGAACTCAGATCTTCCTAATTCCAAATCCAACACTTTATTCCCCCGCACCACATGGCCTCTCAAAAGATTCAGAGTTCCTTCAAGCCAAAATTGAACCAACAAGCTACAGATTCTCACAGATGCAAGCATTGTCGTCTTTCACTCTATTAGCTTTATTACTCCAAAAGGATGCTTTGTTGGGACAAGCCTGTTTTCAACAAGAACATCCTTTATTGCTCTTGGATTACTCTAGTCTTATGAACTGTAGAAACTCAAAAGGAGTAGAAAAGCAGTAGCAGTGAGCCAAAGTATGTTCTGCTGTAGTGCAAAGGAGGGAGAACTGGGTTTGAATCCAGTTCGGGGTTTGGGTCCTAGTTCTGTTATTTTCTATCTGTGTGACAAGTCATGTAGTCAGTCTGCATCTTGGTTTCTCCAACTAGAAAATAAGGGAATTGACCTAGATGTTCTCTAAGGTCCTTTCCAGGTCTAAATCCTCTATCTCCTATGATATAGTAACTTCTTACCCATTTCATAGGAAACTAACCAAACAAAATGATTAAATGTCTTGTGGGGAACAAGGCACCAGTAAAAGATGGCTTTACTATAAGAGTGTGCAGAATACAAAAAGGAAGGAAACACATACTTATTAAGTACCTACTGTGTGTCCAGCACTGTGCTGAGCACTTTACAAGCATTAATCCGTTTGATCCTCATAACAACCCTGGGAAGCAAGTTATATTATTATCCCAATCTCACAGTGGAGGACACTGGGCAGACAGCTTAAGTGACTTGCCCAGGATCATACAGATACTAAGTGTCTGGGGCTAGATTTGGACTCAGATCTTCCCGATTCTGAGTCCATCTCTCTCTCCGTTTTGCCACCTAACATTTATATAAAATCCTTTTTCATTGATAGAGTTACCTATCAGAGCCTTGCTCAAAACTCACAGAGACCCAAGGAAAATGAGATCTTACAGAGCTGTATCACTCCTCAGAACAATTCAATGGGCATTTTTAAATTCTCATTATGAACAATGCTAGGCACTGGAGTTACAAAGATGAAAAATGATACCGTCTTAATTCTCAAGGAGTTTACAATATAATGGCAGAGGGAGGAGAGCAGGAGAGAAACATATCCACAAATCACGTAATACAAAGAAGAATAGGGGAAATGCCAAGGAGAGGTCCAAAGTCCTATGGGAAATTTAAGGAGGTAGAGCTCACATTCAGCTGGTGGGTACTGGGAAAGGTTTCATGAAGGATGGGCCGCCTGTAAGGCCTTGGAGGAATGGAGGGATTGTAAGGAAGTGGGGAAGACTTATAATATTCCTGAGATAAGATGAAATCACCAGTGAACAAAAGGATTAAGAGTACGTGGAAAATATACTTACCATGACTAACCTGGATTTAGCATGGCAGTACTGCTTATGAGTTACTGTAGGAAAAATGTAAATTTTAATGAGCAATTTAAAGTACAATTTGGAGAAAACTTCATGTGGATGATTCATGTTCTGTAGAAAGAAGCTCACACACACACACACAAGTAAACAATGATAGGACCTTGGACTTTGTAACTGAGAGAGGAATGCTATCAGGCTCCTCCCTCCCTCCCCCACACCCCTTTCTGCTTTATCAGCTGAACTTTTAGAAGTTCCTACCAAAGTACAAACTGGTAACACTTCACACATTTCTGAGGGTCTTTGCACATCATGTTATACCTTTTTTTTCTTTTAAAACAAACCTTTAACATTCTATCGGCTGGCCAGGAAGGTTTTAAAGTTACTGTACAAAGTCAGAATGTGTGACTTTGTCCCCATCTCTGGGAAGGTTAATGAGGGCAGCAGGAGCCCAGGGGATGACTCTACATGACAGAAGTGGGAGTAACTGTGCCACTTGGAAGGAGGTTAAAAGGGTAGTGGTGGCATGAATTGTCTTTTGGAAGAGCCAGGGGGATGGAATGGATTGGTAGGCAGCCAAGATTAATCACAAAAGCTAATATTTTTAAAGTACTTACTATGTGTCAGGCACCAGGTAAAGTGTTTTATAATTATTATCTCATTTGACCCTTGCCACAACCCTATTATTATCTCCATTTTACAGAGGAGGAAACTGAGGCAGACGCAGGTTAAGTGACTTGCCCAGGATCACATAGCTAAGAGGTGTTTGAGGCCAGACTTGAGGTCAGGCCTTCTTGATTCCTGGTCTGGTGCTCCATCCATTATACCACCTACCTGCCTAAAACTTACAGGCACTCACACAGCTTTTTGAATGTGCCAATTAGAACTTAAGATGGTAGCAACCTCTTAGCACCAAAAACTGGTTCTCACTTCTTGCCAACCCCCTTGTGAATTTCTGGTTTGACTGTGCTACTGTCCCTGACATAGGCTCTGGCCTCTGACCCTTTTCCAGTCAGTTCTGGCTTACTGGATCCTTGCAGGGTGTACAACTTGCATCCATGCCAGATGTCCCTTGTTGAACTTGTTTTTCCATTCATCAGACAGGGTAATTGGTGTCCAGTCAACATTGTTGATCCATCCCAACAAACTTTCTCTTCAGATTCTAGCCCAGGTACCACCTAAGAACTAGTTCTTATAGGACCAATATCATCCACCCTATTGCTCTCCCATTCACAGCTACAGGAGAATTAAAAGTCATAGGGAGCATTTCACAAGAGGAGCTTCCAGAACTCCAGGCCCAGAATACCACCCTGCAGTAGGAGCTAAAATAGCCAGACTACTAGGGCACTGCTTCAGGGTGGAGGGGATGGGAGGTGGTATCACAGGAGTTCCACTCCTGGCAAATTCACATCAGATTCAGTCAAACCAAAGAAAAATAAAGGAGCAACAGATAGGGGATTTATACCAGTTTATTACTCCAAGCAGCAACCAGCAAGGAGGAGGTGAGGAGGTGAGGAAGGACACCCGCACTCCTTAGCTAGTGCTCACCTGATTTATAGGGGAACAAACAAAGAAGGCATCTTGCCAACAATTAAGCTCACAAGTTCACTTTGGCAATATTGTCATTCGGCACAAGCTCGGTAAATATCAATTACATTACCCCCATATCTTATGGCGCAGTTGCAATAGGACTGTCTGTCACTACGATTCTAGGAATTACTGTCTAGGATCCTTGAAGCTATTCTGGGAGTTATTATCTAACACCTGGAGACTAGACATTACCACGATCATGGATCTTGGGAAACTAAGTTCTAAAAAAGCATAACAAAATCCATCTCCTTACATTGTACTGGAAGAGAATTCCTAGCTACTGGCCTAGCTAGACTTCTCCACAGTGGTGAATAACTCAGAAAACATCCCTGAAAAATTCTCTAGATGGTTTGCAAATGTTCCTGGATTCGCTGAATCACAGAACTTTAGAGTTGGAACGGACCTCAGTTCCCTTCTAGTCTAACTCATGTCCACTAAAAATGGCTGTCCAACATTTGCTTACAGACCTCCAGTGAGAGAGAACTCACCACCTCCTGATGCAAGCCCAGTCCACTTTGAGGCAGCTCTATTTGCAAGCTTTTCCTTGGCCTCCTTGTAACCAACACCTATTGCTTCTAGTTCTGATCTCCAGGCCAAACAGAAAACTAGTTCCTCTCTTCCATAGAGTAGCCTTTAAAATATTGAAGAAAGCAACTGTGTTTCCCATGATCACCATTTCCTTTAAAAAGTTGTCATCAGGTCTAGATTCAAGGTCCTTCATCATTCCTGGATGTCCTCCTTTGAATGCTTTCCAGTTTGTAAGTGTATTTTAAAAATTGTGGTGTCTAGTGTTGAATACAATATCCCAAATGTGCTCTGACAAGGGCAGACTAATGACTAGAAACCATATTTCTCCTAACCCAGCTAGAGATCATAATAGCTTTTTTTGGCTACCATATAAAAATGTGGATTCGTTGGGCCAACAGTCCACTAAAAGCCCAAGGCCTTTTTCAGTCAAAATGATTTCATCTTGGATTATGTTCACAAAATTGATTTTTGGAATGTAAATGTAAGATTTCACATTTATCCGCATTACACAATTCTTTGTTAAATACAGGCACGTTCTTGCTTGTCATTCTTTTTTTTTGTATCCAGAATTTGTCACCCCATGTATTAACTTACCTTCTCTCTAATTTGCAAATTTAATCACGCTGCTCTCCACTAATCAATAAATGCTTATTAAGGACCTACTAAGCGCTGGAGATGCAAGCACAAAGAATGAAATAATCTCCACCCAGGTAATAAGGAGTGGCTTTATGGTGAAGGTGGTATTTGAGTTGCATCATAAAAGGAAAGAATTATATGAGGAGGAGAAAGAAGAGGAAGAAGAGCTTTCCTGGCATGTCGTACAATCCAAACAAAGAAAAATAGATGGGAGGAGAGAGAAAGAACCTATCTCTTCTCTCCACTCACACAGCCACCATTTGGTTTAGGCCCTCTCATTTACGTGAGCGTAAAAGCCCCAGATTGAATTCTCTCATTGCTCTAGTCTGTTCTATGTTGTTGATGTTCAGTCATTTCAGTCACATCTGACTTTTCATGACCCTATCTGGGCTTTTCTTGGCAAAGACACTGGAGCGGTTTGCCATTTCCTTCTCCAAGTCTATCCTATACACGGCTGCCAGTATAACTCTAATGAAGTAAAGATCTGGCCATCTCACTCCTCTACTCAATCAACTCTGATGACATCCTGTTGCCTTGGGGATAAAATAGGAATTCTTTTGGTTAGCTTTTAAAGCTCTTTACATTCTGGCCCTCAACTAACTTCCCAAACTCTTAGGATACTACTCTCTCTCTGTTTCTCTGTGGTTCAAGACAACGGGCCTTCTCTCTGTTCCTCTCACACAGTCCTCTGGTTCTTATCAGTGTGTCTTTGCTCTGGCTATCCCACATGCCTAGAAAGCACTCCTTCCTTATCTCCTCCTTTTAAAGATCCTATTTTTCAGGTTTAGCTCAAACATCTTCTACAGAAAGCCTTTCATAATCTTAATCGCTATATTCTTCCTTCCCAAATTGTCATGTGTTTAACTACTTTGTATATATTTGCATTTATCTATTTTATACTTATGCTACATATACTTGTATGCTATATGTATATGCTGAATATATATTTGTATATGTATAGCATATGTGTATATATATATATGTGCATACACACATATTTCTGTTGCATCCTCCATAAGGTTGCAAGTTCCTTATGGGTAGGCTTTTTTCATTTTCTGTGTTCGTATTCCTAGTGCCTTGCACAGTACCCAATGTTTTTTGATTTCTTGATGGCATACTTAATCAAATTTCAGGTTGGAGGAAGGGAATAGCTAGCACACTAGATGACAAAGCCAGGGGACAAAATTATCTTGACAAGCTAAAATATGTGTATGAATCAAATATAGGGCAATGTAAACATCTTCCTGAGCTATCTTTGTCCTACTTGACATGTCCATCCCCTGCTGACAAAATCTTAGGTTTTCCTGCAGGAGTTATAAGGGGCATTTGACATTCTATTCCAACATCAGTCCACCAACCAACATATTTCTTCAATGGAAAGCAAGTTCCTTGAAGGCAAGGACTATTTCATTTTTGTCTTTGTATCTCTAGCTTCAAACACAATGCCTGGCACACACTGAATGCTTAATACATGTTTGTTGAACTGAATCTACTAGTAAGTTGGGGCCTCCATTGGGAAATATACTAGCATCTTCCAGGAGAAGGTCAGGGGACCGAGCCCCTAGGAGAATCAGTATCAGATCTGATCTACCTTGAGCCATGGAGAACTGAGTTAGTCTGAGGTTCCACTTCACAGTGATCATCTTGGCAAAAATAACAAAAAAGGAAAAGAGGTTGTATGAGAACAGGCTCATTAATGCATTGCTGGTGGAGCTATGAATTGCTCTAACCATTCTGGAAAGCAATTTATAATGACACAATTTATAATAACTCTAAGGTCACTACAGTGGGCTTACCCTTTCACATCCCAAAGAAATCAAATGAAGAAGAGGACCTATATATACAAAACAAAGGTATAGTAGCTCTTCAGACTGACAAGCACTACAGACTAACAAAATCATGCTAAAAAATAAAGGAAAACAGATTTACATCTAAGCCGGCTTGGTAAAAGAATAGTTAAAGCATCATAAAATTCATTGTACCAAGTACCAAGTAGTAGAATCTCTGCCTCACATACACTATTATCGGGTAGTCTTGAGGTCTGTCCAGGCCCAACACGTACTTCTCTTTTCCTGGGATCTATGCTCTTGCTGGGATCAGTTTATTATATTGCTACAGCCTCTATTACCTTTATCCCAGTTCTCAGCCATCTCCTAGCATGTTCCAATGCTTCTCTTGGAACCTAAATCTCCTGGTTTCACCCAAGACCTCAACCAGTGGCTGCTGTTTCCTCCACTACTAGTTAACACTACTTGTGGCTAGAACTATAACTAGGTAGGACCATCTACACTTTTGTCTGAGGGTGGTGAAATTTTCGGGATGTGATTTCTTTCCTAAAGCAGTCTTCTAGCCTAGGAATCTTGATTGTGAAGTGAAAATATCCTGGAACTCTCTTCTGGTCCTGGACCTGTCACTATGGTACCTAGGTACTGACCTTCAACTTCTTCTACTGTCATATCTTTCTGCCTTCTCCTGGTAGTTGGAGGGTCAGGTGACATTGGCTGTGATGGCATGGGTTGGACCCTCTAGGTGTTGGGCTGTCCCTTCTTCCAGCACGACTGTGCCCAAGGAAAGATTGTTCTTTGCCTCACTCCATCTACAACCATATTTGCTCATGTGAGACAGTTTTTGGTCATGGTCATTCAATTTGGGAGCTCCCTCCTTCCTCCTTATATTACGCATGTACTTTGGGTCTACCAATATCACCGGAAAAGGTCACTAGGTTTCCTTCAAAACTGCTTGGATTCTTCCTGCATGAGTCCTGTCTGGAGATGTTGTTTATACAGGCATGGTGACTAGGCAAATGTATTGAGGTGGGACACCTCAAGGTGAGATCATCAAAGAATTAGTGGTCTAGATTGCCTGGAATGCAGAGCACATGATGAGGAATGATGTGAAATATGCCTTAAAAAGTGGCTTGAAAGGCCTTTCATTGTAGGCCATTTGCATTTTATCCAGGAGACATCTATGATTTTGAGTGACATGGCAAGACATATGAATTAGAAAGATTATTTGGTGTGAATGAGACATACATTTTTTGGATGTGACCAAAAAAAGGAATTTGCTTGTGATGAGGGTTTTCTTCTTTTCTTCTGATTCTGAATTAGGGGTTGGGGAGACAGAGAAAATAAATGCATGTTAATTTGAGAAAATAACACAATTAAATTTTTAAAAAGATTATTTTGGAAGCTGTGTGGAAGGTGGACTAGAGGGGGGAGAAAATGGAATCAATGAGAACTTTTAGGAGTTTTGATTTTTTGTTTTTACATCACAGGTAGATGTGATGAGGATATGGTATTAAGAAAGCATGTGGGTCATGGTAAGTGCTTAATAAATGCTAATTTCCTTTCTTCTATATCTATTATAATCAAACATGATAGCTCCTGAAATCTCTGAGCAGAATATAATATAGGTGTAGAGTGATAGGAATTCTTTACAGGGTGAAGGTAAAATTTTTAAAGGATCAGCATTTTTTTTTTTTTGTTGCTATCAGATATGCAATACAAAGACACTCTTACAGTCTCTTTCAAGAACTTTGGATTTGACTGTGCAACATGGGAGACACTGGCACAGGACCGCTCAGCATGGTGTGCCCACATCAGAAACGGTGCTGTGCTCTTTGAGCAAAGCAGAATTGAGACAGCACAAAGTAAACGCAGGATGCGCAAATTTGGAGTATCCACCCTAAATATTCACATGAACTCTCTGTGCCCAACCTGTGGTACAGCATTCTGAGCTCATATTGGTCTGATTAGCCACAGTTGGACACACTGAAATTTCACTTTATCATGGTGATGTCATTTTGGTGCTCTTCGAAGATGAAGGATAACAACCAACCAACCAACCAGATATGTACAACAAAGACAAGAATTCAGCTTTGGTGTTTCCATTAGCTTTTTGTATTTGACCTAACTTCATTTGTATGCTAATCAAAGAACATCTGGGGAGTGATGTAGGTTCAGTCACAACTGGCTATATGCAACTTCTGTGGAACTTTAGGGGGAAATCCCTAAAATAGGTTTTGGGGATTCAGGTTCACAATTAGGGGTTAAGCAGGAGTTAAAAGTGCCTATGATGAATACAGCTCCATGCTTTGAGTTGGCCCTCCCATAAAGCCAAGAATGAATTAGAAAGAAAGGGTATGACAATAAATGAACACGACAACAGAGGGAGGTACCATGTTCAAGTTCAAGGATAACAAGGCAGAATGGAAGCAAGCTTTCCTTGGCTGCTAAATACACATTCTTGCTCCGCCATGAGATACTCAAGGAAAAAAGCAGTCAGAGGTCCCTGTCAATGACAAAGGTATTCAATGTCTTGAGCTTTAAGAGTTTCAATTTGTATTGGATTCTGAGTTCATTCCCAGAGCAGTGCAAGATCCCAGATCCAAAGTTCCTGAGTCTTCATCTAGACTGATCCAACGCACAAGGAAAATGCCACTCGCAATCCATATTGTATTGTATATGTTCCTTTGTATACTTACAAAAGAAGTGACCAAGCAAATCAAATCATGCATTTTCTGGAACTCCTTGGTTCAAAGACAACTGTGTACCATTTGGAAACTGCTTGGCTAGGAGAGATTTGGGGGGCAAACGGAGCAAAAGATGTGTGATGATATATTTTTGTTTTTATTTATTCTATGCCAAGAATGAAGACTGCATACTGTATCCAATCATGTTTTAACTATTCCTATGGGAGACATTTTGCCAAAGTTAAGTCACTAAGGTTATGGTGAAATATAGAAATCTCAAGGAAGAAAAGAGGTTCTTCAGAGGTAGGGGCTTGAAGTCTGATTCCGATTGAGTAAAAACATAATCCACACCTCTGAGAGTAAGTTGATGCTTCCATCCATAGAGAGATGGAGATGGGGAATTGAAAGACTACTTCTCTCTGAAAACCATAGACATCTTGGCACCAACCCCACACTTGTGCTTATTAGAGGAACATAAAACTTAGGATAAATATTCAATATCTTATGGCAAGATCACTTTTGCTGAGTATGATCATGTTAACGGACAGCAGTGCAACCTGGTTGTTAGATGAATAATTTTCTAACTCTAAGTCAAATATTAGTCTGTGATTATGGACATCGATCACCTCCAGACAGAGGTCAGGTAATTCACTTAGCCTGAGGAAATTCTGCTGGTACTTGTTGGTCATTTGGGCCTGTGCAGAGGATCATTACAGCAACTTTGTACCAAAAGGACATTAGCTTATTCTATTCAGGGAAAGACTTTCTAGCCACCATTCTGTAGTAGGGATTATGGAGCCCCAAATGGTAGCAAAGAGTAGCCTGGTGATCATAAGACTGGTAGAGATGCCCAGCAGAGATAATGAATTAACACTTGGCAGGAGGCAGTACAATGACTTCATCTAATTTCACTTGCAATTTGGGAGGCATGAGTTTTCCTAGTCATACATGCATCCTGGTCACATGTGTCCCCTATGTACATATCCTTCACCCATGTTCTCTGTTCCGTATTTGTCTTTGTACATATGTTCCTTGGTGTAGTAGATAGCGTTCTGGACCTGGAGTAAGGAAAGCCTAAATTCAAATCTAGTCACGAGCACTTACCAGCTAAATCACTTAACCTCTGCCTGCCTTTGTTTCCTCATCCGTAAAATGGTAATAATATAGCATCTATCACCCAGGGTTGCTGTGAGGATGAAATGAGATTATATTTGAAAAGTGTTTTGCAAACCTTAAAGCACTGCATAAGTGATTTTTTCATTATTATTATTATCTTTATTACACATAATTAAATGCTAAGTGTATTCTCTAGTCACAGTATGCTCTACAAGCGACTTCCCCACTGGTTGTAGAGTAACCTGTGGTAGAGTGTACCCCGTGTGTGCATGGTAAGATCTTTTCTTGTCACTTTATTTGCTATGCTATTTATAAATATATTTTGTTTTGAACTCATTTGCCCTCTAGCTGGCTAGTAAAAGCAAACTCATTAGTGGGGGCTTGTCAGTTAGGGCTTTGTGTGAGTACTGACCCATAGAATTCCTTGAATTTAGAGTTATTTTTCTGAGGATCTGAAGGTAGGGAGGCAGGAGGCTACCCATGTTTTGCTTTGTTTCTGTTATTGCAGAGTTAATTAGGGGGAAAAGTTTTTTTTAAACTAGAACTCAAACATAGAACAAATCAGAATATTTATTTTCAAATATCTTACTTGTATTAGAGAACACAGTAACACCTGACAAGTTTACTGGCTGTTATAAAATGAAAGATAGCTTCGTTCTTGTTTCTAATGAATAAATTATAATGGAAGAAATAATCTTTTACGATAGTCACCTAAGCAAGCTAAGTTTTTTGTCTCAGGGAAGTATCACAGAATTCACTGAAATTCAGTTCTGTAAGTATTTATCAGCACTTCCATGTGCCAGGGACTGTGTCAGTTGCTAGGAACACAGAAACCAAAATTGTCCTCAAGGAACTCATACTCTGTTAAGAGGAAACAACATGTATACAGAAAGTTAAGTACAAAATGTGTTCAAAGGTATTTTCTTTTTTTAAATAGTATTTTATTTTTTTCAATTCATTTTTACAAACTTTTGAGTTCCTAATTTTTCTCCCTCCTTCTCCTCTTCCTAAAATGGTAAGTAATTTGATAAAGGTTATATATGTGCAATCATGCAAAACATATTTCCATATCAGTCATGTTGTGAAAGAAGAAACAGAACAAAAGGAAACCCCCCCACCATAAAAAGTGAAAGTGGTATGCTTTGATCTGCATTCATCCATATCAGTTCTTTCTTTGGATATGGATAGCATTTTCTATAATGAAATCTTTGGAATTTTTGGACCATTGGATTGTTGAGAGGAATAAGTCATTCATAGTTGATCATCACACAATGTTGCTCTTACTGTGTACAATGTTCTCTTGGTTCTGCTAATTTCACTTTGCATCAGTTCTTACAAGTATATGTAAGTACAAAAGTATTTTCTTGCTGGTGGAGAGGCACTAGCAACTGGAGGCATTAGGAAAGGTGTCATGGTGGCGGGGGCTGGGGCTGAGCTTTCAAGGAATCTGGAAGTGAAAAAGGAGTACATTTCAGGCATGGGGACATTAGTCTATGTAAAAGCATGAAGACAAGACGAAATGTGTGTAGGGACTAGCGAGTAAGTCAGCTTGGCTGGAATGTAGAGTGTGTTAAGGACAGTGATGGGAAATAAGCCTAGAAAAACAGACTGGAGACAGATTGTATAGAGTTTTAAAAGCTAAACAGAGGAGTTTATATTTTATCCTAAAGACAAGAGAGAAACACAGGAGTCTCTTGAGCAGGGGAGCAATATGGTTAGACCTAGGAATTCTCTAGGAATCTCAATATGGCACCTGGGTAGAAAAATGATCAGAGAGGGGAGCATTAAAGACAGGGAGAAGGATTAGGAAACTATTGCAATAATCAGTCAATCGGTCAATCAACAAACATTCCATTAAGCATCTGCCATGTGCCAGCCCCTATGTTAGATTCTTGAGATACACAGACTAAAATGAAATGTCTCTTGCCTCAAGGAATTTTCATTCTATGCAGAAAAATAGCATATGTACATATAAATATAGACTATGTATAAAATGTGTGCATATGTATATGTATTGTGGATATATATCTGCATATACACAATATACATATACATATATATAGACATGTACGTGCATACACATGTATTTGTATACCAATATACATACACATGTGTATATGTGCATGTATATATGTGTGTGTGTGTGTGTGTGTGTGTGTGTGTGTGTGTACCTGAACTTTGAAGGAAGCTAGAGATTTAACCAGGTACAGAAAGAAAAGAGTCTATTCTAGGCATGATGAGCAGTCTATGCAAAGGCATGCTGAGGGGACATGGGGCGTCCCATGTGACGAACAGCAAGGAAGCCAGGTTGCATAGTGTACAGAGTATATGAATGCATGTGTTCGTCCTTCTTTGCCAGAGAAGACCATGCCATCAGAGCTTTATTTTGAGTGAGGAAGGGCTGTGCAGGTCACCAACCTCACTTCTCCTTCTGAGCCATCTGAATCCAGTGACCAGATATTCATCAGGATGACTGGAGATGACCCAGGATGAGGCAATTGGGGTTAAGTGACTTGCCCAAGGTCACACAGCTAGTGAGTGTCAAGTGTCTGAGGTAAGATTTGAACTCAGGTCCTCCTGACTCCTGCACTGGTGCTCTCTCCACTGTACCACCTAGCTGCCCCCATACAGAGTATGGGAAGGAGAATAATGAATGAATAGGTTGAAGTCAGTCTGTAAAGGGCTTTTAAAATGTTAAACACAAGAATTTATATTTGATCTTAAAGGCAAATGAATTGAGCAACAGACATGTATTAAGTCCCAGCTGTGTTTCAGTAACTGTGCTATATGTCGGGGATTGAAACAAAAATGAAACAGTCCCTGACTTCAAGGTGCTTCTATTGAGGCAATTGAGCAGGGGAGTGATAGGGTCAGACCTCCATCTCAGGAACATCCCTTTGGCAGCTGTGTGCAGGATGGGTTGGAAAAGAAAAATCTGAGGCAGAGAGAATACTTAGAAGGCTATTGCAGAAATCTAAGGAAGAGGTGAAAGGGGTTGAACTATGATGATTGATTGCACGTTGCAGAGAGATGGGAATTGAAATGTGAGATGTTGGGGCAGGTAGAGTTAACCAAATTTGACCAGAATTAACAGAACATTAAATGTGTGTGGTAGGGACAGTGAGGAGTTGAGGATGGTTCTGAGAGAGAGAACTTGGCTGATCCAGTAAAGTGACAGTCAGTACCCAGGTCTTTTTACCCATTAAAGTGGCAGTCAGTATTAGATCTTTATCCAAGTGCTCGTTTCTAGAATATGGACTCAGTTCAATTCCAGCCTCACACACTTAATAGCTATATGATCCCGAGCAAGTTACATAACCCTCTCTGCCTCAGTTTCCTCATTTGTATAATAGTGATAACAATAATACCTGCCTCTCAGGGTTATTGTGAAGGTAAAATGAGATATCTGTAAAGTGATTTGCAAACCTTAAAGCGCTAAGTAAATGCTAATTATTATTAGCAACAATAATAATTACACTATTGCCTCGAGGGGACAAATGCTTTGCTTCCCATAGCTAAAAGGTATTCATATGGAAAAGAATGATACAATTTCCATAATTCCCTTCCAAACTCAAATTTTTACCTTCTTAGGTACTTTCAGTCTATTGGAAGCATCCATTCAACAATATATGAATCTCCTTAAATGAAACCAATGGTTTTTTTTTTTTTCCAGTAGGCTAAAAAAAACCCCAAAACCCTAAAAACCCTGAGCTGGGGCAACCCTGAACAAGGAAAGTTAAAACACACACACACACACACACACACAGACACAGACACAGACACACAGACACACACACGCACACGCACGCACGCACACCTGAGCTGGGGCAGCCTTGACCATGGCATGCCGCTTCCCGGTACCATCAGGCAGTCCTGGCTGGCAGTCCAGAGGCGCTCAGATTGCCCAGCTTCCCCGGAGGTGGGGTACACCCACACAGGGCGGCCCCTCACTTCAGCGGACAGTCCCGGGGCGGGGGGCGGGCTTCATCACCAGCTCCCGGCTTCCTCCTTTGGACCCGAACCTGCCCGCGCTCTGGGCATGCCCAGTCAGCCTTCCGGAGCCCATCGGAATTGTCAATGAATTGAATCCAGTTCTCCGGGTCTTGGCGGCCACCGGGAGCGGAGGCGGGCCCAGGGCGCGAGATTGGCAGGTGGGTGGGGGGCTGCGAGCGGGCCGGCCAGGAGTGACCGGGGCCCGCGGCAGGGCCTTCCATGTAGGGGACTTGTTGGAGTCAACGGGACGCGCTCCCCAGGGGGTGTCCGGGGCGCACTGCTCCGCCTGGCCCGGGCTGACAACAGGGGGCAGAGAGCCGGAGTGGGGGGCTGGGGGTGTGGAGCTCGGGATACACCCCACGTTCCCCGACCAAACACTCCCCACGCCGGGTTCTTCCCCTCGTGCCCGTCACGCCTCTGCCCCAGCCCCTTTCCCCGCGGGAGGGGGCTGGAGTCCGGGGCGTGGGCCCCACGCCCCCTCCTCCCCGGCCTTCCCCTCCCCTGGGCGGCTGCGAAAACGGGGAGAAGCGGAGCGGCGTGCGTGCGAGGTCTGAGCGGGCACTGGCGGTGGCACTGAGCATGCTCCGGAGCCTGGGCAGCTCTGGGCGGTGAGGAGGAAGCCTTGGCGCTCCCGGGACGCCCTCCGCACCTGGGCAGCCGGCCGCTCCCGGATGGTCCAGGTGAGTGCTCCGGGGGCTGGCCGGGCACTGCGCTCCGCAGCCTTCGTTCTCTCCTGCCGCTGCCAGCCCTCCGCCCGCCCCGCGCCGTGCCCCCGGGCTGGGCAGCGGGGTCTGCAGGGGGCTGGGCCGGCTGGGCTGGGCCGCCTTGGGGGCGCTGCGCTCCGCTCTCCCCGGGTGCCTGCGCCCGGGCGCCCCGCGATCGCGGCCGGGAAGCCCCCGCGGGAGGTGGATATGCGCGGGGTGGGGGGGGGGAGGAGGAGTCAGTGAAAGTTCTGGATGTGAGTTGGGAGGGGGGGACGCCCTTATTTCCCTTGGTCCCCCAGGGCTCCCCTTCCCCGCCCCCCATCCGCCCGCTCTCACCCACTTTACCTGCTCGGTGGGGTGGGTCACCGGGAGGGGAACCCTAGAGCCAGGAGTGGGTTTGGGGGCGGGGCGGGGCGGGGGGGTGGGAGTGGGAGTCATTGACTTGGGGGAGCCGAAAGGTGTGCATTCAGGAAGTGAAAACTGCGGAGCGGAGTCCCGACCCAGGTGGGGTGTTTTCATTCTCCGGCCCTGTTGGTGTGTGTGCCCTTCACCAGCTGGAGCTCATGGTTTCCCCAGTGTTTGGGGCATCTCAGAGGACCGAGTGCAGGACGGCATGGAGCCCTTTCGGATGTCCTCTGTGGAGGGAGGGTGGTGGTAAACCCCGCGGAGATAGACCTTAAATTTTAAAGCAATCGCTAAACGTGTGTCTTGTGCCAGAGGCTTAAGCTGTAGCTAGAGAACGACTGGCTTCTGATTTATGTGGGACCCTGGGCAAATCGCTTCACTTTTCCCTGCTCTGGCCCCTGCAGGGGAGGGCACCCAAACTATTAACTTCCCTAGAAGGGGAGTACCTGCATGGAGAGAGGGAGTTCTCTCACTTGGGAGTTTCCTTCCAGCTCCTAATCCCCAGATGCCTGGCACTTTGGCTTCAAAGTCAAAAGCAGAAAGTGCCTGCCTACCCTTCAGGAGCTTAAGATCTATGGAAAAGTAAAAACATGTACCCAGAAAAATAGATGTGAGGTGCGAAGTAATTTCTGGGGGGCGAAGTTAGAGACAGAACTCGGGGTATCCAGAAAGACTTTTTGGAGGAGGTCATACTTCTAGGAATTAAGGACATTTTTTTGAATTGCAAGATTAGGAAGAGAAACTTCTGATTGTAATGAAATAGTGAATAAAAGTACACCACCTACCAATCAACTTATTTCCTTTAATAGTGATATTCTATAGCGGCTTATAGTTTAAATATTCTTTTCATTTCAGGAAGTTAGGGAAGTTTGTTAAGTAGTAGCCTCACTATTTCCCAAATGTGTACCATGGGCAAATATATGAAAATTCATGTTATGACTAGAAGTGAGCCTTCATTTAGGGACAGGTAGATGGTGCTGTGGACAGAGCCCGGGCTGGAGTCAGGAAGACTCGTCTTTGTGAGTTCAAATCCGGCCTCAGACACTTACTAGCTTCGTGATCCTGCATAAGTCTATTAACCTTGTTTGTCTCCCTTTCCTCATCTGTAAAATGAGCTGTAGAAGAAAATGACAAACCCATGCCAAGAAACTTGAATGGGGTCCTGATGAGTCCGATACAACAGAAAGCCTTCCTTTTGGAAGTTAGCTCCTAGGATCTTAGCATTTTGGAGCAGAAGAGGACTTTAGAGAGCATTTAATCCAACTGCCTCATTTTATAGATGAGCCTTGCTTAAAGTCTTGAAGTTAGTTAGTGACAGCGCCAGGCCTAGAAGTTGGATCTCCCAGCTAGCGTTACCATCATCAGTGATAAGTGACTTGTATATATACTGCTGTAAGGTTTGTAGAATTCTTAATATACATTATCTCACTCAATTGTCGCAATCTTGTGAGTTCATTTAAATCTTTCCAGGGGTCTCTAAATTATTTTTTCTGCACAGTAATTTTCTGCTACATCAGTACACCACAGTTTTTTCAACTATTCTCTCACACTTTCATTTCCTAGACTCTAAACACTTGTATGTATTATAATTGTTTGTTTTATTTACCTGCTAGGCTGTAATAGTAACAGCTGCATTTAGATTACTCTTTAAGGTTTGCCAAGTAGTTTGCTTTACCTATTTAGGATGTCTAAAAAGTCTTAGTTCAGTTTTAAGCTTTAGTAGTCCATGAAAATGTTTGCAGTCAGGAGATAGAGTACCTTGTTGGAGGTATAGAAAGGAGGCTATTGTTAGTAGATTAAAGAGTATGGGGGGTGGTGAATAAAGTATAAGAAGACTGGAGAGGTGTGTGGGGGGGGAGGTGATTATAAAGTTTTAAGCTTTAATAACTTAAAACCTCACCAAGACTTTAATTTTAATAATTATTTTATTTGTTCTCAGTGTTCTATAATCACTTCCATATATCTTACATTTTTTTCCCTTCCCTTTCCCTCCTTCTACCCTCCCTTCCCATTCCCTCCCCAAGATGGCTTGCAATCTTATATAGATTCTACACCCCCATTCCTATTAAATACAGTTTCACCATAGTCATGTTGAATAGAAGAATTAAAATGAATGGGAGAAACCATAAAACAACACAAAACATAACACAAAAGAAAATGGTCTGCTTCATTCGGCGATCCAATCCCATAGTTCTTTCTCTGGATTTGGAACGCATTTTGCCTCAAAAGTCCATTGGGAATTTTTTAGGTCTTTGCATTGCTATGAAGGACTAAGTCTACAAGAAAAATTCCTCCCACACTGTGGTTGTTGCTGTGTACAAAGTTCTCCTGGTTCTGCTCCTTTCACTCAGCATCAGTTCATATAAGTCTTTCCAGGTCTCTCTGAAGTCTACTTGTTCATCATTTCTTATAGCACAAAAGCGTTACATCCATATACCACAACTTGTTCAGCCATTCCCAAACTGGTGGGTATCCCTTTGATTTCCAGTTTTTGGCCACCACAAAGAGAGCTGCTATAAATATTTTTATACACATAGGACCCTTTCCCAGTTTTATGATCTCTTGGGAATACTGTCCTAAAAGTCCTAGAAGATATGGCTGGGTCAAAGGATATGCACATTTTTGTAGCCCTTAGGGCATAGTTCCAAATTGCTCTCCAGAATAGTTGGATCAGCTCACACCTCCACCAGCAATGAATTAGTGTTCCAACTCTCCCACATCTTCTCCAAGATTTATCATCTTCCTGTTTTGTCGTGTTAGCCAATCTGATAGGTGTGATGTGGTACCTCAGAGTTGTTTTGATTTGTATCTCTCTGATCAATAGTGATTTAGAATATTTTTTCATATGACTAATTTCTTCCTCTGAAAACTGCCTGTTTTCACCAAGACTTTAGGGACATCTGATATTATCTCATTTGATCCATGTAGTCCATAAAGGTCCTTGAAAGAAATGGACCTTATCAAAATGTTTTATTTCTTATAGTGTCCTGTAAAGAGCTCTGCCACATCAGGTAATTAAATTAATAAGTGCTGAATGGATGAAAAAATACTTAACACTAAAATGATACTGAATATAATTTTGAAGTAACGTGGAATAGAGTGCTGCCTCTCTGAAGAGCTCAGAATGGTACTAATGAAATTGTTCAAGTTTTCTACCTCTTGGCATTGGTATGGGGTTACTCTTTACAGGGGGCAAAGCTACTTCATCAGTGATCTTCTAAACAAAACACTCTGGTTTTTTGGGGGGGAGTATATGCTTAGGTGGTTCTAGTTATAGAGATTGGAGGTCCATAGACAAAACAGTATAGATTGATCTCTTGGCTTTGAATTGTGCATTTTGTGTGCCTGTCCCTTGAATCCGTAGTTTTGCTCCCAAGTACTGACACCTGACCTTTGCCTCATTCTGGCTGGCTAATTTGCGTGAACTCGCAGGTCATCTAAGCTGTCGTTATTCCATCTGTCTTGCTTCTTCTTCTTCCCAGGTTTCTTTGTCAGGATATGAGAGGTAGACTCATTTTTATTCATGGGCTTTCTCACTCTTCTTCCTTCCTTCTCTTTTCCTATTTCTTCTTCCCCTCCCTCCTCAACGCATGCATTACTGATCAGTGCTCTTATCATAACTGCGATCAGTTCTAGGCCTAGGTAGAGTTTGTTATTTTTGCTTACTTGCCATGAGTTCTTCTTACTTACATGAGTTGAGGCACACCCTGGGTTAGGGCAGTGTCCTTGGCATTCTTTCATTCAGACATTGGCAATTTCTCTGTTCTCTCAAATGTATCCTTTTGATTCACTTGGGTAGGACATGGAGGGAGACTCTGGGTAGTTCTGTACTTTAAAAGAAATCTTGTAATTGTTTCCAAGCCATAAAGGAGGAATTTTCTTCATTGCCATTGGTTTGCCTCATAGGAGAAGGGAATGTAGAATGAAAAGGGGTCTTGGAAATCATCTGATTCAACACTCTCACTTTATAGAGGAGTAAACTCAGGACCAGATACATTCAGTTATTTATCAATTATCAAAGATCACACAGTCATGGTTCAGAACCAGTTCCACTGACCTCTTTATTTAGTTCTCTTTTTGGGGCCAAGGCATCCCAAGGATTCCATGTTTGTGCTTTGAGTCAAAAGTTGGGGGCTACCCCCAGGACCAAATATAACATCCTCTCTTTGGCACTGAAAATTCTTCATAACCTGGACCCTTCCTGTCTTATTCATATTACTCTCCAGCTAGACTGGCTTACTTGGAGTTCCTCAAACACAGCATTTCTTCTCCCATCTCTGAGCTTTTCCCTGGTTACCCTTCCATGCCTAGAATTCTCGCACCCCTCTCAGGCATGCCTCTTAGTTTTCCTAACTTCCTTCAGGACTCAGGTCAAAAACCCATCTTCTGCAGAAGGCCTTTTCTGGTTGCCCTTTCTGTTCCCTACTGCCTCATTACCCTCAGCCCTTTCCAAATTATCTTCCATCTATTCTCTCTATATCTTGTATATACCTGATTGTTTATATATTATCTTTGCCATGAGAACGTACACTTCTTGTGGGCAAAGACTATTTTTTTGCCCTTCTTTGTATCCCCAGCTTAGCACAATTCCTGGTACATATTAAGTACTTAATACTTGTTGACCGACTGATTATCCCTTCATTGAGGTGTCCTCTACATCTGCATTCTCTGTCTATGAATCTGGATGGTAAGACACTTCAGTCTACTGAGAAAGGAGACGGGAGAGAAGTCTTGTAGTCTTATGTGTTGTTCGTCCTTCATTTTGGAAGAAGACCAAAGATATCATGGATGATGTCTTGACTTGTGACTGAATTGATTAAAGTGAGGCAGATCTGTGTAAAGTCATCAGCCTCACTCCCTGCCATAAAGTTGGAGTGGTAGACACCCTAAGATGCGGGATAGGCACTGGGTAAAGAGAAGCGTAGGTGTAGTTGCCTTGATGGGAGTCAGCCTGGGCTATGCTTGCTGACAAACCTTAGTCTGTCATGCTATTCAGGAGAGAGGGAGGTTAATTCATTTGTCAGGGAAAATAGTCAAGCCTGGTGCCTTCTGCAGAGTACTGACAGGTATGGGTTTTTTTATTTTTTTTTACTGTTGTTTCACTAAAGGAACTAGAATGGGATGCAGGATGGTCAGGGTTTTTTTTTATCCATTTTGGGTCCATTTAGATAGAAAGTGATACTTATGTGAAAGGCATTGTGGCATACTGGAATGAATCTTGGATTTGGCATCTCAGGACTCACATTGACTTCCGGCTTTTTCACTGGGTGATTGAGGACAACTTGTTCAACCATCCCCCAATTAGAAGGCATTTCTACAATTTCCAGTTCTTTGCCACCACTAAGAGCTGCTATAAACATTTTAGAATATATAGGTTTTTTTCCTTTTATGTTAATCATGTTTGGAAATAGACTCAATACTGGCATTGCTGTGTCAAAGAATTTAATAACAGTGTAATAACTCTTTGGGCATAATTCCAGATCAGTCTTCAGAATGGTTGGATCAGTTCATAATTCTACCAACAATTGTCATTTTCCCCTTCTGTCATTTTAGCCAATCTAGTAGGTGTAAAATGACATCCCAAGGTTGTTTTAATTTGCATTTCACTAATCAATAATGATTTAGAACATTTTTATATGACTGTAAATTATTTTGATTTCTTCACTGGAAAACTGCCTATTCACATCTTTGGATGATTTCTCAATTGGGGAATGACTTATATTCTTATGGATTTGGAAAGTCTTTATATATTGTAGATATGAAACCTTTAAACTGCATAAAAATTTTCCCCCAATTTTCTGCTTTTCTTCTGATCTTGACTACATTTATTTTATTTTTACAAAAACTTTTAATTCATTGTAATCACAATTATCCATTTTACACTTAACTTTGCTCTCTATCTCTTGTTCATTCATAAATTATTCACCTACCCATAAGTCTTGCTAGGTAATAGGTTCCATGAGCTTCAGATTGTCTTGTGAAATCTCTCTTTATATCTTGGTCATGTATACATTTTGACCTTATCTTGGTAAATGGTATAAAATATTGCTCTATGCCCGGTTTCTGCCATACTGCTTTCCAGTTTTCCCAACAATTTTTATTAAATAATGAATTCCTATCCCAAAATCTTAAGTCTTTGCACTTGTCAAATACAAGGTTATTATGTTTGCTGCTGTGAATTTTATGTCTACATTATTCCATTGATTTACCATTCTGTTTTTTAGCTAGTACCAGATAGTTTTGATAATTAGTGATTTATAATATAGTTTAAGACCTGGTACTGCTAAACCTCCTTCCTTTATATTTTTCCCCATTATTTCCTTTCATATTCTTGACTTTTTGTTCAAAGGGATGCCCATCAATTGGGAAGTGGCTGAACAAACTGTAGTATACATTTGTGATGGAATGCTACTGTGCTATAAGAAATGATGAGCTCAGTGATCTTAGAAAAACAAGGAAATGCATGAAATAATGAAGAGCGAAATGAGCAGAATCAAGAGAACATTGTATACAGTAATAGCAGTATTATTTTAAGGACAGCTTTGAGTGAATAAGTTATTTTGACTATTATAAATACCCAAATTAACTATAAAGGACATATGAAGAAAGATGTTATCTGTATCCAGAGAAACAACTGATAAATAGAAGTATTTATAGAATAATTCTACATATATGTGTGTATATACATACATGCATACACACACACACGCACACACACACACACACCCCTCCAGGGCACAGTGGGGGGAAGGTAGAATAAAAGGAAGAAAAAAGAAGAAATTTACATGATAATTTTGCTGTATATTTGAACGGAATAGCAGGTTGTGCGTAGTAGATTTATAGTTTCATGTACAATCATCTTTTTATTGTACTATATTATAGAAGCACTTATTTTATTCCATAAATATGTATTAATAGAATAAAAATAAAAGAAAAGAATAAAATAAAGGAAACTAGAAATTAAAAATAAATAAATACATGACTTCTTGTGGTTCTTACTATTATTGGCATGTGCTGTCACCAGAACAGCTTCTCATGGCTGGGGCACTATTATTTCTTTGGGTACAGGACAGTTCTTACAAGCTATTCTTGGAATTACGGGGAAAGACTGGAGTAGTTTTTTTATATTAGTGTCATTTCAATAGGGATTGGTACCCACAGAGATGGTGCTATGTCTAGACTGCATCGTGGAGTTTTTAGCAGATTGGGGTGTCTAGAAAGTGGGGCACAGGTGTGATCATCAAAATGGAGTCTGATCTAAGCCATGGTGATTGCAGGTAATTGAGTATGTTCATTTTAGATTGGTGTCACTTCTGCATCAATGATATTTTATCATAATTTTACTTTGAAATAAATATTTTTATTCTTTTTCTTTGCCTCTTGGATTAAAAAAATGCATTATGTCAATCAACGCAATTTGATTCTTCAAAGTATGGTTAAATTCTGGCCCTTCTAGTGTTATCAAGAGAGCAAATTAGAGTCATTGGATAGGGAGGAATCACAGGATCCCTCTTTTTTATTCCCTTTACAATGTACTTGATGTTATCCAAATTTTACTTGAAGAAATCCAGTAAAGACAAACCCACTACTGCCAGAGATCAGCCATTCTACTTTGGGATGGCTAATTGTTAGGAAGTTTTTATTACTATCAACCCTAAATTTTCCTCTTTGAAGTTTCTGCCCATGGTTCTTAGTTCTTTCTCTGGCATCAAGAAGAACAGGTTTGATCTCTCTTCTAGGTGACCTCTGTACAGATACTTGAAGCCCATGATCATATCTCTTCCTTAGTCTTATTGGCTGGTAAACTCCAGTTCCTTTCAGCGAACTTACTTAGTTGGTCCTGGGGCTCTTCACCATCCTGGATGTGCTTCTCTGGTTTTTCTCCAGCTAGTCTCTGTCTTTCCTAAAATGTACTTCAGATGGGGTTTGATCAAGGCAGAATACAGCAGATTTATGATCTCTGTGCCTTTCATAATTTAGCCTGATTGTATTAACTAGAAAGTATTCATGGGGTCAGATCACTTTGTTGCCTTTTTCTGGGCTTGTTGTCCTCGATATCCCTGTCTCTTTCACACAGACTGTTATTTTTGGTGACTTTGATTTTTGACCCCAAGTGTCAGTCTTTAAAATTTATCTCTATTTAATCATAACTGATGTGTTTGTTTTAGAGCTAAACTGCCTTCCATCTTGTTAGCCAACCTTCTCAGATTGCCATATGTAACGCTGATAAACATGCTTTTTATGCCTTTATCTAAGTCGATGGCAAAATGTTAAATAGCACAAGGCCAAGCATTGTCTGTACTCCACTGTCAACCTTCCAATTCAGAATAATTAATAATAATAACTAACATTGATGTAGAGCTATAAGATTTGCAAAATGCTTTACAAATACCTCATTATTATCCTCACAACCACCCTTGGGAAGTGACGCTTTGTTATTCAGTCATTTCAGTTGTGGCTGACTCTTCATGACCCCATTTTGGGGTTTACTAGAGTGGTTTGCCATTTCCATCTCCAGCTCATTTTAGAGATGAGGACACTGAGGCAAAGTGACTTGCCCAGGGTAGTCAGTGTCTGAGGCCAAATTTGAACTCAGGAAGCAGATTCTTCTTGACTTCAGGCCTAACGTTCTATCTACTGTGCCATGTAGCTGCCCTCCTTTATTATTCCTATTTTACCGATGAGGAAACTGAGGCACAGAAAGGTCAAGTGACTTGCCCAGGTTCACACAGTTTGTAAGTGTCTTATGATGCATCTGAACTCTGGACTTCCTGACTCCAAGTCTAATATTCTCCACTGTACGCTACATTTACCTCTTCCAAAATATGGCTGAGCTACCTTCATAGGCTCGTTTTTCTTTTCCTTTTTTCTTTTTTTTAAAATTTATTTATTTAACTTTTAACATTCATTTTCACAAAATTTTGGGTTCCAAATTTTCTCCCCATTTGTCCCCTCCCCCACCCCAAAACACCGAGCATTCTAATTGCCCCTATCACCAGTCTGCCCTCTCTTCTATCATCCCTCCCTTCCCTTGTCCCCATCTTCTCTCTTGTCCTGTAGGGCCAGATAACTTTCTATACCCCATTACCTGTATTTCTTATTTCCTAGTAGCAAGAACAGTACTCGACAGTTGTTCCTATAACTTTGACTTCCAACTTCTCTTCATCCTTCCCTCCCCACCCATTCTCTTTGGGAAGGCAAGCAATTCAATATAGGCCATATCTGTGTAGTTTTGCAAATGACTTCCACAATAGTCATGTTGTGTAAGACTAACTATATTTCCCTCCATCCTGTCCTGCACCCCATTGCTTCTATTCTCTCTTTTGATCCTATCCCTCCCCAAGAGTGTTGACTTCAAATTGCTCCCTCCTCCCACTGCCCTCCCTTCCATCCTCCCCCCCACCCTGCTTATCCCCTTCTCCCCCACTTTCCTGTATTGTAAGATAGGTTTTCATACCAAAATGAGTGTGCATTTTATTCCTTCCTTTAGTGGAATGTGATGAGAGTAAACTTCATGTTTTTCTCTCACCTCCCCTCTTTTTCCCTCCACTAAAAAGTCTTTTGTTTGCCTATTTTATGAGAGATAATTTGCCCCATTCCATTTCTCCCTTTCTCCTCCCAATATATTTCTCTCTCACCACTTAATTTCATTTTTTTTTAAGATATGATCCCATCCTATTCAATTCACTCTGTGCTCTGTGTGTGTGTGTGTGTGTGTGTGTGTGTGTGTGTGCGTGATAAATATAGATATGTAGATTTACCACACTGGGCTCTTTAAGACTCCTCCTTTTCTTTGGCATTTTAACAGCAAGGACCCTGCCATACAGAGGAGGGCCTTCTGTACAGGTTTTTAGATCTGCTTTTCTAAAAGGAAAGGCAACTTTTGAGGGGTCAGCAATCACTTTAATTAAGCACATATATTATTCACTTAGTTCTGGGGAAAAAGTCAGCACCCTGAACTTCAGGGAAAATACACACAGAGAAATAAAGATCAACAGGGCTTTCAACTGTCTGACCATAAGCAGTACATACATCACAGATCAACAGACAGATCCAACTGTCTGACCATACTTACATAGTTACCAGAGAGAGAAGCACCAACTTCTGGGTTTTCAAAGCCAGGGGGCTTCTTAAAACGGCTGCCCAGAGTTTCATCTGGCACATGAACCTTCTTCCAAAAAATAAGCCCCAAAGTACAACCTCACCTCAGAGTATTTGTACACTTTTCAGAGCTGGAGGGCAGGACCCTCTGACCCAGTGCCTCAGTAGAAATTAACAAAAGATATTGAGGCCTATTAATGGACTGGGAAGATCTTTAACTCTTCCCCCCATCCACCATTAACCTTAAATCACCATTACAGGCATCAGAATGGTTTCTCTTTCAGGGCCTACTTTGTGTAAATCACAGTGTTAGAAATTGAGGGAATCCAAAGAATAAGACAAGGTTTTTCCTCTTTTGCAGCTTAAAATCTAAGAGGGGAGATAAAAGAAGCAGAATAAGAGAGATTAAAGAAAATGAGAATTGGCCTGAATTTTTAGGAATGTGGTATATAGTAGGTTAGTCAGTCAGTCATCTATTAAGCCCTTACTATGTGCCCCTGCACACTGTGCCAAGTTTTAGAAATGCAAAGAAAGGCAAAAACAGTGAACTTGCCTTCAGGGAGCTCTTCTTCTAAATGGAAAGATAACATACAAATAATGATGTATACCTGAGATATATACAGAGTAAATAGAAGGTAATCTCAGAGGAGAGTCATAGAGGAGGTGGGAGGAAAAAGTGGGATTTGAACTGAGTCCTAAAGGAAGCCAGAGAAGCCAGGGGGCTGAAGTGAGGAGGAGGAATATTCAAGGCATGGGGGCCAGCTGAGACAAAGGCATGGAGTCCAGAGATGATGGACCATCCTATGGAAGAAAGCCAGTGGGCCAGAGCAGCTAGATCATGTCAGAAAATTACAAAGTTAGGAAGGAGCCAAGTTGTGAAAGCCTAATAGAAGATTTCATATTTGATCTTGGAGGTAGCAGGGAGCCATTGGAGTTTACTGAGTGGTGGGAAGGGTGACCTGCTCTTTAGGAAAATCATTTTGACAGTTGAATGGAGGATGGATTGGAGTGGGGAAAGACTGGAGGTAGGGAGACAAAGTAGGAAGTTATTACAGTAGTCCAGATGAGAGGAGATAATGGCTTGAGTTAGTGTTGTATCTGTGTCAAAGGAGAAAGGGATGCTTAGGAGAGATTTTATGAAGGTTGCATTGTGTCAGATGAGTGTGAATTAGGAATTGAAAGTGACACACAAGTTGTGAGCCTGTATAATTCAGGATGATGGTATCCTTGTTCACAACAGGAAATTTGGGAAAAGGAGGGAGTTTGGGGAGTAAAGAGAATGAGTTATGCTTTGGACATGTTGAGTTTGAGTTGCCTATTCAGTTTGAGATGTCTGAATAGCTGGCACAATGGGTAGAGTGTCAGCCCTGAAGGCAGGAAGACCTGAGTACAAATCCAGTCTTAGACACTTACTAGCTGACAAGTCAGTAGTCTGTCTGCTAGGGTTTGGGTGCTGGAGAGGTGAGCTTGACCTGGAAAACTAGGAGTTATCAGTTTAGGAAGATCTCAAGGTTTCTTTCTTGGCCAGGCATCAGAGTTTAAGAGCAACCCTAAGATTTGTTATTTGTATGATGGGTGCACAGAGGGGTAAATCTGAAGATAGATGTGAAACTGGGATATAAGTTTTGGGACACAAAGTTCAGGTAGAGTGCAGACAACTATTACCAAAAATTGAACCCAAGAATCCTGGGCATCAGTCTGAGTGCTGCTGGAAAGTCAACTATTGAAGATCCAAGCAAAGGTTGGTGTTAGGGATCTTTATATTAAATCAACAGCAGCTTATTGAAGTGCTGTGTATATACAGGAATATTATGGGGACATACAAAGAAATATTAAGACGATTCCTACATTGAAGCTTGGAAGGATAGGTTGGGGTGGACTGGTAAAGGTCGTGCTAAACCAGTTGAATATCTTGCTTTGTTGTTCAGTGTTTTTTTCTATCCTGTCTGATTCTTTATGACCCCATTTGGGGTTTTCTTGGCAAAGATGCTAGAGTGGTTTACTATTTCCTTCTCAATCTCATTTTACAGATGAAGAAACTGAGGCAAATATGGTTGTGACTTGCCCAGGTTCACATAGCTAGTAAGTGTCTGAGGCCAGATTTGAACTCAAGTCCTCTTAACTCCAAGACTGGTACTCTATACATTGTGCCACCTAACTGGCACCATTTCTGACTGTGTGGCACCATGATATTTGAATTCATTCTGGCTGTTTGAAATATTGTCTCCTTGATCTGGAATTTGGTTATAGTTTAACTCAGAATTTTCATTGTAGGATCTCTTTCAGGAGGTGATAGGTGATCGCTGTCGTTCAGTCTTGTCTGATTTTTCATGAACCCATTTGGGATTTTCTTGGCAAAGATACTGGAGTGTTTTAGCGTTTCCTTCTCCAGCTCATGTTATAGATGAGAAAACTGAGGCAAACAGGGTTAAGGGACTTGCCCAGGGTCACACAGCCAGTAAGTGTATGAGGCCAAATTTGAACTCAGGAAGGATGAGTCTTTCACACTCCAGGCTCAGTGCTGTATCCACTGTGCCACCTGGGAGCTAATGAACTTGAGTGGTAAGGAGTCAGAGGTCCTGGGTGTGAATTCATCTCTGCTTTACTTCCTGTGTGATCTGGGACAAGTTACCTCAGCTTCCACACCTATAAAAGACTTCCAAGATCCTTCCAGCCCTATATCTGTTACTGTACGAGCCTCAAAATTTTGAGCTCTAGAGAGACATGATAAAAGTGATAATTTAAGAAGATTAATATGGTGCTAACATGTAGTTTTTCCTTTTCTGTTTTTGCTGGATGTATGAGGGATCCTGTAAGCAAAAAGAAGTATTAATTATTATATTTGCCTGGGCTTGATGAAGAAGACATCGTGAAGGCATATGGGACAGGGCTTGGTGACTAGATATTGGGGGAGAAATCAGAGTCAAGGATTAGACCAGGCTTTTAGGCTGAGTAATTGGGATGATGGTGGCATCCTTAACAGAACTAATAAGACCAGGGGGAAAGGCCTCCTTTGGGAGTGGGGGTGGGAGGGAAGATAAAGAATAGGTGATGAGTTGGAGATGGTTGCAAGACATCCAAGTGGAAGTGTCTTAGGAGCTAATGGGATATGTAGGATTGGCATTTGGGAAGAGAGGTCAGGGATTTTGTATAGAGGGGATAAGTGAAATTGGAAGTGAATTAGGTGTCTGAGGGAAAGAGTGATAGAATAATAACAATTTCATTTTAAAAATGTTTTATCTGTCATTTTTCAGTCTTATTAGACCCTTTGTGACCCCATCTGGGGTTTCCTTGGCAAAGATACTAAAGTGTTTTGCCATTTCCTTCTCTAGCTCATTTTACAGATGAGGAAACTGAGGCAAACAGGGTTAAGTGACTTGCCCAGGGTCCCACAGCTAGAAAGACAAGCCTCCTGACTCCAAGCCCAGCGTTCTATCTACTGTACCACCTAGCTGCCCCCAAAGGTTTTACAGGTGCTAATAAAAAGAAATCTCCTTGTCACTTCAATATCACTGTCTCTTGTCATAAAAAAAAATAGGCAAAAGATCCCTATTTCTGCTGAGGGCGCCACTATTCTTCCAGTCACCCAGGTTCACAGCCTAGGTTGTCGCTCATCTCCCATAGCAAGTCAGTCATTGAATCTCTTTAATTCTACTTCCATGTTTCTTTCATCTGTCCCCTTCTCTTTACTATTACCATAATCACCCTAATTTAGGCCCCAGATCTCAGGCCAAGATCTCCTACTGCCTCCAGGGCCATCATCTGTTGACCTGACCTATGTCTTGAACTGGACTCTGATGACTCTGGAGGAGAGAGTGAGCCTGATGACTGTACAGCCCTGCCTCCCTTAAATCCAGTTCACTTGTAAATTAAGACATCACTTTCCTGATGTCATTGATCTTTGAGAACAAAGAGATAACAACAGTAACAAAAATTATGCCCCTCATCATCCCTCCCTTGCATTTGTGTGATAGCTTCCCAAGTGGCCTCTTTTTCTTCCCATTGTCCCCCAACCTGCTGTCCAATGGATATCCCCAAAGCACAGCTCAGACCCTGTTAGTCTCCTATTCCAGAAGATCCAGTAACTGTTATCTTCGAGGTAAAATCGTAACTCCAGTTTAAACATCTACAGCACTTAACAATTTGGCAACAACTTACCTTTCTAAGGTTATTTCCCATTGCTCTTACATCTGTTTTCACCTTTCCAGCTAGACTGACCGATGTGCTGTTCTCCATACATGACATTTTGTCTCTGTGCGTTTGTACGTGTTGGAAAAGCTCAGCTTAAGTGTTAATTCCTTTAGGTGGCCTATCCTCATTTCCCCACCTGTTAGTGCCTCTCCTGGAATTCCATAGTGTTCATTTTGTGTATGAGTACTGTGTATGTTTCTGTATGTCTTGTTTTTGCCAGTAGAATGTAAGATATTTCTTGAGGGCAGGGACAATTTTATTTTTGATGTTGGATCCCCTTCATCACCTACCACTTAGTAAATGCTTGGTGATTGATTGAACAAACCAAACACACTGAATATATCTGACAACATGTTTAGCATTTTGCATCAATAACCTTCCACTTTTCTATCAAGAAGAGAGAAGTGTATTTCATTATCTGTCTTATGGAATCAAGATTGGGTATTCCATTAACATGTATTCTTACTGCTTTAGGTGTTTTTCCCTTTATTGGAAGCAGGAGGGAAGAATCAATGGGAAATGACCATGGTATTTTTTAAAAGAGTGTGAATGAAACATGAAGTAAAAAAAGAAAACATAGGATTACAAAAGCCTTTTAAGAAAAAGATGCCAGGTGTTGTGGCACACACCTATAATCCCTGCTATTGGGGGAGGCTAAGGCTGGTGAATTGCTTGAGTTCGGGAGTTCTGAGTTGCGGTAGGGGCTGCAGCCTGTCAGGTGTCAATGCCAAGTCTGGCACTAATGTGGGAGACCCCTCCCTTTCAAAGACTTGCCATATTGGCTGGCTATCTTGTCATATTAGAGGGCTACCAGGCTGCCTAAGGAGCAGTGAACTAGCCCAGGTTGGAAAAATGGAGCAGGTTAAAGCTTCCATATTGATCAGCATTAGGTTCTGGTCCATGAGTAGTTACTGCACTTCTAGACCAGGTAAGATAAGGAAACTCAATCTCTCTCTTACTTTCTTTTTTTTTTTTAAAGAACTTGAGAAGACTTAAATGAACTGATACCAAGTAAAAATGACAAGACTAAGAGAAAAATGCACACAGACCTTAGTCAATAGAACTCTCCATTCTCAAAGATTAGCGTAGTTGAGTAAAACAAATTCCAGTTATCCCTTCCACATCATGACTTGATTTTGATGTATTGCAGTCAACATAAGAAATTAAATGAATTTTGGGGGGAGTTTTGCAGAGGCCACAAACGACGCAGTTTATGATGCAATACTTAGCCGAAAATTTATAATAAGGTACTGTAAACACTCCACAAAAGAAAAAGAAAAAATTCAGACCTTCTCTGGTCTGAAGGAAGGACCAAATAATATTATGCAGATTTTCCAGACTGTGAGGACACTGCACCTCTCACTCCCATGATATGGAAGGAATAACTGTAAGTTCCTTTTTGCTCTTGTCTGAAAATCTAGGCATCGTTTTGTACCACTTTTTTTCAGAGCTGCAGGAGATGCTTGATTCAGCATCAGCCTTTTGAAGTCATGATTGACCCCTGACTCAATCAATAGTTCTAAAGTTTTTCACTGTTGTTTTTCTTCCCATCATTATGGCTGCTTGTTCTGCTTACTTTCTCTGGTATCAGTCCATCAGGTCCTTTCCCTTAATCCCCTCTCTGTCATTTCCTGGGGCACAGTTATAATCTATGGCATGCACTCTGTTTCCAGTTTTTGATGGCATGGATTTCAGAGGACAAGGTGAGTGATTCTAGAGCAGGGGAGTCTAGAAGTGTCAATGGCCACAAAGACAAGGGTGATTTTATCCCTCCTGTTCCTGGTCACATTCTTCTCTGTCTCCAAACAAACTCTCTCATTCTCTCTTATTCTCTTTCCCTCTCATTTTCTCCCTCTCTCTTCCCCCTCCCGTTCCCCTCTTCTTTTCCCTCTGTCTCCCTCTTCCTCCCTGTCTGTCTCCCTCTCCCTCTCCCTGCCCCCTTCTGTGTCTCTGTCTGCCTCTCTTTTTCTCTCTCATTCTCATTCTCTTACATTCCCTCTCCCTCCCCTTTCTCCTCCCTTCCCCCTCTTCCTCTCCTCTCTCCCTCTCCCTCCCTCCCTATCTTACTCCCCCTCTCCCTGCCCTGCTCTGTCTCTTTCTCTGTTCGTCTCTCTCATTCTCATTCTCCCTCTCATTCCCTCTCCCTCCCCCGTCTCATGTTTAACTAGTTCACCTCAGTATTATGCTCTAGTTTTGAATCCCTTGCCAAATCCCAATTCTGATTTATTTCCACCTTCAACCTCCTCTGCTCCCACTCAGCTGTTGCTGAAGGAAGCTAGAGGAAGTCATGAAACTGATAGAGATGATCAGATGTCAACCAGGCCCTCACTGTAGCAAGATAACCCTCTATTGTTTCCTGATTGAATTTCTGTTCCACTCCTTGCAGCATGACATAGTAGATAGATAACTGGCCTTGAAGTCAGAAAGTTGTTATTATTGTTCAGTCATATTTTAGTCATTTCTGACTCTTCCTGACCCTATTTGGGGCTTTCTTGGCAAAGATACTGGAGTGGTTTGCCATTTCCTTCTCCTGTTCATTTTACACGACTGAGGGCACTGAGGAAAAGAAGGCGAAGTGACTTGCCCAGGGTCAAACAGCTGGTAAGTGTCTGAGGCCAGATTTAAACTCAGGTCTTCCTGATTCTAGGTCCGGAACTTGAACCACTGCAACACCTAGTCACCCCTAGACCTGGGTTCAAGTTCTGCTTCTGACACAGACTTTGTGTTACCCTGGGCAATTCCCTTCACTTTGTAGTGCTCTAAACCTGTGGTGGCCAAACTCAAATAGAAATAGATGCTTGGGGTAGGCATATTGACTTAGAAAACCACAAATCAATCTTTTCTATGATTTATTCTATTTTTATTTAGATTTGTTAAACATTGCATTTCAGTCTGATTTGGCTGTGAAAGTGTTGCATGCCCATTGAGTTTGATACCTCTTACTCTGAGCAGTTCTCTGAATATCCTTTTTATCCTTTCTTTTAGCACAATAATATTTCATTACACTTATATACCTTGATTTGTTGAGCCACTTGCCAGTTAATAATCTCCATTTAGTTTTCGTTTCTTTGCATGGCAAAAACTGTTGCCATAAATATTTTTGTATATATGAGTCCATTTTCTCTGTCTTTCCTTTACTAGTAGGCAAGGTTGAGTCTGCACAATTTGCTGACTTTCTGGGTATACTTCTAATTTTTTCCCAGATTGGTAGGACCACTTTACAACTTCACCAGTAATGCATTAATTAACCTTGTCATCCCATAGTTTTCTACAAATGACTATTTTTAGGTCATTTTTGCTAGTCTGACAGAGGTGAGATAAAACCTCACAGTTATTTTAGTTGTTTTTCTCTTATTTATCAGTGATTTGCAGCATTTTTTATATGGTTGTTGATAGCTTTTGTGTTTTTGTTTTCCAATAAGATATTTATAAAAGCTCTTAGCATGATGCGTGGCACACAGTAGCTTTTTCTTTCCTTTATTTCTTCTTCTCTTTGATCATTTATCCACTGGGGAATGGCTCTTATTTTCTTATATATTTGTTCCCTATATATCCCTTAAGTGGTTGTTGTTCAGCTATTTTTAGTTGTGCCTTACTCTTTGTGACCCCAGTTCGGGTTTTCTTGGCAAAGATACTAGAGTGGTTTGCCATTTCCTTCTTCAGTCTTCTCATTGACAGATGAGAAAATTTAGGCAAACAGGTTCACACAACTAATAACTGCCTGAGGCCAGATTTGAATTCAGGAAGATGAGTCTTCCTGTCTCCAGGTCCTGTACCCACTTTACCACCTAGCTGCCCAGTCCCTTGGGTAGCAGTCATTTATCAGATCCAATTTCTTTCAAATACTTTCCCCCAGTTTTACCGTTTAACATGTAGTTTTAATTGCATTCATTTTGTTTGCGTAAAACTATAGTTAACCATTTCAATTCTATTACCCTCTGCTCTTGAATTCCTTGCCCTTCTCTGCTCTGTGCTCTCACCATTTGTCCTTTGCCAAACCCCATCCTTGGATTGCTCTCACCATCTGCCTTCTCCACTCCCACTCACATGCTGTTGAAAGTGTGTTGCACTGTGTCAAAAGCTTTTCTGCATCTACTGATAGAATCATGTGATTTTTAAAAATTGTTTTAATCAGAAGTATTGTTTGTTATGTTTATATACATTCCTGGTATAAATCCAACCTGATCATAGCACATAATTTTTTATCTATGCTGCTGTATCCTCTTTGCTAATATTTTATTCAGTATTTTTGCATTGAATTCGTCAATATGCTTGTGCTCTAGTTTTTTTTTCCCCTCTGACATCTCTTCTCAGTTTAAGTATCAGGATCACATTTGTCTCATAGAAGGAATTTGTTAGGATACTATCTTTGTTTTTGCAAAAAAAAATGCAATTGGAGTTAATTTGTCTTTGAATATTTTGTAGAATTCACTTGTAAATCATGTGATCCTGGAAGGTTCCCCCCATCCCCATTTGTGAGTGCATGGTTGTTTTGTTTATTTTTTAAGATTGGTTTATTTAAATTATTTATTTCTTATTCTGAAAACCTTTCTGTTTTATGTTTTTGTAAATATTAATCTTTTTCATTTATGTTCTCATTTTTGCAGTTACAGAACTGGGTACTTTTAAAAATAATTTTCATTATCCTTTGTTTTGAGTTCCTCTTTTTCATTTGTGATGTTGGCAGTTTTTATATCATGATCTACTGTTTATGTAGCTGTCTGTTTTATTAATTTCTTTTAAAAACAAGCTGCTAGCTTTATTTAACAATTAATTTTTTTTGTTTTCTTGCTTTTCTATAATGTTTTTTAGTTATATGCCCAGCTTATCACTTGTTCTCTCTCTTTTGTTGATGAAAGAATTTAGAAATGAAAATTTTTTCCTTAGGACTACTTTGACTGAGTCCTAAAACTTTTGGTGTGTTGTCTTTATTTTCCTTGATGAATGTATCTATTATTTCTGTTATTTGTTCTTTGACTACCCTTTCATTGGGATTAATTGATTCTCCATTTCAATTTGAATCATTTATTCAAATAACCTTGATTATATTTTAAATTGCATTTTGGTCAGTAGAGAAAGGATATATTTAATTTCGCTGCTTTTCTGCATAATAAATTTTTTTAAAGGTGCCATGCGTAGCCAAGGAATATGTATATACCTTTCTATTCCATTTCAGTAATCTCCAGAGATTTTTCATATCTAACTTTTTCAAAATTCAGTTCAGTTCTCTAACTTCTTATTTATCTTCTTGTTAAAGTTGACTAGGGTTCAGAGGAAGAGTATCAACTGTTTTTCTGTCTCTTTCTCCCTGGAATTAGATCAACTTTTCCTTCCTTTCCATGCCATTTAGTACGTGTATGATTAATATTGATATTATTTCATTGTCTCTGTTACCCTTAAGCATACTGTAATTTTTCTGCTTATCTCTTAACCATGCTTATTTTTACTGTTACGTCTTCTGAAATCATGATTACTATCCCTCCTTTTTTGAATTTGCCTGAAGCAGAATACATTTTCATCCATAACAATAATAATAATAAATATGATAAAAAATAATAACGCATTCTCATTTCCCCATCTTAACTCATGTGAATCTTGTAAACAATACACAGCATTGATTCTGCTTTCTAATTCGTTCTAGTATCCTTCTCCATTTTATGCGTCTTTCCCCAGTTTGCTCTTGAAAATTCCTTCCATTATATCTTTACTTTTCCTCTTTTCCAGGATCTGCATCTTTAAAGGGAACTTCCAGATCCTTGAGCTCACAGATCCATTTTTGATAGATCTATGCAAAGCACAATGGAACTGTTTTGTTTTCAACTTGAACTGTAATTTAATTAGAGTAGGAACTTCAGATGTGGAAAACTCCCTTTATCACTGCAGGTCAGCACCTGTTGAGCAATTTATAATCTTAGAGATTTGCCTGAAGCATTTAGGCATTAAGTGATTCACTCAGGGCCACACAACCACCCTGTGTCAGCCTCACAGCCTTGAACTTAGGTCTGCTTGAGTCAGAGACTGTTTATCTACTGTCACACTGTCTCACCTTGTCTTTCTTGCTGAGGGTCTAAAGGAGAGCAACATAGCCTCTGCCCTCAAAGAGCCTACTTTCAAGAAAGCTGGTGGAGACCTTTTAATTTGACAAATAATTATTGAGCATCTACTATTTGTATGGGGATACAGAAATGAAAATAAAACCAAACTTGCCAGGACTGAGTGTCTGGGACATGGCAGTCATTTAATAAATACTGGCTGATTAATTGATAGTAAGAACTAGAATCCTACTTGGGAGAGTGGAGTAATAGATGTAACTTGTAGGCAGATAAATAAACAGTGTAATTTGAGGAGGGAGAAAAGACAAACTGTGGAGGGAGGAGGAATATCAGGGAAGGCATCACAGAAAGTGGCACCTGAGTTGAATCCTATATACAAGTACCTATACCATAAGTTAGATGGTGTTTCACTGGCGAAAAAAAAGTGGCATGAGATAAGGGTGGCTCACCTTAAACTGGAAGGAATCAAGGATGATTTTGTGGAGGTAGTGAGCCATGAACTAGGCCTTTTAGGAGAAGGATTTCAAAAGACATGGAGTTCCTTTTGGGAATGTTGAAGGATTGCATGTGCCCCTTGGCTGTGCCCCAGCCAAGAACATGATGAGACTGGGGAATGTGATTTCAGTGTTGTTGGAACATAGTGTTTATAATGGGAACTAATATGAAATAAGGCTGGACATGGCAATTGGAACTAGTGTGTTGAGGATCTTGTATACTAGGTTAAGAAGTGTATATTTCATTTAGAAAGCAATTATAAATCATTGCCATTATTTAATAAGGACAGTGATGTGACCAGAACTGTGTATTAGGAATATTGCTCTGATAGTGGTATCAGTTAAAGATGGGAGAACAGATAAAAGGCTTTTCTAGCAATCCTGGTGAAGTAATTTGGTTCTGAACCAGGGTTTTCAAAGTGGAAATGAAAAGGAGGGCTAGCATACGGAGGTAGAAAGTTTTGGTGGAGGTAATTTCAGCAGTACTTGTCAACTCATGGATGGTGAGAGGGACATTGCATGAGAGAAGAAAGATTGGAAGACTGAGCTGCCTAACTTGGATGACCTGAGGAATCAACTGAAACAGGGAAGTGAGGAAGATGGGCCAGTTTGGGGTGAGAAGATATATTTTATATATTTTGAATTTGAAATAATGAGAGGACATCCAGCTTAAACTGGGATAGTGGAAGTGGGATATAAAGATATTGATTTAGGTGGTCATATGCACAGAGGTCATAATTAAAACTATGGGAGTAAGTAAGATGGCTAAGGAGAGTGTGGAGAGAAGAAGGCTGAGGACGGAGGTCTGGGAGGTGCCAACACTTGGGAGTTATTAGGAAGAAGAGGTACCAGAGGAAGGATCATAGAAGTCAGAGATAATATAGACTAGCGATTTTGAACCTTTTTGGTCTTAGGACCCCTTTATACTCTTAGCAGTTATTGAGAACCCCTTTATACTCCTAAAATTCATGAGGACCTCAGAAAGCTTTTGTTTATATAGATATTATCTCTTGGTATTATAAATGAAACTGATAAATTTTAAAAACCCATTACATATTAACATGAATAATCCCTTTTTTTGAAAAACTAAATATTCCAAAACAAAAAAATTAGAGGAATAACATTGTTTTACATAATTTTTTGCAAATGCCTTTAATGTCTGGTTTAATAGAAAATGTTTCTGTGTTTAATCTATTGTCAGATGTTGCTTTGGCTGAAGTATATAAAAAAAAAATCAGGCCTCAAATAGATATATAGCTGTAAAAAGGAATTTTTAAATAGGCAAATAATATCTTAGTATTATTATAGAAATAGTTTGACCTCCAGCACCCCCTGAAAGGATCTCAAGGGTATAACATTACATTCACAGCAACATCCTTAAGCAAAACATATCATCTCATCTCATAACACTCAGTATATCATATGGTACGTAGCATATATCATTGCATCCCAAAGTCAGGAGGTCCCAGGCTAGGATCTTCCCTAGCCCTAAATATCCTTAAGGGGTAGCAGAAAATACCACAGCATCCACCCCTAGGTTACTGTTAAGAACAATCTCCTTAATCAATACACAGTGTCCAAGTAAAGTCCTCTCTCATCTTGACTCGAGTCTGACTTCCAAACCTCATGGCTTCTCCTCCATGGGCTGACCGCTCCCAGCTCTTGCCTGAGTTTACACTCAGGCAGCTCTCTGCTCCTGCGCCTTGTGTCAGCTCATGGGGACTGTTCCATTCCAAACTCTTCCTGCTTCTACCTGACAGCAGGCTCCAGGGACTCCTGCTTGTAGTTTCTGTTTCTAGGAAAACAAAGCTTACGAGGGTTATAGCAATATTTATACACATTTCTAGCACCATCATCTCAGTTCACTCATAGAGACCAACAGACAGGGCTTCTGTTTGAGCAATCAGCACAGATCAACAGATAGGACTTCTGTCTGAGAAATTAACACGTATCAACACGCAGAGCTTCTGGCATCACAAACATTCTTTCTATTAGACCTCCCCACAAGCAAGTTCCCCTAGCCTACTCTCGCTCGCTTCTCTCTCTCAGCTGTGCTTCTTTCTCTACTCTTCCTTCTCCCTCCAAGCAATACGATCTATATACTCTTTCCAGTCAAAGACTCTTGATTCAAAGTCAATTGATTCAAAGAATCTTGATTCCATCAAAGGCAAGACTCAATCAGAGGCACTTGATTGGCTAAAACTCAATCAAGAAAAACAGCAAAAAATCCTACTTTGCTTGTCATTACAACGGATCATAGCCCACCTTTTGAGAACTGAGGATGTAGTGCAAAGCCCTCATTTTACAGATGAAATATAAACTCAGGGGTTGTGACTTGTTTAGGATCTCACAATTAACTAATGACAGAATTGGGAATAAAACCCAAGATTAACTTTATTTTGTGAGAGAGTCATTTGAATATAAGTGCTGCCTTAGCTCTTGAAACACTATAGTTTAAATAAGAAGAGCCAAATCAATGGAAATTTACTTAATGCACACTATGTGTCAGATACTGTACTTGGTACTGATGTTTTGTGCTAAACTCTGTTTTTCTTTTGGGTAGGTTAAACTAGGCAATTGGATACAAAGCTTGAAATACTGTATTTTATACTGTATTTATTATTTACTCATTTTAGCATGATAGGTAGAAGTTATCTTTTTGTTATTTAGGATCTGTGGGGCCAAGACCCTAAACACTGGAGTATGATTGCAGTGATAAGGAGAGAGAACAGATCATTTCATTCCCTTTCTTTGGGTTCTCTGATCTGTCCAGAAAATGTCTTTGGTAAAGAAGGAACAGAGGAGCCTTTTAAATCCAAAGGGATTAGGCAGGTAGCACAAGACAATCTTTTATTTAATAATAAAAAATTATAATAATTAACAACAATTATAGTAGTAACAGTAGTAGTAGTATCATCTAGCACTTTCGGTTTGCAAAGAGCTTAACAAATATTATCTCATTAGATCCTCACAACAACCTTGGAAGTACGTACTATTATGATCTCTGTTTTACAAATGAGAAAACTGATGCTGAATTGCTTGGAGTCACACAGCCAGTAAATGTCTAAGTCAGGATTCTAACCCAGGCTTTCGTGACTCTGGCTGTAATGCTCTATCTCCTGTACCAGCTATCAGCTTCAGTTACCATCTCCTATTGATACTATGGGGCACTTAGGTGGTACAATGGATACACTACCAGGTCTAGAGTCAGGAAGACTCATCTTCCTGAGTTCAAATCTGGCCTCAAACACTTACTAGCTGTGTGATCCTGGGTAAGTCACTTATCCCTGTTTGCCTCGGTTTCCTCACCTGTAACATGAGTTGGAAAAGAAAATGGCAAACTACCCCATTATCTTTGCTGAGAAACCCCCAAATGGAGTCATGGAGACAACATCAAGACTACTTTCAGAATGTCTTCTAGATTCATCTCTTTTACCATCTTCACTATCTTTTTCTTGAGTGCCTGCAATAATGTGCTGGCTGGCCTTTTTAACTCTAGTATCTTTTCTCTTCCCACAAATAGTGTATTCCTGGCACAGAATACATGCTTGTAAGTGATGTTGACTGACATGTTGGCTGTCTGTCTATCCTGGACATCCCTGCCAGATTAATCTTCCTAAAACAAAACTTTCACATGTCATTCTTCCAGTTAAAAACAACAATGACGGCACACTGCAGTGGCACCTCATTTCTGATAGGATCAATTTTTCAATTCTGTGCTTAGCCTTCAAGGCCTTCCAGATTCTGGATTCACCCACCAAAGTTTTGATCTCGAGTTACAGGAAATATAATAGTGTTCTGTTTCCTCTCCTGCACCCTGTTAGTTTTCTAATCAACAACTTATTGGGAGTTAAAAAAAGTGAACTGAGTTATGAATTCATTGACAAAGATGAAATGGGTCTAAGGGGAGAAGGAAGGTATCAAGCAACAGTGTTAGACCAAATTGCCTTAAAAGAAAAAAAGTCTACCATTTTGCAATTTTACCTGCAAAGTATGGGTGTGCCTGTCTTCCCTCAACCCCACCAACATGAGTTTTGTCCTTTTTTGGCCTATTTTTGCCAATTTTATGATGTAAGATGATATCTTAGATGTTATAATTTGCATTTTTTCTGAGTTAATGAGATTGAACAGTTTCAAATGATTATTTACTATATATATATATATATATATATATATATATATATATACTCTTTTATAAATTTTTTGTACCTTTGATCTTTTTCTCCATTTGAGATTGTGTTACCCTTGAATTTTTATATCAGTACCTTAAATATTTTTAAAACTTTTCAAAATGTTTTACTTATGACTTTTGTTTTTTTAAACCTCAGTCTTATCTCAATAAACTAGCCATTTCCATATAATTTTCCCTTGCAATGAAATCACTGGACATGGCAGTATATGTAGTATCCTTTATCCCTGGTCACCCTGCTTTCTACCAAGGAGAAACCTGAGTTTTATCATCTGTCCTGAGACAAAGACAGAATCAATTTCCAGGGAGTTCACACACTTTTCAGTGTTATCATTTATGGCATTGTGGCCATTGTATTTGTTACACTGTTGCTTCAATTTTCTTTACTTTGTATCAGTTCATTCAACTCTTCCCCTGTGTCTCCGAAATCTTATTTTATTGTTCTTATGGTGCAATAATATTCCATTTCATTTTTAAACTGCAATTTGTTTGACCCTTCCTAAGTTGATGAATACCCAATTTCTTCCTTGTCTTATACTTTTAGATGTTGAATTTTTTTAAAATTAATTTATTTAACTTTTAAAATTCATTTTCACAAAATTTTGGGTTCCAAATTTTCTCACCATTTGTCCTCTACCCCCACCCCAAAACACTGAGCATTCTAATTGCCCCTATCACCAATCTGCCCTCTCTTCTATCATCCCTCCCTTCCCTTGTCCCCATCTTCTCTTTTGTCCTGTAGGGCCAGATAACTTTCTATACCCCTTTACCTGTATTTCTTATTTCCTAGTAGCAAGAACAGTACTCGACAGTTGTTCCTAAAACTTTGAGTTCCAACTTCTCTTCCTCCCTCCCTCCCCACCCCTTCCCTTTGGAAGGCAAGCAATTCAATATAGGCCATATCTGTGAAGTTTTGCAAATGACTTCCATAATAGTCATGTTGTGTAAGACTAACTATATATCCCTCCATCCTATCCTGCCCCCTATTTCTTCTATTCTCTGTTTTGACCTTGTCCCTCCCCAAGAGTGTTGATTTCAAATTGCTCCCTCCTCCCACTGCCCTCGCTTCTATCCTCCCCCCCACCCTGCTTATCCCCTTCTCCCTCACTTTCCTGTATTGTAAGATAGGTTTTCATACCAAAATGAGTGTGCATTTTATTCCTTCCTTTAGTGGAATGTGATGAGAGTAAACTTCATGTTTTTCTCTCACTTCCCCTCTTTTTCCCTCCACTAATAAGTCTTTTGTTTGCCTCTTTTCTGAGAGATAATTTGCCCCATTCCATTTCTCCCTTTCTCCTCCCAATATATTTCTCTCTCACCACTTAATTTCATTTTTTTTAAGATATGATCCCATCCTATTCAATTCACTCTGTGCTCTCTGTCTCTGTGTGTGTGTGCGCATGTGTGTGTGCGTGTGTGTGTGTCTGTGTGTGTGTGTGCATGTGTGTGTGTGTAATCCCACCCACTACCCAGATACTGAAAAGTTTCAAGAGTTATAAATATTTTCTTTCCATGTAGGAATGTAAACAGTTCAACTTTTGTAAGTCCCTTATCACTTCTCTTTGCTGTTTACCTTTTCATGCTTCTCTTCATTCTTGTGTTTGAAAGTCAAATTTTCTTTTCAGCTGTGGTGTTTTCATCAAGAATGCTTGAAAGTCCCCAATTTCATTGAAAGACCATTTTTTTCCCCTGAAGTATTATACTCAGTTTTGCTGGGCAGGTGATTCTTGGTTTTAGTCCTAGTTCCTTTGACTTCTGGAATATCATATTCTACACCCTTTGATCCCATAATATAGAAGCTGCTAGATCTTGTGTTATCCTGATTGTATTTCCACAATACTTGAATTGTTTGTTTCTAGCTGCTTGCAATATTTTCTCCTTGACCAGGGAACTCTGGAATTTGGCCACAATGTTCCTAGGAGTTTCTCTTTTTGGATCTCTTTCAGGCAGTGATCAGTGAATTCCTTGAATACATATTTTGCCATCTGGTTCTAGAATCTCAGGGCAGTTTTCCTTGATAATTTCATGAAAGATGATGTCTAGGCTCTTTTTTTGATCATGGCTTTCAGGTAGTCCCATCATTTTTAAATTGTCTCTCCTGGATCTATTTTCCAGGTCAGTTGTTTTTCCAGTGAGATATTTCACATTATCTTCCATTTTTTCATTCTTTTGGTTTTGTTTTGTGATTTCTTGGTTTCTCATAAAGTCATTAGCCTCCATCTGTTCCATTCTAATTTTGAAAGAACTATTTCCTTCAGTGAGCTTTGGAACCTCCTTTTCTATTTGGTTAATTCTGCTTTTGAAAGCATTCTTCTCCTCATTGGCTTTTTGAACCTCTTTTGCCAATTGAGTTAGCCTATTTTTCAAGGTGTTATTTTTTTCAGCATTTTTTGGGGGTCTCCTTTAGCAAGGTGTTGGCCTGGTTTTCATGCTTTTCTTGCATCTCTCTCATTTCTCTTCCCAGTTTTTCCTCCACCTCTCTAACTTGATTTTCAAATTCCTTTTTGAGCTCTTCCATGGCCTGAGCTCATGGTGTATTTATTTTGGATGTGTAGGATACAGAAGCCTTGACTTCTGTGGCTTTCCCTGATGGTAAGCATTGTTCTTCGTCATCTGAAAGGAAGGGAGGAATTATCTGTTCACCAAGAAAGTAACCTTCTGTAGTCTTATTTTTTTTCCCTTTTCTGGGCATTTTCCCAGCCAGTGACTTGACTTCTGAGTTTTCTTTCCACACCCACCACGCCTCCAGATCAGCCCAGCTAGTGCTTGGGGTCTGAGATTCAAATGCTGCTTCCCAGCCTCAGGGCTTTGGGTGGGGGCGGGACTGCTATTCAGTGTGAGATTAAGTTCAGGTTCTTGGGTGGGGGCAGTGCCGCCTCACGGGGCTCAGTTCCCTCAGGGGGTTTATGTGGAGACCTTCAACAATGGATCCAAACCAAGCTCCTGCCTGCTTGGGGAGCCCCTGTCTGCTGCTGCCCCTGCTGCTGCCTCCCGAGGGGCCCTGAGTTATGGGGATACCCCACTCACCTCTCGGCCCCCCAAAAAGACTTTCACTGACCCTTGTCACCTGTGGATAGAGGGACCTGCTCAGGCCACTGGAGATTCTGTCGCTGCAGCCTGCTCGGATCTGCTCCTCTCAGTGATGCGTGGCCGAGGCAGGGCTAGGCTCTGCTCCAGGTCCAGTGTGCAATGGACCTTTCGTGTCAGGTTTTCAGGTCTCGCTGGAACAGAAATCTGGTCCGCTCCATTGTTCTGTGGCTTCTGCTGCTCCAGAATTTGTTGGGAGTTCTTCTTTACAGATGTTTTATGGGCTTTGGGTTTCGGAGCTAGCATATGTGTGTCTTTCTACTCCGCCATCTTGGCTTCTCCCCCTGGATATTGAATTTTTAACTGTTACATTAGTGACATATCTTTTTTAATCTCTTGTGTGTTTTTACAATTGTATTGTATACAACATTTTTATATTTCTTTAATCAAATTTTTGTATCCTTAGTAATTTTTCTATTTAATGTTGAAAATGTATCTGCTTTTCACAACTGAGATAAAATATATTATTCACTTTTTAGAAGGTGATAAAACTTAAAAAAAATAGTTTTCTAAAATTTTTAATTGTATAATCCAGTTGGAATTTATATGTATATGGTATAGAGAGAGGATTAAAATTTTTTTTTTCCAGTATAACGCTTGCTATTTCACCAGCATTTTAAAAATAATGAATTCTTCCTATTTTTTTATTGTGTACAAGAATTATCAAGCACTGATGTTATGTACATTGACTCTCAGGAGTCATCTGATCCAAACTGTACATGAAGAAAAAAGCCCCTCTCCAAAATCTGTAACAGATCATTGTACAGACTCTGTTTGGAGTTCTCCAGTGTTCCAAAACTCAATTACCCCTGAATGAATTATCATAATTCACATAATATCATCTCATAAATAGAATTATGCTAAATAATTCTATTTATGGACAGCTCTATTAGAAATAACTGTATTGAGCTGGCATCTGTCTTTCTGCATTTTCTACCTTCTGAGGCTTTAGGTTTCTTAATGTCTTCCTTAGCTGATTTATTTCATGATTCTGTGGTTACTCCTTCCTAAAACCTCAAACATAAAATCTCATCAATCAGAGTACTAGCAATCTCTTTTAAAGTTATTTCTTTTTCAGGGTCTACAGGTTCAGGTGTCAGCTCACTGCAAGTAACACTCTAGTCTACCTGTCCCTGTTTGAATTCTCTCCTCCAAGGTTGCTCCAGCCTGCATTCTGAAAAGCATGTTCCCTAATTGATTGTCTTTATGTCAGTTCAGCCTCAGAATATAACTGATAGAAGGGGCAGCTAGGTGCTGCAGTGGATAAGCACCAATGGAGGAGTCAGGAGGACCTGAGTTCAAATCTCACCTCAGACACCTGACACTCACTAGCTGTGTGACCTTGGGCAAGTCACTTAACCCCAATTGCCTCATCCTGGCTCATCTCCAGTCATCCTGATGAATATCTGGTCACTGGATTCAGATGGCTCTGGAGGAGAAGTGAGGCTGGTGACCTGCACAGCACCCCCTCACTCAAAGTCAAGTCAAGTCATGTCATCATTCCTCCCATGGCCTGGTCTTCTTTGGCAACGAAGGACGAGCACAGACATAACTGATGGAATCATTCAATTCTGCTCCCCATCCCTATGCCAAGGTGGGAAGTGAGTAACACCACTTTATTAATGGTTCCAGAAAGAGGAAACCTCAGGCTTATTTTCATCTCCTAACTGTCCACTCCACATGACCTGCCTTTATAGGCCATGTTCTCCTTTGGGAGTCAGGTGAAGCCTCCGGACCCCCTTTTAGAATAATGTGTTGAAATGCTTAGAATTACACAGGAAACCTTATTGAAATAATGATGAATTTATTGAATTAATTATTAGTATTTTATTAATGGTTATTGTTAATTATTTTAAATTAAATATTATTAACAAATTATTAATCTATTGAAATAAAGTAATTGTTTCCTGTCCAGGTTCATGGCCCCCCCTTAAATCTATTCATGCACCCTTTAGAACTCCCACTGAAGGCTAATTAGATTTTCCCTAAACTTTTTCCTTTTAGCTATACTGTCATCTATTCTCATTAATTAACGAGTGATTTAGTTGACATGTTATTCATCCTTTTTTATAGTTCTTTAAGCATCTAGGAGAATTGTGTGCTTTAGGAATGGGGGCTGTTCTCTTATAGTCATTGGTAGTTCCTGTGGGTTGTGGCAGTGAAGGGAAGCTCTTGATGTGGGTGTAACAAATGGATGTTCTTGTTCTGTTGAGCTTAAATCATACCTGAAGTCTAGGCTGCTCCAATAACCTCATTTCAGACCTTATTTTGTTTCAGTCCTGCTTTCCAGTTCTGATGTCATTTTCTGCCTCTAGCCTTCTACCTCCTCATTCTTTCTGGTTGGTTCTGGATTTTGGCCTGTCAGTTCTATGTTGTTGATTGTCACTTGTATAGATACTTCTTAGCTGTATCTTCCATAAATTCCCAAACTAGAATTTTAGTCAACTTCATGGACCCACATAATCCCAGCCCTGGCCAGTCTTAGATTTGGGATTAAAGTAAGGGGGAAATTGTACCATAGAGAGAGCATACAAAACAATAAGTATAAAATGGTGTTTTCTACCCTCTAGTCTGTCTTTTACCTTGTCACAGAATTATACTCATAGATTCTATTTTTGGGATTTCTTTGCTTTTTCCTTGGTTTATTTTTTTCTACATTTTGCCTGGAAATAGATAGTTTTTCTTTATAGAAGCCCTAGTTTAGTGTCCATCATAATGTGGAAGTGAGTTCTTAAAGAGGATGCCTGCAGAGTGCAAAATCTGGCAGATTCTTCTAAGCTGGAAAGACTTCAGAATATGATACTAGTGACAGATTATATCTGCTGTCCAAGGTCCAACCTAGCTAAGTACAGAGAAGTTTGCCATTAGGTGATAAATTATTTGACCATGGGGACCAATAAAACAGACAAAAATACACAATGGTCCTCTGCCCCGTTTCACTTCTACGGTGAGAGTGGTGAAAAGAGTTCTAATGAATCCCAGATTTTTAGACTATTTTCGAACATTATAATTCTTAATTCCCTAAATCTTTTTTTCAACAGTCAGTGTATTACACAGCTAGAGGAATTGGACTATATCTTAATTGACAATTTTACTCTCAATTAAACCTAAAAGAATAAATCAATAAAATTTTTTGAATGCCTCCTATGTGACAGGTGCTGTGATGAGAGCTGAAGATACAAAGACAAAAAAAGGAACAATCTCTTCTCTTTACAAGTTTGGCAAAGGGCAAGTGGTGACAATACGGGGTTCAGGAATGCAAGGAATTTGAGAGAAGAGGACAGTGTGGAGTTGAAATGGTTAACTGTAGGGTTGAGAGGAAAGTGAAGTCAAAGCAGGGGTCTGACTACATGGAAGGAAGGAAACTAGGTTGTCAGAGAGGTAAAATAAGGAGTTGGGTTCATTGAGTTACTCAAAGGTCATAAAAAAAAAAATCATTTTATAGAACACCTGGTTATGTCAACTTACAGTGCTTCTTAGAAGCATAAGTAAACAGACCATGGTGAAAAGAATTACAGCTTCTATTGTGGAGGGAAAAGAAAGCTAAGATTAGTTTTGACAAGTTCTCAAGTAAGTATAAAATAGGTTGATACTTGTGGACTTCTCTGTAGATACAGGAAAGGATTGAGAAAAATGTATTGGGAAATGCAGTTTGAGATTAAGAAAGAGTTCAAAGGCTTGTAGATTATTCTGAAACTGCATGACTATATATCATCAACACACTCTTTTAGAAAGTATTTTCTTGATGTCTTTCTGTCCCACGGTGATGTTATTTCCCAATCATCCTTCCCCCCAATCCCACAACAAAATACATGTAGCTAAGCAAAACAAATGGAATGGGTAAATTAACAGTGTCTTAGTAGTATTCTGCAAATGTAGTTCATCTTTTTCAAAAGGTTAAATTAGTCATTAGTCCATCAGTCCTTTTGAGTCAGGATTAGTCATTGCATTGATCAGAGTTCAGATGTTTTCTAGTGTTATTGTTATGTATATATGTTGTCATCTTGGTTATATTTACTTTGCTGCAGTTCATTCACATCTTCCTGAGTTTCTCTGAATTAATCATCTTGGTGATTTCTTATGATGCACAATTCCATTATGTTTATATACCAGCCTGTTCAACTATTCTTCAATTGATTATTGACTGTCTTGGTGTTAAATGTCCAGTAGTGGGATTGATGGGTCAAAACATATAGGCAGAATAGGGGTTTTTTCTTGTATACTTGTGTGTGTGTACATATACGTGTATGTATATGTATGTAGGTATAAATTTCTTATATATTACAAAATTGTTTCCACAGATCCAGCATGTATTTGTTGTAATATGACTTTTCTAACTTTGATTATTTTTTTAGTCCTTTTTGCCACTTTTCTGGTTGTGAGGTAAAACTTCAGAAGTTTATTTTGCATTTCTCTCTTTTTGTTAGTGATTTGAAAGATTTTTTTCATGATTTCGTCATTTGCATTTTTTTAAATCTGAAGATTCTTCATATCCTTTGACTTACCTATTGGGAAATAGTTCTTGTCTCTGTAAAATAGATCTGACCATGTTATTCGCCCGGCTCAAGAAAGTTCAGAGCTTTTCTCTTGCTGCTTTATAAATACAAACTTCTTAAAATACGAACTTCTTAGCTTGACATTTAAAATTCTTCATAAGGGCAGCTTTTTATCTACCTTTCCGTATTTATTTCATATACTCCTTCTGCGTACTCTATATTCCATCCTAACAGGTCTCCTTACTCTTCTCTGAATTTGGTATTCTATCTCCTGCCTGAAGGCTCTCCCACATTCCTGGAGTATCCTTTCTTTTCATTTATTTGATAGAATCTTGGAAAAAAGTGACCTTTTTCAATGCTTTAGGCCAGAGGTCAGCAAACTATGGCCTTCCGATCATAGTTTGTTGACCTCTGCTTTGGACCAGTCTTCTCAGATTTCTGTATGTCAAGGTCTTCAGTAAGATTCAGGTAAGGGTATCTGGACAGAGCAGTACCTCTGACGAGTTTGTATCATCCACACTTGTCTTCATTAGCCATTGAGGAGTCACATAAATCCTTGTGTCATGCACTCAAGTTGGTAGAACCCCATGGGCAAAATGTGAAATGGTTTTTATATTGATTTGTTGTGGTGGTCTGATGACATCAACTATGAAGGTCTAGAATGGAATGGAGTTGAATTGGTTAACTCTAGGATGGAGAGGAAAGTGAAGCCAGAGGAGGGATTTGACTCCATGGAAGGGTGGAATCTAGATTCTCAGAGAGTTGAAATAAAGAGATGGGTTCATTGAGTTATTCAGGCCATAAAAGGGTGCAGAGTGAAAAAACGTGCCATGAATCGACAGATTTTTTTTTAGTCTATTTACAAATTCTCCAACAGATGATTCAGGATGTCCTGAATTCATGGCTTGGTGAACTAAGTGGCAACATTAGACTGTGACTTTGGAGTTAGGACCTGGGTTCACCTTGTACCCCTGTCAGTTAATTACTGTATGTATGACCTTGGGCAAGTTGACCTTTCTGTGCTTCAGTTCCATCATATGTCAAATGAAGGACCAGATGTCCTCTGAGGAACCTTCTGGGTTTAAATGTGTGATCCTGTGCATTACTGAAAATGTTTGTACTGTTGCTGTCAGTTTTGATGACCCTGTTATTTCAGACCCTCTCCAGATTAAATCCTTTCTTGGGACAACGAAAAACAATTAAGCAGAAATACCTGATGTAATGACTACATCAGGGAAAGTATACGGTGTTCTGTCCTAAAAGCTTTTCTATTGTGAGAGGGTAGGTATGTCTCATTATTTGCTCTCCTAAGACTTTTATTGATTTTTCAGTTACTCAACATTGGGCTTCCTCATTTAGTTGTTGTCATTATGTATATTGTTTTCTTAGTTCAGCTTATGTCATTATATCAATTCATAGAAATCTTCATGATTTTCTGAATTCTTCATTTTTTTTCTTTTGGGCCTGATGGGAGGGAGTCTGGACCTGGGATAGAGGGAAACTCTTTCTGACTCTGTGGCTGGCTCTTTATTCATCATCTTTTCCCATCATTTCTGCACAGTGCAACACATTACATTTTATACTCCATAGTTTTTTTGACTATTCCTCAATCAGTAGATGCCCACTTTATTTCTAGTTATTTACCACCACAAAAGGGATATTTTGGTATGTTGCATCTCTTTTTTTGGATGTACTCCTATTTGGGAGATGACTAAGTCAAAGAGCATGTGTAAAGTATAGTTTCGCTTCTTACGTCATTCCAAATTAATATACAGTATAATTGGACCACTTCACAGCTCCACCAATAGTATAATAATATGTCTGTCTTCCCACAGTCTTTACTCTTCCCATTTCTTGTCATCTCTGCCAGTTTCCATTGGTATGAGATGAAAACTCAGATGTTTTAATTTAATTTAACTCTCACCAATGGTGAATTGAAACATGTTTCATGTGGCCATTTGTAGCTTACAATTCTTTAGAAGCTAAACTATTTATTTGCATCTTTCAATGACTTCTCTATTGGAGAGTGACTCTTGAGCTTTATTATTTGTTCCAATCTTTGTATATTTTAGCTATAAGACTTTTAATAGTGATATACTGTTTTCTCATTCTACCATTTTCTTCTAATTGTCTTGATTTTATTTTTGCAAAAGTCTTTTTGTTTATGTAGTCAAAATCGTCTATTTGTAATTTCTTCTATTTCTCCTTTAATTTGTAACATTTTTTTCCTTAGCCGTAGTTGTGAAAAGTACCTGATTTTCTTCTCTTCTCATTTTTAATGGTGTGACCATATATATTTTAAAGTTACCTTTTCATTTTGAACTTACTGTGGTATATGGTTTATGATCTTAGTTTAACCTTATATGTGCCAGAATTCCTTAAGTTTTCCTAGTAATTCTCAAAAAAAGTGAGTCCTTTTTTCAGTAATTTATGTTGGAATGTAAGCTCTTTGAGGGTAGAGATTATTTCATTTTTGTTTTTGTTTCTCTAGCACCTCACATAGGGGCTGGCCCATGGTAAGACAATAAATAAAATAAATTTTTGTTGACTGATTCAGATGCTCCTGTTTTTTCTTGCTAATATGTTCCACTTCTGTTTTCCTGCTTTTAGTCAGTAAACTAGGATTTATTAAGTAACTGTTATGTGCTATGTTAAGCATAGAGGATACAAATAAAGGGCAAACCACAGTCCCTGCCCTCCAGGAGCTGATGATCTAATAGACTATTATCGGTACTAAGTAGGTTTGGTTACTGCTGCTTTATGTTATAGCTTGAAGTCAGCTAATGCTGTGCCCTCTTTCTTCATCCTTTTCCCTTCTGATTTCCTTTGAGATCCTAAACCCCTGAGGTTCTTCCAAATGAATTTTGTTATTTTTGTCTATTTTATTGAAGTATTCTCTTGGTAGTTTGACTACTAGAGTTCTAAATTCTTTAATTTAGAAAATATTATCATTTTATTACATGGCTGTAGCCCAGTCATGGGTAGTGAGTCTCTCTGCATTTATTTCGATCTCCATTTATTTCTGTCAAGTGTTTTATACTTTTATTTGCAAAAATATTGCATCTTGATGGGTTAATACCTAGTGTGTGTAGTTATTTTAAGACAATTTCTCTTCAATTTCTCTTTTTTTTCTTCCTTTTTTGGTTATAGTAGGAATTTTGGTGGCTTTTGTGTAATGTCTTTTTAAAAATTTTGTTACCTCATGGAAGCTGTCAGTCATTTGTTAATTTTGTTCATCGATTCTTTGGGATTTTCTAAGCGTATCTTCATCTTATCAGTAAATAAGGATTATTTTGCCTTCTTCTTACTGATGTTTTATGCTTTTGTTTGCTTATTATGATAGCTTGTAGAAGAACTGTCAGATAATCATATCCTTACTTTACCCCTATTTATCCTGGGAAAACAATTAGTGTTTTTCCGTTGCAAACAATACTGCCTTTCAGTTTTAGGTATACAGTTTTGATCCTACTTCACCAATACATTCTTCAGCAAGTAGGTTGGAGACAGCGGATGTGGTATTCACCAAACAACTTAACAAAAAGTGAAACTGACTCTCTTAAAAAACTAAGAATGATTAGTTAACTATATTGGTTTTATTTTAAAATAAACTGTTATTGTGTATTTGGATTAATAAAAATCAGTATACCAAATTAGAAGATAAACCAAAGATGAGAATACTGCACATAAATACAACTCTAACTTTATCTGTTTAAACAAGCTTTTGACAATGAAAAATGGGAAATGGATGAGAATAAAGGTTTTTATTATCAGCATTGAGGCTGAAAGAGCTCAGAAACTACCCTACCTAGTAAATACTTTTTTGATGGCTTTAGCAAACAGAAAAATGTGCCTCCTGATGCCAAAAATGAATTAGATTACAAACTCTTTTGGAAAACATAGAGGAGGAGAATATAAGATTATGAACAGTATTGTCTCAGCAAAAATGTGATGGAGGTGAAAAATGAACTTTTAGAAAGCTTGGTTTGAGACTTAGCCAGTTTATCCTGGGAGCATTTGTAGGTAAAACTAGGAGGATAGATGAATAAGAAATGGAATAGATTTGCAGACATTTTTAAAATAATTTTTTAAAACATCATTGGCTCTTTCCAATGTTAAAAAACAAAAACAAACCACAAACAAACCTTCCCTATTAGGAAAGAAACATTTAAGCAGAACAGCAAACTAATATATCCACCATTACTGATAGCCAAGACATACTTCTCTACATGTCCCTTTTTTATTACCATTTATCTCTTAATTGTAAAATATGATTACCTTTTCATAATCCTCTTTTTTTAACCTCTCTACAGCATTTGACAGTTTACCAACCTTTCTTCCTGGATACTGTCTTCTCTCTGGATTCTTACTACTCTCTCTTTTTGTCTTTGATTAATTGTCCTTATTGAATTCCTTTGCTAAAACATCATCTGTATCATCTCTACAACTTGGGGGTATTCCTCTGTCCACCATCCCCCAAGACTCTTAATCCCTTTCTTCTTTTCTGCCTATATTTACTAGATGGCCTCATCAGCAATTATCATTGCAATGAACATCAATCTCAGATTCAACCCTAATTTCTCTCCTGAACTCTAGTTCTGGATTACCATTTGCCTATTGAACATTTCAAAATAGATGTCCTTTAGGCATCCTAAACTGATGCCCTAAACAGAATTCACTTATACTTTCCCCTAAATCCTAAATAATGTTCATATAATGTTGCATACATATAATATATATACACACATACCTATTTAATTATCTCATAATTATTTTGTGTGTCACATATATGCACATACGCAATCACCTATAAAACATGCTTTACATGTTAGCAACCTGTACAGATTACAATGTGCAGACAGGGATTGTTTCAATTTGTCTTAGTATCTTTAGTGTCTATCCCAATGCCTGACAGGTAGTCGACAGTAATAATAAAGAATAACAATAAATTAATTTAGATATTATGTTATTATCTATTAATATGATATATTATGCCATTTGCTATATTAATGTGATAACATAGTAGCAAATTCTTGTTGATTGATTGAGGAAGATACAACCCATTTCCTTGCCAAGGTCAGCCTTTTTTGTTTAATATAGGAATTTGTTGCATCATTATTTCTTTTCCTGCCCCAATAAATGGTTCATTATTTTTAAAAATTAAAATTATTTAAATTTTTTACATTCTTGTTGTGAATTTAACAAACATTAACAGTTTACAAAGAGGAATAGAAAAGGGTATTTAAATATACGAATATATTTTATAAAAGTGTGAATTTCTGTTAGTGGAGTCAACTGGTTGTTTTGCCAAGACTTGGGTCTAACCCATCCTTAACCCTCCCTTGATCTGCTACCCGCTTAAACTATAATTTTGTATCTCTTTTTCCTTTCACGTGGGAACTCCTAGGAAGAATACACAAGATACACTGTGACCTTTACTTCCTCAGTAGCTTCTCTTGTTAAGCCTTAGAAACCTGTCTTCCAACTCAACAATGAAACTGCTTTCTCCAAGATTATGAATCCTCTCAATAGAAACTGCCTTCCCTAGGATGACAACCACTGGTCTGTGAAATAAAATAAGAACTTAGGTTCATATTTAAAACCTTCTACAATCTGGCTTCTATTTACCTTTCCAACCTTATTTTATACTTCTCCTCTTGATAAATTCTAGTCAAACTGAACTCTTAGTTTTCCTCTGAAAACTTTTTGTCCCTTTTTTGTCCTTTGCCTCTCTGTATTTATAGATGAGTAGTAATCCTCCATGTCTAGAATGCATTCCTTTTCTTCATCTCTTTTTAAGGGCCAAACTCAGAATCTGGCTCTTTCTCTGTGGTTTCTAACCTAATTGCCTCAGTTGTTAGTATTTCTTCTTCCTCACTCTTCCTCATAATATGCATAGTTGTTTATGTGTTTTGTCTCTAATTGACATAAGAACTACTTCAGAGTGGGGCTTTTTCTTTTTGTCAGTCTTCATATCCCGACTGCCTAGTAAAGTGCCTTGGACATTAAAAGGGCTTAATATATTTTTGGAATTGAATTTTAGTTGCAAACTGCCAAGAATGATATTTTGATTTTTTAAAGATTTTTTTGATGAAAATCATTTTCACTTCTTCCCTTGTGAGTTCTCCCCCCTCCAACATTTCTAGTATTTTTGAAGGGAGCTTTTAATTTCATTGATATAAAGAAACTCCAATAAGGAAACTCCTTCCCTGAATGCAAATCTGCAGTTGTTTTACAGCTTATCTTCTTAGAGAATTACCTGGTGCATTGGGAGGTGGTGAGACTTTGAACTCAGATTTTTTCTGACCCTAAAGTTTATTTTTAGTAGAATGATGCCGCCCCTGCTCTCATACTACGTCAAATCAAAGTGGCCGGAATGGGCACCTGTATTTTGTGCTGCTTTTGGTGAAAACGCTTCTAATATTTCGCTGTTTTGTACAATAGCAGCTCACGTTTATATGATACTTTAAAGTTACCAGTTTTTTTCCTCTCAGAGCAACCCAGTGAAATAGGATGTAGCATGTGGCGTGCTTTCCATTTCATACATTGGTTAAACTGAGGTTTAGAGATGGCAAGTGTCTGGGGATTGTTATCTACCTCTGAGATAATAATTGTAAAGTGCTTAGCAAAGTACTTGGCACATAATAAGTGTAGTATAAATATTAGCTAGTAGTAGTAGTGGTAGTAGTAGGTATCAAAACGGGGATTCTTTTTTTTTTTAATAATTTTCACTTGAGCTGTTTTGTTAGGAAAAGAGTGTAACTCATGAACTTTCCCTAGCAGAGTTCACAATCATTATAATTTTCACTGTCATTCTTTACAGATGACTATAGTTTCTTTTTTTAATTTTTAAAAAAATTTTAATTATTTTTAGCTGTCAACTTTCACTTCCATAAGATTTTGAGTTCCAAATTTTCTCTCCATCTCTCCCCTCTCCCACCCCAAGAGAGCATGTAATTTGATATAGGCTCTGTAAATACATTCATATTGAACATATTTTTACATTAATCATATTGTAGAGAAAAATTAGAACCTATGGGAGAAAGCACAAGAAAAAAGAAACAAACAAGAAAAAAGAGAAAACAAATAATATGCATTCAGATTCCACAGTTCTTTTTTCTGTACATGTACTGCATTTTCCCATCATGAGTTCTTTGGAGTTGTCTTAGACCCTTGCATTGCTAAGAAGAGGTAAGTTTACCAAAGTTAGCCATCACACATGGTGGCTGCTACTGTGTACAGTTTTCTCCTGGTTCTGTTCACTTCACTCAGCATCAGTTCATTCAGGTCTTTCCAGGTTTTTCTGAAGTCCGCCTGTTCATCATTTCTTATAGCACAATAGTATTCCATTACATTCATATACCACAGCTTGTTCAGCCATTCCCCAACTGATGGTCATTCTCTCAATTTCCAATTCTTTGCCACCACAAAAAGAGCTGCTATAAATATTTTTGTACATGTGGGTCCTTTTCCCATTTGTATGATCTCTTTGGGACATAGACCTGGAAGTGGTATTGCCAGATCAAAGGGTATGCACATTTTTATAGCCCTTGGGGCATAGTTCTGAATTGCAGAACTGGGATTCTTTATATTGTGAATCTCATTGCTGGGCACTTTCCATTATAGCAAGCTACCTCCCCATTCTTTCTTGAACCCTACACCGCATATAATGTTAACTTTGAATTTCAAGTACATTTTATTATTGTTTTTAAGAAAAATTTCTCATTCCTAATCATTCTGTAAACATTTATTAAATGTCTACTAGGTGCCAGATGTTGTTCTCAGATAGTCCCTTGCCCTCGCAAAACTGAAAAAGGAAAGGATACTTACTGTTTTGTTGAATTCTTTTTTCCTCAGTATATTTCACATTTTTATGTTTTCCACTTGATGTGTTATGTTTTCCTGATAAAATTGCTCAGGTTCGTGGGTTTAATTCCTATTTGAATTTAGACTTCTTGCATGTAATCTTTTTTTCTATTTTATTTGCTAAATTTTGTTGCTTGTTTTAGTATCTACGTCAGTTGGTAGTATAATTTTTAGTGTTGTATTTATCAGCTTTTATTATCAAGCTCAAGTTTGCCACATTGGGTAGCATCTTGTATTTAGGATTATGGGTGTAGAACTGGAAGAGACCTTAGAGATCTGGTCCAAGTCTCTCATTTATAGATGAGAAAATTGAAGCAGAGAGTGATTGTGACTAATTCAAGGTTATAGTAAGTTTTAGAAATTCAACTGGATTTTGTCTTCAACTTAGGTCTTGTCCCAGTACAAGAAAGGTATCTGACTAGCATAGCTCTTGTTTTTAATGATTATAACTCTTTATTGAGTAGAGCTCAGTGGGGAAGTTGGAAGCACAGATGAGTTAAAGCAAAAGCAGTCAATCAGTAAACATTTATTAAGCATGTACTATGTGCCAGACATTGTGCTAGGCCCTGGGGGATACAAAACAAGGCAAAAGACAGTCTGTGGGTTGACCTATCAGAGGCATAGAGGAGGTGGAGGAGAGGGGAGGATTTTTTGGAGAAGCTGGGCAGTCTCTTGAAGGAGTCAGCTAGGCTGTTAAAGTTGAAACGTTGGGAACCTCCCCTTATGCTAGGCAGATGGATGGGGTTTATGGGCCTGCATGATCACTTGTGGGAAGCTAAGGGAAGCTCCAAAATTTGGCACTTTTGTGCCTCACCATGGCTCAGGTAGGCGTGGGGTGCCCAGGGGGCAGTGGGGTGTGGGGCGTTGTTGGGACCACTCTCTAAGGATTTCCTGTTTCTTTGTCTTAAGGCAGAATTGAACCCTGGCTTTCATAACTCTTAAATCCAACTATCTTTCTACTTTACCAACTGTGGTTATCCTGTGATTTTTATCTTACTTATTTTTATTTCTATAGTCATGCCTTTTACTTGTTTGGGAAATTTTTCTTCTAACATGGGATCCATTTTTTTCTTTTTTTCATGCTTTCAAGGATTCAAATAACTTTATTGGAACTTTTTGATCTATTTTCTATGTCTTTTATTTTATCCTGCACTGCCATCCATTGCTTTTTTAATTCTGTGACATTCTAAACTTGATCTTTGAGTTTGTTCTAAATGTCCATTAATATTTTCTTTGACTATTTTGGAAACTGATGAATTTGCAAGTGTTCCATGGGAAAAGTTGGTAAGTACCAAAGAACATGATATTCATTGCAGAAACTGTTAAGTAGTAAATTTTCCCTGACAGGTATCAACAAAATCAACCTTGCTGCTTGATTTTTCTATTGTACACGCTATGGTAACAAAAGTGTTTTAGGTTTAGCAGTAGTGAGGAAGGAATAATTGAGTGTTGTGAATTTGGGGTGTGTGCTTTTCTGCTTGCACTGTGATACTAAATTACAAAATTCCAGCTGCTTTTTGGAGAATATGGTTAGAGGGTTTTAGTGATTTCATTTATAGTCTCGGCAACTTTCCCAAAAATTTCTCATGGGCTAGGCATTAAGCATTTTCTAAAATGTTAGCTTCTCACGGCAACACTTTAAAATAAGCATGTGGAGCATGGGAGGTTTTCTTCTCTTTATAGAAGCATTACCTCTTTCCCGAACTATCTGTGTGTGACTCAGATGGCATTCTTTATGCTGTCCTTATGAGAGTTTAAGGCGACTTCTTGTTATCCTTCTAGTATCAAGTATAGCTTTTTTATTTTGTTATTTTTGCAAGTGTCATGGTGTTGAAACTAAAAATAGAAGCTATATCCATAATAAGAAAACTATTTGACATTTTAAAATTGTTTGGAAGGAAGGGTACTAATTATACTTCCCTATTTTAACACACTAATCCTGCAAATTACTCTGCTCCCAGAACACTAATCAACTTTGGTAGGAGTTCCAGTCGTTGAACAAATTGTAGGATGTGGACCAAAAAGACTTGCTCTCAAGGCTTCTATTTTACAAGTGTTATGATGAATAATAATTGGGGATTAATTTGCCCATTTGATGAGCTTCAGATGATAGTGCATGAGACAATCTTGATGAATGAAACTGACTTATGTAAATGCTTTCCCCTTTATAGTTTTTGAAATAATATCAATACCATGCAGTTAGCATTTTCAAGTGAACCTATACCAAGACTGATTCATAGAAAATTCAGAGTAAAAACACGTTTTATATAATGCAGATTTAAATTAGGTTTTCCACACACTTCGTAAGTGTGAAGAAGTCTTGAACTGGCACATAGGATTGCTGAGTAATCACAATCAAGATTCAGAGATTTTGGCAAGATAATAGACAATAGAACTGGTATTAGCCTCATTTAAGTATAACTACAAAATAGGTTTCCAGAAATAAAAGAAAACCTAAGTGATTGGAAAGCATTTCGATATTCGTAGATAAGCAGTCTCAATTATCAAATGTAAATGCCCAAAGTGTAGGAAATAAACAAGATGAAGTAAAAGTTGTGTAATACAAGGGGATCAGTTTCACTTAATTGGTGTAAGTGAGACTTCATGGCATGAAACTATAATTGCAACTTGACTCTGGATAGCTATTATACCTTGTTCAGAAGAATGAGACTTTGGTCAGGATGTAGAGTGGTCTAGGGTGCCAATGAAACCACTCTCTAAGGATTTCTGCTATCTTTGTTTCATATTATTCTTGGGGAAAAGCTGGAGAGATGTGGGCTAGACTATGGTATAATTAGTTGCATTGAAAATTGATTGAATGGTTTGTTAGTAGATTACCTCAATAATCCATGGTTAGGCTTGTAGTGTTTAACATTTTTATTGGGATCTTGGAGAAAGTACCAGATAGAACCTTCATCAAATTTGTGAATGACAGAAAGTTTGGGAGTGCCAAGCTGCTAGATGACAGATCTTGACAAGAACATTGGTTTCAGTCTAATAAGATGAAATGTAGTAGCAATAACTGTAAATTTGTTGTTGTTCAATTGTTTCGGTTGTATCTGACTTTTCATGACCCCATTTGGGTTTGTTTGGTTTTTTTTTTCTTTTGGTTTGCCATTTCCTTCTCCAATTCATTTTATAGATGAGGAAACTGAGGCAAATAGGTGAAGTGACTTGCTGAGGGTCACACAACTAGTACGTGTCTGAAGCTAGGTTTGAACTCAGGTCTTCTTGATTCCAGGCCTGCCACACTATATGCCATGCCACCAGGGCTGCAGTGGATAAAGCACTGGGTTAGAATCAGGAAGATTTATCTTCATGAGTTCAAGTCCAGCCTCAGACACTTACTGTGAGCCTGGGCAAGTCAGTTAACTCTGTTTGCCTCAGTTTCCTCATCTGTAAAATGAACTGGAGAAGGAAATGGCAAATCACTTCAGGATCTTTGGGAATGAAACACCAAAATGGCATCACAGAGAATTGGATGAGACTGGAAATCAACTCCACAAGGAAAGAATGGGGAGGCATTTCAGATAGCAGCTTATGTAAAAATATCTGTTAAATATACATCATTTCATTTTGAGGAACCATAGTTGAGGAAGGGAATTGACAAGCTGAGGAGCATTCAGTAGAAGGCAGCTAGGATGTTGAGGGGCTTGAAGTTAATGTGATATGAGGATCACATGAAAAATAAAACCAGATTATTGAGTCTAGAGAAAAGAAGGCTCAGGGGCAAATGGTAGCTGTCTTAGAGTATTTGGAGGCTTGTCTTGTGAAAGAGGGATCAAACTTCTCTGGCTCCAGAGGACAGAATTAAAATAATAGATAGAAATTGCAAATAGGCAAATTTAAACTTTGAGGTCAAGAGAATCTTTCTAGCACTTAGCACTATTTAAACTAGATGGATGGGTTTCCTCAGGAAGTCATCAATTTCCTTTCACTGAAAGTCTTCAAGCAGAGGCTGGTTGACCACTTCTCTGATATTATGGTAGGAATTCCTTTTGTGAATGCATTGGACTAGATTGCCACTAGGTACATTTCCAGTAACAAAATCCTATAATTATCTGGGCCAGAATTAAATCTGTCATGTAGTTTTTGGTGCTCTTAAAAAAAACAAACCAACAAATAGAAGACTTGAATATTTGTAGACAGTAAATGTTCATGAATGATCCATTTCTATTTCTATAAGAACTATTATCATAAAATCTTTTGTGATCTATTTCCAGATACTGAATGCATTTTGTTGTCATATTAAGTGGAATTTCTATGACTAGTTCTTCCTGTATTTCAGTAATAATATAGGTAAAAAAGTCAAAGATTTTGTATCCATCTATTTTATTTAAACTATCAGTCATTTGTATCAGTTTTTATGTTGTAGATTCCTTAGGCTTCTTTAAGTAAACCATTGCATGGGGAGATAATCTTGGTTTTTCTTTGCTCTTCTTATTCCTTTAATTTTTTAAAATAAATTTTTGTTGCTATCTCTTTTATATCACCTTGCATCTCTCACTCAATCTTCTTTCAGAAAACCATATCATAGAATAAGGAATAAAAAGAGAAGAAAAACAAAATTCAGAAAAAATTAACCAGCAAAACAAAAAATTCTGATGTTATATTCAATGTTCGATACCTGTGGTCCTCCACCTCTACAGTGAAACAGGACAAATGGCTTTCTCTCACCTCTTCTTTGAGGCCAGGCTTGATCATTATAATTTTACAGCATTGAGTTTTGATTGTTTTGTGTGTGTGTTTATTGATAAGTATATATGTATTCACATATATTGATGTCTTTAGATTTCTTCTTTCATCAAATAATGTGTCTTTTTATATTTATCTGTATTCATCATATGCATCATATCTTTTTTAAAATTAATTTTATTTATTTTCAGTGTTCCACAGTTACTACTATACAACTTAGATTATTATCTCCCTATCTTCAGTCCTCCCTCCCCGAGAGAGCATGCAATCCTATATAGGTTCTATACACACATTCCCATTAAATACGCTTTCACTAAAGTCATGCTGTGTAGAAGAATTAAAATGAATGGGAGAAATTATCTAACAAACCAAAACGCAATACACACACAAAAAATGATCTCTTACATTCTGCAATTGAGTTCCATAGATCTTTCTCTGGATGTGGAAGGCATTTTGCCTTAGATGACCATTGGAATTATTTTTTTTAAGTCCTTGCATTGCTACAAAACTCCAAGTCTGCCAGAAAAAACTCTCAAACACTGTGGTTGTTGCTGTGCACAAAGTTCTCCTGGTTCTGCTCCTTTCACTCAGGATTAGATCATATAAGTCTTTCCAGTCCTCTCTGAAGTCTTCCTGTTCATCGTTTCTTATAGCACAATAGTATTCTATTACATTCATACACCATAATTTATTCAGCCATTCCCCAATTGATGAGCATCCCCTTGATTTCTAGTTCTTGGCCACCACAAAAAGTGCAAAAATAAATAAATAAAAATAAATAAATAAATAAAAATACATATTTTTGTGCATGTGGGGCCCTTTCCCATTTCTGTGATCTCTTGGGGATACAGTCCCAGAAGCGATATTGCTGGGTCAAAGGGTATGCACATTTTGGTAGCCCTTTGGGCATAGTTCCGAACTGCTCTCCAGAATGGTTGGATGCGCTCGCAGCTCCACCAACAATGTATTAGTGTTCTAACTCCCACACCCTCTCCAACATTTATCATCTTGCATCATATCTTATAACAGTAATATTCCACTAAACTCATACATCATAATTGTTTTTAGTCATTCCTTTATCAGTAAGTATTTATACCATTTCTAGTTCTTTGTTGGAAACAAAATAATTCTCCTGTGATTCACTTGGTATATATAAACCCTTTCTTTATGCCATTAGCCTCTTTAGTGTTTATGCCTTGAAGTGGAATATTATAGGTCAGAGGGTATGGATATTCGCATTACTCCTTTTCACTTAATTCCAAGTTGCTTTCCAGAATGTTTCTAGTTCAGAGTTCTACCTGTGATGCATCAGTGTGCTGTCTCCATGTAGGCCTTTGTTTTTTGTTTGTGTCCTGTGTGTTGATTACTATCTTTATTGTGTTTTGGTTTTTGGGTTTTTTTTTGTAGAAGCAATGTTGAAGAGTGTAGATAAGAGAGCTGGCCTTGAACCCAAGAAAATCTGAGTTTGAGCTCTGCCTTTTACACATGTTGGCTTCACCACCCTAAACAAGTCACTTCCTCTCCCCGTCATTCCCCAGTACTCTAAAGCAACTCTCCTAAGATTATAAATTGTAGAGAAGATGCTGATCTATATTGGTAGAAGAACCGGGGAGTTCCCTATGCCTGTGAAGTCACAGCTGTAATCTCTGTCCTCACCCTGATACTTGATAGCATGACTTCAGCTCCCGCTTTTTTTGAATTTCCTTGATGCATAGTAAATTTTGTTCCAGCCTCTCATTTTGATTCTGGGTATTTTGTTTTGTTTTGTTTTGTTTTTCATGAGTTTCTTGTAAGCAGCAGATTGTGGAAGGTTGGGTTTTTTCTCCTTATCTGTTCTACCATTCTCCTTGGTTTCATGGATTTTTAGTTTTTTTACATTTAAAGTTAGGAGATTTAGGTTGACATTTTCCTCCATTTTTTGTCATATTTTTAAAAAATACAGGGAAATATTATAGCTTAGCCTAACCTCCTTTGATACAGCCTGTTCCCAAAGATACTCTTTTCCTTTTTACTCCCTCCTTGCTCCTCTTCTGTGGCAAACCTTTCCTAAGTTTTTAAGGTCTAGAGTAAATTATTGATTTTTTTTTCCTATCTATTTCCAACCCTCTTTTCTCCCTTCTTTTTTCCACTTTCAGTTAAATGATTAGTTCAAAGCCTCTCCTCTTCTGCTCAATTCCAACTCTTAAAATTTTTTTTTCTGATCCTTTTTCTATGCAGATTTTCTTTGCTGCATTCTCTTTGTTAATTTTCTCTATTTCTGGTTTGTCGGAAATTCAGTCTCTGATTTTTGGTCTCTATTCTTATTTATTGCTTATTTAATCTGTTTGTGTTCCTCATGGAGTGAAAACTTCTGAAGAGGTCTTCTTCTAACCAGTTTTTTAAATTGCCTTTATAAATCTTGCCCTTACCACCCCCATCCCTTTTTCTGTTTTCCCTCACTCTTAGAAAATCTCAAGTCACATAGAAACAGTGCCCCAAAGTAGGAATTAACCCTTGGTCTCAAATCTTAGGTCCCATTCTGTCCCCTGCTCTTTCTATCTGCTGTTCCTGAGCATTTCTGGGTCTCTGTCCACCTCATCCCCCTTTCCCATCTGCTAAGGTGTCATGTTTTCCCTATTATGGGCCAGAATGCTATCCACCTGATTGTATTTCCACAATACTCATATTGTTTCTTTCTAGCTGCAGACATAACACCTTTTTGACAGTTAAGAAATATTGACGCTAATTCCAAAACTAGATTTTCATTCTAGCAACAATGCGTTTTTTTAAAGAAGCATCTGATGGCACAGTAGAGAAAACACTGGGCCTGGAGTTAGGAAGATGTGAATTCAAATCCAGCTACAGATATTTGCTGGCTGTGTGACCTTGGGCATGTCAGTTTTCTCAACTGTAAAATGCAAATATGTTGTGAGGCTCAAATGAGGTTCAAGTATTTGTAAACAGTGCTTAACACAGTTCCTGACATATAAGTAAGCACTGTGTAAAGGCTTATTCTCTTCTCCTTTCCTTTCCTCTCTCCCTCTCTTCCCTAAAGTACCAAACTTGGTTACAAATTCCAAACCAGTTGACTGTGTTATCTTGATAATAGGAAAGCAAGAAAACATATAATTTAGAATCTACATTCAGTTAGTTCGATCAAGATAAGCTATCTCTTGAACAAAAAAAAAAATGTCTATTGTTAGTGTTTTGGTTAGTCCTGTATATGCCAAAAATTGTATTGACATTTGATAGTGTGTGGCTGTTTTGACTCTTTCAGAAGGGATGTCTGATATAACTTTCGTTATGGAAAGACAAATATTGGCTGCTCCTTAATGATTCTGCTAACTATTCATCACCTTGTCAAGGCCAGTGCCTTAAGTTGCTGATGTTTTGAATATTTGCCATTTTGGGTCCATCAAGGTGAGAGATCACATGAATATGCAGTCTCTGTAGGAATCATGGCCTGTTCTGTGCCTTCCTTATTTGCAAACACCTCTGAAATAATTTTCCTTAACTCTTCTTCCTCCAGTAGGACAACTGCTTCTGACTTGGAAACCCCATTTCCTCCTATTTATATAAATTCTGCTTGGACATTTACAACTCCCCAAGTGGTTTTTTTTTTAAATCCCTTGAAGATCTCTCATCCTTTTTTTTTTTTTTTAAATCCCAGTCTTTTAAAAAAAATAATTCTAAATATTTAGATTTATTTACTTATTTGATTTGTGTATTTCATTAGACTTATTCTTTCCTATTTACTCACATTGGTCCACTACATAAATTATTGTATCTGTGTTTGTAACTTCTGCGTCTTCCTGAATTGCAAACTTTACATTTGTATGTTACAGTGTGTACATGTAAGGTACAGGTAGGAATAGTGGTAGTAATTTCTCCAATTTGTAAGCTCTTCAAAGTGGTCATTTTTCCTGTTTCATTTAATCTCAAAAATTTTTTTAAAAAAATCATTTTCTGGGAGCCAAGATGGTGGAGTAGAAAGACACACATACACATAGCTCTGAACCCACAACCCATAGAACGGCTACAGGGAAGTAACTCACGGCGAATTCTGCACCTAGAGGCCACGGAATATTGGAGCGAGGGAGATTTCTGTTCCGGAGAGACCTGCAAACCTCTTGTGGGGGGTCCTTCGCGCTGCGGACTGGGCGCTGGGACTGGGAGCTGAGTGCAGCCCTGCCGCGGCCACAGCACAGAGAGGAAAAGATCTGAGCGGGCTTCAGGGACAGGATCTCCAGCGGCCACGCAGGTCCCTCCACCCACAGAGGGACCTGCAAACCTCTCACAAAAGGTCCGTCGCGCTGCAGACGCGGAGCCCAGCCCAAACCTGCTGTGGCTGTGCGGCCGCGGCACCAAGAGAAACAGATCCGACCAGGCTTCGGGACGGGATCACCAGCGGCTGCACAAGTACCTCCACCCACAGGTGGCTGGGGTCGGTGAGAGAGTCTCTTTGGCGGGTCGAGAGGGGAGTGGGGTGCCCCCATGGCTCGGGCCCCCTTGGGAGGTAGAAGCTGAGAGGCAGCTGCAGACCTGGGCTCCCCAAGCAGGCGGGAGCCTGAATCCATTGTGGAAGGTCTGTGCATAAACCCCCTGAGGGAACTGAGCCTGAGAGACGGCCCTGCCCAGACCTGACCACCTGAACTTAATCTCACACTGAATAGCAGCCCTGCCCCCGCCAAAAGCCCTAAGGCTGGAAGCAGCATTGGAATCTCAGACCCCAAACACTGGCTGGGAGGATCAGGAGGCGAGGTGGGTGTGAGGAGAATATTCAGAGGTCAAGTCACTGGCTGGGAAAATGCCCAGAAAAGGGAAAAGAAATAAAACTATTGATGGCTACTTTCTTGGAGAACAGACATTTCCTCCCTTCCTTTCTGATGAGGAAGAACAATGCTTACCATCAGGCAAAGACACAGAAATCAAGGCTTCTGTGTCCCAGCCCACCCAATGGGCTCAGGCCATGGAAGAGCTCAAAAAGAATTTTGAAAATCAAGTTAGAGAGGTGGAGGAAAAACTGGGAAGAGAAATGGGAGAGATGAAAGAAAAGCATGAAAAGCAGATCAGCTCCCTGCTAAAGGAGACCCAAAAAAATGTTGAAGAAATTAACACCTTGAAAACTAGCCTAACTCAATTGGCAAAAGAGGTTCAAAAAGTCAATGAGGAGAAGAATGCTTTCAAAAGCAGAATTAGCCAAATGGAAAAGGAAATTCAAAAGCTCACTGAAGAAAATAGTTCTTTCAAAATTAAAGTGGCACAGATGGAGGCTAATGACTTTTTGAGAAAGCACGATATCACAGAACAAAGAGAGAAGAATGGAAAAATGGAAGATAATGTGAAATATCTCATTGGAAAAACAACAGACCTGGAAAATAGATCCAGGAGAGACAATGTAAAAATTCTGGGACTACCTGAAAGCCATGATCAAAAGAAGAGCCTAGACATCATCTTTCATGAAATTATCAAGGAAAACTGCCCTGAGATTCTAGAACCAGAGGGCAAAGTAAGTATTCAAGGAATCCACTGATCACCACCTGAAAGAGATCCAAAAAGAGAAACTCCTAGGAACATTGTGGCCAAATTCCAGAGTTCCCAGGTCAAGGAGAAAATATTGCAAGCAGCTAGAAACAAACAATTCAAGTATTGTAGAAATACAATCAGGATAACACAAGATCTAGCAGCTTCTATATTATGGGATCAAAGGGTGTAGAATATGATATTCCAGAAGTCAAAGGAACTAGGACTAAAACCAAGAATCACCTACCCAGCAAAACTGAGTATAATACTTCAGGGGAAAAATTGGTCTTTCAATGAAATAGAGGATTTTCAAATTTTCTTGATGAAAAGACCAGAGCTGAAAAGAAAATTTGACTTTCAAACACAAGAATGAAGAGAACCATGAAAAGGTGAACAGCAAAGAGAAGTGATAAGGGACTTACAAAAGTTGAACTGTTTACATTCCTACATGGAAAGACAATATTTGTAACTCTTGAAACATTTCAGTATCTGGGTACTGGGTGGGATTACACACACACACATACACACACGCACACATACATAGAGACAGAGTGCACAGAGTGAATTGAAGACGATGGGATCATATCTTAAAAAAAAATGAAATAAAGCAGTGAGAGAGAAGTATATTGGGAGGAGAAAGGGAGAAATGGAATGGGGCAAATTATCTCTCATAAAAGAGGCAAGCAAAAGACTCATTAGTGGAGGGATAAAGAGGGGAGGTGAGAGAAAAACATGAAGTCTACTCTCATCACATTCCACTAAAGGAAACAATAAAATGCACACTCATTTTAGTAGGAAAACCTATCTCACAATACAGGAAAGTGGGGGATAAGGGGACAAGCAGGGTGGGGGGGATGATAGAAGGGAGGGCATGGGAAGGAGAGTGCAATTCGAGGTCAACACTCATGGGGAGGGATAGGATTAAAAGAGAATAGAAATAATGGGGGACAGGATAGGATGGAGGGAAATATAGTTAGTCCTATACAACACAACTATTATGGAAGTCATTTGCAAAACTACACAGATTTGGCCTATATTGAATTGCTTGCTTTCCAAAGGGAAGGGGTGGAGAGGGAGGGAGGTAAAGAAGGTGGAACTCAAAGTGTTAGGATCAACTGTCGAGTAATGTTCTTGCCACTAGGAAATAAGAAATACAGGTAAAGGGGTATAGAAAGCTATCTGGCCCTACAGGACAAAAGAGAAGACGGAGACAAGGGCAGAGAGGGATGATAGAAGAGAGAGCAGATTGGTCATAGGGGCAATTAGAATGCTTGGTGTTTGGGGGGGAGGGGATAAAAGGGGAGAAAATTTGTAACCCAAAATTTTGTGAAAATGAATGTTAAAAGTTAAATAAATAAATTTAACAAAAAAAAAGAAAAAAATGATGCAAAGAAAAATATTCAGCCTCAGGAAAAAAAAAAATCATTTTCTGAGTTTCAAAAAGACTGGACTGCAAAAACATTTTTGAGAAAAAGTCACCCGTGGTGAAGCTGGTTTCTTGGGCATTGGCTTGGCCTCCTTGAACTTTTCTTCCAGTCCCAAGCAAAGCCTCCTTTGTAGTAGTGAGGTACAATACCTTATCAGAGAAGGTGCTCTCCCAGTGTACTCTTTCCTCAGATTAAACTCATTGTAGGGTACCCAATTCTCATCACAGAAGTGCTTTTCACTGGAGCTCCCTGATCTCCATTGGGTTGAGAGTCTCTCATTTAATTTCCTCTGCTTTGCTTTCTCCCTTCTGCCGCCTCTCCCATTCTCCATTTCCTTTTCCTGCTAAAATGCCGTAGGAGTTAATATTCTTTCATTACCTATCCACTGACCTATTATTCCCTTTTCTCTTCCACCTCTCCTATTCTCATTTAGGTACCTTTCCATGCTGCAGTTTTGTCCCACAAATTCTGTGTTACTTACAGGTGGTTGTAGGGTTTAATCCATGGTGCCTCAGTTCTGCTTTTTCCAACTACATTTCTCCTATTTCTAGAAATTTTACTTAGGCATTATCCCCAAGTGTATTTTTAGTTTTAAACTTTTTTGTCTGTTTTCAGGATTTCTGGAGAATATTTGTGTCCCCTGTGCCTGGAAGACTCTCCTTCCTATGCTCTGACTACTGACCTCCCTGGCTCCCTTTAAGTTCCAATTAAAATTCCTTCACCCCTCTTAATTACAATGCTTTCACTCTTTTAATTATTTCCTATTTATCCTGTATATAGCTTTTTCTGTATGTATTTGTTTGTATGTTGTCTGTCCCATTAGATTGTAAGCTTCTTGAGGGCAGGTGCTGTCTTTTGCCTCCTTTTTTCTATCTTCAGGGCTTGCACTTTGCCTGGCAACAGAGTAGGCACTGAATAAATGTTTGTTGAATGAATGAATGAATTTCCTGCATTATAGTTGATGGGTTTTCTTATTTATCATGTTCTTTTGGGAGACCTATATAGATCTTTCCATACTATTGAGATTCCCATTTTCATCCTGTGGTTTCAGATGTAATTGTTTTGTAGTACATCAGAAATGTAATTCTTCTTCTTGTACGTTCTTGAGAGTTAGTGGCATTTAGGGAAAGTGTCTATTCTGCCATCTTGCAGGTCCCTCAACCTGGATATTCTCCCTTCATTTCTTTGTGTCTTGTTGCTGTAACTAATACTTCTAACACCCTTTCAAATAATAGTGAAGATGGTAGACACTGTTGCTTTACTCTGCTCCGACTGGAAAAGCCTTCCCTATATATTTGTCATAAGTTATGTTGTTTTAGTTTTAAATACTTTCAATCGTTATTTTCTATACTCATTAATACAGTTGTGATTTTGATCACTTTTAAGATTAATATTTCCATGCATTCTTTTTATTTTATAGTATTTCTTTATTGTGATAGGAATTTTTTTTCCCTCATATTTCTTCAGTCTTTGCTGGGTTTTTGACAGGGATTTATTTAGGAAGATTTATTTCCTTTGTCCTGTTTTTGTTGTTCTTTTATTTGTGCTATATTTGTTTCAAGGTGATGAAGGGAAACCGAGTTTAGACTTGATCCCTCACTTAACCATTGTGCAGGAAAATCTGTCTCTGAGGTCTTTGAAATATCACTGACAAATGAGTCAGCCATTGAATCTGCAGGTTCTTTCAGTACCAGAACTGAATGATCATGGCCTGATGACTTGACTTAATCAAGGACAGCAAGATGTTATCTTAATAGTTCCCCATCTCATTTTGTTTTAGCCATTTTTTTTCTTTCCAGTATAAATATTTCTAGACCAGGAAAACAGAAAATAAAAATTAAGAACATCACCCTTCTCTCCCTCATCCATTATCACTAATCCTATCCATTTGAGCCAACGGTCTTATATTTCCTTTAGTCCTCCTTTTTTCCCCTAATATAATTTAAAAAAAAAAACAAAACTTTTTGTTGTCTACAAATACTAGCCTCAGTTTTTTCTAAGCATTAGCATTCATGATTTTTTTAAAAAAGGAATACATATATTCATACACATATATTTCCAAACAAGTTATAGAAACAATTTTTAACCTTTTTTTATTTTTTATAATTTTGAATTCCAAATTCTCTCCCATCCTCCCTTTTCTACCTCCCATTGAGAATGCAAGCAGTTTGATAAAGGTTATACATGTGCAGTCATGCAAAACATTTCCATATTAGTCATGTTGTGAAAGAAAACACAGACAAAAAAAAAACCCAAGAAAAATAAAGAAAGTAAAAAACAAAAAGCCAGTATGCTCAGTATGCTTTGACCTGGACTCAGACTTCATTGATCTCCCTCTCTAGAGGTGGATAACATTTTTCATTATAAGTCCTTCAGAATTGTCTTTGATCTTAGTATTGCTGTAAATAGCTAAGTTGATCATTGTACCTTGTTGCTGTCACTGCGTACAACGTTCTCCTGGTTCTGTTCTTAGAGGACTGTGGCATACTTTCATATTCATTTTCTTTTAGCTGTCCTTGTTTCCATTCTCTGTGCATGTCTTAAAATCAGAGTGGATTGGTCCTACATCCAAATTGTTCCCCTTAGACCACTAACACCTCCTTTTCTTCCTCATCAGAATTATTTCTCTTTATGTCATCAAGATTTCACTTAAGAGAGCTTCCCATCCTTTCTGAGTTAATTTCCTCTGTAGAATTTTCGTTTAGGGAATTATACATCTCCTTTTCCTGAACCCACTGAAATCTATTATTCCTAAATTGAGTTTTGACCCAACTCTCTTCTTTATCACAGATTATAAATTGAAATAGTCATTCCCTGTCAAGTTTTCCATCATTTCCTTCTCTAAAACCAGTTCCTTTTAACTAATGAGAATCAAATTCATAATGCCAACTCCCCTTGTTATTTCTTTCATCTTTTGAAAAATGAAATTTTCATGAAGACTACCCTTGAAGCTTTAATGACTCCACTTTGGCTACATCGAGCTTCTGTGCTAGACAAAGACGTCATGGTACCATAGAAATAGTTCTGATGTTGAAATCAGGGGGCCTACTTTTGAATGGGGACACATGATATATCTTCTCTAGGTTTTACTTTCTTTATTCTAAAATGAAGAGCTTAAAACAAAGTAAACTGAAGGCTTAACACTAGCAGACTAGTAAGATTCCTTTGGGCTCGAAATCTATTACCTTATATTCTGTTTCCCAAATTTCTCCTCTTTCCTCTTTTTCACCAAATGGTAAATAGTTTTCCCTAATAACAGTATAACTTCTGATTTTGCCAGAATTAATTTTTACCAAAATTTGTCATGTTTCCCCCTTCTCTGATTCCTGAATTTCTTTCCTTAAGTATATCTTTTTTTTATATACAGGGAGTCCCAAAGTTTCTAAAGCTTAAGATCACACTAAGACTTTTGGGACACCTGCATACTGCTCCTTATTTTCCCTTCTTTCTTCCTCCCCCACTTTTGCCTGTCTTGTTTCTTTTGGATAAGGTATGCTCTCCCAATGCCTTAAGTCAGTCATGAACCAGATCCCTTAAATCTCAGGGATACTTGGATCAAAATCTCTGGTTATTGCCCCTGTTGCTTCCCATATGTATGTTGTGCCTTTATTTATAAACATCTGATATCTTAGTTTTTATTGTTAATTCCTTAGATTTCATTTCCTTTGAATTTTTGCCAAACTGCAAAGGGATTAACTAAGAGCAGTTGATAGAAATTGGAGCGAGACTGATTTTGGCTTGGTGTGTAGTAGTCAACAATGATAACATTAATAATGGCTAACATGTTGTCCTACTCTGTGCCAGGTGCTTAAAAAATGTCATCTCATTTTGTCCTCACAACAACCCCGGTAATTAGGTGATATTATTACCCCCGTTTTACAGTTAAAGAAATTGAGACAAGCAGGTTACGGGACTTGACCAAGGTCCTACAGCTCAGTAATTATCTAAGCACAGATTTGAACTTGGGTTTTCTTGATGCCAGGTCCAGTATATAGTGCTACTCTGGAAGCATTTACTATATGCTGGATAATATGCCATAGACATGGGATACAAATACAACAAAAACACAGTCCTTACCTTCAAGGGAACATTCTAATGGGGAAAATGTGTATACCAGCTGCATTCCATGAAGGTAAGGCAGCTGGAGCAACCAAGAAAAAACCTCCTGTAGAAGGTGTCATGAAAGATGGCCCATGCAGAGGCATGGAGGTGGGAGATGGACAATTGTGTGTTATAATAAGTAACCAAGATGTGTACTGGAGCCAGCTACTACCTCCTTAGCCTCATTATTCAAATTTCAGTGTTAGCACTTATACTGTGGAAATCAACAAGCCCTGTACATCAGGATTCGATTTGTTGTTTTGTTGATTGTTGAGGTATAAAAAATTGATGGAGAAAATGCTGGGAATGCAAGCTAAACTTAAAAGCATGTTGTTGGTGTGTTTTCGAGAGGAGAGCCAGATGTTAAACTTTCCCAACACACTCTTCCATATATAAGCTTTGTGACCGTGGGCAAGTGATATTCTTTCTTTGGACCTCAGGTCCAACTTTTTCACCTGATAGAGCCCACTGAATCAGTTGGCAAACCTCCTCTTTTTATTGGATGCTGTGTAGTTCTCCCTCACTGTAGCTGATGAACTCTTTAAAGTCATTTAATTCACAGACTGGAGATGTATCACTTTGTCTTATTTAAGCCCTTCTGTAACCCGATGCTGCTTTGTCTATCCTAATTTTGACTGGTACTGTTGACCAATGTAAAGCTTACATAATAGATGTCCAGGCTGTTTTCACCAATGTTTCCTTTTTCTCCTTCCATGTTCCTTATATCTCTGAATATTTGAAATTTTATCGATGCTTCCAAACCCAGCTCACAAGTCATTTCCTTCTCACATCTTCTCACTCCTTCCTGGTAGGAAATGATCTTGTTCTTCTTGCAAACTTACATTGAAGTTTCTACTCTGTCTCATGCTTTTCTGGCATCCTATTCTGCACCATGAGATCTTTGGGGAGGAGCAGCACCTCTGGTGTGAGGGCTTCCTGAGCCCTTTTCAGGGCTGTCTATCTACCTGTCTTTGGTGTCTGCCTTTACCCAACTCATACTTTTGGCTCTAAGAAGCTGTAGCATGTGCAGCAGCCACACCCTAGGAAACCATCTCAACACATGGGCTAAAACAGGTTGAGGGTGACAGGACTCAAACCTTTCAGTGAGTTAGGAGGATATCTGTCGGAGTGGGTACATGGGAACAATTTGTTCCAGTGGCCATGAAGGCAGCTGAAGTAAGTGCTTTGGAGTACTTAGAGTTTGTTGACATCCAAGACAGCAAGGTCATCTACTGCATTCCAGGCCATTGTCAGTCATCGTGCCACTGGACATCAGTGACTTGGGAAGAGAGAGTGAGGCTTTTGTGTAACTCTGTCTCACTTAAATCCAGTTGAAGCATGAGTCAAGACAATCACCACCATGATGTCATTGGTCCTCTTTGGAAACGGACAAACAATAATGGTTATTGTATAGTATTATACATTTGTTTATGTCCTATTCCTGTTGCTAGATTGGACTCTCCATGAGGGGAGAGACTGTCTTAAATATCTTTGTATATTCTTCTTCCCTTTTCTCTCCAGGAGACTGGGAGACTATAGTTGTATAAAATTGCATGTACTAGAGAAACAGTTGTTGCATTGGTTGGTTTTGCTGGGGGAAAATACATATGTAATTAAAAAAATCTTTGTATAGGATCATAGCCTTTAAAAGTGGAAGGGTCTCCAGCCCTCTCCTTTCATAGATGAGGAAGTTCATCCAAGACGTGAAGTGATTTACCCAAGGTAGCCAAGATTAGAAGAAGGATTTGAACCTATCTGACTCCAAATATCTTTTTTATCCCACTGTTCTTCACTGTTCTCTTGGTGCTCCAAGAAACTCTCTAAGATTGTAAGGTACAGAGCAAATGCCCATCTGCATCCTTAAGGAGGGAGTTTCCTCACTGGGAGTTCTCTATACCAATATAATCCTAGGTCACATACAAAGAAAAAAGAAGAGGTGTTATTGCATGGATGAATTCATGCTTCTCTACCATTCCTCATTTTGTTTTGCTATCTCTAATATTCTCCCTATCCTACTGTATGTTCATATTAATCTTATTCATTAGGTCTAGTTCCAGGTTTGCCCTCATGTGGTCCTTTGTGGTCCCCTGATCTTCTGCAGTTATTAGAACTCTCTTCCCCTTCACTGTGTATATACTTTTCCATGTATCTTAGTTTTGTTTTGTTCAGAGATAAGTTCTTTTAGTTAGAAACTCTGCTATATACTTCTTTTGTATACAGTGTCACAGAACCAAGCTCACATTCAGTCTAAGTGAATTGAGTTACAGAGTTTCTTGGAAACAAGTTTGTTGTTGTAGTTCTAGATGTAGTAATCTTTTTTATTTAATAATTTATTTTGCTGTAATCTCAGTCATTAGTTTTTGACATTATTATTTGCAGTTTACCAATCTGTGCATTTGGTTTAGTTGAGCATTAAATATGCAGTCGAGTTGTACAGTCTAGTATGTATACAGCTATTATGCAAAATGTATTTGAAAGTCTAATAAAGAACTGAAAAAATTGAAAAGGAAAAAGATTGTTAATGACTGGGAAGATCAGGACAACCTTCATGGAAGGAATGGCATTGGACAGTTGAAAAGGGTCTCTGTTCTTGGTATAGTAAATGGTACAAAGGAAAGCCCAATCCAGAGGATCAGAGAAATCTACAATGTGGCTACATGTTAGGGTATTTGTAGTCAAGTAGCATGAGATAAAGCTAGAAAGACAGGGGGTCCTAGATTGTAGATAGCCTTGATACATAGGTAGAGAAGTATGAAGTAGGGAGCCTCTGAAGATTTTTGATCAGATGAGTAATATGATTAGAATTATGTACAAAGGCAACTAATTGGGCAGTAATATAAAGGGTCATAGTCTGGACGGGGAAGAGAAAGGAGAAGAGAATTCATGTTGATTGATTATTTCAGTTATCCTGCTAGGTGATGGGAGCCTGTATTTGGGAGGTGAGGAGTTGGATATGAAAAATGTTACTGAGGAAGAATCAGTAGGACTTGGTAACTAATTCAACATAAGAATCTCTTGGAGACTTAGTGAATGTTAGTGCTGTGGATGGAAGTAGTAAAGATGGAAGAGTAGATTTAGTAAGAAAGTTGAACTTGGTTTTGGACACATTGATTTGGAAAGGCTACTGTGATATTCAATTGGAAGAGTTCCATAGACAATTGGGGATATAGATAAGAAGAGATGAGATGTGGGAGTCATCTGTGTCCATCAGTGCTCTCCATAATGGAGACTGTAGATTGATCCCTACTTAGGCAATGGCTTGATCCCAAGAGATGTGTAATCCTCCAATTGGAGGAGAAGATGAATGGCATCCCACCTGCCTTTCAGTGTTCAATCATGGGATCTCTCCAACAGAACCACACTTACCCTTACCCCCAACACTACCCTGCTCTGCCTCTTCTTTCTGCTGTGCATGCTTCCATCTTCACCCTTTCTGAGGCTAGTTTTGGCTCTTCAGGACAGTTATAACTTAATCTTCAACATAGGCACCCATAGTAGCACCTGGCTAAGTGCTATTGGAAAAATCAACTACTTCCCCAAAAGGAAACCCACCTTCTTCCCCCCAGATTACCTTGTGACTGTGACAGTCTCCGTATTCCTAGGCAGTGACCCTTGAATGAAATCCTTGCCGTTCTCTTTTTCATTTTGAGTCTTTTGCACAGAACAGGTGGGCATAGGTGTGTAGTGATCTTCATCATAGATCTCAATACGTTATCTTCCTTCCCTTCCACCTGAAGCCCACCCATTATTTTCAAGAACACTGCCATGTTTCCAGTTGCCCAATTGCACAACATCAATGTCATCTACTCTTCATGTTCCTTTACTTCACACATACAGTCACTTGTCTAATCTTGTTTCTCTCACCACGTGTCTCAGGCTGATTCTTTTCTCTACTCACACAGCCTAGTTCTGGCCCCGTCATCTTGTCTAATCTATTATGAATTTGCTAATTGGACTTCCTGCCTCTCCTCTCTGCATTCATAGAACCTATAGCTGTCAAAGTGATTTTCCTAAATTGAAGGTGTGATCATTTCACTACCCTACTCAATAAACTCTAGTGGATCTTGCCCACTTTAACTTTACAAATATTTCATCTTTATCGCATCCTTTCTATTTGTTTTTGTGTATGTAAATTTTATAATGCATAAAATTGAGTACAGTAGTGTCATATAATTTACAAATAAGTAAATATACATACGTTGTTGTGTGCTTGACCACTAGCCAAAAAGTTTTGGAGACCACTGGTACAGATAGATGAAGAGTACTGAATTCCTTTGCCAAAGGACAAAGCATAGAAGAGAGAGCTAAAGGGAGAATCTTAGAGAATACCTACTTTTGGGGCCAGAAAGAGGAAAAACAGCCTAGGAAGGAGAGAGAAAAGAAACTAGTTTGAGCTTGTGTGCTTGAAGTGTTGAAAGAGAAAGTATTCCAAACGACAGGGTCATTAACAGTGTTGTATGTTATAGACAGGTCAAGAAGTGGTAAGGGATGGTAATACTTACTGAATTTGGCCAGTGGGAGGTCATTGGTGACCATTCAGAGAAGTTTCATTAGAAATGTAAATGTATAAACTAGATTTCAAGGGAGTGAGGAAGTTGAGACCATTTTAGATACTGTATTCTCCCCACTCCCCACCAAAATAATATGTACTATAGGGTAAGGGAGAAATGGAACAGTAATGATTGGAACAAACTTTTTTTTTTTTAGGATTAGGGAGACCAGAATATTTTTCTAGGTAGATTGTTAAGGAATCAATAAAGAGGAGAGATTGAGGATGTGTGGGAAAGAGGGACATACAAAGTGATTGTTTAAGTAAAGGCCTTGATCATGTGGTAGGAGGTACGGATAGAGGGAATACCCTTAATGAAGGGTATTAACACATCCTCTGACTAGAGGGAAGGAAGAGAGAGCCAGAGATGATGCTGAGTAGTTACGTAATGACCAGAAGACTCTGGAGGCTGGGGAGCTCACAATTGCTGGCCTCAATCTTTTCAGTAAAGTAAGTGGGAGATTGTCATCTGCTAAGAGTACTAGAAATATGGGTGGGGTTGCACTTAAGGAATGAGGAAAAGGTTTAAAAAGACATAGGGAGTCAAAAGGAGAGTAGGATTGTTGAGCAATGAGAGCCCAGCTGTTTTATAACAAATTTTTAATGGGTGACATCACCTCAGTGTCATGGCTTCCTTTAGCATTACTCAGCAGGCTAGGAACAAGAGCAGGGAAATTGGATTGAGAAGCCTTACCAAGCATGGGGATTAGCAGAAATGAAAGACCCAAATTTCTCGGAGTGGGGAGTAAGGGGTAGGGGTTAGGGAACGATTTGGCAACTTATTGTCTTAGAGAATTGCTTGTAGCTCTAAAAAGTTAAAGAGATGAAAAGCTGGTTTCATTTTAATGAGAGTGGGAGAGGGAGAAGAACAGAAGATTGCAATCAGAGAGAGGAATTTTGAAGGTCAAGGTCTCCAAGGTGGGTTGTGTACAGTACAGTGAGATGGCAAATGATAAATTCTTCAGACTTCAGTTGAAAAAAATTAGTTGAACAGGTTGAGGAATTATGTGTTCAGAATGCCTCAACATGAATAGTAATGATGAGTACTGGGAGTTAGGTGGAAAAAGAAACAGGGATCAAGGTGCTAAAATCATTGAAAAGGTTGAAAGAAGTACCTGGAGGTAGGTCAGTTTCATATCAAGCATCTTAGGTTTAAAGCTAGAAGAGACTTTTGAGATCCAACCATTTTATAGATTTTATAAATGATTTTATAGATATTTTATTTTATATTTCTATATTATATTATATTATTTATTTAATTTTATATTTATATTTTATAGATGAAAAAATGAGACCTTGTAAAATGACTTTCTCAAGGTCACATAAGTAGCAAATAGCAAACTGGGATTTGAACCCACAACTTGGGACCCCAGATTCAGTCTTCTTTCTACTGTGTTAATCTGAGAAGGTGGTGTTTATAGATTACATAGACTTTGAAGGGACAAAAATACTTTTTTGGGGGTGGAGGTGAAGAATTGAATATCTTCATTGTACCTCTCTCATTTCTTCTGTTTCTCATCTTTTCTGTACTATCACGTATTGTGCCTTCACCAGGGCCCAAGAATATATAAAAATGCAAATTAATCTATCTGACTAGCTAATGTACTCTTAAGAATCACAAGTTGTAATTGTTTGTGAGATGACAAACTAATGAGGTTTCTAGAATGGACAGAGTAGGGGCACAGCACCTTCTGGATCTGGAAAATCTGTAGAAAAAATCTTGGCCCTCTCTTTGTACTAGAGAAGTATGAATTTTTTTCTTTTTTTAATAGGGTATTTATAATGCCTTATTGTAAAGTTTGAGTTAAATATTTAAGCATAGACTCTGTGTCATCTGCTGGCCTTTGTGTGTCCTCTGCAGCTTCTACAAAACTCTACAAAAGTTCCCATTTAATTTCTTATACCATCCCATGATGTATTGAAACCACGGTGGGGAAAGTCGCGGTGTGGAAGGGATGACCATGTACCTTATGCTTTTGTGTTGCCCTCCTCACCATAGTGAATGATTACTATAGACAAGAGCTTACTCTAGTGTTGTCTAATTGATCATATTTCATGTTCGCTGTCTTCTTCAGTGTCCTTCAGAAAAGATTATTTTTTATTATGACTAAATTCTTCTATTCATGTTAGTTTGTATGAATGTGCATGCTCTTAAAAGAGAACCTGACATACTTCAAAGCATTTTAAGCAAATTAAATAAAAATATTTCCATTGGAAAAGGTTTTATCCTCCATAGTTAATGTATATTCTTTCAGGCATTACATTGTAGAGATATATTTAAGAACTAAATGAATGGTAATTAGCCATGTTTATCTACATTAAAAAGAAAAGAACACTTGTATTTGTGTAGGTGAAGGGAAGTACTCAGTGAAACTCCTTTGGTGAGAAATTCTCTTGAGTTTTCATTAGACCTGGAAAGGACCTCAGATAAATTTTGATCCAGTCCTCTCAAGAGGCCAAGTGACTGGACCAAGGTCATATGGATGGTATGTAAGTGCCAGAACCAGAATTTGAATCCAAGTCTTCTGATTATTAAATCCAGAGCTCTTTCCATTACACTGTGGTTTTTTTAGAAATAGGAAATGTGACTTAATGAAGAACTTATAGATGAACTAATTTATTATATAGATGATTATATATTTTTGATTCATATGGTAGATTTGACTTTCTTTTTTGTACAACATACAGACATGCAAACATTTGATTTTATAACTGGAGGAAAGGAAATTATGTTGTAGTGCTATTTAATAGGGGAGAGTTGTAAAAATCTGATTTCATTATTTAAATTTAGATGTTATGGCATGTTTGTATTTTAATATGCTTAAGATAAGACTAAAGAAAGGACTGTCCTTCTAATTATCCACGAAATATATTTTTCCACATAACTTGCCCTGCTCATCTTCTCTTATTACCAGTATAAAGGTACATGCGAATGAGAATTGTGAGATACTGTTACCTTATAACATTTTATGTTTTCAAGCCTTTATATAGATGTATTCACTCCCTAATCATTCTGAAACTACCATTTAGATATGTTGCTACCGAGTAGAAGTAGGTTACCTCTACCACATGACTCTGGGGCAGGCTTGCACAACTTTCGGTTTGCCAGAAGTGGTCCCATATATTTAAATTTACCTTGTTTGAAGTTCTAATTCTGTAAAATATGGTCCTTGGTTCCAGCCCAATGAAAATATGCCATGTTGAATTACTTGGACAAATGGGGACCTAGCTGTAATGTGAGGATCAATGAAGCAGTACTCCAGAAGGTGAAGAGACAAATGGGACTCAGGAAGACAAATACTCGTGAGCAGAGCAAGGCAGAGGTTTGGTTTAAGTTCTAGGAATGTAGTCAGAAACTAGGAAATCTCCCTATGAGAGTTAACAGTAGTGATCTAAGTTTCTTCAGGGCAGAGACTTGGGTGGTGGTAGTTATTTTTTGATCTTTGTATCCCAAGCACACAGAACGATACTTTGCACACAGTAGGCATTTAATGAATATTCATCGAATTGAATGGATGGCAAGAGGGCCATTAGGAATTGGGGAAACAAAAAAGAGTAGAAAAGATAGAATGTGTACATAGCACAGGAAAGGACATGGAAGGCAAGCACCTTGCTAAAACGAAGGCATTTTGTAGACCAACCTTATTACTGGTCATTCAAGGACCCAGGAGGCTGGCAACGCTTTTCTGCCACAGAACATTTTTGCCCTGCTTTGGTTGTTTGAGTTGTTTGAGTTTGAGTTTGAGAATTCTAAATTTAAAATTGAAAAGAACGTTAGAAGCCTTCAAGTTTATCTCTACCACCATTTTACAGATGAGGAAATAAGCACGTATCAATTATATGATTTAGCCAGGTCACACAGCAAATAAGCACCCAAGACAGGAATCAAACTCAGATCTCTGTGACTCAGAAGTCCAGTGTCCTTGTCTGTTGTGCCACTTAACTGGCCAAAGGGAAGACTTTTGTTTACATTTCCAAAACAAAGAATCATCTCCCTAAAAGTGTTTTTGCCTGGTAAAAACCTCCCTAGCCTTTTTCCAAATGCCGAGGATTTCTTTATAGGTTTCTTCTTCCTTTATTGTCCTCGTGAAAATTGCCATTAGTTTTAGAACTCCTTCTTGTGTACTTTTCAACTTCTTTAAATGATGCTTGAATGTATTCTTACTAAAATACAACAATACAATGACACATCTATCTCTGGGTAGCTGATCCTCTTCAGCAACTTCCTTCTTCATAGTGACTTGAGATAAAGACTTGAATTACATGCTGTTCCAATTCAAAGAAGTGTCTCACGTAGAACAGAATGTTTTGAACATACATTTAACCTGCACCTTTGTAGACAGTTCTCTTCATCCTCTGCCAGTCATATGCCGATAATGAAATAAAATCAACATTATTTTGTCAAACAATTACAAAATTCAGTTACATATATAATTGAGAGATGTATGAATGCATGGCGCCCATATCTCTTGATCCAGCTTTTAGTCACTGGCCTGTTTCTTTGTTTCCATTGTAACATTTGTTGAAAGAAGGGTCTTCGTGCTCTGCTTTTATTTTATCATCACCATCTGCCTGTTTATCTGCTGTGCTTTAAATTGTGTTCTTGAATCCAATTTGACAAGTAATGATTTGGAACCTAGTAGATGTAGGGTAAAGATAGAGATGAATATCCTTGCCTTGGCTGTAGATGAGTTAGATATGGTTTCTACCTTATGAGTTTTAAATCTGGGAGGGGAGAGATACATGGTGCAAGTCACAATTTGTTATGTCACCAGAGACCTACAAAAGACTATTGGAGGAGAGATTCAAACTGCAGAGATTTCATGTAGTTATGAGAATCAGGAGGTCTTCATGAGAGGCAAGTGGCATTTTTGAGGTGGACCATAAAAGATGAGCAGGGTTAGTCATTTCGGAGACTCTCATTTTTCATTTTCCTTGGTTTGTCTGTAGCATGACACTGGTGACCACCCACCCTTCCTGAAACTTCTCCCTTAGCATCTGTAACACTGTACTAAGTTAGTTCTCCTACCATTGACTATTCCTTTTCTTTTTCCAAATAATGTTAATGGAACAAAGTGTATGAACCTAAGCTTTTTTTTCTTTGACCCTCTCTGTTTTTCTGTAGTCCCCTATATCACCCCTGTCTGTAAGCAGACAAAAACAGGTCTTCTCCCAGGACTCCGGTATCTGTTCTGAGAGTGGGCATAACTTGAATCTGGGATTGGCAGTAGGACGAACTAGTAAGCAGGGCAGCAACTCTAAGGGTAAGGGCTAGAAGGGAATCTGCTTACCAGGAAGGGAACAAACTATGGAAAGCCTTCAAGAGATGGATTAATGCTTTAATCCTGTGCGAAACATTGACTAGAGGGAGATTATGTGCCTATAACTTTGCTAATCTGTGTGTAGGCTGTACCCCAAGATTCCCATGTGTTCTGTAACAAAAATAGTTTTTACACTTGAACTAATAGGCTTGTGTTGTATTGCAGGGTATACTGGTAGGGGTGGAGCACTGTTGTAGAAGTGAGAAGAGGGAATTCAGGGGCAAGGTCTTTGGAGGAGAACTCACCCCTTTATTAATCTCTCCTGGGAGGTTGCATTGGAAAATTACCCAACTGAAGTAACTGGCATGTGGCTAGTAGAGCCTTCTGTTCAAGAACCGCCCTGAGGCAGACAACTGTTTCATTACCACTCCGAAATTACGAAATAGACTTTCATTTTAATTTTATTCTCCACTAAACCTCTTTAAGCATGAGACTTCTCTCCCCCCACTCCACTCTTTAATTCCTTTAATACCAAGTTTAAAAAAAAAAATCACAGTGCAATAAAACATGAATTCTCAGGAAAGTTGTAAGATTTAGCTTAAATAGACTTGGTCCTTTTCTTGATAAAAAAATTCTTATTCAAGTAAACTGTCGATAATATAATTGTATTAACAAACATTTAACAAATGTTTCTTGTATTTTAGACTATTCAACAATAGTTATGAACTCCCGGCTGCGTGCTTTGGGTGGGAGAATAAATAACATCCGAGTCTCAGAACTGCCAAAAGAGAAGACGCGATCAGAAATCGTCTGTCATCTCCACTTCTTAGATGGCTTGGTACAGACATTCAAAGTTAATGTAAGTTCTGAAAATATACTTTTTTGTTATTACTAATCCTTCAGTGCTCCATCTGAGTGGGGATGGAATAATGTGCTTGACTAGGATTCAATTTATGTTAATAAAAAACTTTAAAAAGAAAAATCATTATTTTAACATCTAACTGGTGAAATTACCTTTTTTAAAATGAGTGGCCATAATTTGCTCTTTCTAGTAAAACAAAATTTTTGTTACGTGCTAATTGACTTTTTTGAATTTGATCACCCAAGAGCAAGATATTGGTAATCACAATGTTGCCTGGTTGTCTTTGAAGATAGTGGGATATGGCAAGAGCAAATGATAAGAATAATAAAATAAGTAGCTAGTACTTATAAAGTGTTTGGGGATTTAAAAAGTACTGTACATACATTATCTTATTCAATCTTCCCAATAATCCTGTGAGTTTAGTGTTATTTCCCCACTTTACAGATGAGGAAACTGAGACTGAAAGGACTGAAGTGACTTACCTAGGGTCACACAGCTAGTGTCTGAGGCATGATTTGAGCTCAGGTCTTTGTGATTTCCAAGCCCAAACGCACTGTACCCACTGAACCATTGGTCAGATTCCAGACTTGGTGGTATCCTGGTGATATCAGATTTATCCCTGTGTAGGCCCATTAGTTTCACTTTATTTTCCCATGGATTGTAAACTTAGTTCAACTGTCTCACAAATATATCCTGCTAGGCACAAAGTCTTTGTAGGCAGGAGAATGTGGTTGATTCAGGCAACTTATCCCCATTTCTGGGAGAACAACTCAGAGCATGCTGATGGTGGGTCATTAGTGCCATTATTGTACTTGGAGGGCAGCATTATTATTCATTAATTATGGCAGGGTTCCAGTATTCATTCCTGAACCATAAACCTAGCTCTGGCCATCTAAACTAATGGCATTTACCACACGCCAGCTCATTTAGCAAGGTCCATGCTTGACACACCTGATCTTGCTTTGGCTGCTGGAAAGATGCCATCCTCTGCTCTTGCCAAAACAGGCAAATCGGCAAGATAGTAATTAATGGGAAAAACGGAAGAGGAGAGGCCAGAAGGATGGGGGAGAGGGGGAAGAAAACGACATAAAAATGAAGACATGGAATGAAAACTGTGGTGTTTTATGTCTTCTTGACCTCCATCAGATGTCAGTCAGACTCTTGCTGAAGACATTCTCTAGTTAATCCTTTAGTCAATCCTGCCAATGTTTCCTCCTTCATATTTCCCTTGTGTTTTCATACCTCTCCACAGACCTAGTCTAAATTTTAACCCACTCATTCCTTGACTGTTGTTGGAACACGTACCCCCACCCCACAAATCTGAGGGCCAGGTCACAATTTTGCTTCTCTATCCCTTTGGCTCAAATGCCTGCTTGAAACTCTTAAGACACAGCCCCAGGTGGTAGGTGATGATTGTTCTCTTGTGAGTTATCACATACCACTACTCTTGATGGGGATATACTTAATCAAGAGCTAATCCTCCATTTTAGAATGACGCATATGATTGGCATCAATGATGTCCAGCTTTTCCTAGCCCAACACCTTTTTTTGGGGCTACTCCAGTTATCTTTAGCCATTCAGTGACTATTGGATGGTGACCATTGGTCAGACTGTGGGATGTGAGCTCTGAGTATCCCGAGTCATTTTTAATATTTATGACTGCTAGATGACCTCTTTGCACAGCACTTTGTATCCTGGTGCTCCCCCAAAAGTATCTCGTTAGTGTTTTGAGGGCCTTTTTTTTAAGTTCAAAATAAACTTTTGTTACCGTTTGTTTTTATGTCACCTGCACTTCCCAATATAAGCCCTATCTCATCCTAGTTAGAGTCATCTTTTAAAACAAAGAATGAAAAAGCCAAAAAAAAAAAAAAAAGATTCAGCAAAACTCAGGCCACAATACAAAAAAGTGTATAACATTCCACACCCACAATGCCCCACCTCTTCAAAGAAGGGAGAAAAGTACCTTCTCACATCTCTTTATTTTGGACCAGTCTTGATCATTATAATTTCACAGCATTCAATTTTATCTGTTCTGTTATTATTTCCCTATATGTTGTTAGAATCATTGTGTATGTAATTTTCTTGGTTCTGCTGATTTCACTTTGCATCCATTCCTATATCTTCCTTTCTCTGTATTCTTTTTAGTCATGGTTTGTAATAGCATAGTAAAATTCCATTACATTCGCATACCACAGCGTATTTAGCCATTCTCCAGTCAATGGACTTTACTTTGCTTTTGACTTTGTAACTATAAAAAAGTGCTATTATAAATATTTAATGTTTACGGAGCCTTTCTGATAAGGATTGACCTCTTTAGCAGTAGAATCTCTGGGTCACATGGATATATGAGTTATTGTCTTTGCATTATTCTAAATTGCTTTCTAGAATAGTTGGATCAATTCACAGTTCTTGCTGTTCAGTCATGTCTGACTTAGTGACCCTATTTGAAGTTTTCTTGGCAAAGATACTGGAGTGGTTTGCCATTTCCTTCTCCAACTCATTGTACAGGTGAGGGAACTGAGGCAAAAACAGGGTTAAGTGACTTGCCTAGTATCACACAGCTAGTAAGTGTCTGAAGCCAGATGTGGATTCAAGAAGGATAAGTCTTCTTGATTCCAGATCTGGCACTCTATCCGTTACACCACCTAGCTGCCCCCAATTTACAGTTCTACCAACTGTGCATTATTGTGCCTATCTTTCTACAGTTCCTCCAATATAGTTTTTTCTCATCCTTTTTCTTTTTGCTGGGTATGAAACCTCAGTTATTTTGATTTGTATTTTTATTAATAATATTTGGAACATTCTTTCATATAGTTATTAATTTTTTTAAAATTCTCCCTTTGAGGCTTATTTGTCCATGTCCTTTAGGAAATAATTTTTGGTTTTATATATTTTAATGAATTGGCTTTATACCTTGGATATAGGTCCATTAATTAAAGATATTTTAAACAAAGATTTTTTTTCAGTTGATCACTTCTCTTTCCTAATTGTGTATATTTTTCCCTGCAAAAGTTTTTTTGTTTTGAAGAAATATCTTTTGTAATTGCCTCTGTTTTCTTTTTGGTCAAGAATTCATCAGTTAGCAATAGTTGTGAAATGTGCTTGATCTCGTACTCTTCCAAATTTTTTGTACTTTGTCCTGTAATATTCAGGTTGTGTATCTCTTTTGAGTTTAATTTTTTCCAGACTGCTTTTCTTAGTAATTCTTGTCAAATAGATTATTTATGTTTATTTATGTATGTTAGTTAATTATTAATTATGTTTAATGATTTATTAATTTAGGTTTCCTAGGTGATTTATGTTGGAGGAAATTATTGAACTCTGGCTTATTGAGCTCATTTATTTCATATTCTTCACTGCCTATTCCATTGGTCTACTTTTCCCTTCTTTAACCAGTACCGGATGGTTTTGGTGATTCTGAAGACCTTTTCCTTTCATACCTACTTTTGTTGGTCATTGTTTCCTTTGATTTTCTAGATTTTCTTTTTGCCGTCCACATAAATTTTGTTATTATTTTGTCTACCTTTGTAAAGTATTCCCTTAATGATTTGGTAACAAATAAGTAAATTAATTTAGAGGTAGTGTTGTCATTTTTGTTGCATTGGCATGGCCCAACCATGAACACTGAGTATCCCTCACGTTGCAATTGGATTTGTGCAAGCGTTGAATGTTTTTGATAGGTTGTCTCTCAATTTATTTTATGCATTTTGTGATTATTTTGAATAGCACTTCCCTTTTGATTATTTCCTTTTGGATTTTATAGTTGCTATATAGCAATGCTGTTGATATTTAGAGGTTTCTTTGTAGCCAGAAACTTTGCTTTCCCTAGTATTCTAAGGAAATCATCTTTTCATCAGGAAACGGATAGTTTTGTCTTCTTTTCCTGTCTTTATGCTTTTAATTTCTTTCTCTTCCTGCTGCTTTTTTTTATAACAAAATATTTCTTTCATTTTGAGAAAGTATGTCAAATAACAGTGTGGAAAGGAGACATTCTTTTTCTACTCCTATATTTATTGCAAAAGCTTTGCTTTTCTACATTGTTTATGTTACTAACTTGAGCTTTTAGATACTTTTTATCACATTAAAAAAATTCCTTCTGTGCCCATAGGTGGCTTAGTAGAAAGACCGTTGGACTTGGAATTAGGGAGACCTAATTTTCCAATCCTGTTTTAGATATTTCCTAGCTGTATCTATCCCTGTGTAGGTCAGTTAACTCTAGGTTTTAGTTTTTTCATTGTCAGATGAAGATGAGAGCAGGTAGGTGAAGCAATGGGTAGAGTGTGGGCCTGGAGTTGGCTCCTCTTCCTGAGTTCAAATTTAGCCTCAGACACTTATTTGTTCTGTGACCTGGGCAAGTCACGTAACCCTGTTTGACTCAGTTCCTTGTCTGTTAAATGAGCTGGAGAAGGAAATGGCAAACCACTCCAGGATCTTTGCCAAGGAGATCCCAAGTTTGAAAATGATAATGGTTCTTGTATCAAAGGATACAAAGGAGATAATGTATATGTATATGTATATAATGTATATGTATATATGGACATAATGTATATAAAGTGCTTTGCAGAGCTTAAAGCACTATGTAAATGCTAGCTTATTGTCAACGTAATAAAATAAATATGATTGTTATAAATTTATTGCAAACGCACTTTGTCAAAGGCTTTTTTATAACTATTGTTTTAATCACACGGTTTTTGTATGTTTTTGTTTTTCATATGGTTGTTAGTTGTTTTCCTAATACTATTTTAACCATAATGAATGATTTGGGGGATCAATAGCTATGGCATTTTTATTAGCAGTTTGCTTAGTGTTTTCAAATTGATTTTCACTAATGGTATTGATCTATAATTTTTTTCTTTCCTTTATCTTTCCCTGATTAAGTATTGGGATCCATAAACAGAGTTTGATAGAATGCTTTCTTGTTTTTCAGTAGTTCCTTTATGGCTAGTTGAATTTGCTTTTCTGAAACTGGATTATTTGGGAATATTCTTACATATATTAGTATTTTATATTCTTGTGACTAATTCTCTCTTTCTTTTGAATTCTCAGTTTGTTTATTCTGAAGTGGTTCTAATGTAATAGAACTTACATGTATGTAGGTTCTAATAAATCTTTTTATTCTCTCATTGTCTTACCTTACTAGTTTACTGTTTTGCTTAATAGATTTTTCTTTCCTCTTTAATGAGGTTAGCCAAAGTTTTCTCCATTTTGTTAGTCTTTTCAAAGGTCCAGCTCTTAGTGCTCTCAGTTATATAGTCATTTTGATTTTTTTTTCAGCTTATTTTCAAAATTTCCTCTTTTGTGTTTATTTTGTGTTTGCTTATTGGTTGATTTTCTATTTTTTAAAAATTACCTAGTCAGGGTTTCTTTTTTATTATTTAGTTAATATTAATTTTTAGGAATATAATTATCTTCTGAAGTCTGCTTTAGTTGCTTCCTAGAAATTCTGCTATGTTGTCTCATCACTGTTATTATTGTTGTTATAAAGAGTTCTTAATCTATCATTTATTCTTTGCCTGATCATTATTGAGGATGTCATAACTAAATGTCTATTTAGGTCTGCGTCTTTTTCTTTTGTCCCCGATATTGATTATATTTATTGTGGTGTGGTCTATAAAGGATGTGATTAGTATGTATACTTTTTAACATTTACTTATAGTTTCTCTTTGTCTGATCTGTTTGAGTAAAGGTACAATATTGTGCTTAGAAACATATACATTCTTTAATGTTGTCTTTCAAAAGATGCTGAGTCTTTCAGTTCTAAATATTTCAACAATTTTTACACTTCTATATTTTTCCTCTTTTTTCAATTATTTAGTTAGATTTGAGTTGCTCTGAGAAAGGAACATTAAAGTCACTATATTACTGTCCGTCTTTTTTGTAATCCAGTTAACTTTTTTCCTTTATGAATTCAGGTGCTATGCCATTTGTTGCATGCACGCTTAGTATTGATATTAGTTTACTGTCAGTGGTTATAAGCATAATATGATTTCATTGTTTATCTGAAATTTTCTATCTTATCTTTTTTTATCTTTGACTTTTTTTGGGGGTGAGGGGTTTATTTTTTTGAATACACAATTTATTTTTCTTCCATGATTTCTCATGGGTACAGAATAGTCTTGTGTTTTTCAAATTTTCCTTACATTTGAAAGAAAGTCTTTCTACAGATCATTTCAAACATTTATTATTGGTTGGCAAAATAGTTCAATTTGACTACATATGCCTTTAAACTTGATGTGCAGGATTTTTTTCTGAAGACAATCTGTGAATTTTCTCAATTTATGCCTAATTATCTATATTCACAATTTTTGGGCAGTTTTCTTCTATTATTTCCTGAACTATGGTGTTCAAGTTAAAAAAAATTTTTTTTCATGTTCTTCTGGAAACCTTTGATACTTAAGTTATTCCTGTGCAGTCTCTCTTCCAGATGAATTCCTTTTGTATATATAGAGTTGATGTATTCTTATAATACAAGACCAAGCCCTTTAACCTCATAGAAAACAAAGAACAGCAAAACCCAACAACTATAGGAGTAATGCTTATATTACATTGCTGCCTTTTATTTCTCTTCTACAGTATTTTCCTCCACTTCAATATTTTTGTATTCAAAATCTGTTATTACCTCTTCTACTTCTTTAGAGAGACTTTCTATTATGGATTCATTTATTCTTAAGTGAGTCTTAAAATTGTATTGAAAACCCTTAAGTTCTGGCCTGTATTCATGCCTAATTTTTCCTTTCATGGATTTCATTTTTCTTTTGTGCCTTTCTGGAGTTTCTTATTGTTGTTCTATGCTCTTCTGGGAAACCACAGGATTTTATATTTCATTAAGCATTTTCCTTTGTGATGTAATTTCTATAAAAAGAATGTTGTATTCTCTTTGATTTGACTGTGAATTGGAAATGTGAGGTACCATGGATGACATCAAACTTGGGAAGCCGGATGCCTAGAAAGATGGTGATGTTCTTGATGAAAAGAGGAAAATTTGCAAGAGGAATGGGCTGGGAAGAAAAATAATGACTTCTATTTTTGATGTATTGAGTTTGAGATATCTAGTTGGAAATTCCCAATAAGTAGTTGGTAATGTGGCTCAAGAGGGAGACTCAGACTGGATATATACATCTGATATCTGTACTAAGAAAATAATTAGACTTTTAGAAGCCAATGAGATCACCCAGTGAGAGAATGTAAAGGAAGACAACAGAGTTTAGGACAGAGTTAGGGATATACCTACAAATGTAGTATGGCTGCTATGGATATGGATTACTTAGCAAGGGAGATTGAGGTGTAATGATAATTTTGTTGTTTAGTTGTTTTTAGTCATGTCTGATTCTTCATGACCAAATTTGGGATTTTCTTGGCAAAGGTACTGGAGTGCTTTGTCATTTCCTTCTCCAGCTCAATTTTACAGATAAGGAAACAGACACATAGGGTTAAGTTACTTGCCTAGGGCCACATAGCTAGTAAATGTCTAAGGTTGGATTTAAACTTGGATCTCCCTCATTTCAAATCCATCCCTCTCACTTATCTCATTGCCTCAGGGAGCCATGTTTGTAGGATCCTCAGATTTTTGCCCCATAGGGTCCTCAGTTATTCATTACCTTGCTAACCCTTTGGTGTAAGTCACCAAATGTCCCATAGCTCTTGTATGGAGTAGTTCTTAGTTGGAGGCTCCTATGATTGCCCGGGAAACAAGCCAGTGTAATACTACACAGTGTCACATTCCCTGCCTTGTCTGCCCTTCTTCTGGCTTGTGTAGTGGGAGGACACTGTTCCAGCAACACTTCTCTGACTAAAGGTTACTTGCCCAGAATTTTTAAGGCAGTTCTCTCATCATGGTATTGAGTTTGTCATGTCAGGTGTTGGACAGTAATCCTGCTCACATCAAAGTGTCCCTCAAAGTGTAAGCATGTTGGGCAAATGAGAAGCAGTTCTGAGAGCCATCACCATAGACATTTGTGAACAGAAGCACTTGATAGTTCCTCGTATTTATGCAGCATGTTAAGGTTTATAACACTCTTAATGTGGGTGGTACAAGGAATGTTTTCCTCATTTTACAGATTAGGAAAATGATAAAGCATGAAATGACTTGGCCAAGGTTACACAGATTGTTAGTTAGTAGGACTAGGGTTCATCTTAGGTATTTTGACTTCAAAGTCCAATGTTCTTTCCCCTATCCTGTGTCCTGTTCATTGGATCCACTCCAATTCCCTCAAGCTTCAAGAAGGGTACCCCCTAAATTTTGATATCCTGAGGTTTGATGTACTAGCCCATTGTTGTTCATTCTATCCAAAGCCTTAAATGATTCTTTAATTTCTCTTAGCCTTTCCAGACTTCTTATCAATCAGTCAATCAAATTTATTAAACATCTGTTATGTACCAGGCACTGCACTAAGCTCTGGGAATACACAAAGGGCAAAAGACAGTCCATGCCTGCAAGGAGCTTACAATAGAATGGGGGAGACAATACGCAAACAAATATGTACTAAGTTAACTATGTACTAGATAAATAGGAGGTAATCAAAAGAGGAAAAGCACTGAAATTCAGAGGGATTAAGGAAGACTTCCTGTAGAAGGTGAGGTTTTTAGTTGAGACTTAAAGGAAACCATGGAGGTCAGTAGTTGGATTGAAAGAGGGAGAGCATTCCAGGCATGGGGGACAGCCAAAGACTTAGGTTATACGTGTGTAGTCATGCAAGACATTCATGATAGTCATGTTGTGAAAGAAAATATAGACGAACAAAAAACTCGAGGGAAATAAAGTAAAAAATGTATGCTTCAGTCTGTATTCAGTCACTATTATTTGGTATCTTTTAATATGAGGATTCTGACTCTTTTACACCATAATGGAGCCATTTACTAAAAGAAAGGACTTGTTGAAAGTTAAGAAGTTGCCATCTTTAATTCCTGCTTAGAACTCTTTTCCTCCTTGTTGTATACCATGCCATCACTTCTCAGATTTATGAGGAGCTTGGGGCAAAAAGCTGTTCTTTCAGCTTCACTTATTTCTGTTTGGCATATTACCTGGCTGGACATATGCTACATGGGGGAGTTAAAGGAAGCATTCACTAGTGAACATATGCATATTTCTGTACATGCCTTTATTATCCTCTCTTTGTTGACTTATGACAGTAGACATTTGAAACTCATTGTGGATAAGTCATGAACGTCTTCTTAGTGTACAGACAGTGAAGTTACAGTTTTATAGATTAGGTTGTTTTGATGATAGTCTGGAGATTTAGATTAGGCACTGATGCTTGTAAAACAAAATTCTGTTTTGTATATATACTAAATCAGGCAATCATTCTGTGCACTTCTATGGGAACTTAGTGTCTTTGATGGTCTTCTATACACTGGATGTAACTAAAATGAAAACAACTTTGGGAACCATTCACTATGTAGATTGTGGATGACTTTCCCAAGGACGTAAGTGTAGAAAGAAAAAAAAATATCAGGACTGAGGACAGAGGAGGGGGTAATGGAGATGACCGAAGAGTGGGCAGAGTGAAACACAATGATAGTAGATAGTATAGAAACATTTTTTAAAAGGAGGATCAACACGTTCTCTCCTCAGTATGCTCAGTGTAGCAGAGAAGTTGAAACAAATTGTAAGTAGAGAAGCATAAGATTTAACAAGGAAGTGGTCATTTGTGAACCTAGTATGAACTCTTTCAGTACAGTTTATAAGAGGAGAAGAGAGATTGCAGGGATTTTTTACGGAGGGAATTTGTGATGGGGCTATTGCCCCACTCACCTGAGTCTAACTCACCTATGTCTACTTACTAAAGAAGAACTGAACCAAAGGATTAGTACATGTCAGTTAACTCTGACTTATCCTTTCAAGTGATGGGAAACATGGGTGTAGGGTATCTTCAAAGTCTTCATGCCATTTCAAGCTTTCAGATGCAACCTATATTTGAAGAGCCTCTTTTTTTCTTTTTTTAGATTCTATGTATGTATACTTGTGGATTTTTGTTTAACTTAATTTAGCCAATTGCCAAATTTAGTTTGCCTTCCCTGAGAACCTACATAATACCCATAGGAGGAATCAGCCTGGAAGTGTTCAGGAAGACACTGCTTTGGCTAAAGAAAATCGTCATTCATGATTAATAGAATTTGCAATAACTGTCACAGCTGAGTTCTTTACAGACTTTTGGGGTTTTAACCAGGTAGAAGGAATCTGGCAAATTAAATTAGACAAAATCAAGTTATACTGAGGTTAGTTTTACATGGCCCAGTTTATTCTTTGAGGCTTGAAAAAGGCACACAACCAATGTTTTTTGATTGCTTAATCATATGCTGGGAATTAAGAGGGATACAGAAATGTATTTGATATAGTCATTAACCCCAATTGGCTTCAAATTTAGTACATACATTTAAAAAATCATTAACATGATATTTTTATATTCATATTAATTGCCCAATGAGTGCTGCATTCAAGAATTATATTATTTCAGAGGAGAGGAGAGAGTCTCATGGATTAGGTTGGCCACTGGACAGGTAGGCATTGGCGAAGCTGTAACATACAAACTTCACCTTATGATGGGTGTAAGCATCCATATAGGAAGAGAGAAAGAAGAAATAAACTTCAGTTAATGGAAAAGCACGTACAAAGCTCAGAAGCCCCAGTGTAAGAGACTTCTTATATGCTGTCAGGAGAATGTCCAACATAAATTTCAGTGGAAAAGAGATTTACTATTGGACAGTTAGTAAGTGTCTGAGGTCAGATTTGAACTTAGTAAGATGAGTCTTCCTGACTTCAGGCTCAGTGCTCTATCCATTGTACAACCTAACTGTCCTAGAGGAAGAAAACTTATAATGCAGACTATATAATATGCAGGTAGATGGACACCCATGGGGATATTCACTGCTATCTGGGACAGACACTATAAGGAAACACAGTGAGCTGGTCCTAAAATTGAACAGGAGGAGGAGAATAGACTGGTTTGTCTTTTGGAGATTGTGTAATGCTTTTAATGACCCCAAGGTTCTCCCTGAAACAAACCCCAAACACTAATTCTTCTGGCAATGCTAGATAGCTGTGAGTCGTGGAATGCCAGTCTCCAAAGAATTAAAGTCGAGGGTCATTCAAAGGTCAGAAGCATGTGGTAAGCGTGGGTGAGCTTTAGCACACTGACAACACAGAACTGCTTAAAAGTACATAAAGGATGTCATCAGAGAGACTCCTTATTGGAGGAAAAAGGCTGATCATATAGTGAGAACAAGGGTTAACGAGCAGACAGCCTGGGAGCTCTTGTGGATATCTGACCAACATCAAGGGAGGTACCGAGCAAATTGGGTAAATCCTTAGTGAAAGATTTATAGGAGAGCGTGGACAAGTGTCTGATTACATGGGCTACAGATCGCATTATTAGAGGGAAGACCCACTATAGGGAGAGCACAGATGTCTTAAAGTGTGCAAGGGATAGGCTTGTCTGAAAGGCGTTGAGGGATTGTATAGAAGAACGATGGAAAATGAGTGTGGAAAGATAGATTGAGGACATAGATGCATATGATTGTGGTTGAAAATTTCTGAGCAGGAATGGGATATAATGAAAATGTTTTGGGCAAACCATCCTGTGGCCATGTGCAGAGTGGATTGGAATGGGAAGAGACCTTTTAAGGGAAACCACTTCCGTATTCCAGTTTGAGAGATGATCGAGGGCAATGGGATATTGAGATTACTAAGAATTCATTAAGAAGACTTGATGGCTCATATGGAAAGCAACAGAGAGAGAAGGATCAGAGATCACTAAGGGTCTGTCAGGCTAAGGCAATTGAAATAAGAATTTTTGAATAGGAAAAGATCTTACAAGTTTCCTTTGTCCAACTTTTGGTCCCATAAAGACATCCCTTTCTAGCATTTCTGATGCTATGTTACTCAGACTACAAATGTCTAATGAGGGCTCTGTCAGCAGCACTTAACTGCAGAGGAAAGACCAAGGAGTAAGTCTAGCTGGTAGACCCCAGGTTGTCACTGTTGTTCACTTGTTAAGTGGGATTTCTGTCTGTAGGGTTTTCTTGGCAAGGAAGCTAGAGTGCTTTGCCATTTTTTTTTCCCAGTGGATTAAAGGTAAACAGAGGTTAAGTAATTGTCATAGAGTCACCCAGGTAATAACTGAGGCCATATTTGAATTTGGGTCCTCTTGACTCTAGGCCCAGTGCTATCTCCACAGAGCCACCTAGCTGTCTCCAAGGCAGATGGAGGTTAAAGTGACTTGTCCAGGGTCACAGAGCTAGTAGTAAGTATCCGAGATTGAATTTGAACTTGGGTCTTTTTCACTCCAGGACCAGTGCTGTCTCCACTGAGCCATCTAGCTGCTTCGATATGATAATATAGCTTCATGATCTCTTGCTCTCCAAACTGGAAAGTCAGTTAACATGAGACACCACCCCTCTCCCCCTGCCCCACACCCACACCCATGAACACCCCCCACACAACACAGTGATGACGTGAGAGGAGACCCAAGGCCAGTGCTGTGGGTGCTGTTGTCCAATTTCTCCCAGCCTCTACTAACCTTTCTCTTTCCACCCCCACTAAAGATTCACTTTTCTAACTCTCACCAATTGTTCTGTTCACATCAATTAACATACTTCCTACTTACCCATACTATGTACCACTAAATAATGGATAGTCTCTGTCTCCACTAATATGCTTACATTCTATCAGTTTTCTTACTTCCTGGCAGCCCTAATGGTCCATGAATAAGTGGGTTGAAGGACATTTCCTCGTTAACTGTTCATTCAGCATCCTCATAGGCAGAAAGAATTTTCCTTTAGTATTGTATGTGGTGGGGCACCTGTTTCCCTCTCCACTTCCCTATTGCCTGGTGCATGATAGGGAGGTTATTGATTCTTGTTTGATTATTTCTGGTGAAGTCTTAGAATATTGAGAACGGAATCATTGAGAAATCATGGAAAATAGTAAAGTACCAGAAAATTAGTGAAGGATAAATGTTTTAACTTTTGAAAAGAAGAAATAAATGGCTTTTGAAAACTTGGGACTGGTTAACCTTTAATTTGATCCATAATATATTTGTTATGTAGATTATTAAACAGGTAGCTTATAAATACTAAAAATTGTTGGTTGTGAGCAGTGAGCCAGCAGTGTGTTCATGAATCATGTTGTACCAGAACCATTTTACTTCCATTTTTCTTAGAGTTACTCTCAGTGTTGCACTGATAAATCTTTAATAACTGACTGAAAAAATATGCATGACACCTTTTTAAGTTCAATCTACATTATTAACATTTTCTCCATCACTAGACAATCATCAGAACAATAAATCAAGTCCTGATTTCTAGTGTTTGACAATTTCCGAGGTGCATTCACATTAAATTTAATAATTAGCTTTCACAAGTAGGTAGGAGCAAGCTAGCTACAGCTAGCTACAGCCCTGGTTACTTGGCTTGTAGATCAAGGGGATTGTCATGAACATAGAGTCTATCTTGATTTCAGATGTGGATTTAGAAGCTCACTCAAGATACACTTAGGGAAAAATGGAGACAAAAAGATAAATGATGCTGCAACATGGCAAATTTGTAGGTGGTTGAACGACTGTACCCTAGAAGTGAATTATATTTTGAAGTATTAAGGACCTAAATGGAAGCACACAGTGACCTGGCCTTGTCTTTGCCATAGTAATGAGTTCCTTGTTACTGGAAATGCAGACAGAATAGTTCTTCATTTGGATGTATAATTAAACTAGAAGCTCTCTAAAACCTTTAAAATCCTGTCTCCCTATGATTTCACCTTTTAAGCTTGAGTCATTCTGTTGTTGGTAAGCTGCAGTTGGTAAGGCGTTTTTCCTTATATTGAGTTCAGGTCATGTCCCTTTAACTTCCACCCATTAGTTCCAGTTTCCTTGTGGGATCAACACAAAACAGATCTGTGCCCTTTTCCACATGGCATCCATTCAGACATTTGAAAACAGCTATCAAGTTTCCCCTTCATCTTTCTCCAAGCCAAACATCCCTCTGTCCCTTCAACTGCTAAGATGAGATGATATATATGCATCCGTATCTTTATTAAAATGTGGAGTCTAGAACTCTAAATGTCCAGTGCATCAGGGAGTGAAATTGTTCTGTCCTGAATACTCTAGGTAGTTATAGTCAGCCTAAGAACCCATTGGGTTTTGTAGCTGCAGCATCACATAACTTTTGCTTGTGGAGAATTAAAACCCACAATCCTTACTCTCTCCAGCCCTCTTGAACTTTTTGAAAGCCAGACATGTTTGTTTGGTTTTTTTGTTTGTTGTGTTCAGTGGTTTTTTCTTGGCAAAAATGCTGGAGTAGTTTGCTATTTCCTTCTCTAGCTCATTTTACAGATGAGGAAACTGAGGCAAACAGGGTGAAGTGACTTACCCAGGGTCATAAAGCTGGTAAATGTCTGAGGCCAGATTTAAACTTGGGAAGATGAGTCTTTTTGACTCTAGTCACTCAAATTTTTGTTGAGTGAATGAATGAAAGCCAGGTCAGCTCTAACTATGAAGGCAATTTTTTAAAAAAAGCCCTTAATTTAGGATTTTATATATGATTATATGATATTATATCATATTATATATGATTAAATTTTATATTGTAATATTTGCATTTATCATGCCTGGGAATTTTTCCCAGTATAAATGCGGTAAGCATATTGTCTTCATTTCTGTTTAAGCATTTAAAACTAAATGGGTGGCAGTCTCAGCTCTCCCTGGTTTAGAGTGAGGGCTGCCCCAAGTCTAGAGCCAGCTTATACAGACTTGCTTTGGATAAGTAGGTAATTCAGATGTTCTTAGGAAGTTCTATCTATATAATTCTGCCAGAGCTAGAGGAGGTTTGTTTCCTAAGTTAAGTTACAGCCTGGAATTTAGGAGTTGTTTCATGTCTAGAAATTACTTGCTGTGAGGCTATTCAGTGAGATGATATTTCCAGGTCAATTTCAAATCAAATCAACAAGCGTCATACTCAGTGCTTAATAAATGTTTGTTGATTGATGGATTGATTTATAAAGCAGCTACTCTGTTCTGGGTAGTAGGCTAAGAACTGAAGATACAGATTAAGGCCCCAAAGGATGACAGCAACAGCAGTCTTACTCTCAAGGAGCTCACAGTCTAGTAAGGGAGATAACGTGTAGACAGCTACATGCAAACAAGATATAGGATAAATTTTAAATGATCAGCAGAGCAAAGGCATTAGCATTACTGGGGGGAATATTAGCAAAGGCCTCTTATAGAAGATGAGATTTTAATTGAGACTTGAAGAAAGCCAGGAGGCAGAGATGAGAAGGGAGAGAATTCCGGGCATTGGGGGAGAGCCAATAAAAAGGACCAGAATTGGGAGATGGATGAATAGTTTGTACCCTTGTTAGCTTTTAGTTTTGATATTCAGTACCTCAGTGGACAGAGATCCTGGCCCCAATAATCATCCCACCTGCTTAAGCCAGTGGAGTAAATCCCAGTGTCAGAGTGATGATGGTTGTAATATATTTATGTGATTTCCAAAGAGTTTATGGCAGCATGGGAGTCAAACTGAATGTCAGAAAGACTTGTCATTGAGTCTTGTTTCTGAGACAGACTGTGGGACCCAGGGCAAGTCACTTAATTTTTCAGTGTTTTAAGTCAGAGACTGCCTGGAATGCTGCTTGAAGGGGATTAAAATCTGCCACAATTAATAAAAATATAATAGAACACAGGTAACACTGAAATGTGGTTTTCTAAGTCAGCATTCAGCCAGCTGGGATCCTTTTGTAAGGTTCGGAGGACTTCTGTTTCTATTTGATTGGACATCACTGTTCTTACCAGTTCTCTAAAGCTGTAACTTTCAGAGGGGATTCTTATCTGTATTAAAAGGGTGATTCCTTATATCAGTGAAATCACAGGTCTCTACAAAGTTGGGTTTTTTTTAGTATGTTTGCTCCTTACAGCAACCCTGCAAGATAATTTATGCAAATGCTATTTTTTTATTTTACAGGTGAGGAAACTGAGTCTACAAGAGGTTAAATGACTTGTTGACTTACTATGGCTAAGAACTTTTTCCAATAAACAATAATCTTTATCACTGCTTCTTTATCATTTTCTACTCTAGGATATAAGGGATGTGGCAGATGTGATCTGAAACACAGCATATTCTGCAACATTTTCCTCATTTAGTCATGGCTTTCCATTCATTTATTTGTATATGTGTAGCTGAGTGACTCAAGACCAAGAGAGTATGAGTCTTTTATGCAACTTAAAAATTATTGATGCTTTTTCAAAAAGGAAAAATCATTAGTCACTTCCAAATCTGCACCATTCCTGACCTATCACCCAGCAGTGAATTTTTCTTTGAAACGAGGAGAAATAGTTAAGCAAAAATCATTGATAATGGTTACCCTCATCTGAAAAAACTTAAGCAGCATTTTTTCTCACATGTGCTATGACTAGGGGAAGTAAGTTTCATTATCTTAACTCTGAGACCTAGATTGGTCATTGCATTACTCAAGAGTTTGGCTTTCTTAACTCCTGACACTTACATTACTCTAGTAATTCTGTACATTGTTCTTCTTACTTCTTACTTCACTGCATCAGTTCATACGTCTTCCCTTGCTCCTCTGAATTGGTCGTAATTGTCATAATTATTCACATTCCCAAACTATAGTGGGTTTTTTTCCATCTGTTTCCCAGTCTGTAATCACCATTTTGTTTCCAGTTCTTTGCTACTACAAAAGTGCTGTTATGAGTTTTTTGGTGTATACAAAGAGATTTATTTATTATTTTTACCTCCTTGAGACAAAGGGCCAAGGGTGGATTATTGCATCAAAGAATATGAATATTCAGTCACTTTTTCTTGAATAATTCTAAAATTATGTCCAGATTAGTAGGATCATTAGGCCGTGTACTTCCATCCCTGTTTTCTCATAGCCTCACAAGCTTATTCCTATTTTTTGTCTTTGCCAGTTGCATATTAGATAAGACATCAGAGTTGTTGCATTTCTCTTACTGTTAGTGATTTGCAGCATGTTTTCATATGCTCATTTATAGTTTCCATCCTTTTGGAAACTCTTTGTTCATAGCCATCAATCTCTTAGGGAATGACTCTCGGTGTTCCATATTCAGTGACTTTCACTGTTCAGTTATCCCTTTCACATTGCAAAGGTTAGGGGCAGGTGCCTCCATGATCTGGAAAATCCCTGTAAAAATTTTTGTTTCTCCCTTCATACCAGAGAAGACATCTGCTGGCTTTGCAGATTTCTTTCTCTTTTCAAGTTAGAGCATTCACAAAATTTGGCACACTGACTTTCCCATGAAAGAGATGTATTTGTGTTCTTTTTAAACAATTTTCCTCTCACCTGCTGCCTAGCTGTTTGAACTCGAAAGCATACTTTTTTTTTTTCAGTTATAAAGCTCTTTCTCTGACTGCTATTGTATATCTGAAAAAATATATAAGAATCCAGATTGTTGGTTTAGAATTGCACTTGGCCATCAGATCCAACCTTCTCCTTTTACAGATGAAAAAACTAGGGCTCAGAGAAATGGAATAATGAACCCTGCTGCTAGGTGGTACAGTGGAGAGAGTGCCGGACCTGGACTCAAGAGTTCAAATCCAGCCTCAGACACTTACTAATTGTGTAACTCTGGGCAAGTCACTTTACCCTGTTTGCCTCAGTTTCCTCATCTGTAAAATGAGTGTCTCTGCCAAGAAAACCCCAGATGAGGTCACGAAGAGTCCAACATAACTGCAAATTAATTCCAATTTCCAAAGAGTACTTAACTGGTAATTGGAGGCCTGTCTTCTGTCCTGGCCCTGCCACTGACTTATTTTGTCCCTGGGCCTTACTTTTCCCATCTGTTACATGAGAGGTTTGGAATGAAGGGACACTAGTCCTTCTTGGCATTGTTTTGTGAACGTTTGGAATGAAATAGAAATTCATGCAAAATTTTGGATCAGTAAATTTTAACCTAGTCTGCTTTATTGAGCGTGTGCAATTTGGAATGAAGGGACACTAGTCCTTCTTGGCATTGTTTTGTGAACGTTTGGAATGAAATAGAAATTCATGCAAAATTTTGGATCAGTAAATTTTAACCTAGTCTGCTTTATTGAGCGTGTTCAAACTAATGACAGTATCAGTACAATTTTGTCTAGCCTTGTTGACTACCCCTTCCATTTATTTACACTGATATTCATAAACTATTCATAAACCAACTGCACGGATGGTTTACTCTGGGGGGATAAAAGGAATACCATACCCATACCTACATTCTGCCAGATTCTGGCCTCCAAAGGAGAGATTGACCTTGCATAGTACTGCAGGTCCAGGTCTTAATCCTTTTAAAAATACTGCGTAGAGCATGTTTCAGCATTATGAGCTCATACTATGCCCTCATGCCTGTATGCCTGATACCAAATGAAGTCTGATTAAAACATTGTATGGGACAAGGTCAAGGCCACTGCCTAGAAACTTCTCCCTGGTTTGTCCGTAGACCATACATCAGCCCTCTTTTGTGTTCAGATTGGCCTAACCTTGCTGCCATTCAGGCCGTATTTTTCTGTGTCAGATTCTTTATTAAAGCACTACGTAGACTACATGCATAGCATTTTCCTAATCCACAAGGAAGGCCACTGTCTTATTAGAAATGGGGATAGAGGTTGGGATGGCACCACTGTTCTTACTGTGGCTTTAATAATTTTGTATTAATGTTATATGCACAATGTATTATGTGAGGGGCAGCTAGAGGGTATAGAGCACTGGGCCTGGAGTCAGGAAGACTCACCTTCCTGAGTTCAATTCTGGCCTCAGATAATTTCTAGCTGTATGAGGCTGAGCAGGTCACTTCACCCTGTTCGCCCATTTCCTTGTTTGTAAAGTGAGCTAGAGAAGGAAATGGAAAAACACCAGTATATTTGCCAAGAAAACTCCAAATGGGACCACAAAGAGTCAGACACGGCTGAAATGCCTAAAAACTTCAACAAAAATAATATTATTTATGTTTTACTACTTTGTTTCTTAGTGTTATGATAAAAATAATGACATACACATGGCACTTTTAGATTTGTTAAGTGCTTTTCTCATAACTAAGCTGGGAGTTAGGAATAAAAAAATATTTCTCTCATTTTGTAGTTGAGGAAGCTGAGGATCTGGAAAGTTAAGGGATGCAAAGCTAGTAAATATGTGATAAGATTGAAATCTGCTTATTATGATTGTCAAGTTCAGTGCACCATGCTTAATATTCCCCCCTTTTTTCTTTTAAAAATAACCAGGAGGTTCTCTTTCCCTCCCCCTCAATTAAAAAAACAAAGTAAACATCTGTTTACTTATCAGTTGTAACGTTCTATGAATCTGATTTGGGTTTATAATTTCCATTGTTCTATCCTTTCCAAATCAAGAAATTAAATATGGCTCTTTTAACATCCCCATTTGTTTACTTTCTTTTGGATCCAAAGTCACAGCCTTAACAGAGAAGATGTTAAAATGCCCAAAGTCCTTCGTCTTCTCACATAGAATTTTAGTCTCTAGAAATGCATTCCAAGTTTCTTCATCTGTATCTGTCTACTCAGCAGAAGTGGACGATAATTTTTGGGTTTGATGAGTCTTAAAGACTGGCATCCCCACCAAGTAGTCTGTCCTAGGAATCAATCTTGGTCTTCCACACCAATTTGAGGAGCTGGTGGAAATACCCTCAAGGTAGCTGTATTGCATGCTCCAGATCACCAATAGTAAGATAAATGCAAATTAAATCTACTCTGAGGTTTCACCTTATAGTCATGCAAATTGGTCAAGATGCGAATAGAAAATCTTAGAGGGGCTGTGATAAGACTGGATGTGTTGATGTTTCTGTGAAGTAGTCCATCTGTTCTGCATTTCAATTTGGAAATATATAAGAAAAACAACCCCATCCATGGGAATATACCTCAAGGAATAAAAAAATACAAAGAAAGGCCCCATACGTGCCAAAATTATCATTGCTTTTTTTTTTTTGTGGTGGTAGAGAACTGGAAATAGAGTTTTGTTTTTTTTTTAATACTGTTTCCCCCATTAGGAACTGAGGTCCTAAAGGGCTGGCATTGATTTTCTCTGTATCCCCAGCATTTAGCACATAGTAGGTGCTTAATAAATGTTTGTTGACTGATGGAACTTCAGTGGCCATCTAATCTAACCCCCCCTTTTATCAGTGAGTCAAGGTCACACAGGGAGAAAACGTCAGAAATAGTATTCACAGTAGGCTCTTTGGCATGAGAGCTTGTGCTTCCCACCACATCATTTTGCCTCCCAAATCCACATTTTATTTTTTAATAGTTTTTTTCCAATTATATGTCAACACAGTTTTTAGTATTCATTTTTACAAGATTGCGAGTTTCAAATTTTTCTCCTTTCTTCTCGTTCCCTCTTCTGAAAATGGTAGACAATTTGATATAGGTTTTACATATGCTGTCACATAAAACATATTTCCATATTAGTCACAATTATGAATGAAGAAAAAGATCAAACAGAAAAAAACATGAAAAAGAATACAGTGAAAAATGTGCTTTTTTTAAAAATTAATTTATTTAACTTTTAACATTCATTTTCACAAAATTTTGGGTTCCAAATTTTCTCCTCTTTTGTCCCCTCCTCTCCCCCCCAAATACCAAGCATTCTAATTGCCCCTATCACCAATCTGCCCTCTCTTCTATCACCCCTCCCTTCCCTTGTCCCCATCTTCTCTTTTGTCCTGTAGGGCCAGATAACTTTCTATACCCCTTTACCTGTATTTCTTATTTCCTAGTAGCAAGAACAGTACTCGACAGTTGTTCCTAAAACTTTGAGTTCCAACTTCTCTTCATCCCTCCCTCCCCACGCATTCCCTTTGGAAGGCAAGCAATTCAATATGGGCCATATCTGTGTAGTTTTGCAAATGACTTCCACGATAGTCATGTTGTGTAAGACTAACTATATTTCCCTCCATCCTATCCTGCCCCCATTGCTTCTATTCTCTCTTTTGATCCTGTCCCCAAGAGCGTTGACTTCAAATTGCTCACTCCTCCCGTTACCCTTCCTTCCATCCTCCCCCCACACCCTGCTTATCCCCTTCTCCTCCACTTTCCTGTATTGTAAGATAGGTTTTCATACCAAAATGAGTGTGCAATTTTATTCCTTCCTTCAGTGGAATGTGATGAGAGTAAACTTGATGTTTTTCTCTCACCTCCCTTCTTTTTCCCTCCACTAAAAAGTCTTTTGCTTGCCTCTTTTATGAGAGATAATTTGCCCCATTCCATTTCTCTCTTTCTCCTCCCAATATATTTCTCTCTCACCACTTAATTTCATTTTTTTAAGATATGATCCCATCCTATTCAATTCACTCTGTGTTCTCTGTCTCTGTGTGTGTGTGTGTGTGTGTGTGTGTGTGTGTGTGTAATCCCACCCACTACCCAGATACTGAAAAGTTTGAAGAGTTACAAATATTGTCTTTCCATGTAGGAATGTAAACAGTTCAACTTTAGTAAGTCCCTTATGACTTCTCTTTGCTGTTTACCTTTTCATGCTTCTCTTCATTCTTGTGTTTGAAAGTCACATTTTCTTTTCAGCTGTGGTGTTTTCATCAAGAATGCTTGAAAGTCCTCTATTTCATTGAAAGACCATTTTTTCCCCTGAAGTATTATACTCAGTTTTGCTGGGTAGGTGATTCTTGGTTTTAGTCCTAGTTCCTTTGACTTCTGGAATATCATATTCCAAGCCCTTTAATCCCTTAATGTAGAAGCTGCTAGATCTTGTGTTATTCTGATTGTATTTCCACAGTACTTGAATTGTTTCTTTCTAGCTGCTTGCAATATTTTCTCCTTGACCAGGGAACTCTGGAATTTGGCCACAAAGTTCCTAGGAGTTTCTCTTTTTGGATCTCTTTCAGGTGGTGATCAGTGGATTCCTTGAATACTTACTTTGCCCTCTGGTTCTAGAATCTCAGGGCAGTTTTCCTTGATAATTTCATGGAAGATGATGTCTAGGCTCTTTTTTTGATCATGGCTTTCAGGTAGTCCCATAATTTTTAAATTGTCTCTCCTGGATCTATTTTCCAGGTCAGTTGTTTTTCCAATGAGATATTTCATATTATCTTCCATTTTTTCATTCTTTTGGTTTTGTTTTGTGATTTCTTGGTTTCTCATAAAGTCATTAGGCTTCCATCTGTTCCATTCTAATTTTGAAAGAACTATTTTCTTCAGTGAGCTTTTGAACCTCCTTTTCCATTTGGTTAATTTTGCTTTTGAAAGCATTCTTCTCCTCATTGGCTTTTTGAACCTCTTTTGCCAATTGAGTTAGCCTATTTTTCCAGGTGTTATTTTCTTCAGCATTTTTTGGAGTCTCCTTTAGCAAGGTGTTGACCTGCTTTTCATGCTTTTCTTTCATCTCTCTCGTTTCTTTTCCCAATTTTTCCTCCACCTCTCTAACTTGATTTTCAAATTCCTTTTTGAGCTTTTCCATGGCCTGAGCCCATGGTATATTTATTTTGGATGTGTGGGATACAGAAGCCTTGACTTCTGTGTCTTTCCCTGATGGTAAGCATTGTTCTTCCTCATCAGAAAGGAAGGGAAGAAATATCTGTTCACCAAGAAAGTAACCTTCTATAGTCTTATTTTTTTCCCCTTTTCTGGGCATTTTCCCAGCCAGTGACTTGACATCTGAGTTTTCTTTCCACACCCACCATGCCTCCAGACCTGCCCAGCTAGTGCTTGGGGCCTGAGATTCAAATGCTGCTTCCCAGCCTCAGGGCATTGGGCATGGGCGGGGCTGCTATGCAGTGTGAGATTAAGTTCAGGTGCTCAGGTTTGGGCAGGGCTGCTACACAGGGCTCAGTTCCCTCAGGGGGTTTATGTGGAGATCTTCAACAATGGATCCAGGCTCCTGCCTGCTTGGGGAGCCCCTGTGTGCCGCCAGCCCTGCTGCTGCCTCCCGAGGGGGCCTGAGTTATGGGGATACCCCACTCCCCTCTTGACCAGCCAAAGAGACCCTCTCACCAACCCTTGTCACCTGTGGGTGGAGGGACCTGCGTGGCCTCTGGAGATTCTGTCCCTGAAGCCTGCTCAGATCTGGTCCTCTTAGTGCTGCGGGGCCAAGGCAGGGCTGGGCTGTGCTCCCGTCCAGCGCACAATGGACCTTTCGTGTCAGTTTTTCAGGTCTCTCTGGAACAGAAATCTGGTCCGCTCCGTTGTTCTGTGGCTTCTGCTGCTCCATAATTTGTTCGGAGTTATTCTTTACAGATATTTCATGGGCTGTGAGTTCAGAGCTAGCATATGTGTCTTTCTACTCTGCCATCTTGGCTCCCCCCCCTCAAAAAATGTGCTTCAATCTGCATTCAGAGTCCATCTTTATCGGGATGTAGATAACATTTTCTTTTGTGAGTTCTTTGTACTTGTACTGCTGAAAAGAGCTGAGTCATTCATAGTTGATCATCACATGATGTTGCTGATACTGTGTACAATGTGTTCCTGGTTCTGCGCATTTCACTTTGCATCAATTTATACAAGTCTTCCCAGGTTTTTCTGAAATCTGTGTGTTCATCATTTCTCATTGCATAATAGTATTCCATTACATGCATATACCATAGCTTGTTCAGCTATTTCTCAGTTGATGGGTATTCCCTTAATTTCCAATATTTTACCAGCATGAAAAGCTATAAATATTTTTGCATATGTAGGTACTTTTCCTTTTTTTAATGATCTCTCTGGAATACAGATGTAGTGGTAGTATTGCTAGATCAAAGGGTATGCAGTTTGGTTGCCCTTTCAGCTTAGTTCCAAATTCCTCTCCAGTTTGGATCAGTTCACAATTCCACCAGCAGTGCTTTAGTGTCCTGATTTTCCCACATCCTCCCCAATATTTAATATTTTCCTTTTTTTTGTCATATTAGTCAATCTGATAGGTGTGAGGTAAAACCTCAGAGTTGCTTTAATTTGCATTTCTTTAATCAGAAGTGATTTAGAGCACTTCTTCATATGCCTATAAATAGCCTTGATTTCTTCATCTGAAAACTACCTTTACATATCTTTTGACCATTTATCAATTGGGTAATGGCTTATATTCTTATGAATTTTACTCACTTCTCTATATATTCGAGGAATGAGGCATTTACCAGAGACACTTGCTCTAAAGATTGTCCCCAACTTTCTGTTTTTCTTCTAATCTTGGTTGCACTGGTTTTGTTCATACAAAAGCTTTTTAATTAAAATAATCAAAATTACCTATTCTACATTTCCAAATGTTCTCTGTCTCTTGTTTACTCATGAAGTCTTCCCTTCCCCATAGATCTGACAGGTAGATGATTCCTTACTTTTCTAATTTACTTATGGTATCATTCTTTGTATCTAAATCATGTACCCACTTTATCTTGGTATATGGTGTGAAATGTTGTTCTGTACCTAGTTTGTGTCCTATTGTTTTCCAGTTTTTCCAGCAGTTTTTGTCAGATAGTGAGTTCTTATCTCAAAGCCTAGAGTCTTTGAATTTATTAGACACTAGGTTACTGTGTTCGTTCACTACGGTGTCTTGTGTACTTAACCTCTTCCACTGATCCATCACTCTGTTTTTTAGCCTGTACCAGATAGTTTGATGATTGCTGCTGTGTAATATAGTTTGAGATCTGTTATTGCTAGCTACCTTCTTTTGTATTTTTTTCATTAATTCCCTTGATATTCTTGACCTTTTGTTCTTCCAGATGTGTTTTGTTGTTATTTTTCCTACCTGTATCAAATAATTTTTGGTAGTCACTGAATAAATAAGTTAGCTTAAGCAGAATTGTCATTTTTATTATATTGGCTCAGCTTACCCAGGAGCAGTTGATATTTTTTGAGTTGTTTAGATCTGACTTTATTTGTGTGAAAAGTGTTTTGTAATTATGTTTATATAGTCCCTGGGTTTGTTTTGGCAGGTAGGGTACCAAGTATTTTTATTGTTTACAGTTATTTTGAATGGAATTTCTCTATCATTTGCTGCTGGGCTTCGTTGGTCATTTAAAGAAAGGCTGATAATTTGTGTGGGTTTATCTTATATGCAGCAACTTTGCTAAAAATGTTATTATTTCAAGTGGTTTTTGGTTGATTCTCTAGGGTCTTCTAAGTATACTATCACATGATCTCCACAGAGTGATAGCTTTGTTTCCTCCTTGCCTTTTCTAATTTCTTTGACTTCTTTTTCCTCTCTTATTTCTATAGCTAACATTCCAGTCCTATATTGAGTAATAGTGGTTATAATGGGTATCCTTACTTCATTCACTCTTGGTATTATTAGGAAGGCTTCTAGCTTATCCCCATTACAAATAATTCTTGCTGATGATTTTAGACAGATACTGCTTATCATTTTTAGGGAATGCTCCCTTTATTCTTATGCTCTATAGTGTTTTTTAAAATAAGATTTGAGTGTTGTATTTTGTCAAAAGATTTTTCAGCATTTATTGAGCTAATCATATAATTTCTGTTGGCTTTGTTATTGACGTGGTCATTTATGTTAATAGCTTTCCTAATAGTGAACCAACTCTGCATTCCTGGTATAAATCCCACCTGGTTATAGTGTGTAGTCCTTGTGATATATTGCAGTAATTACCTTGCTAGTATTTTGTTCAAAATTTTTGGATCAATATTCATTAGAAGATTGATTTATAATTTTCTTTCTCCATTGTATCTCCTCCTGGTTTAGGTATCAGCACCGTATTTGTGTCATAAAAGGAGTTTGGTAGGACTCCATCTTTGCTTATTTTTCCTAATAGTTTATATAGTATTGGAATTAATTGTTCTTTGAATGTTCTGTAGAATTCACTTGTGAACACAACAGGCCCTGGAATTTTTTCTTAGGGACTTCATTAATGGCTTATTCAATTTCTTTTTCTAAGATGGTGTTATTTAGGCATTCAGTTTCCTAATATATTAATCTGGGTAATTTACATTTTTGTAAATGTTCTACTTCACTCAGATTGTCAGATTTATTGGAATATAATTGGACAAAATATTTTCTGATGATTAATTTCTTCCTTATCAGTGTTGATTTTGCTCTTTTCATTTTTGATATTTGATATTTAGTTTTCTTCAACCAGTGGTTTATCTATCTTATTGTTTTTTCATAAAACCAGCTCCTAGATTTATTTATTAGCTAAGTAGTTTTTTTGTTTTTGCTTTCAATCTTATTCATCTCACTTTTGATTTTCAGGATTTCCAATTTGGTTCTCAATTTTTAATTTGTTCTTTTTCTAGTTTTTTAGTTGCATGCCCAGTTCATTGATCTATTCTTTTCCATTTTTCTTCATGCAAGAATTAAAGAAATAAAATTTCCCCTAAGTACTACTTCAACTGTATCCTATAAATTTTGATATGTTGTTTCATTGTTGTCATTCTCTTTCATGAAATTTTTTATTGTTTCTATTATTATTTTCTTTGACCCACTTATTCTTTAGGATTAAATTATTTAGTTTCCAATTAATTTTTAATCTATATTTCCACTGCTCTTTGCTGAATGCAATTTATATTCCATTATGATCTGAAAAGAATACATATAGTTTTCTGCCTTTCTACATTCGATTTTGGGGTTTTTATGTCCTAATATGTGGTGAATTTTTGTGCATATGTCATAATGCTGCTGAGAAAAAAGTATATGTCTTTCTGTTCCCATTCAGTTTTCTCCAAAAGTCTGTCATATTTAACTTTTCTAATATTCTATTGGCCTCATTAATATCTTTCTTGTTTATTTTTTGGTTGGACTTATCAAGTTCTGAGAGGGGACAGTTGAGATTCCCCACTAGTAAAGTTCTGCTGTCTATTTCTTCCAGTAACTCACTTAATTTCTCCTTTAAGAATTTGGTGAATATATATTTAGTATTGATATTGCTTCATTGTCTATGGTACCTTTTAGCAAGATATAGTTTCCTTCTTTATCTCTTTTTATTAAGTCTATTTTTGCTTTTACTTTGCCTGAGATCAGGATTGTTAACCCTGATTTTTCTTTTTCTTTTCTTTTCTTCTTTTTTTTTTTTTTTTGCTTCAACTGAAGTATAATAAATTCTGTTCCAGTCCCTTCTTTACTATGTGTATGTGTCTCTGCTTCAGGTATGTTTTATGGAAGCAACATATTGTAGGATTCTGGGTTTTTTTTATCTACTTTACTATGTGCTTCCAATTTGTGGGAGAGTTCATCCTATTCATATTCTCAGTTTCATTACTAATTGTGTATTTCCCTCCATCCTATTTTTACTCTTATTGTTTTCTCTCTCCTTTTGCTCTTTCCCTTCTTACCAGTGTTTTGCTTCTATGTGCTGCTCCTTCTGATCTGCTCTCCTTTCTGTCAGTTCCTACCTTCCATCCCCTTTACTTAATCTTCCATGTTGGGTAAGACTTCTATATTCAACTGATTGTGTATATTATTCCCTCTTTGAACTTTTGTGCTTTTTCTTCCATTTGGCCAGTTGTACTTTTTAAAGAGTTGTTTTCTTCAATGGATATTTCATATCTTTCTGCTCACTTGTGTTTTTTTTCTCCTTGACTTGATAGTTCTGAAATTTGGCTATAATATTCCTTGGAATTTTTAATTTGAGATGTCTTTCCTGAGATGATTGGTGGACTCTTTAAGTGCCTCTTTTGCCCTTTTCTTCCAGGGAAGTTTTCCTTGATTATTTCTTGAGAAATGCTGTCCAGATCCTCCTTTTGATTTTGACTTTCAGGTAGTCCATTGATTCTGACATTGTCTCTCCTGGATCTGTTTTCCCAGTCAATTGTTTTTCCCATGAGGTATTTTATGTTTTCTTTATTTTTCACTCTTTTGAATTTATTTATTGATTCTTGATATCTCATAGAATTATTAACTTCCACTTACCCAATTCTAACATTTAAGGAGTTGTTTCCCTCAGTTAGCTTTTGTACCTCCGTTTCCATCTGGCCAATTGTACTTTTTAAGGAGTTGTTTTCTCCAGTGGCTTTTTGTATTTCCCTTTCCATTTGGCCAGTTCTACTTTTTAAGCAGTTGGTTTTTTCCAAACTGTTGACTCTTTTTTCATAATTCTCTTGCATCACTTTCATTTCTTTTCCCAGTTTTTCTTCTACTTCTCTTCTATGATTTTTAAGCTCCTTTTTAGTTCTTTCTGGACTTGAGATCATTTCCCATTTTTCTTTGGGGTTTTACCCCTAGGTGCTTTGACATTATTGTCCTCTTCTGAGTTTATATCTTGATCTTCCCTGTTACCATGATAATTTTCTATGGTTAGATTCTTTTGTATGCTTTTTGCTCATCTTTTTTGGCCTTTTTCTTCTTTTTTAAATTTGATCTCTGCCTCTAGGGTGTGAGGGGCACTGTCTCAGGCTTCTTGATTTGACATTTAGAGTATATCACATAAAGTTGAAGTAGTTTGGGAGTAAGACTGATATCCCTCAAGCAGTTATTGTGTGTGTGTGTGTGTGTGTGTGTGTGTGACTTATAGGTGGGGCAGTGAATAAAGCAGTGGACCTAGAGGCAGGAAAACCTGAGTTTAAATCTACTTACTAGTTAATGGACAAACTTCTATTTGCCTCAGTTTCCTCATCTGTAAAATGGGGATAATAATAGCACCTTCCTTCCAGGTTTGTTGTGAGGATTAAATGAGATGATAACTCTAAAGTACATAGCACAGTGGTAAGTGTGGTATATAAATGGTAAGTGGTATAGATGTCAGCTATTATCATTATCATCATTTCACCATCAGCAGAACATAATGTTGGATTGGACCTCAGAATACAACCAAGTGAATACTGAATCAGAAGCCTTATTAGTATGCAGAAGTTATTTTTAATATTACTATTTTATTAATTAAATACTAATATCTATGTGCTAAAATTTAGAAAGCCTGGAACATGTGTTCATGTATATGTGACTATATAGAAGACTGTTAGATAATTTAGAAATAAGAACACATCTGCTATTGAGATTGGCATGTAACAAAGAAACAACCTGACAGACTTTGCAGACAGAGCAGTTATTCCTTCCATATCAAGACTTCCATCACAACTTCAGTATATCACGGGCCATCATAAGAATTTAAATGGGAATTTTGTGGGAGTTTTGTGGAAGCTGCAGATGACACTTGAAGGCCAGTAGACAACACAGAAAAAGTTTAGAAACTCAGAAATGCATAAAATATATGTGTAATATTGTTTAATGTCAACCTATTTTATCTTTTCCTACCATAACAATTCAGACTTCTTCTCTAGTACAAAGGAAGAGCCAAAAAAATTTTTATGCAGACTTTCCAAATTACGGGGATGCCACGCCACTAAACAGGGATAACTGTAGAGTTAAGAGGATTGAACTTTTAGGAATAGCCCTGGGTTTCTTTCCTAGCTTTGTGAACCATAACTTGCTGTATTTGTCCTTTCTGGCTTTCTACTTCCTTTCAGTTCTAAAGTTCAGAAACTTCCGTGACTTCTTCAAATTGAAAAAAATTCTCAAAGTATTGGGCACTGTGCAGAGTTGATATGGATGCAGTAGATTAATCATCTAAATAGTAATGATTTTGTATACTTTTTCATTTCATAGTTACCAAGCACTTTACAGGTGTTATTTTATTTGATCTTCACCACAGTCCTGTCAGATAGATGATGCAAATACTGTGATGCCCATTTCCAGGGGAAAAAATTTAAACTCAGGGAGATGTGTTACCCAAGGTCACACAGATGAGTGGTGGAACTCCTAGTCCAGAATTCTCTTTTCATTTACAGCCTAAATTCATTTTTTAAAATACAATTCGATATTTTAAAATTTTATGTCATCCACATTTGTGTGTGTGTATGTGTGTGGGTGTCTCCTAGAGAGCCACTCCCCATAACAAAGACTAAAAGAAGGGGGTAGAGGTGGAATAAGGGGGATAATCTAGCAAAACCAATCAATGCACTGAAAAAAATGAATTTTTAAAAGTGCTTTGTTTATTCCAATTGTCACAAAATCTGAGCGGTTATAAAAGGTAAAATCTTGTTGCTTACAAAATTAACTTATAAAATCTTTTCTTTCCTCTAGAAACAAGATACTGGTCAAGTTCTATTGGATATGGCTTTTAATCACTTGGGTATAACAGAAAAAGAATATTTTGGTTTGCAGCATGGTGAAGATTCAGTGGATTCTCCTGTAAGTAGAATCTGTTTTCTTTAACTGTGATGTTTTCATTAAGATTTAAAAATAAAACTTTATTTCCGTATTCAACAGAGATGGCTTGAATCCAGTAAACCAATCAGAAAACAACTCAAAGGTCTGTACAATTTTTACATTATTATTACTTATATTATTAGTATTGGTATGCTATATTTTTCATGTGCTAATTGGCCTATCTCTGACGTGATATTTGCATTCCTCTTGATCTGGGATCGTCACTGATCTTATGTACTGGAGGGAAATGATTCCAAGTTTTCATCGGAGAAAGTGAGTTTAGGAAAGAGATGGGGGAAGGAAAATGGAGAAAGAATATCTAACCAGCTGAAGACAAGGAAACTGAGCTCCAAACTTCCCCTTCTTAGTCAAACATGAGAAATAGGTAATACTACTCCCTTCCCTTCTCCCTATCCACCTTCTACACACTCATACTCTCACACCCTCTGTCAACACAGGTGGATCTCAGTGAGCACTCACCCACTCAGCTACACAAATGCTGGTCTACACACATGATAACATGAATACCTAGAGTATCTTTTTGATAGGTTTGTGCAGCTGAACTTGGAATCAGGAAGACCTGCATTTGAGTCCCGTAGTCAGTATCTCTATGACCCCAGGGTCTCAGTCTTAGTTTGCTCATCTGTAAAATGGGCATAATAGTAGCATCTATCTCACAGGGTTGTTAGCAGGATCATTTGATAATATATGTAAAGTGCTTTGCAAACCTTAAAATCCAATATAAATGCAAGCTTTATCATCATTATTGTAACTATTTTTCCTTTCCCAACAGGATGCCCATTTGAAGGTATATGTATATATACAAATATATATGTGTGTATATAGATATATCCCCATATATGCAACGCATATGCATATATGCGTACATATATGCACATATATGTTTATATACATATGTGTGTATACATGGAGATTGTCTATATCCTTTATCTCATATATATGGAGATAAACTCAGAAATGTCCCATTTAGATACATAAAGAAGCTTGCCCAGAAATTCCCTTAATTAACATGTGCATATATACATACATGTAGAAATATATTGAATAAACACATTCATAAATATATTGATAGATTTTCTCTACACGCATAATTTGTCTACTTAAACATCCAAGTATATAAGCCAATCAACAGGTATTTATCAAAGGCATCTACTATGTGCTAGCCACTGTAACTGGGTCCTGAGGTTACAGAAATGAAGAATGACAGACCCTACTCTCAGAGCCTTCTTTCTATAGAATTGTATATACATAAACTTATAAGCTTACTCACAGATGTCCAGACATCCAGAAATGTTTAACGTGTCAGTAGAAATAAAGTAGCATGCAGGCATATGCTTGAGATTAGAGATAGTCAACCTTGAGATTGAGGGGTGCATTCAGAAATACCAGTCCTGAAAAGATTAGAATAGTAGGCAAGAGAAGTCAGGAATTAGTGGTGTGATGATGGGTAGGGGGGAGAATGAATGACGAGGTAAGCAGGTGAGAGGATGTGAGACTGAGTAGATGGGTAGGAGAATACCAGGCACATAGAGGGTACATAACAAATACTTGTTGATGGTTTGAAAAGGGTTGAACAGCCATAGAAAATGCTACAGGATTATTAGTAGAGCAAACTGATTTTCTTCTGCGACTATATCTAGCAAAAGAAAATATAATGATTAATTCATTTTACCCATGCAGAGCATTTTTGGGTCAGTTTTAAAATTATACAATTGAATGGAATATTAATGTATAATATCAGATTATAGAAAATCATGTATTGTTTTAAAGATAAGATAATGTTGCTAAAGTTGGTATTTCTTGTGTGTACGTATACATACATACACAAACACATGTATCTGTGTAATATGTACATGCATATATATTTATGAATGTGGAGCTTGTCATGTAAGGTAGTAGAAGGAGCCGTGGACTTAAGATCAGAAGATTTGAGTTTCTATCACGGTCCTGCTGCTGATGCTGACTTTCTGTGCTCTCAGACACTTCACGTCACCTTCTCTGAACCTGGTTCCTTATCTGTCAAATAGGGATAACAATACTTGTCTTGTGTGTTTGAGGGGGTTACTGCGAACATTGTATGAGATGATGCATTTGTGTATGTGGACGTGCTTGGAAAGGGTGATGATATAAACATAAAATGATATATTTCTTAGTGAGAATTTTGCATGCTAAGAATATCTTTAGAATTTTTAAAAAATAATGCAGAGAATAGAGGGAGTTGTTTGGACACAGATCCATATTATTTATTTAAGAGGTGATCAATTCATATTTAAGAGTATGAGCATACTCTCACAGAAACACTTTACCAGTCTGTGTGTTGTTGCCTCAAGCTTTTAAAAATTGCATTCAGTGTATGCATTTAGCATTTGTGAGTGTGGAAGGAACCAAGCAACGTAGTATAGCAAATGTTTGTATTGCTTATAGAAGAATCACAACTTTACTTGCATATTTTAAAAAAGGAAAAATATAATTTCTTTTTGAAAAACATTGTAGGACCTTTCCCCTGTACCCTGAATTTTCGAGTAAGATTTTTTATACCTGATCCCAACACATTGCAGCAAGAACAAACAAGGTAATGTACTTTTATGTTTTCTGTGCAATATGTAAAAAAATACTAGTGTTCTTTGTAGTACTACAAAACAAAATGTAAATGCTATGATACCAGTAGTTACTATCCAAATGAACATATCAAGTAAGTGTATCTTAAATCATACAAAATTGTTGGTTCTCATACTTCTTTGTGGATTGCCCATTTTGTGGCTAGTGATTAGTTTTAAATCCAGCCCCCTCAAGTGGGTGCCCAGAGTGCAAATTAATTTAAGATTTAGCAAAATCTGAATATAAGAAGATAAATTTCTGTCTCCATTTTATGTATATACATATATATACAAACACATATATAGTATCACATGGATTACATATATATTATGTCACATTATGATGAACTCCATGGGACATACTGCTTGTTTTGTTGTAATAGGAGTTTTGTCATAATGAATACTTTGCTCCAAATCAGAAGTTGAGCTAATGACTAGCTTCTCTATAGTTCATCAGCACACATACAAAAAAGAAGAGGTGGTCAACTCCCGTCACCTTTCTCCAAGTAGTTGTATCTCTTTGTTTTCTTGTTTTCTTTCATCAGCTTATTTGAGATTTTTCTGATGGGAGTTATTTGAAGTGGGGAAGAAAATATACATGAGAGACAATAATTAATTGATAATGATGTATTAAAAATTCAAACTCCTCTCTCCCCCACCTGCTCCCTATCTGTACATTGCCTAACTTTATCATCAATTGATTGATTTTCTTTGCAGAAGGTGTCACTTGCACTATGGTGAGCTGGCAGATTCCTTGATCATACAGGGCTGTCCTATAGATCATCGAAACCATAGTCATATCTAAGGACACCTATAAAACAGACAACTTAAAATTGGTTTTACAGTCTTTTAGATTCAAGAGAGCCAGATATTGTGCTAAACTCATTGCAGAACAATATGGAATAGGCAGCTCTGGAAACATTTTCCTCATTAGTGCATGCAGAAATGTCCAGCCTGGCGACTAGATTGACCCTGTAGCCGAAATCTTACCCCCTCATCCCAGGAGGGACTCTTAGAGCTTGTTAGCTTCTGTTCAGGAAAGGCTTTGTGAATGAGGTGATGAATGCCAAGTTGAATCACTACTCAAAACACAGACATGGGTCTCATGACTGATAGTTCTATAGTTGTAGATGGTAGATGAGGATCATAGGCTGGTAGAATTCTAAAGAGGGAAGGTACCTCAGAGATCATTTCCTTCAACTTCCCTCTGAGTGAGCAGTCTCTTCTACATCATTCTTGTTATGTAGAATTCCATCCTCCACTTAAATTGCTCATGAGATTGAACTATTTAGAGCTAAAGGAATGTTGGGGATCACCTAGTCCAACCCTCTCAATTTACAGATGAGGAAACTGAGCTTAACCCCCCCTGGAATAACCTGTTCTACTTTGGGGAAGTTTTCTATTCATTAGAAAATTGTTCATTAAATTTCTTTGTCATTTCAATTCATTGGCTTTTATCCAACCTCCTAGCACAACACAGACTAAGTTTACTCTCTCTTCATTACAGCTCTTCGAATATCATCTGTTGTCTCTCCTCTCAGCCTTTTCCAAGCCATACATGTCCATTTACCTCAATCATGCCCTATTAGGCAGTAGTTTCCAGACCTCTTGCCCTCATAATTGGCTTCTTTGGAACACATTTCAGTTTTTCACTGTCCTTCCTAAAATATGTTGCTCAGAACCGTCCATGGCACTTGTAGTGCGGTCTGACCAGTCCAGGGCTCAGTGGGGCCATCCCTGTCATCTGCACATTATTCATGCGGACTAAGATTGCATTAGCATTTTAAGTAACAACATTATACAGTTGGTATATATATTAAACTTCTGGTCAACCAAATTTCCCAGATTTCTTTCCACATCAATTGCTTCCATATTTTATACTTGTTGCAGCTGACCTTTAAGAGCATATCTTGAGTTTATTACTGGTTCCATATTATCTTGTTGATTTCAGCCTAATACTCTGACCTGTCAGATGTATTACAACTTTTGAGGAATTTGTTCTGTTGGAATCCCAGGTCAAGGAAGTTAGGACTGTTATGGGATGGGCATAGCTAAACAGGCTGATTCTTTTCTTTCTTTGTTTCTTTCTTCCTTCTTTCCTTCCTTTCTTTTTCTTTCTTTCTTTCAGCAGAGCCAGACAGGAAAACATGAATTATATTTTTGAAATATACCACTTGGATAGAGCACCTTTAAAAAGAGCTAGTGTTCCATGCTTCATTTAAAAAATAAGATGTTCCAAAGGCTTCCTCCAAGTTTCTTTACTGAACCCTAAATTTAAAAAAAAACCCAAGTTAGAAGCAGCTAGGTGTCACCGTAGCTAGAGGGCTAGGCCTAAGACCTAAGTTCAAATCCAACTTTCAACAGTTATAAGGTGTGTAACCATGGGCGAGTCATTTAACCTTTCTCTGCCTCAGTTTCCTCATCTGTAAAGTGGGGATAGTAATTGCACCCCCCTCACAGGGTGGTTGTGAGGATCAAATGCCTTGCAAACCTTAAAGTGCTCTGTAAATTCCAGCCATTATTACTGTTGCTGTCATCATGGTTGTTATCATTATTAATGGCCTCCAGTTTGATTCAGAGACTGCCATGGAACTGATTTATCCAGTGACTTAGGGTCATTTAACTCCCCAGTTGTATATGATGGTTCTCTGAAAAGTTTCTGACAGATACTTCTGGAGGCAGCATGGTGTAATGCTGGACTTGGAATCACAGAGACTTGGGTTCATATCCTGCTCATGTATTTATTAGCTACATGACATGGCTTCGGTCATTCCACCTTTCTAAACCTCAGTTTGCTTCTCTGTAAAACAGAGCTTATAAAAATACCTTTAGTTTGTTTATTATTGTTCAGTTGTATTTGACTCTCCATGACCCCATTTGGGGTTTTCTTGGCAAAAATACTAGAGTGGTTTGCCACTTCTTTTTTCCAGCTCATTCTACAGATTAGGCACTGGGGCAAACAGGGTTAAGTGATTTACTCAGGGTCACACAGCTAGTTCAATGTCTGAGGCTGGATCTGAACTCAGGAAGCCTGATTCCAAGCACACCTGGCTGCCATCAGGGCACCTATATCACAGGATAGCTATGAGAATCAAGTGAGATAATGTAAATGTTTTGGAAACCTTAAAGTACTCTTATCATGGGATTATAGTTTTAGAGCTAGAAATGGCCTCAGAGGTTAATTCTCTCTTCAGATGAGGAAACATAAATGCCTTCCTAAGGTCACATAGACAGCAAGTGGAAAATAAGGGATTTGAATTCAGATCCCCTAACCCAGTCCAGTGTTCCTTCCAGCATAGTACACTGCCTCTAAGTGTAATATAAATACAAATTATTATTATTAATCATCATCGTCATTATTGTGCCTCAGAGATAGCCAATTTGATTCTGTGTCTCTTCATCATCATTTGGATTATCGTGTCACCCTGGACTCTTGCCATTTACCGAGTATCTAATATTTGATTGCCATTTCCTGGAGGTGTCAGTGACAGGGTGTGATTTGACACATGGTATTTTTTTTTCAGTTTTCTGATTTATCTTTCTCTGCGGTAATTCATCAGATTATGTTAATCACCAGATTTGCCAACAGAATTCAATGTTGCTGTTCTAAAATTACTATTAATTTATCTGTAACCTCTTCCTTTCTACTCCCAATTTGAAGAATATCAAGTAGTCTAATTATATTTGATCATTACTTCGGGTAAGCATAGAAAACCCACAGAAAGCCATAAACGATAGCCATTGCTTAGCAATCCAGATGATAATGACCACGTGCTCCTGTGCTGAAAGAACGCAGATCTAAAACCTAGATAGGCATAACTTAACAAAGTCATACGTTCCCCACATGACTTTTTAAAAAAGGTTAGCTCTTTGGTACATACTGGATAGATGATAATGATGCTAATAATAAGAATGAGGATGATTGAAAGCTATGAAATTATTGATGAACTTTTATACCTAGTGTTTCTTACTTGAAATACAAATAGTGAAATTATATTAGAACTTAAGTATTAAAATGGACACAGCTGAACTTGGACAAGCTGATATTTGTGCACATTTACATATCAAACGGAAGAAGTTTGCTTTTTTTAAAAAAATGCCAAAATTCTTCTTTTCCCCTTCTGCCACCATTTCTCTCATCTATATTCAATTTTAGTAAGTGTGTCTTTGCTACATTGGCAGATGCTGGAACTAACTATATTCTTTTTGGATCGTACAAAAAAGAGAGGAAGAAAACCAAATTCCATGTGTGCTGATAGAAGTAAATCTCTTTCCGTATCCTCATGGGACCATAGAACTTTTTATTGACTTTTTCCAAGACTTTATACAGGGTCATACTTAACAGCTAACTCACTTACGGATAGTTTAAAAGTTCTGTCTACAGAATAAGGAGTGAAGGTGACGGGTTAGATGTACTTAGAGTTACGAAGAACTTGGTTTAAATCCTGCCTCCAGCACTTTCTAGTTGCTTATGACCCTGGGTTTCTGTTCCCTCATCTGTCAAATGAGGCGGTTGATCTAGATGCCCTTTGAGGTTCCTTGCAGCTCTAATTCCTTTATTGTATACATCTCTTCCAGTATTCACTGATGTTTTATTTTTTAAATTTTGTGCCTACTACCTAAGGCAATTTGTTGACTAATGTAGATGAGGCAGTGTGCAATTCATCTGATCCATTATTTAGAGTGTCATTATTGGAAGGGAGAATTTGTTTACTAGTTTGCAGAGATAAAATCTATTGTGAAATCAATTAGCTAAGATATATCAATGTTATGAAATGTCATCCTTTAGACATATGTATCCATGGGTTGTCCTGCTTTACCCATGAGTCTTGTGTATGCTGTCAGTAACAGACAAAAACTATAATTCGATATGAAAGAATGCTTAGAGTAAGTTGAGTTTGTCTTCACAGACTAGTCACCTGTTATTCAGCTCATTCACGCAGGGGACATTTCAGGATATAATATTTGTTGTTGTTGAGACTAGTTAACTCACCGATGTAAAGAACTCCCTGGTTTGGAATCTCCTTCTACCAATATAAATCTCAGATGACCAAGCGGTCTGTAATTTATAGTTTTAGAGAAATGCCTGAGAATATCAAGAACTTTAGAGCTTTGCCCTCGGCCATATAAGTGATACAGACACACACACACATACACACACACACACACACACTTCTGTCTTTATGAATAAATATATATTTATATGTGTGTATGTATGTATGTATGTATGTATACATACGTGAGACAAGACTTGAACTGTGGTCTTCTAGACTCTAAGCTTTGCCCCTTTACCCATGATGCCATGCTGCTTCTCAGGAATGCTTACTTCTAGGTCATTTAGGTTGTTGATATTTTTAGTGGGCATAGTGTGTTCAGGTCTGATTCTGAGGAGAACTTTTTCTCTCTGTAATAAAAATGACTTCTTTTTAGCTGCCTGAGACAGAGCAAGAGGTAACCCTACCTCTCCAGAGAATACATTTTGTAAAGGGCTCTTGGCTCTAGTTTGATAAAATTAAGTACTTATATAGTTCAGTATGGTTTTGGTCAAGTGGTTAACTTAAAAAAGCATAACTGCTTGGCTCATCAAAATATGTATTGGTTTATAATTATAATGATGGAGAAGGCAAACATGCCTTCCATGGATTTTGTTAGAAATTTGGTTAAAAGAATTTTAAAGTGAATAATTAGGTTCACAGCAGGCTTCATAGATGGAATGCTTATCACATTTTCAGATGACACAGAGCTGGAAGGGCAAGCTAACACACTAATTGCCAGAATCAGGATTCAAATAGATCTGGACACCTTAAAACACTGGGCCAAATTGTTAATGTAGTCCTTATATTTGGTATCAAAAGATCATCTTTGCAAGTACAAGATTAGGGAGACGGAGCTAGTTGGTAGTTCATCTGAAGAAGATCTGGGAAGTTTTAAAGTTTTAAAGAACTTGAAATTCAGTAGGAATCAACAGAATTATAGAGGAGCAGCCAAAAAAAAAAAAAACTAATGTGATCTGAGTTGGCAATGAACAGAAGCATAGTTTCTGGGAATGAGGAGGTGATAATTCTCCTGCACTCTGCCCTGATCAGACCACATCTAAAGTTTCATTTTAAACCTGATATTTTAGGACAGATTGATAAGCTGGAGAACAATAAGGATAGTAAAAGGGCTTGGGTTCAAAAAACTGGGAATGTTTAGCTTTGAAAGTCTCAGTGGCTGGGTCACCATAATTGTCTTTAAGTATTTGAAGGACTAGCACATGGAAGAAAGCTTATTCTTCTTTGGCCCCAGAGGGCAGAATGACAACCTATAGGTAAAAACTTCAAAGAGGGAAATTTAGGCTTAAGACAAGGGGGGAAACTTCTTAGACATTAGAGCCATCCAAAAGTAGAATGGAGCTCTGGGAAGTGATGGATTCCTCCTCGTTGGAAATCATCATACAAACACTGTGTCTCCATTTCTTAAGTATATTTTTTCAGGTGTATGGATTGGACTAAATGATCACTGACACTCATCCCTTGCTACTCTTCGTCATGCCATATTTAATGCTTCCATCATAGGAAAAGCAAGATATAGAATGAGCAAATAAAAATGGAAAGAAAGGGATTGTTCACTTGGGAAAGGTAGTGGTGAACATTATTGAAAAGGTCAGCATCCAACTGCTAACCATCCAACAGTCATTCCGTTTTTAGAATACTTAAAGAATAGAAAGAAAGGATATAATAAGAAACAATAAGAATGAAGAGGAAAATGGCAAACCAGAAAGAGTATTTCAAAAACAATGTTGGCTTTAAGATAAATGTTAGTAATCTAAAGGATAGCTGTGTAAAATCCATAAACATACACTAAGATAGTTTCATATTGTTGGAAAAATATTTCTATAATTATTATTATTTTCAAATGTACAAATTTTGTTCTTGCCTCATCAAGTCTCTGTTGCTTATTTTAATTTGAATATCACCATTAAATTTTCTTCATAGGCACTTATACTTCTTGCAACTGAAGATGGATATTTGCGAAGGAAGGTAATGAAAATTTTCTTGTTTTTTTCCCTCTCTCTAAGTCGCTAGACTTTGAAAAGAATAACTTCTTCATAGCAGTTTCATCCGATGCAGAACCTTCATTCAAAGAAACTTTCCTGAAGCCATACTGTACTTTTTTTGTCTTTTATTAGAGTTCATCTTCGTGTTTCAAATCTATTCAATATAGACATGTCACTTTCTCAAAGTTTCAGCTATAGCAGCCATGAGATTCCAAACCTTGATATTCTGTCTAGACTTCTAAGTCCTTTTTGGACATCATCAAAATCACTTCCTTAGTAAGCATTTAGCTCACTTGCACGCTGGTCATAGGTCCCTGCTAAAGGCAAAGTTTGGTTAAGAGCAGCCTCCAAACAATTTAGAGAAATTGGGCCATTACAGACAGTCACGTTCTGATCTTCGGGATAAAAACTTAGTCTTAGAAGGAGACCCAGAATAGCTTTGGGGAATACTTTTAGGTGAGAGAATAAGATGCACCTGAAGAGAAAACACTGAGAAAGTAGGTGTGGCAAAGTGAGAGGAGTTGAGCAGTTAGGCATCTTAATCCCTCCTTCATCTTCTAGGCCTGTGTTTGACTTCTTTTTGGGGGAAATAGTAGAGTCATATGGGAGGTTATATGGTATTATCTTGTCTGATTTCTGGCTGTCGGTGCCTGATAATTAAAGTTTCATTTGCCTATTAGGTTCACCTCACCTGGAATGCTTTGTGTTTGAGGGGGAAAAGTTTTTCTGGCAAGAGGAGGCAGGTAGAATGTGAGAGAAAATAGAACATGCTGTCATTCAATTAAGTAAATATCTGTTAAGTACTACTATGTGTAAGGCTCAGCGCTGTGAGTACTTACATGTAAAAGATAATCAATCAGTAAGCACTAGGCTCACAATGTTCGAAGTAGAGTGATAGGTATTGGGAAGCAAACACACACACACACACACACACACACACACACACAAAATGAAACACTCCCTACCCTCAGAGAGTTAAGGGTATTGTAGAGTAGGGAGGATAGAAAGGGATGTTGGAAGTAGGTCATGTAGAATTTTGAATTTAAGGTCAAGGAGTTTGTATTTTATGTTCTAAGTAATGAGGAACCATTAAGTGTCTTTGAGCAAGGGAGTACTGTGGTCATACCTCTGCATTAACAAGATTATTTCAGCTGTAGTTGGCTAATTTGTAAAGCTACCATTGTGGTATGTATAAGAGGTGAATAGAACATTGAACAAAAAGTGTGGCAGTAGAAGTGGAAAGTTACACACAAAGATATTATAGAGATAGAATTAGCAGGACATGGAAACTGGTTTGATGTGAAGGATGAGGGAAGGTTCAATGAGAGGAAAGCCTGGGTGACTAGGAACATGGTATTACTATTCATTCAACAAACATTTATGAAGTCCTTTCTGTGTGTACAACATTGGACTGCTAGGTGATGGTGAGGTCAAGAGTTTAGTTAAGATATTGCTCGTTTGTTCAGACAGTGTAGCTGGGAAAATAATAAGATACAGATAATTGTGATATACAAATTTATATTAGAGAGTAAATGCTACATAAGGTTTTGGAGGAAAATCATTATGCAGCTTGTGGGGAATGGATCAGGGAAAGCTTCATGGAGAGAAGGAACATTTGAATTGGGCTTTAAAGAATAGGTGCTAATTAAATGCCTGCTGGGAATATCAAAGTTTTTTCTCAGAAGCTCTCTGTACTTTTGAGTCTCTTTATGCCATCACCCATTTTTGCCTATATTATTCCAGTCTCTGAAAAGTAGGAGATGGGAAGCCCTTTTGCGTATAGTGAGCAACACAAGGTCATGGAACCAGTGGATCACAGGTTAGGTTGAGAGATTTTGCCTTATAGCACAAGCTTCAAAGAATAGTTCAGTTTTACTGGAGCATAAAGGGTGTGGAGGAAAGTAATATGAGCTGAGAATGGAAAAGTCAAGTGACACGAATTTGGGAGAGTTTTGAGTGCCAGGCAAAGTAATTTGAATATTACTCAGAAGGTGTTCTGGGACCCCTGAAAATTTTTGAGCAGAAGAATTAACATGACCATATCTGATAATCTTATGGAGATTATAAGCTCAATTTTGCACTTGCTGAGTTTAAGGTTTGGATGTGGGACGTTTGGGTGGAAATGCCTTACAGTTACCTGGAGGAGGAGTTATAAAAGTCCAAATAGAAGGCAGGGTTATTGAGAGGAATTTGAGAGTCTCCTGCTTTAGAGGTGTCATTTGAAACTTTGGGAGCAATGAGATTGCCAAGTGAGAAAATAGGCAAAGAGAAGAGGGCTGAGGATGGTCCCTTGAAGAAAATCCTCCTTAAAGGATTGGGAGAAACATGAATCAGAGACCCAGACCCATGGACAACAGAGTATTGAGTAGGGGGAAATGGATGATGGTGTTAGATTATATGAAGAGAAAATCAAAGAAAAAGAGGTCTCAGAAAAGCCAGAACTTTGTTTTGTCTCAAAAAAGCCAGGCACAGTGCTTGGCGCATGGTAGGCATTTAATAAAATATTTATTCACTTAATTTGGAAGGACCAAAAGAATACAATAACTAGGGGAGTCAGTAAAGACTTTCATCTGAATTCTCTTAGGAAAGATAAAACTATGGTTTTGATCCTGGATAATTGAGAGATTGATGGTCTAAAGAAGTTGTGGTGGAAAGAAACATTCATGGAAAGAATAAAAGGATCACAGATTTAGAGCTTGAAGGAACTTTAGAGGAGAGAATAGAGGCTTAATTTGAGGTTTGTCAAGTTTGAGCTGATGATAGTCTGTGGAAGTTTCCAGTAGAAAATCAGACAAGGAGATAAGAGGTGGGGGAATAGTAAAGGGGAGGTCTGATTAAGGGAGGCAGTGGTTAGAAGCAAAATAGACTTTTGAGGAGGGACTGGATAAAAAGAGAAGAAGAAACAGAAGATAATGGGAGGGAGGGAAAAACACAGAAATCATAACTGTTACTATGAATGGGATTGGCTCCCTCATAAACTGGAAGGAGATAGCAAAATGGATTGGAAACCAGAATCCAACAATATGTTTACAAGAGATGCGCTTGAAACAGAAAGACACGCACAGGGTTCAAATAAATGACTGGAGGAGCATAGTCCTTTATACTTCAGCTGGAGTGAAAAAAAAAAAGGCAAGGATAGCAATATGATCTCAGGCACAGTAAAAGCAAAAATGGACCTAATTTAAAGGAACTATCAGGAAAACTAAATTTTGCTGAAAGGTATGATAGACAATGAAATCAAAAGTTTTTGCAGCAAGAAAACCCTCATTTCTCAAAAATATAATAAATATAGAACTGAGTAAAATTTATAAAAATTAGAGCCGTTATCCAATTGATAAATGGTCAAAGAACCAGACAGTTTTCAGAAGAAGAAATCAAAGCTATCTGTAGTCATATGAGAAAGTGCTCTAATTCATTATTGACTAGAGCAATGCAAATTGAAACAGCTCTGAGGTACCACTTCATACCTATCAGAAATGATAAATGCTGGAGGGAATGAGGGAGAAATAGGGATACTAACGAACCATTGATGGAGTTGTGAACTGATTCAACTGTTCTGGAAAACAATTCAGAACTATGTCCAAGGGGCTATAAAACAGTGCTTACCTTTTGATCTAGTAATATCACTACCATTACTTACCCAGTAGTGCCACAGATACTTGGTCTGTATCCCAAGGAGATCAAAGAAAAAGGAAAGGGGCTTATATTGTAGAAAAATATTTAAAGCAATTCTTTTTGTGGTGGCAAAGAATTAGAAATCGAGGGGCTGCTCATCAATTGGAAAGTGGCTGAACAAGTTGCTGCATATGATTGTGATGGAATACTCTTGTGCTTTGAGAAATTACATGGGGGGCAGTTTCAGAAAAATATAACAAGACCTATGTGAAATGACGTAAAGAAAGTGAATAGAATCAGGAGATCATTGTATACAGTAGCAGCGATGTTCTAATGAAGATCTACTGTAAAAGACTTGGCTATTTTGTAAATACAATGATCTGACTATTTTTCTTGGTTTTTTTTAATAATGGAAATATGTTTTGCATGATTTCACATGTAAAATCAATATCATTGTTTGCATTCTCATTGGGTTGAGAGGGGAAGAATTTGGAACTTAAAATTTGAGAAAAAAATGTTTAAAATAATAAATTTTGAAATAAAAAAAGAAAATTAGGCAAGTAGGACTGAAACTTGGATGACAAATACTGATCTGGGAGTCATGAGGCTTTGTGTTGCCAGGAGTTCCTTATTACAGTCATCTTCTTTTCCAGCGACTTCCTTCTGCCCATTCATCCATCCATCCTTGTTTCTTCTCAGGGAAATTGGTACTAGTCAATAGCATTTAGGAGTTTGTTTTTTTAAAAAGATCATATTTCTCTAAAGAATTTCCTGGGTCTCTACATTTTGTCACAACATGATTTGCGCTGTAGTGTCTTGTGTACTGGATTGAAAGTTGACCTTTGGAGTCAGGTAAACCTGGTTTCACATCCTGCTTCTGACATGTACTGTCTGTGAGGCCCTAGGCAGGTTGCACTTCACCTCTCGGTTTCTAGGCTACCTGTATAGATGTAATAATAGGTTTAGACTCAAAAAAACCTTAGAATATTCCTAAACAATATCAAACTGTTCTGATCCTGACGTTTGACTCTTTAATTTTTTTGTTGTTGTTCAGTCTTTTCAGTCTCTTCAGGACCCCTTTTTGGGGTTTCTTGGAAAAGATACTAAAGTACTTTGCTGTTTCCTTCTCCAGCTCATTTTACAGAAGGGGAAACTAAGGCAAACAGGGTTAAATGCCTTGTCCAGGGTCACACAGCTAGCAGGTATCTGAGGTCAGATTTGAACTCAGGAAGATGAGTCTTCCTGACTCCAGGCCCAGCATTCTGTGTGCTAGCTGCCTCTTTGACACTTACTCTGAATGCCCAGAATAAGAGGGCCAACTTTTGTAGTGTGAATGCAGCCATCTCACTAATGTAAAAGCCAGTGCTTATTTTTTGTCTGGGTAATGTATGCATTTTGGAGTGTTTTTTTGTCTTAAAAAAACCCTTTAATTCCAGTATCTAGTATTAAGGACTGGACAAGCTTTGCAATTGGCATCCCTATTTGAAATGAATGTTTTTCTTGCAGTGTAGCAAAAATGACCATCAGTATTATTCATGAAATTCCTTTTCCACAATTATTTGTGATCAAATATATTGATGTTTTATTCAGTATATTGTTGAATTTTATATATCTTGATTTTTCTTTCCTCCTAGGTTAATATGCCCTCTGAATTCTGCAGTTGTTCTTGCATCATATGCAGTACAATGTAAGTAGCAAATACATATTTTAGTATGATGAAAAGTATTGAGCAGCTGAACTTGTCCCATTAACAGGATTTCTGCTTCTGTCTGTTAATTTCTCAGCAAATCTAATTCTATAACACTTACAGCCAGGAAGATGTCTAGATGGAAACATCTAATAGTTTCCTTTGCTGCTCCCACCTCCGCTCTCCATTAGGTTTTTCTCAGATATAAGTCCCTATTTTTGTTGGCAGATGGGCAGCTAACCCTTGTGTGGATAAGCCTGGAATTCTGGACATGGGAAATGCATTCATTTTGATCCTAGGAGTGTTATTTTTAAAGATGAGGTTAGATGAGATTATAACAGTGGTGCTTGTTGAACATGGATTTTAGAAAAAGGATACTTTGTTTATAAATTTATAATTCTCCTGATAGGCAAATAATGGAAATAATTGGAAAAAGAGAAGGTAAATGCTAGAAGAGATATGGTAGGGTTAACAAAGACAAATTATTTGGGGGACGTTGATGAGTCTGCTTGATTGGATAAGTCAAATAATCTAGGATCCACTAAAACCTGAAGGTCTTTATAAATACTAAACTTGCTTTATGATTTAAGAAAATATTTTTGGATGGCATTAAGGGAAGCAGCATAACATAGTGGGTATAGAGCTTGCCTCAGAGCCTAGGTTTGCTCTCCACCTTTGACGCATACTGACTGTTACTCTAGTGAAATCATTAGGAGGCACTGGTTTGTATTGCTAGTGAAAGTTCTTTTATCCATGAGTTCTCTGCACTAAATAAATCACAGGTCCAGACAGTATCCTTATTAAGTAGATAGTAGGAATAGTCCAGATTATCTTCTCAGTAAAATACTCTTTAAAGAATCATCCATTTCCTACGGTTCTCATGGCAATAATTCATGAGTAGTAATCATGCACTTGAGGTGTTTGATGCTCTGAGAGGTTAAGTGCTCATTGAACTTCCCAGTAACGATGAAATCACAGGTCTGGGTAACAATAAAACAAAATCACAGAGTAAATTTCACATAAATTATATAACTATTCAGAATACTGTGTTTGGACTTTTAAGGTTGAAACAACCTTGTGGATGTTCATCCTTAGGGGTGAAGCCCTGTGAAAACCCGTGACAATGGATATGTTAGCATGAAGGATAGTGATGATGAATGAAGTTTATTTCCCATACAGTCATACATACATACAAACAAGTAGTTGGATAGGGAAGGACAAACTCTTCTTATTACTGTATATATTCATATATACAATTATATCTCAAAAAAAAAACAAAAAAAGGAATTCTCATAGCAATTGCTACATGCCAAAGAATGATTCCTTTTTTTTTAAACCAAAGTTTTTTGAAGGATAAGGCATGGAAATTCCTGAAAGGAAGCCTTGTTGAATAATATTCATTATCCAGCAGTCTTGCAAGGTTAAATAAAAAAAGACTCTGCTCAGAATTGTTGGAACTGCTTAGTAATCAGTGTTAGAAAAAATAAAATATTAGCACCTAAGGGGCATTGAGTGGACCTACAAAGGTTAGATAATTAGTACATTTGAGATGGGGTCTTAAAAGGTTGGGGCAATTCTGCTTTTGTAACATGAATTTTAGAATAAGAATAATTTTTGAAAAGGTTCTTATCCTTGTGTTTTCCTTAGCTGTTATCTTAGTACCTAATACATAAATGATTGTCGAATAAAAAAAAGTAGAAAAAGATCTGTCCTTTTAACTTTCCCAGCAAATTTATTAGGGGAAATTTTTAGTTAAATAAAATGGCATTTTCTTAAATAAAATGGAAACATTTTTATCTCTTTGGTGGAAACTTGAAACATTTTAAAAGTTGACTTGAAATTTAAAATTTACTTGTGCTTAGTAGGAATCTTTGTGATAGAACTGGCCTGTTTCAAAATCAGGTTCCTCTGCCTCATGCTACCTCTGCTTGCTGCCCATCAGTTCTTTGTTATATTGCTTATGGTTTCTTGAATGATCTCTGTCCAGAGACTGAAGTTGTTCCAGGCTTCCTTTTTCCTTAAGGATTCTGACTCTTTCCTCATTCTCTGTGCTTTTGGTTTTTAAGCACTCCTCCCATTTCAAGGAGAAGTCATCTCATGGACTTTCATCCTCCCCATAACATGTCCCCACTTTGATATTAATTTTATTTTAGTGTCAGAGAAAAACAGCCCTTTCTAAAGTTAAGCCTTTGAATTAATTGTCTTCTGGATGCTTGGGCTCATGATTTAGAACTAGGTTTAGAACTAGAAATTGTATTCGGAGGTCATCTAAACCCTTATTTTACAGATGAAGAAACTATACCCTAGACAAAGGAAGGGACGTTCCTGAGGTTACACAGAGAGCAGATGGCAAAGCCTAGATTCACGTTGAGGTCTTCTAACTCTAAATCCGGTATTCTTTCCACTTTATCATACTGCTTCAGTTTGACGCCTTCTCTTTTCTCTTTTCTAACCAGTATTTCACAGAGTTCTGTTGTTTTAGAATGTCTCTTGATTTCTCCCTTCTACTCTATCCCTGCTGTTACCGTTCTTTTCCAGGTAATCCTCACATCACACCTGGACTATTGTAACAATTTCTGGTCTTTCTGGTTCAGAAACTGTACCTCTGTCCATTGTATCCAGACTAATCTTCCTAAAATAACATCTGTCATGTCATTCTACTCTTTGTCAGCATCCTGGATATCTACATAAAAGGTTTTGCTGTTGGTGATGAGATTTTCCAAGGGTCCTATTTATAGGTGACATCTAATTTCATCCAGCCCCAAGACATGACAGAGTTTCAGTAAAATCTATAGTTATTCTGAAGGGATTGGTCTAACCACCCACACTAAGAAAAAAAAGTGGAAGTTTTGTTTAAACTAAAGTGTATTACAGGAACTAGTTTTTTTAAAAGCATATTACATACAATGTACAGTCACACTGGCAACATTGACATAGTCTCTGTGTCTTTAACAGATATTAAGTAGGGCCCAGCATTGAACAAGAACTGGAGATTAGGCTAGGTTGCATGTGGGAAATATGTAGTCCTTTAAGTGGCACCAAACAGCTCACTGATGCAAAAGCCCATGTTTTTAACACCAATATTCTCCAGGTGATGCTATATATGGAACATATCGTGGAATCATGATATGAATCATGGAACACCACAACCCCAGGTGAACCAAAATTGCACTTGACTCAAAGGAAAATGGAAAAATGCATGGTTATTATAAGTAGGAAGCTGTAGCTTATAACCAACGATGATGACTTGCATTTGAAAACTACCATAACAAATATTGTCAGGGATGTGTATGACTAGAAAAGGAGGTAGGGTAGTCATGTATTAAGAGTGAAGGACTACCCCAGTATTGCCTTGCTACATCTGAAGTAGACGAAAGACCAGAGGAAAAGACCTCCAGTACATTAGATGGGTCCTCTACAAAGAATTTACAGAAAGACATGGATAGGAATCCTACAGAATAGGAAGACATTGTTGGGTTGTGAACTGCATCAGTAGGATAAGTGAGGTCATAGATCCATTTGTTACATAGCACATCAAGTCTAAACTCCTTTGCTTGGCTTTTACAATCTTCACACCCTGGTCTCTTGTCTATCCCTACTGTTTGGCGACATAGTGGATAAAATGTTGGACATGGAGTCCAGAAGACCTTATTTCAAATCAAGCTGCAGACACTTTCTAGCTCTATAACTCTGGGTAAGTCACTGGACAACCTCTCTCTGCCTTAATTTCCTTATCTATAAAATAAGGATAATAATAGTGACTATCTCTCAGAGTCACTTGTAGGAATAAAATGAGATATATTTGTAAATTCTTTTGCAAAGTGCTATATAAATATTATTATTAGGAGAGGTGATAGTGGTAGTAGTAGTGATGGTGGCAGTAGTAGTAATAGAAGTGGTGGGGGTAGTGCTAATAATAGTAGTAGTAGTTGTTCCCATTCTTCCCTGAAGCTAATTTCTCCAATTGATTCAGTCTTATCTCCCTATCCCTCACTATTTCAAAACCAATTTCCTCCTTTCCTTATTTGATTCCCTTGGTCAGGTACATAGTAGATGCTTAATAAATCCTTCCTTCATCTTTCCCTCTCTCCTTTCCTTTTTCCCTCCTTCCTCCTCCCTGTATATATCTTTCTCCCTCCTTCCCTCCCTTTTCCCCTATTTCCCTCCCTTCCTTCCTTCCTTCTTTCTTCCTTCCCTTCTTTCCCCCCTTCCTTTTTCCCTCCTTTACTTTTTCTGTCCCTACCTCTCTTCTTCCCTTCCTTCCTCTTTTCTCCCTCCTTTTTCCCTTATTTTTCTTCTGTCCCTCCATTCTTTCCTTTTCCTTCCTCTCTCCCACTCTCCTTTCTGCCCTTCCATTGATTTAGAAAAAAATGAAAACTATTACATGATAAGTGACTATAGAATTGCAAAACAAAATGCTAACTTAGATCCAAGAGGAAAGGTTATTAAAGAGATAATGAATAATTCCCACAACCACTACCTGCAGTTTTAATACTTTAATATATATTTATGATAATAGTTAATGTTTCCATGCTTCATTCCCACCTTCCCAACAAAGCTTGTTGGTTATAGACTAGAATAATTTTGCTTCATTACATTTTGTCTTACAGCCACCATAAAAATCTTAGTACTTGATCATGGCTCCATCAGTTATCTTTAAAATATAAAGGTCCCATATCTTCAAAAAGTTTGACATCCTTGTTCACAATTAATTATTCCATTTTTGGAGTCTTATTGAGTGAATAAGTGATATACCAACTATCATACCATTTTATACTACTTTGTGAATTGTTCCAAAGAGGTTTATTTTCTCTGATTAAACTATTCATTTAAGTTCTTAGAGCCCAAATCTGAACCAAGACCTTTGGGACTTTCTATATTTCTTTTATCTTCTTCATAACACCTGATAGAGCACTAAAAACTTGAACTGAACTTGTGCCTTCGTTGGTATGGGCCTCTAAAGGAAACTCCCTCTCCCAATACATATGGCATCATTCTGAAATTTTTAGTCTTACAGGGTTTGTCTGGGGCATTGAAATTTTAAGTGACCTGCCCAGGGTCATATAGCCACAGTATGTGTCAGAGACAAAACTTGATTCCTTCTTTCCCTGACATGGAGGCCAGCTCTTTATTTACTTTGCCATTTTGTTCATCTAAGCCCTGGAAACGTAGTCGTCATTTAAGACATGCTTTAATCTTAGACTCCCAGTCCCAGAGTCGTAGAATGTTAGAGCTGGAAAGCACCTTCAAGGTCCCCTAGTCTGAGAGTTTATAGTATTACTATGCTGCATATGTCAAAGTCTTCATGATTCATTTTCACTAATTTAAAAGTTTCTCAGCTGCCCTTTTCTTTTTTTTAGAAGAGGTAATCTCTATCTTTCTGACCTTGCTTCTTTATCTGCTATCTGCCTATTCTGCGTTACTTGAACTTTAAATACAGTCCAGCATGATTTAGTGGAAAAGGAGCCAGAAGTTTTGGATTCAAAATCTGAATGATCTTCTACAAGTTACTTAGTCTTTTTTGGGTCCTAGTTTCCCATGTATAAAATTGTGGGGTTAGAATGAGTAGTAGCAGAAATCCCTTTCAACTCTAAATCTTCTGTATTTGTGTTTATAATCCTATGAATTTATTAAAACTGTTGCTACTAGCAGTCAGCATCTTTTATAAATTCTCTGGTACAAACTGTTCCAGCAAAATGCTTCCTTAGTGGTGATTTCTCAAGAAGCTAGTACCTCCACTATAAAAAAAAAATTAAACAAATATTTAATATTCCTGGAAGATAACAAGGAAGTCACAAGTCAAAGAACCCATTTTCCCCAACAATAACTACTGCCAAAGTGGCGGTGGGGAGAAAAGGGGAGAGGGAGAAGGAGAGAGAGAGAGAGAGACAGAGACAGAGACAGAGACAGAGACAGAGAGGAGGGAGAGAGAGAGAAAGCACAAGCCCATTAAAAAAATATATTATGAGAGGAATTCAGCTTAATCTGCCCACTTACCATTGCTACTGAGACAGAGTACTGGCTTTGTTCCTGGAAGTTTGTGCTCCCCATTATGGATGGAGGATGCTACAGGAACAACGTGATTTTTGCATCCTGGCATTGGAACTAAGATTGAGGAGTGATGGTCCATGCAAAGTTTGCTGCAGCCTCTTGCTCTGGGACCAAGCTGAAGAGGGGATGAAAGAAGAGAATTCATCGAAGTTGCCTCTCCAATTCTATAGTATAACTTCCTCCCCAAGCATTGCAGTTCCCTAGGGATAAGAAGGGTCAAAAAGGAAATCTGGACTCTATCACTGCTGCCATAGCCACTTAGGGACAGAGAAATGGAGAGAAAGCTGAACTTTCAGTAGGAACTGAATTCAAATTCAAAGACCTGCCTCAGACATTTACTTGCTCTGCAACCTTGAGGAATTCACTTTACCTCGGTTTCTTTACCTCTAAAATGGGGATGATAATAGCACCTCCTTGGCTGGTTATGAGGATAAAATGAGATAATATATGTAAAGCACTTTGCAAAATCTTAAAACACTGTAGAAATATTAGCTCATCTATAAAGTGGATGTGATAGTAACACCTACCACCCAGAGTTGTTGTGAAGATCAAATTAAATAATATATATGTAAAGAGTTTTGTAACTATAAATCCTTATGTAAATGTTAGGTATTGATAGAGGAGTTTATTGTTGGCAAGTATTTGTACATTTCTGGGGTTGAGAGAGGGTCCAAAGATGGGGTTACCACCATTTTATCTACTCCAGCCACCATTAAAATCATTGCTATCTGGTCACATTTTCGCTTCCTTTTCTACCCCTTTTGGAGTGGACAGAGATGAAGAGGGAGCAGGATTAAGAACCACTGTCCCAAGACCACATCAGAGCAAGTGGGAAAGAGAGAGAGTGAGCAAGGGACAGTCTGTAGAACCTTCCCAGTAACAGAGAAGGGGGACGAAAACATTTACTATGTCAGCCACTGGGCTAAGCGCTCTTTACAAATGTTATTTCACTTGAGTTTCACAACAGCCCTGTGAGGCAGGAGCTGGTATTGTCCCCATTTTGTGCTTGAGGAGATTGAGGCAACAGGGCACCATCTAGCACTTTGGAAGAAGTAAAAATAATAAATGTAGTTGAGAAATGGTCAATAGATAGCAAGAGTCAAGTTGAGTTCAAAATGTCACAAAACTTTAAAATGTGATGTAAGTTAAATAATAGATTTTTGAAGATAGAATGAGTTCAATCATTAGTCAGTCATGAAGCATTTGTTAAAAAGACTGTTAATGTCCCAAGACTTTATAGACTTAGAATGTGATCTAGAGCGGCAGGCTCAGGGATTTACCTGGGAGTCACAGAATCAGTATGCATTAGAGACGGCTTGAATTTAGGTTTTCTGGTCTCCAATGCCAGCGTTCTAGGCTGTATCCCATGTCTTTATTAGAAGAAAAAACTGGAGAAAATTTCCTCGAATATATAACAGTAATCAGTCCACAGGCAAAGAAAATTAATAGGGCTTCAACATGCAGGAATTAAAAACTGCAGTCTCCCAGACATATAATTATCAAATTTCAGAATGAGAAAGATAGTTTTTAAATAGTCAAGAAAGAAAAATAAATTACCTATTCACCCCTGGGCCATGGGTGGCAAATACAATAAAGTACTGATTAGAATCTCCCCAGGTTTTTCACTAATTAAATGAAAAAAAAAGCAGAATTGCTCAAAAATATGCATAGGCCTTAAAGATAGAGTATTGAATCTAAAAACTGCATGTCAAATTAAAGTAATCTATTGAAAAAAAGTTCACAATTAAAGAGATCACCACAGTTGGGGGTCAAGCAACTTCAGATCAGCAAAATAAGATGTTTGTTACTAATTAAATAGTAGGATAGTCTAGTTCTGTCATTATCTTTAATTGAGACAATAGAGTACAGTATATAAAATTTTATTAGAGATAGAAACAAATTAAAAGTTGAGATAATAATTATGTACATTACAATAGGGAAGAAGAAAAGAGTTAAGATTTATTTCTAGGCTTATTTACAAGGTTTGACAGGGGTGGGGAAGCCAAGGCAGTCAAAGATTTGCAAAATAAAACCCCTATCTGGCCAAAAAATGGTGAAACCCAGGGAGTTACTACTTTACAGGAAGAAAGCTTAACTAGATTTGTTCATTTTCAACAGTAGAAATTTTTTAAAAATTGTCAACAGTAGAAATTTTTGAGGGGGAGTTATTTGTCTAATCCTGTGGTTTAATCTCTGTAGGGGGAACTCCTGGTTCAAAAAGTCCCTGTACTAAAGCAGATAGGCAGCTAGTGGGTAATTCACAGTCTTGGAGAATACTCTAGAGCACCACGATGACTTGTCCAGAAATATGGTGCAGAGGCTTCCCCCAGGATGATGCTGCATCCCTAGCCATCCTGCTTGTCCTCTAGTGCTACTTTCAGATTCTCCCTATACCACCATCACTTGGCAATCTCTACTTATCACTTGATATAGATCTTTGCAGCTGCTACCCAGGCCTGTCTCCCTCCTTTCTAAAATTCCCTCTTTCACTATGCTGAGTCCTGCTCTCATACTAAGAGACTAGGATACCCATGTTACTGTTCTCTTAAATACCCCAGCTTGTTCATTCTTCCATCTTCTCAACTTATAGGACCTGCTCTTTTCTTCTTTCCCATCTTTGGACAGAGTTGGCCATATCTTTAACCTTGTCATCATTTTCAGGCATTTCATATGTTAAGAATTTCAGAATTCTTCAATCCTCTTTCTCTCTCCCCCATACTTTATATTTTCTAAACCTAGTCTTCATTTTTATTATTACTTCCAGTCTATCCACCCTGTAGTAATCTCCTTTCTTCTCAATCTTGATCCATTAGCTAACCAGTTCAGCTGGGTTCTGTCCTGTACTTTGGAATCCTCTGTTCCTTTGTTTTGTCACCAGTCATGTCTTACCAAACCTTAACCCTGGATTACTCTCACTGTCTGCATCCTGTGCCACTGAACAGATTTGGAAGAAGTCACAAAACTATGGTGACCGGATCTCCTATAAGTTTGTTATTTAATCACAAACTGAAACCCTCATTGAAACAAGTCGATCCTTCTTCTGCTCTCCAATTGAATCTTTATCTTACTCCCTACAGAGACTGTTCCAAAAATTCTCTTTCCTAGCTCTGTAGTATCACCCTCACCTCACATGCACATACACTCTTTCAGGTGAGGGCATTCCCTTTTAATTCACCAAAAAGAGCAAGAACATTAGCCATTAGCTCCCTCTTCTCCCTCTCTTCTTATCTTACATGCCTGTGTTTTCACCCCTCTCCACCTTTTCATCCTTCACTCTTTCCTTCTTTCCAGGGACTACCCTCTACTTGTGCCTTTCATCCGCTCCCCTCCCAGCTTCTCTAGCAAATTGCCCCCTCAATCATCTCCTCTTTGTAATCTTCAGGCTTTTTATCTGTTGGCTCCTTCTCTGTTGCTGACAAACACCCCCAAATAGCTTCCATTTTTAAAAAGTCTGATTAGATCTTAGCATCCCCACTATCATCTCAAATATTGCACCCCTTTCTCAGCTAAACTCCTTGAAAAAACTGTTTAAATTCAGTTCCCCTACTTCCTCTTTTTTCCCTAAACCTTCTATGTTCTGACTTTGACTCATTATTCCACTGAAACTTCTCTCTCTCCAGTTACAGTGGTTTCTGAATTGCCAAATCTCATGACTTTTTCTCAGTTGTCATCCTTCTTGACCCCCTGTTCCCCATTTGACACTGTTGGCTATCTTCGTCTTCTCCTAAATACTTTCTCCTCTCTGAGTTTTTATGATAATATTCTTCCTTGGTTCTCCTTCCACATATCTAATTGTTTTTCTTCAGTCTCCCTTGAAAGATCATTGTCTGTGACCCAGACTATGTATAGCCACAAGGGTATGTCCTAAACTCTTTTCTCTTTTTTTCTTTAATCTCTCACCTGATGATCTGATCTGTTCTGATGGCTTTCTTAAATTATTGTCTCTATGTAGATAACTCCCAGATATATAAATCTAGACCTACTTTTTCCCTTGAGTTCCAGTCTCATTTCACCAACTGCCTAATAGAAATTTTATTATGTCCCACAGACATCTGAAAGATACCATGACCAAAAATGAACTCTAATTAACTTTCCTCCCCAAACTCACCCCTCTTACCTACTTCCCTATTGTTATCATGAGTACCAGTATCCTTTTGGTTACCTAGGTTTGCAGCCTTGGTGTCATCCTTGACCTCTCACTCTCATGCACTGCACTAGGCAGTTGTCAATTAAAACTTTTTAAATTTTAGACTTAAATATTAAAACTTAAATACACAATAGAGAAAAGAAAAAGAAACAATATAAATTTAAATATTGAAACTTAAATACAAAATAAAAAAAAAGGGAAAAAGCATGTCATATGCATAGCAGAACATAAGAAATGATTTAAAATATGTAGCAATAAATTTCCATTTCAAAAAGGCCTATATAATAAATACTATGCATTGTGTTGAGAGCTGTCCATCTTTTTTTTTGCTTCCCTGTAAGTTTTCTTTTATTCTCTGCTGTGCACTTTTCACTTTGTTCTTTTTTTCATTCCACTCCCCACACCCAAGACTTCAGTTAAATGCAGATGTATATAGATATGTAGTCACCAATTTTTATTTCTCATATATATCTATGTGTGTGCATATACATGTATACGTATACATGTATATGCACACAAACACATGTATATGTCAGTATCCCCTTTCTCCATTCATATAGCCACCATCCTAGTTCAGACTCTGATTGCTTCTCACCAGGACCATTGTAGTATATTCCTAATTGATTTCCCTACCTCAAGTCTTTTCCTCTCTCAATCCAACTGCCAGAATGATTTTCCCAAAGGACAAGTCATACATATCACTCAGAGAGCTCTAAAGGGCTTCTTCTCACTCTAGGATGAAACATGAGTTCCTCAGTTTGGCATACCCAAATTGAGCCTTCTTTGTCTTTCTAATCTTACATATTAGGGCACCTAGGATAGAGCACCAGTGCAGGAGTCAGGAGGACCTGAGTTCAAATCTCACCTCAGACGTTTGACACTCACTAGCTGTGTGACCTTGGGCAAGTCATTTAACCCTACTTGCCTCATCCCGAGTCATCTCCAGTCATCCTGATGAATATATCTGGATTCAGATGGCTGTGGAGGAGAAGTGAAGCTGGTGACCTGCACAGCTCTCCCTCACTCAAAACAAAGTCAAGTACAAGTCATGTCATTATTTCGCTGATGGCATGGTCTTCTTCATCAACGAAGGATGAACACAGACCCAATCTTACACATTACTCCCCTCCACTAGACTGGTCAATGTACTGTTCTCATACAAAATGTTCCTTCTCTTGTGTATCTGTGCAGCACTGGCTGCCTCCCTGGTTAGAATGCTTTCTCTCCTCATCTCACATTCTCAATATCGATGGATTCCTTCAAGTCTCAGCTAAATGCCACCTTCTGTAGGCATCCTTCTGAGGTCCCTCAGTAACTAGAACCTTCTAAGATTGGCTTTCATCTGCTCTGTATGTATTTAGCATACTTTCATTAATGTAGAGTATGTGCTGTTTCCTGCATTTGAGCCTAATGGCTAGAAATCTCTAAAACTAGCTTAGGTCTACTCTCTGTATATTTTGTATGTACTTGTTTGTGCATAGTGTTTATGTTCTCTGCCCCAGGAGGGCAATAGACCCACTGAAGCCAGGAACCATTTTCACTTTTTATTCATGTACTTAATGCTTAGCACAGTACTTGGCAAATAAATGCTGAATAAATATTAAATAATTGATTGTTGATTGGTTGTTCAGACACAGATCATCTTAACTCCAAGGCTTAGTTTTCTGTCCCAATACCATGCTGCCTCTAGCAGGAGAAATAGTTATAGGGGAAAAAAGATGGTTTTACCTCTTAATTCATATTGAGAACAAAAATTCCAGGAGCAAATAAAATTTAATAACTATTAATGGTCTGATTTGTCCTATTAAAAGGAAAATAGTAATGAGATGGTTTTAAAAATGAAATATATTAAGATGTGGGCTAGAGGAAGAACATTCAGTGGAAAAAGATATACATAGATGTTAGAACATCAGTCTAAAAAATAAACTGCAATTTTTTAAAAAGGAAAGACAATAATATCTGATAAAACTGGATTCAAATTAGAAAACATCAAGAACATAAAAGGCTATTACACAGTGCTAAAAGGAACTTTAATGAATACTTCAATGTAATAATGTCAATTAATATATCAAACATTTCAAAATTAAAATAATAAAAGAGACATTAACAGCATAAGAAGCAATAAATAAGACTGTAACAATAGGAGATAGAAACATTTCATTATAAGAAATTAGAAATAAGAATTTTTTAAAATATAAGACTACATGGAGACTAAAAGTATTTCCATCAAATTGCTAAAAAGAAATTAGAAAGTTAAAAGAATATTTAAAATTGCAATGATAATACCATTTATCAAAATTTCTAAGATAGAGTGAAAACCATCATTTGATGCAAATTTGTGGTACTAGCTGCCTATAAAGGAGAAAAAGACACATGTAAGTCTGCCCATAAAGTCATTATAGAAGGAACAATATAATAGTGCAAAATAAAATAGAAAATGAGAGAATAAAGATAAAAATAAAATATTAAATTAACAAAATAAAAATTATCTTAAAGATGAGACCGTTAATAAGCTTAACCAAAAGAAGGAATGTAAAAACAAATTTTAAAAAATAAAAAGGATCCTGACAAGCAAAAAAAGAAATTTAGAATATCATCAGAGAATATTACATACAACTTTGTGCTAATCAGTGTGAAAAGTTCAGTGAAAAAGATGAGTACGTTACTGAAACTGCTAGAACAAGAAATAGTTCATTTGAATAAGCCAGTTTCACAACAAGAAATACAGTGAGTCATCAGTCAGTTATCGAATAAGTAATACCTGGCCCAGATGAGCTTATGGGTCAGTTTTTCCAAATTTTAAAAATAACAAATCTTACATTTCTAAATATCAAGAAAGAAGTTATGCTGTCATTCTTCTTGAGACAAACGTCATCTTGTTTCCAAGACCTGTTATTTAAAATACTAAACAAAATATTAGCAGATGGAATAATGCAACAGTTTAACGAAAATCATTCATTGTAACCATATTTATATTAGGCCTGCAGAGATGGTTTAGCATTCAGAAAAAATAAGTCTGCTATGTGATACTCAGAAGAAAAATAAGTGAATACAGTATCTATCTTATATTGAAAACTTTAAGAATAGTAGTTAGAGGAATTTTCGCACCATAGAAAATTTCTAACTAAAACCTAAAGATATTCCATGTAAGAAAATATTTAGCGTTTTCACTAAAAACAGGTCTAAAGCAAGCGTACCTGTTTTTACCACTTTAAGATTGTATCGTGCCAAGAATTTGATTTTTGTTTTGTTTTGTTTTTTGAGACCCATGTTTCCATTTTCCCCACGCTAGAAGTGCTGTATCCACTCCTATTGACTGACACAGAAACTTTGAGCTAGTCTGTTTCTGAACAGGACCATTTGCCCCCTTTATAAGCAGCCTGTTCTTCCTCCTGTTCTGAGGGGCTCTCGACATTGGTGCTGTACTTAGTACAGACCCTAAGGAGGACTTTTCAGAACTAGGGAACTCAGTAAATCCATCATCAGCCCCAACCTCCTCATTACTAGGGATTACAGGAATGTACCACTACCCCCAGCAGCAATTTGTAATAAAGCCAAAAAGGAAAAAGAAAAAAAAAGAAAACAGATTATCATAAAAAGCACCCAGATAGTACAATGGATAAAACTATAGGCCTAAGATAAGAAAGATGTGAGTTCAGTTCCAGCCTCAGACACTGTGTGACCCTGGGCAAGTCACTTTACCTTTGTGTACCTCAATTTCCTCATCTGTAAAAGGGGGAAAATAATAGTATCTAATATTTTAGAGTTGTGGTGAGGATCAAATGGGATAATAATTGTTAAATTAGCATAGTACCTGAAACTTAGTAAGCATTATATAAATATTAGCAGTTATTATTAGATAAGTTGTAATGAAATTTATGTGGAAAAACAAATGGGTAGCATTTTTGAAAGGTAAATTTGGGAGAGAAAAGTCAAAGAAGTTGTATTCATCCTCCCAGACGTTAAAATATAAGATGAAACAGTTCATATAAAAATTGTCTGGTAATGAGCAAGAAACTTGTCTTTTTAAAAAAGATGGGGGGAGGAGGAAGAGAAAAGATAGGTAGAACATAAGAGAATCCCAGAGATAAGACCAAATAGGTATAAAAAATAATAACTTGGTAACTTTTGGTAATTGTGATAGCAGCTAGAGAAAGAATTCATTACTTGACAAATTTAAGAACACTGGCTAGAACATGGCAATAAATAAATTTATATCTTTGCCTCATACCGTATACCAAAATCAATTCCATCTGGGTCCATATAATTTTTTTAAAATTTAAAAAAAATAAGAAAAACAATTTTTTAAAAAAAAGAGAGAATACCATTTATCTCCACTCTAGAGGGAAGATCATTTTTTAATGACTGAACATGTAAAAATTATTAGGTAGAAGGATTTTTTTACAAAAATAAAGTTCTACACAAGAAAATATCAAAATAAAAGTAGAAAAATTTTTGCTGCAAATATAATAGATAAATCATAATATTTAAAATTTGAGGAACTGAGATAATCCAAGTCACTTTTGCTTCACAGTCAAAGGATATGATCAGACTTTTAACACAGAGAATATCTCATAAATAATTTATTTTAAAAAATTCATTCTGACTCATGACCAAACCAACAAAACAACTTTAACAAAAAACAACTTTGAGGTGCCACTTCCTACCTATCTAGTTGACCTATCAAGTTGAGAAGTAACTAAAAGTACCACAATTATGTGGTGGCAGGATTTGGAGAAAGAGGGATGTTTATAGTTTTCTTAATAAAATTGCAAATTGGTGATACCTTTTTTTTTTGGCAATTTAGCAATACGTGATGAGTCGCACAAAAATTATATTCTTTGATCTACTGAAATCCCATCTTTGACAGGCACCATAAGTATTATCATTAATTATTAATGATATTAGTTGTATCATTATTATTTAATAAGAGTTTATGCTGGTAAAATACAAGTATAACATCTGCAATCAACAGAGAGCAAGGGCAAACACACAAGCATGTAGAGGAGAAAGAACAAATAAATAGGGAACAAATATTGTGTATTCATCAATAATCGTCCTCATTGGAGGAAGTTAGTCTGGGCTTACAAATGCCAGCATTAAGGATTCTCCTGATGCTAGTGATCAGATTTTTTTAGGTTTATGAGACATATTCCTATAGAGGAGGAATTGTCTGTGCTTTTTGTTCAGAACTATATACACACAAGGTAATTCCTGACCAAGCAGCTCTTTGCCCTTTTTCCTCAAATGCTCTGTTGTGGTGCTGCTTTTATGTCAGATCATTTGATAGAAGTTCAGGGAAATGTATGGTATACTTTTTTTAAATGATTTCTTTTTTTTAATTAATTTAATTTTTAAATTAGTTTTAAAAATTATTTTCTCTCCCTTACCCCTCGTTTCATTGGGGAAAAAACAGAAAGAAAATTCAGTGTGTCAAATATACACAATTAAGCAAAATAAGTTCTCTGGCCTTGTTCCTTCTGCACATTACATTCTTCATCTTGCTTGGTCCCCACACTATAGCCCCACTAATATTAGAGACCAGACAGAGTTATGCGCTTAGTTTGAAACTAGAATGGGATGACGCTTTTAATTCTACAGACATTTCTGAAGCACCTTCCAGTGCCAGTCACTCTACTAGGGAACTGGGAATACGAAGACAGAACCAAAATATATACTGCCCTCAACGACCTTAGATTCTCCTCTGATTGAACTTGGTTTTGAACCACATGATACATTGAAAAAAGCCCATAGATTAATGGAAGATGAGGTGGATCAGGACACTGAATTCCTCTGAGGTCAAGGTAAACAATTCCTATAGTGTGGTGATGAGGGAGGAAACCAAATGAACTTGAAATATTTTTTCCCCAGGGCAAGATACCGATTTATTAACAGTGATGTGTAAACTGTTAGTTAAGTGGGTCACACTGGCCACATCCAGCCAAAAAACTAGGGACTTGAGCACGATCAATTTATTAGTTAGGCTAACAGTAATCAATAAATTAGGTCAGTGTCCTCTTCCAGTGACCAGAGACCTTGAGTGAAGGCTGATAGGGTTTTTTGAATCTACTTGTGTCTTCCTTCTGATTGACCTGACACTACGTTATTTGTTTTTTTCCCACAAAAATTTGAATTCAAAATTTTCTTCCCCTCTCTCCATACCCCCCACCCCACCTCATCCATCCCTTCCTCCAGTCTGTCCTCCCTTCTATTACCTACACTTCTTCCATCCCCCTTCCCCTCTATTTTCCTGTAGGGCAAAATAGATTTCTATACTCTATTGCCTATGTCAATTTCCAGTTGCATGCTAAAACAATTTTTAATATTCATTCTTAAAGCTTTGAGTTCCATATTCTCTCCCTCCCTCCCCACCCACCCTCATTGAGAAAACAAGCAATTCGATATAGGTCATACATGTGTAATAATACAAAGCACTTCCATAATAGTTACGTTGTAAAAGACTAACCACATTTCTCTTGGTCCTGTCCTGCCCTCCATGTCTTCCATTCTCTCCCTTGACCTGTTCTCCCACAATAGTGTTTGCTTCTGATTATCCCTTTCCCCAATTTGTTATCCCTTCTATTATCTTCCCTCTCCTATTCCCTTCCCCTTTGCCTTCCTGCAGGGTAAAGTAGATTTCCATATCCAATTGGGTGTATATTATTCCCTCCATAAGCCAAATCCCATGAGAGTAAGGTTCAATTATTTCCTTTCATCTCCCCCCCTTTCCCCTCTACTGTAGAAGCTCTTTCTTCCCTCTTGTATGTGAGGTGATTTGCTACATTCTACCTTTCCTTTTCTCATACTCCTAGTACTTTCCATTTAACAATAAATTTTATTTTTTAAGTATTCTCCCTTCATATTCAGCTCACTCTGTGCCCTCTGTCTATGTGTGTGTGTATACATGTATATATACACATACATATACACACGTACATACATATATATGCATATACATACACACACATACATATAAATGCACACTTACACCCATGTATATATACATACCTACACATATATAATATACATATACATACTTACCCATACACACCTACATATATATTTTCCCTCTAACTAACCTAATACTGAAAAAGGTCTCATGAGTTACAAGTATCATCTTTCCATGTAGGAATGCAAACAGTTCACCTTTATGAGTTCCTTAAGGCTTCTCTTTGCTGTTTACCTTTTCATGTTTCTCTTGATTCTTGTATTTGAAAGTCAAATTTTTGATTCATCTCTAATCTTTTCAACAAGAATGCTTGGAAGTCCTCCATTTCATTGAAATTCCACTTTTCCCCTGAAGTATTATACTCAGTTTTGCTGGGGAGGTGATTCTTGGTTTTAATCCTATCTCCTTTGACCTCTGAAATATCATATTCCAAGCGCTTCGATCCCTTAGTGTAGAAGCTGTGTTAGTTATCCTGATTGTATTTCCACAATACTTGAATTGTTTCTGTCTGACTGCTTGTAATATTTTCTCTTTGGCTTCAGAACTCTAGAATTTGGCTACAATATTCCTAGGAGTTTTCCTTTTGGGATCTCTTTCAGGAGGTGATCGTTGAATTCTTTCCATTTCTATTTTACCCTATGGTTCTAGAATATCAGGGCAGTTTTCCTTGATAATTTCTTGGAAAATGATGTCTGAGCTCTTTTTTTGAATCATGGTTTTCAAGTAGAACAATAATTTTTAAATTCTCTCTCCTGGATCTATTTTCCAGGTCAGTTGTTTTTCCAATGAAATATTTCACACTGTCTTCTATTTTTACATTCTTTTGGTTTTGTTTTATAATTTCTTTGTTTCTCATAAAGTCATTAGCTTCCGTCTGCTTCATTCTCATTTTTGAAGAACTATTTTCTTCAGTGAGCTTTTGAACCTGCTTTTCTAGTTGGCTAATTCTGCTTTGTAAAGCATTCTTCTCCTCCTTGGCTTTTTGGACCTCTTTTGCCATTTGGGTTAGTCTATTTTTAAAGGTGTAATAACACCTTTTTGGGGGTCTCCTTTAGCAAGCCATTGACTTGCTTTTCATGATTTTCTTGCATCTCTCTCATTTCTCTTCCCAATTTTTCCTCCACCTCTCTTACTTGATTTTCAAAACCCTTTTTGAGCTCTTCCATGGCCTGAGACCACTGCATATTTATGTTGGAGGTTTTGGGTTTATGAGCCTTGACTTTTATGTCTTCCTCTGATGGTATACTTTGTTCTTCCTCATTCAAAAGGATGGAAGAAAATACTTTTTCACCAAGAAAGTAACCTTCTATCATCTTATTTTTTTCCCTTTTTGGTCATTTTCCCAGCCAGTTACTGGACTTTTGAGTCCTTTGCCAAGTGGAGGGTATACTTTAGGGACCTGTAAGTTCTCATTCCTCCAAGGTGGCACAATCAAGGGAGAGGAGTTTACTCCTCTCCTGCACTGCACTTTGGTCTGTGAGCAACCACAAGCACTCTTTTCTCTCAAGAACTGTGAGTAGGATTCCCTCTCCAAAGCCATCACTAGCTCCACCATGCCAGTGCTCCTCCTCACTCCAGGACTGCCACTCAGGATTGAGACCCAGAACAGCAGCTCAATTCCCCCAGGGTCTTTAGGCCAAGGCCTCCAAAAGTGGACACTTCTACCACAGTGGCTGCTGCCACCCTGGGGCCATGGCTGGACCAGACTGCACAGCCCTCTCACCCAGGTGAAAAAGCTTTCTCACTGACCTTTGAAGCTGTCTTGGTGTTTGTGGGTTGAGAAATCTGAGAACCACAGCTGCTACCTGTGATTCCGTGCCCTGAAACCTGCTCCAGTCTTGTCAGTGTTGTGCCACATGGCCCAGGCTGGGCTGTGCTCTACTCTGAACCTGGTGTGATAGACCTTCCTGTGAGGCTTCCAAGCTGTCTTGGGCTGGAAATCTCTTTCACTTTGTCATTTTATGACTTCTGCTGCTCTAGAATTTGTTTAGAGTCATTTTTTACAGGTATTTTATGGGCTGTGGGGGGCGAGCTAGAGCAGATCAGGCTTTCTACTCTGCCATCATGGCTCCGCCCACTCCCACTCTGAATTTGAAATATTAATGGGAAGTTAATACAGTTTCATGGAGGCAGCTAGGTGGCTCAACAGAAAGAATGCCAGCTTTGGAGTTTGAACCTGAGTTCAAATCTAGCCTCAGACACTTACTAGCTGTGTAACCCTGGGCAAGGCACTTAACCCTGTTTGCCTTAGATTCCTCATTTGTAAAGTGAGATGAAGAAGGAAATGACAGATCGCTCTCAGTATCTTTGCCAAGAAAACCCCAAGTGGGGTCATGAAGAGTTGGACATGAATAATTGATCAGAAAAAAAAATACAATTTCATATGTATCTCCATTATGTGGTGAGATGGAACTTGTTATCGGACTATAATAATGAAAAGCTACTGTGAAATGAGATACATCTCTAAGGTCTGTTCTCTGTCCTGGTTAGACCAAGTGCTATGTTTTAGAATAGACATTGACATGGTAGATTGAAGCCAACGTGGGTGTGGCTATGAGCAGGGATCCAGGATAGTCAGAGGACCGAGAACTATGCTGTAAAAGCCAGCTTTCCAATCTAGTACTTCTAGATAAGGAAGAAAGACTGGTTATCTTTTTTTTTTTTTGTTCTATATTTCTTACCCAGAAGGAATGAAGCAGAAATACTTCAGGGATGAAGGAAAGTTGTGGTTGATATCTTCAAGTACTTGGAGGACTTTCTGTAGCAGAGGCATTAGATTTGTCTTGTTCTTTCTTAAAGAACTGACATGTAGGAACAATGAGTGAAATTGAAAAGGCAGATTTTAGCTCAATGTAAGGAAGAACTTTCTAATAATGAGACCTATTTAAGAATGGACAGCTTTCCCCATTCCTGGAGTTGAATGATGATTCTTTGTTGAGGATGTTGGGCATTCCTTTGTGACTGTAGATTGGGCTGACTGACTATTGAGAGTCCTTTCAACTCTGAGCGGTTTCTGTATGGGGATATTAGGGCTCATAGAGTTGGGGTGCCTTGTCTTGCCAGGAATCATATAGATGGCAGAGCTATGGCTCAAGCTTAGGCCTCCTACTCCAAATGGCAGATCTGTTGTAATTGCTACCACATCATACTGTATCCCACCCCAATAGTTTGCTGGTACAATTGCAGATTGGCATGATCTTTTTTATCACAATCTGGTAAAAGGTGAAAAGTAACAAAAGTAATTCTGCTCTTTGACCCATTGAAATCTCATCATTGAGAAGTACCATAAGAATGTTATTTCCCACCTCCTAACCCTAACTAATGGGCTGTTTGGGGAAATATTCCTCCAAAGATAATTACAATGCATTTTATCTTGCATATTAAGAGAATTATAAAAAACAGTGCTATGAGAGGTCGGTGGGACAAGGTTGTTTGTAAGCACTGGGTAGAGGATCAGGTAGAGGAGATGGCATATGAATTGGGTTTTAGAGGATGGGAAAGAGTTAGCCATGGGAACTGAACAAGAGGGCACACACTTCAGGAATAACAATAAAAACATGGATGTATGAGGTTGCAGTGCAGTTTTTGAGTGGTGACTAAAGCAAACAGGGTTAAATGATTTGTTTGTGGTCCCACAGCTAGTAAGTGTCAGTGGGCATGGGGCAGGTAGACCTGGATCTGGTGTCAGGAAGACCTGAGTTCAAAGTTGATCTCAGATATTTATTTGCTGTGTGACCACAAGCAAGTCATTTAACCCTGTTTGCCTCAGTTTCCTCACCCATAAATTGAGCTAGAGAAAGAAATGACAAATCACTCCAGTATTTTTGCGAAGAAAACCCCAAATCAGGTCATAACAAGTCTGATAGGAATGAAAAATAACTAAACAACAGCAACATTGTTTAGACAGCAGTTTTTAGAAAAGATGGGAGCTTTCTGGGACAAAAAAAGCTCAAAATGGTATGTGGCAGCCAAAAAAAAAAAAAACCCAGCTAAATCTGCTTTTAGACTCCATTAGGAAAGGCAGAGCTTCTAGGAATAGAGAGGTAATGGTCTCTGTACACTGCCCTAGTCAGAAATGGTCTTCACTTCTGGATACCCCATTTTGGGAAGAACATAGATAAGATGGAGAACTGCTATAATACACAGAAGGCTTGGGCTCAAATCATGGGAGATCCAGATAGTAAGAAACACAATGTCATAGCAAAAAAAAAAACAAAAACCATACCTTTTACTGAATGGGAATGAGCTCACATATCGAGCAGCAGAGGGAAGCTCTGGGGTAAAGACCCCACACAATGGGCACCTATACAGTAAACTTCCAGTATCACTTCTTTGAGCCAGTGTGAAGCTTTGATGAACGAATCAGTGCACTCCCCTTTTCTTCTGATCATCTGTTGCTATGCAACCTAGATCCTTGTCAGTCTACAGGCCGTTATTACAGATAAAGGGGTTCAACTGGTTGGCCAGATTCAGGCATCAGTCATTACCTGCTGCCTGGGTTCAGAGGGTAGTTACAACTGTAGTAGAAACCAAGAGAGCATCTCTTTGTTCACCTTGTCTTTCCGTATAGAGTTTCCTGCAAATTTCCTTTCTTCTATCTAGAACATCTCAAGAAGGATAACTAGGGTGGTGGATGTCCATACCACATAAAGATTGGGTTTAAAGGAATTTAGGGAGAAGACTCAGAACATAAGAGCTGTCTTTAGATATTTGAAGAGCTGCCATGTTGAAGAGGGGTTGAGCTTATTCTACTTGGCAGAACTTAAGACAGCAGAGCTGGGGGCTGCAAAGCTTAAAATTTGGTCCTGTGTAAAGAAGAATTTCTTGCCAATTAGGGCTATCTAAAAATTCAATGGGTTATGTTAGGTTATAGATTTAGAGCTAGAAGGAATTTATTTTTTAATAGTATTTTATTTTTTCCAATTACATGTAGAGAGAATTTGTACATGTACAGTAATGTAAAACCTATTTCCACATTAGTCATGTGAAAAAAAAGGAAAAAAAACATATAAAAAAGTGAAAATAGTATGCTTTGATCTGCATTCAGATTCCACAGTTCTTTCTCTGGATGTAGACAGCATCATGAGTTTTTTAATTCTTTTCGATCATTGAATTGCTGAGAAGAGCTAAGCTAGTCATAATTGATGTACATAGTTTTACAATGTTGCTGTTACTGTACAACAGTGTTCTTCTAGTTCTGCTCGCTTCACTCAGCATCAGTGCTAGAAGGAATTTAGAGACCATTGATTGAGTCCAATGTCCTCATTTTACGCATGAGAAAGTAAAGGCACAGAGAGATCAAGTGACTTTCTCAGGGTCACACAACAATTAAATATTTGAGGAGACATTTGAACCCAGAGGCCTTTGGCACACTGCTCTCCTGACACACACACACACACACACACACACTCACACACTCACACACACTCTTTCTCTCTCTCTCTCTCTCTCTCTCTCCCCCCCCCCTCTCTCTCCCCCCCCTCTCCCTCCCTCACCTGGGTGGCTTCTGAATGAGTTCATTGCTCTCAGCTGTGATTGAACTGTTCCCAAGGAGGAGAGGAGAGAGAGCTTGCAGTCCACACACACAGAGGTCATGTATCATAGGAGTTTAACACAATTGGGGAACAAAGGAATGGGTTAGCAGGAGAACAGAGGCAGGGCACAAAACATGCATGTGAATTGTCAGGGTATCAAATCAGCACAATTGAGTGAGAATAAAGATACCCCCCCCCCCAAAAAAAGAATACTGTGGCATCGCAGGGAAGGGTTTGTCATCAGCAAAGATGAGCCCTGAGGAGACAAGACTCAGATGAGTAACATAAATGAAGAGGAACTCCCTAGGTTCTTAAAGAGAAATTAGGATTTAGTTCTGGCACTTGAAAACAGCAATAGCTTATTTGGAAGAAACAGAAGCAGTAGAAGAAGGGGCCATAACCCTGTATGCCAACAAGCTATCTCTCCTCCTTGGAGATAGATTAGCATGAGGATAGAAAATTATTAGAAAGTACTTAGGATCAAGGGAGAGAGAAGCAGATATTACACAGGCTAGTACAGGCTAGGGAGAGGATTAAAAAAATGTCCCCCAATAGAGATTTCAAATTTAGGACTAAAGTAATTAATGTAATAGTGTTTGTATGTAGGTTTGTGTAGTGTGTTAGATATAGAAAGATATGTGTATGTGTAATTGTTTTTGTTGAGGCGTTTTCAGTCATGCCTGAGCCCATTTGCCGTTTCCTTGGCAAAGATATGGGAGTGGTTTGCCAATTTCCTTCTCCAGCTCATTTTACAGATGAGGACATTGAGGCAAACGTGAGTTAAGTGACTTGCCCAGGGTCACACAGCGAGGAAGTGTCTGGGGCCAGATTTGGATTTTTGAGTGTAATGCTGCCATGTTATTTCTGAGGGAGGTTTTTTATTTGTCTGTACCCAGGATCTAAGCCAAAACTGCTGTAGTACTGTGTGTGGTAAAATGTAATGAATATTTCCAGTTCACCTGTCAGCAGTGAATATGGTAAGGACCTAGTGCAAAGGGGAACTTTCCTCAGATTCATCCTGGCTCTCAGCAGTGACGGGAACTCCTCATTGCGTGCATGTAGCAAGGAGTGTTTGTTAGTCTCATTTACAAAACCACTGATGCTTCTGTTGTTATCTTCTATTAGTATAGACTGTCTGAATAAAAGATTAAATTAATCATTATTTCCCCTCTCCCTTTTTTTTCTTAATAGCTCACTTTGGAGACCATAACTCTTCACTGCATCTTTCAGGATATCTTTCCGATAGCCAGTTTATACCAGATCAGAATAAAGACTTTGTAACCAGAGTAGAGTCACTTCATGAACAGCACAGGTAATCCCTCACTAAAGCAGAATCATTTCACGTGCATCATTGATTATTTTAATAACTTAGTTCTAGATGTGTTTAGGCATTATATAATGTGACTTGTATGATCTTATCTTACCTCTGGCTCAGGAATTATTTTAAAAGGATGTTGGATGGAGTTAGCATGTTGGAGCTCTATTTGTGTAGACTAGTGCTCAGAAGGGGCAGCTACATGGCACAGTGGATAGAGGGCCAGGCCTGAAATCAGGAAGACCAGAGTTCAAATCTGACCTCAGATACTTACTAGCTGTGAGATCCTGGGGAAGTCACTTAACCCTATTGGCCTTAGTTTCCTTATCTGTAAAATGAGTTGGAGAAGGAAATGACAAACCATGCCAGTATCTTTGCCAAGAAAACCCCAGATGGGGTCACAGAGTCAGACACAACTGAACAGCAGCAAGAAGTGGTTCTGAGAGCCTCTCTTAGGGGCAAAGTAACTAATACCTGTTCACTTGACATTAGTCAGTGCTGGAAAATGACTGTTTTTGCTTTAACCCAGTGTAGATTATAGTAAAAATAATGTGACAAATTTTATTTTAAAATGACTAAGTGAGCCTGTTTTCCTATTAAGACATCTGTCTTTATAGCCTAACTCCTAATAGAAATAAGCATTTCAAAAGTTGTCTCGGCTGCCATTTTGTTTCAATATGATAGGCTAATGCACTGACTGAATTTATGTTATATCTTGATACCCGTTAGTATTTTACCAAGTTTAGCAAAAATCAGCCAATTCCTTCTTGAGTTACTATGAAATTAGTAAACAGACGTGTAAAATGATAAGTCAAAACTGACTTCATTTAATTAAAAATTACTTTCACAGTAGGCAAAACTCAATAAACTAGAAGTTATGGCCTCAGTATCCTACACAAAGAAGAAAGGCCAAGGAAAAGCAATTGCCTACAAGTCATGCCCATCTGTGCTCAAAAGCTTCTTGTCTAAAACCTAAAAATAACAAAGCCTCTAGAAAGAAAAGAGAATTTAAAATTGAATTCAGGCTCTGGCTACTAAAGTGCTTTCTGTGATCTTGAACAATTGAAAAAAAAAAAGGCAGAACTACCTAGATTGTGAGCTAATTGTCCTTGAGACTGGCCTTTCCATGCTTGGAGAAGGATCAGATTATTGGGTCATGACGCCTTCAATATCACGTAATGGCTCTGTCACTCAGTTTCCTTATCTGTAAAATGAGGGTGTTGTGCTTAATCCATCAAGGCCTTTCTAGTACTGGCATTCTTTTAATACCACAACTTCACATATGTTAGTTTCAGAAATATAAAAGACCCCTGAGACCATAATAGACCTGATCCTGCTTTGTTGGGCAGCTCTGTCTCCAGGGCTTTAATTCAATCTATAAGATTTGGACTAAGATCTTTTCAATTTAAAAATTGTTGACATTCGTGAATTTGAATCTATAAAAACTATCTAGCAGATGTATATTAGATTTTTCCTTATACTGGTAAGTAGGTGGCACAATGGATATATATCCACCAGGCCTAGAGTCAGAAGATCCAAGTTCAGAGGTGGCCTCAGAAACTTACTAGCTTTATGACTCTGGGCAAGTCACTTGCCACAAATCTCTGTGTGCCTCAGTTTTCTCATCTGCAAAGTGAGGATAATAATAGAACCTATCTCAAAAGCTTGTTGTGATACCAAATAAGGTAATGTAAGTAAAGAGCTTACTTAGCACAGTGCCTGTCACATAAATAGGTGCTGTATAAATATCATCAGTATTATTATGATTAATCTATTTATCTCTCATTTTCTTTTTTAAATTTTATTTCTCAGTTTATTGTTTTTTTCAGTCATGTCTGACTCTTTGTGACCTCATGGAGAAGTCCATAAGATTCTCATGGCAAAGATACTGGAGTGGTTTACCATTTCTTTCTCCTCTGAGGCAAATGGGGTTAAGTGATTTGCCCAGGGTAACACAGCTAGTAAGTGTCTGAGGTTGAATCTGAACTCAGATCTTCCTGACTCCAAGCCAGTGTTCTAGCCACTGCACCACCTAGGTGCCGATTTTTTTTTTTAAACACGTGTTTATTTTTTTCTCCCAGGGAAGCTAGATGGCACATTGGATAGAGTGTGGGGCCTGAAGTCAGGAAGACTCATCTTTCTAGGTTCCAATCTGGCCTCAGACACTTACTAGATGTGTGACTCCGGGCAAGCCACTTAACCCTGTTTGCCTGAGTTCCTCATCTGTAAAATGGTCTGGAATGGAGAAGGAAATGGCAAACCACTCCAGTATCTTTGCCAAGAAAACCCCAAATGGGGTCATGAAGAGTTAAACATAACTGAACAACAACAAATTTTTTCCCTTACTTCCCCAATTGATTTTAAATTTTTTTAAATTTTCAGTTCTGAATTCTCTCCTTTTTTCCTGCTCCTTATTTACCCATTGAGAAGGCAAGAAATACAATACTGGTTATACCCACTTCTTCAATAGAAAGAAAAACAAAACCCTCATAAAAATGCATAAACAGGCAGAACAATTTGTCTCTCATTTTCCAAGAATTTCTAAAGCTTGCTGCTCTAATATCTTTACCTTTAATAGAACAGTGCATTTTATCTGAAGGAGGAAAAAATTATTTCGGTTTTATTCTGCTAGCTAAGAGATTTTAAAAAATTACTTCTCAGTTGCATATTTATTACTAAAGAAAGGGACAGGACCTGTGATTTCTTTGGCATGGGGAACTCCCAAACAGAATTCCTTCTACCAGTGCAGATTAGCACCTTCTCTACAACTTAAAGTCTTAGAGAGTTGCCTAAAATACTGAGAGATTGAACTTGAACCCAGGCTCTGAAGCCAACTCTCTATCCACTTTGCCATGTGGTGTCTCATATTTATTATTACCTTTTAAAAATTATTCCTTTAACAAGTAATTATATTTTAAAAGATTCTCTAGTTTTCCACATTTCCAGTCAACATTCATTTGAAATTTTTGATTTGTCTCCTTACTACATATGGGAAATTTTTGAGAAAGGCTTTCAGTTCAGTTCCCTTTTAACACAGTTAAAATCATCAGATACAAGTTAAGTGTTTGTTTTCTCTGGCTAGGGTTCAGCTTGGAGGCATATCCAGATGGTGATTAATTTCTCATCAGCACCTTTGCCACCATCTGGATGCTGCTGCTAATTTAAGGTATCATCAGCCTGATAATTTGACCTTTTCCTAGCCATGGGATAGTAAGTCTGAAGACATTGAGCTCAAAACCCAGAAATTGTTGCCTTTTCTATTAAAAAAAAACTACTAAAACAATTATATAAAATTAAAAAAATTGATAAAGTACGTTTAAAATAATATGAAGATTTAACCATTTATATCTATTTCCATTAACAGTTTCCATAATGGGTGGAATTTATATTAAAACTTTTTAGGAAAAATTTGTGGCTCAATGTAAGGAAGATAGACTTCTGGTTAGAGGGATTTTTTTGCTTTTTATTTTAATGGAATGGCTTTCTCATTAGGTAGTTATTTCTTCATCAAATGATTCAAGCAGAATCGGGATTCAGGGATCTTTTCATTAGCTGAGACATTGAGCTAAGTGAGCATTAGTATCTTTTTCAAATCTGAGATTTGAAAATCAGAATTCTAAATAAGAGGCATACCTTTAAAAATGGGAAAATGCTACATACTCATAAGTACCTTCTATTAGGTAGATTACTTTTGATAGATTACTCTGGTACTTGACTCGTCTCCAATTCTAAGCAGAACTCATGTTCTTGATGGTTGGTTTTGTTGTTGGTGTTTTTAAAGATCCTAGATCTTCCTAAAGCATGGATTTTCCTTAGTTTGGACTTAAGGCTTAGTCTCTTGAGGCATCCAACATGACCTCAGTTTTCTCCAGAAATTTAAGGTATCACTTTTGATACTTCCTTTTTTAAAAAAAAAATGAGTCCTAGAGCCAGCTCCTGGGTATAAAACTAGGTATTCTTTATGGAATCTGATTTGTAAAACAATAATAATCATTCTTTGTGCCCTTTCCCCTCAAGATCAATCAAAACATGCCCAGTTCATCCCACCCCATAAAGCTATAACATCCCTGATAACAAAACCTTTCCCCTATTGCTCCTTTTTTTCCTGTCACGGCTTTTGGGTGCAGTATGAGACTAGATCATTTACTGTCCTCAATCCCTTATATTTCTGAAGAATAGTTTTATGTACATTTTTAAATCACTCCTGTTCCTAGTGACTTTTAAAAACCTGAGTTTCTCCCTCATTGGGATTTCCCTTCTTTGTGTGGATCTTAGGAATAATAATGTTGACAGTATAAAATTGATATTATGATTTTATTGTCATAAAGGGTTTCATTGAAAAGCAGGTTATATTTTTCTCAAGCATTAATGGCATGATTGAGAGTTAAGCTCCTCAAAAAGGCAACAAATTGTAGATCAGTCAGTAAAGGACAAGATACAAAAATTGTACTCTTCTGTATTTATTTAAAATTATAAGATTCTTTCAGATACTAAAATATCTCAAATGTGCAAGGTACTATCAAACATATATAAGGCACATCCAGAATATAATTGTATTGTGTAATAAATTTCACCCCAAAATAGCATGTTTCTACAGTAAACATTAGATATTTGTATTCATATGGAAAAGTGTATTTTAGTGAATAGGTTGTTGTTGTGTTCGTCCTTGGTTTTCGAAGAGGACCATGACATCAGAGAAATGATGACATGCCTTGCACTTGACTTTGTTTTGAGTGAGGGAGGGCTGTGCAAGGTCACCAGCCTCACTTTCTCCTTCTGAGTCATCTGGATCCAGTGACTGAATATTCATCAGTATGACTGGAGAAGACCCAGGATGCAATGGGAGACCTCGGCTTTTTAGGCTCACAAAGTGAGGTAATGCCCATTCAGTGACTAGACCTCTTTAAAAAGTAGTCGGGGGATGGCCCCTTTAATAGAAAAGAAACCAATAAATAGATAAATCACACTCAGAGGGGCAGGAGCCTCATTTAGTGAATAGAATATTTTGGTGAATTCAGTTAATCAGTAAACATTTATTAAGAGTTTATTATATGCCAAGCATTGGAGTTATAAATACAAATAAAAACAAAGCCAGTCCCTGCACTCATGGAAAATACAACCAGGAAGACTTGGGTTATAAAGTCCTGCCTCTGACAGACATAATGGCCGTGTGACTGTGGTCAAGAAACTTTCAACCCACTCTCCAAGACTATAAGATGCCAATGTCTATTAGCATTGGTTGAGAGGAAGTTTATTCAGTGGGAGTCTTCTACTAAAGGAAATCATAGGTCCATTAAAATAGATAAGTACACATCTACATGCGATAGTCTGTGTCATGGTAGACAAAAGACAGGCCTTCTATTCAGTTTAAACTTTACCTCTGATAAACTGTGGGTGAAAATGAGCAAGTCAATTATCTTCTCAGTGTTCCAGACAATTTTTTGAGGCTTTAAGCTACAGAATTATCCATCTCCATTGAAGGAGTCGGTACACTTGAAGCACACTGCACTGACGAAATCACAGGTTTGAAAATGACACCTGAGTGGCCAAACGTGTGTGTGTGTGTGTGTGTGTGTGTGTGTGTGTGTGTATGTGTGTTTCTCTCCTTTTGGCAGTTTATAACCTCTAGGACTTCTTTGGAGATGGCTATGGCCTTTTGAAATACATATTAGATGAAGTGTAAACTGATGGATTCTTTTCTTGTATTTCCCTGTAGCAATTAAACGCATTCATGATCATCCCATCGATGTTAGAGTAGTCTCAAAATACTGTATATACATGCACACGTGTTCTTGTTAATTCTTTTCAATAGGAGAATCCCTTCTTGTCACTATTTTAAAAGAAAGAATTAACTAGGCATTTCTAGGCATTTGTAGTTGCTCAGATTTGGGCCAAATTAAACCAGAATAAGAGTTAAGTGTTGACTTTGTTGATAGGCACAGGTATATTTCAAACTCTAAAAGCTGAAAAGAAAGGACCAAGTTGTTAAAAAGAGCTTATAAAAAAAGGAGATTTCAAAATAGCATATCTTTCTCTGAATTTCTAAGACTGTACTCTGTGTGTAACATTGCCTTTAGGGGTTCTGATGTTGGAACTCTCCATGGATTAGAGACAAAATCAGTTTGGATTTAAATTGGGTAGCTTCAAGTACGTAAAAAGTCAGAGGTAATTGTAATTGAATATGGATGGACCAGTATATGAGATAGGTCATTTAATTGTAGGAGTGGTAGAGAAAATTGAAGCCATAGTAAGCAGATGAAATTGATCACTTCATTTTAATAAAAATTTTTACTTTCTTTTGGAATTAATGGCATTAAAATTGAGGTATATAACAACTGTGCAATGATGATTTTCATTGATTTTGTTATGAAAAAAATGAGTTCATCAGTCCCACAATTTCTCTTTTGTCTGCTTATTGAATTATTCTCTCCTATTCTCATTAAGTCTTCTTTATTTTTGTTTTCTCTAGTGGCCTCAAGCAATCTGAAGCAGAATCCTGCTTTATTAACATTGCCAGAACACTAGAATTCTATGGAGTGGAATTGCACAGTGGTAGAGTATGTTTGTTTTTGTTACTTTTTGGTTGGAAAATTTTACTGTGGTTTTAATTTTGTTTTAACATGAAGATGCCCTTGGTTAATTAAAACTATTTCTGCTCCATAGTAGATGGGTGGACCGTTATGAGTTCTAATATAGAGTTCTTCTCTGTTATTTTAGAAGGCTAATATAGAAATTTTTTCTGTTGATTATTCTTTAATATTTGTACTTTTTGAAGGATTTTTTTTACTAGAAATACTTTTTATAAAATCATCTGTAATTTTCTTTCTTTTTTGTAATTGAAATGTATTTATTTATTTTTAGTTTTCAACATTTGCTATTATAAGATTTTAAAATCTAAATCCCTCCCCCATTCCCCGTTCCCCAAAATGGCATGAAGCCTGATATAGACTATATATGTATGATTATATTAAACATATTTTCACATTAGTCTTGATGTGAAAGAAGAATCAAAACAAAAGGGAAAAACCATGGGAAAGAGAAAAAACAAAAAAAGGAAGACACCATAGTTGTTTCTCTAGATGTGGTTAGCATTTTCCATCATGAATTCCATCTGGAATTGTCTTAAATCATTGCAGTGCTCAGAAGAGCTAAGTCTAACAAAGTTAGTCATTGCACAGTGTTAGTGTTACTGTTTATGGTGTTCTTCTGGTTTTGCTTTCTTCACTCAGCATCAGTTCATGCAAGTCTTTCCAGGTTTTTCTGAAGTCTGCCTGCTCACCATTTCTTATGGAACAGTAATATTTCATTGCATTCATATACCACAACTTGTTCAGCCATTCCCCAATTGATGGACATCCCCTCAATTTCCCATTCTTGGATGTCACAAAAAGAGCTGCTATAAATATTTTTGTACATGTGGGTCCTTTTCCCATTTGTATGATCTCTTTGTGGTACAGGCTAGAAGTAGTACTGCAAAGGGTTTTGCACAGTTTTACATCCCTTTGGGCATAGTTCTAAAATGTGGTCCAGATCAGTTCACAATTCCACCAACAATCATTAGTGCTCCAATTTTTCCACATCTTCTCCAGCATTTATCATTTTCCTGTTTTGTCACGTTAGCCAATCTGATAGATATGAGGGTACCTCAGAGTTGTTTTAATTTGCATTTTTCTAATCAATAGTGATTTAGAGCATTTTTAAATATGCCTATAGATAGCTTTAATTTCTTCATCTGAAAACTGTCTGTTAATATCCTTTGACCATTCTATCAATTGGGGAATGATTTGTATTCTTATAAATTTGACTCAGTTCTCTAAATATTTCAGAAATGAGGATTTCATCAGAGACCCAGCTGTAAAAATTCTTTTCAACTATTGGATATCCTTTTCTCCATGTCTTATTTGGTCATAAATTCTTCCCTTCTTCATAGATCTGATAGGTGAACTATTCCTTGCTCTCCTAATTTGCTTATAGTCTTACCTTTCTTGATAAGATTGGGTACTGTATTTTGTCAAAAGCTTTTTCTGCATCTATTGAGATAATCATATGATTTCTGTTAATTTTGTTATTGATATGGTCAATTATGCTGATAGTTTTCCTAATATTGAACTAGCTTTGCATTCTTGGTATAAATCCCACCTGGTCATAGTGTATTATCATCATGATAAGATGCTATTGGCTGATATTTTACTTAAAATTTTTGCAACTAAATTCATTATGGAAATTGGTCTATAATTTTTTTCCTCTATTTTGGCTCTTCCTGGTTTAAGTAACAGCATCATTTTTGTATCATAAAAAAAATTTGGTTGAACTCCTTCTTTGTCTATTTTTCCATATAGTTTTATTGTATTGAAATGAATTGTTCTTTAAATGTTTGGTAGAATTCACTTGTAAGTCCATCTGGCCCTGGAAATTTTTTCTTAGGGAAAATGGGGTTATTTATACACATTTATTTTCCTCTTTCGTTAATCTGGAAAATTTATATTTTTGTAAATATTCAACCTTTTCACTTAGATTGCCAGATTTATTGGCATACAGTTGGCCAAAATAGCTCCTAGTTATTGTTTTAATTTCTTCTTCATTGGTGGTAAATTCACCCTTTTCATTTTTGATACTGATAATTTGGTGTTTTTTTAATCAAATTAACCAAAGGTTTATCTCTTTTATTATTTTTTCATAAAACCAGCTCTTAGTTATGTTTAATAGTTTTCTTAATATTTAATTTTATTCATCTCTCCTTTGGTATTCAGAATTTCTAATTTGGTATTTAATTTGGGAATTTTAATTTGTTCTTTTCCTGCTTTTTTAGTTACATGCCCAATTCATTGGTCTCTTCTTTCTTTGTTCTATTCATGTAAGCATTTAGAGATGTAAAATTTCCCCTAAGAACCACTTTGGCTGCATCCCATAGTTTTGGCATATTATCTCATTATTGCCATTCTCTTGGATGAACTTATTGTTTCTGTGGTTTGTTGTTTGACCCACTCATTCTTTAGGATTAGATTGTTTAGTTTCCAATTAATTTTTATTCTATCTTTCCATGGCCCTCTATTACATTTAATTTTCATTGCATCATGATATAAAAAGGATGAATTTAATATTTCTGCCTTTTTGCATTGGATTGTGAGGTTTTAATGCCCTATTACATGGTCAATTTTTGTGTAGGTGCCAAGTACTGCCAAGAAAAAGGTATATTCCTTTCTATCCCCATTCAATTTTCTCCAGAGATCTACCATATCTAATTTTTCTAAAATTCTACTCACCTCCTTAACTTCTTTCTTGTTTATTTTATGGTTAGATTTATCTAGTTTTCAGAGGGGGATATCGAGGTCCCTCAGTAGTATAGTTTTGCTATCTATTTCTTCTTGTCAGTCCTTTAACGTCTTTAAGAATTTGGATATTATACTACTTGGTACATATATGTTTAGTGATGATTTTACTTTATTCTCTATGGTACCTTTTAACAAGATGTAGTTTCTTTATTTCTATTTTTGCTTTGACTTTGTCTGAGATTAGGATTGCAACCCCTGCTTTTTTTTACTTCAGTTGAAGCATAATATCTTCTGTTCCAAATTTTTACCTTTACTCTCTGTGTGTGTTTCTCTCCTTAAAATGTATTTCTTACAAACAACATATTGTAGGATTCTGGTTCTTAATCCACTCTGCTATCCACTTCCATTTTATGGAAGAGTTCATCCCATTCCCATTCCCAGTTATGATTACTGTATCTTTCTCTACATCCTATTCCACCCCGCCCCATCCCTACCATTTATACTTTTCTCTCTCACCCTTCCCCTCCTCACCTGTGTTTTGCTTCTGACCGCCACTGCCCTTAATCTCCCCTTCCTATCAGCCCCTTCCCTTCTCTATCCTTTCCCCTACTATTTCTTCTCTCATGTCTTCCATGCCTTCTATCCACTTTCTCCCTTTTCTTTCCCCTTTTCCCCTCCTATTTCCCTATAGCTTGTGATAGGTTTCTATAACCAATTGAATGTATGTATTATTCCCTCTTTGAGCCAAAGGTTCAAACAATGCTTGCTCTTCTCCCTTCTTTTTCTCTGTTATAATAGATCTTTGCACATCTTCCTGTGATGTAAGTTCCCTGTTCTACTTCCCCTTTTCTCTTCTCCCAGTTACAATTCTTTTTTCACCCCTTAATTATTTTTATCATCACATGAAATTCAACTTATTCTCACACTCTATTGTATACCCCTTCTAAATGTCACAATAAAGATATAGCTCTCAAGAGTTACACAAGTATCACCTTCCCATGTAGGGATGTAAACAGTTTAATAACCTTATTGAAAAACATATTTTTTTCTTTCCTGTTTAACTTTTTATGCTTCTTTTGAGTCTTATATTTGAATATAAAATTTTCTGTTCAGTTCTGGTTGTTTTTTTTAATTAGGAATGATGGAAAGTCCTCTATACAATTGATTGTTCATCTTTTCCCCTGAAAGATTATACTCAGTTTTACTGAATAGTTGATTCTTGTTTATAATACAAGCCCCTTTGCTTTCTGGAATATCGTATTCCAGGACCTGTGATCCTTTAACGTAGAAGCTGCTAAATCCTGCATAATTCTGACTGTGGTCCCATGATATTTAAATTGTTTCTTTCTGGTTGTTGCAGTATTTTCTCCTTGATCTGCTAATTCTAGAATTTGGCTAAAATATTCCCTGGTGCTTTCCTTTTGGGGTCTCTTTCAGGAGGTGATTGGTGGATTCTTTCAATGATTATTTTACCATCTGATTCTAGGATGTCAGGGCAGTTTTCTTTGATTATTTTTTGAAAGATGCTATCCAGGCTCTTTTTTAATCATGGCTTTTGGGTAGACCAGTAATACTTCAGTTATCTTTCCTGGATCTGTTTTTCAGATCATTTGTTTTTCCAATGAGATATTTTACATTTTCTCCTATTTTTTCATTCTTTTGATTTTGTTTGACTGATTTTTAATGTCTCATAGAGTCGTTAGCTTCCACTTGCCTAATTCTAATTTTTAGAGAATTATTTTCTTCAGTTAGCTTTTCTACCTACTTTTCCGTTTGATCAATTCTACTTTTTAAGGAGTTGTTTTCTTCATTGGATTTTTTTTTTACATTTGACCAATTGTATTTTTAAAAGATTGTTTTCCACATTCAATTTGTGTCCTTCTTTTTCCAAACTATTGACTCTCTTGCATATCTCTGATTTCTTTCCGCAATTTTTCTTCTACCTCTGTTATCTGATTTTTTAAAATCCTTCTTGAGCTCTTCCAAGAAGGCTTTTCAGGCTTGGGACCAATACATATTCCCCACTGAGGTTTCGGATGTAGGCATATTGACAATAGTGTCCTCTTCTGACTTTGTGTTTTTATCTTCTGTTAACATAATAATTCTCTATGGTCAGTGTTTTTTTGCTTTTTGCTCATTTTGTTTGTCTATTTCCTGTCTTTTAAAGTTGAATCCTCTTGTTAGAGCACAGGGAGTACTGTCCCCAGCTTCTTGTTCTGGGGACCAGGGGCCTTCCTGGTCACTAGCTTTGTGTCTTGGGGTCTCAGGTGGTGGCTGCTGGAGGCTGTAAGTATTAGGCAGCTTATCTGGTGCTGAGCTGTGGTCGTAATAGTGGGGTGTGGCTTGTGCTGAGGCCAGGTGGAGTTTTTCTTCATTTCCCTGGAGCTGCACTGAAGCACAGGGAGGAGGTTCGGCTGCTAGAGGACACCTGCCTACCTGGGGCTATGTCAGCACATGTCGTGGTTCTCTTAGCTGATGTCTTCAGGTTCCCCTGGCTGTGCTAAGGCACGTGGGGGATTCTGCTGTTAGTGTTTGCCTGTTCTACCACTCTGGTGCTCAGGATCTTCCGTTGATTTGGTGAGGTGAAGCCTCCCACAAGTTTGCTGTGACACTTCCTGTCTTTTTACCCAAGTGATATGGACTGTATTTGCCAATCCTCTAGCTCTCCTGGATCAAAAGACAGGGTGTCTTTCAACTGGCTCTGCTATTCCAGGATCTGTTCTAAGGCACTGTTTTATGGGTGTTCAGGGATGAGAATGGGAGACGAACAGCAGTCTACCTGCTTTCTCAGCCATCTTGGCTCCTGGAAGTCCTCTGTAATTTTCTCTCAGGCAACTTCGTGATCCAACAGGTCCTAATTTTTAAACATTTCTGTCCCTGCCAGTAAGTCAAATAGTAAATTTTTCACACTGACAGTGTGATTGTGTCAGTCAGCAGATAAACATTTGTTATTAATTGACTGTATCTCTTTTTTTCATTCTTTGGACCATCTCCTCCCCTTAACCTGGCCTAATTGAAGAAGTGTAGCATTTGTGTGTTTTAGTGCTTAAATGTGACTTGATTTTATTTGTGAGAGATATTTTAGGAGCACTTTTAGAATCTCAGAAAGTACATTCTTGTTTTCACATTTGTTCATGGATTCTTCTCAAACCTGCAAGATCATTTTCACTTTTTAGAATTATATTACCTGACTCTTCCAGAACATCTTTTACATTCACAATATGAGGTTCCAAATTACCTTTTTACTTGAAGTTGACAACTTTCTTTGTTTTGGTTCTTTGGGCTTCTGCCTTTGAAATGCCCATTGTGTTCCAAGATAATAGATTCCAGTTAGGAAGCAGATAATGAAGGAAAATTGTACCCTGATACATCTAAAAGTATTAGAATGAACAATGAGCCATTGTTCATGATGTTGGAACAATGCATTGTGGGAACCACTGTTTCTGTTTCTATTCTTTCTGGAAAAGGGTTTTGTATGAAGTGATTTTAGCTGTACCAAATGTATCTTCTTAATAACTTTTTCTGTTGCTGTCCCTAGAAAGTAATTTAGAGATTATACTATAATAGCTTTCAGGCTAACGCCCAATGAATAGATAACTAATTTTTGTAAAAAGGGAACAGCTTCAGATGTTTTTGCAAAGATACTATTGATATCTGCTACCTCTGAACTGCCCCCTTCTTAATTCACCAAGAACATAATACCTTCTTAGCATCTTTGCTTTGATATCAGCAGATATGACTTTTTTCTTTTGATTTCTATTTATTTTTCAACTACTTCCTCTACTCTTTCAAATTAATTTTTTTTTATTTTTAGTTCTATGTTCTCTTCTTCCCCATCTCTCTTCTCCCACTCTATTGCCAGTTGAGAAAGTTAGAAAAGTAAACCTCTCTTTCAAATATTTATAGTCAAGCAAAAGAAATTCCGGCATTAATCATGTCAAAAAAGAACTTGTTTCAGTCTGTACTCTTGAGGCCATTACCTTTCTATCGGGAGATGGATAGCATTCTATCTGGAGTCCTCTGGAATTGTGGTTGGTCACTGTGTTGAGCAGAGTTACTCAATCTTTAAAATCTTTGTAGTGTTGTTGTTATTATATTAATTGTTCTGCTTCTGTTTTGGTTCATACAAGTCTTCTCATGTTTCTCTGAAATATCCCTTTCAGAACTGTTACATCATGTAAGAAAAGATCATTTCAAAGTGTGTCTTTAAGAACCTGAATATGATTCAGAGATCAGAGTCTTATGAAATGGGAACTTTTGGCTTAGGCATGCCTCCTTATGTTTCAGAAATTATCTGTTCTTGGTGATAAATTATTTCCCGAGGATTTTAGCTAGTGGTATATTTGGTCTTCAGATATACTAAATTAAAAACATTTAGCATGTATGCTTTGAGCTCTGTCTTGAGCAATTAAAAAACCCACTTCAAGTGTTGGTGTTTATTTTATGTCTGGCCCCTTTAGCTACCTTGCATATGTCCCTACAGCCACCATTCAGATGCTATAAATTTAGGTCTTCCTCCTCCACTCTTCCCCCCCCAATCCATCCTTTGAACTACTGCCAGACTCATCTTCCATATTTATAGATTCAGTCCTGCTTAGAAATTTTCATCTCCTCACTCTCACTTACCCCAAGTATCTATTCAGTCACCAAAGCTTGTCATTTTTCAGATCTCCACCTCTCCATTCACAGTTTCCACTCTGGTTCAGGTGCTCACCACCTGGACTTTTGCTCTAGCCTTTTAATTGGTCTCAATTCTTTTCTCTCTGTAGCCTCCTCCACACAGTCACCAAAGCAGTTTTTCTGAAGTTCAAGTCAAACTGTATCATAGCCCTACTCAACAAACTCCAATGGTTCCCTGTTACCTCTAGGATTAAGTGTTAACTTAAATATTAATTAATATTAATTTTTCTGTTTGGCATTTGAAGCTCTTCACAGTTTGTCCCCAGCCTATCCTACATATTATTCCCCTTCACATACAGGATGTCCACCCAAACTGGCTGCCTTCTTTTTTTCATGTATAGCATTCCACCTTCATTATATGTGACTTTTCCTTTGCTGCCTCCCAGGCCTGAAGCACACTCCCTTCTTACTCTCTCTTTTCCTCTCTCTGAATACCTTAGTTTTCCTGCTCAAGCATCCCATTTCAGAAGAAGCCCTTTCTCATCTCCCTAGGCGTTAGTCATTCCTTCTTCAATTTTTTTGTATCTCTTTTGCACATGTTTCCTACTATATATAATCATTTTCTCTTGGTGAGATTGTGAACACTGAAATATAAAGGACTCTGTCACTTTGGTCTTTGCAACAACTGTACTTAGCAAGATACTTGGTACCTAGTAGGCATTTATAAGATAAATGCTTGTTTGTTGACTTAAGTGACTTCCCTGTTGCCTGCCAAGACGATTTTAGTCTTCTTTGCTTGATGTGCAGGTTCAAGATTCTCCTCAGTCTCACCCCATCCTTTCTTTTTAGCTCTATCTCCTGTTATCCTATCCCAGTCATTGCTTGCTCCAGCTAAAACTTGGGTGCCTCATCCTCTGAAGATTCCCTGTGTTTTCCATGCCTTTCCCAACACTCTTCCATATGGTTGACATTTTCTTCCTTCTCCTTTCTTTAATTCTAATCTGCCTTTCAAAGCCCAGTTCAAATACCACTTCTTCCATGAAAGCTATCCTAATTCCTGGCCAGTAAAGACCTTCTCCCTCCAGCTTTGTTTAGCGCTTTGTTTTAGGATATCTGCGTGGCACAATGCATAGAGTGCCAAGCCTAGAGTCAAGAGCTGAGTTCAACTCCAGCCTCCAATACTAGTTGGGTGAGCCTAGGCAAGTCACTTTACCTGTTTGCCTCAGTTTCCTCATCTGTAAAATGGGTATAATTATAGCGCCTATCTCCCAGCATTGTTGTGAGGATCAAATGAGATAACAATTGTAAAGCACTTAGCTTAGTGTCTAGCACATGATAAACTATATATAAGTTATATAAATGTTAGTTATTGTTATCATCATTATTATTCTTTGTTTTGTTATTTTCTTTTCAACTTTTATATTATTGATATTGTATATTGTAGTTATCTGTGTATATGCCTTCCCTTCCCAACTCTTAGGCCATTAACACTGTGAGGGCAAGAACCATGTCTTATCTTTGTAGCAGCGTGGTACAATGGAAAGAGAGCTATACTTGAATCAGGAAACATGGGTTTGAGTCTTGGCTTTACCACTTAATGGCTGTGTCATTCTGGGCAAATTAGTTTTCTTCTGGGTCACTGGTTCCTCATCTGTAAAATGAAAGTGTTGGACCGGTTGGACCAGTTAAAAGTCTGAACTGTGTGTCCAGGCACAGCGCTAAGCGTTGAGGATACAAAAAAGGTGGGGCTAATAACAGTCTTTGCATTTAAAGAGCTTACAATCCAATGGGAGAGACAACATTGCAAACAATTAGGTACTGACCAGATACATGCAAGGTCAATTAGGAATGATCTCAGAGGGAAAGCACTGACATGAAAGAACATAAAGAAAATGCTTCCTGCAGAAGATAGGATTTTAATTGAGTCTTGAAGGAAGCCAGAAGGCAGACACAGGGAAGGGAGAGCATTCCAGTCCTATGGAGACAGCCAGTGAAAAGGCACAGATGGAGTGTCTTGTGCAAGGACCAGCCAGGAGGCCAAGTGTCACTGCATCCTAGAGTGTGTAGAGGGGAGTAAGGTGGAAGAACACTAGGAAGGTAGGAAGGGGCTGGTGACGAAGGGCTTTAGAAACCAGACAAAGAGCCAGTTTGTATCTTTCGTAGCACCTACCACACTAGTCACTTAGTAAGTTTTTTTTTAATAGAATGTAGACATATCAATTAAATCAAATCATGAGTTTCTGTCCTTGCCAATTGCCAGCATTCATCCCAGACATCCCAGCATACTCCTCACTGAGAAGTAGTGGAGGTCTTGAACCACTTTAAGGGTTAAATGAAACCCTCCTGTAAAGTTAGAAGGAGGAGGAGGAGGAAGTCTTGGTGACAGTAAGCAAATGGCCACAGTGAAAACTAGATCAACTTTCTAACTCCTTCATTAGTGAAATGTTACATACCTACCGACCTGGCAGAACCCACTTGATATTTTAAGTCTTGAATATAATAGGTATGAATAAAGGAGTCCGAAATTAGTTTTAGAAATAACATATTATGATACCTAAGAAAACAGTGGTTTCTAACCATTGGAAGCCGTATTAGAGGAAAATGTGTGTATGTATATTTGTGTGTGTGCATGCATACACACACATGTGTATGTTTATATACATATACGCATGTGATTTCTACATTATGTAAATTATATATGTAAGTATATAAATTATATATGTTAAGTCATTTTCAGTCATGTGCAACTCTTCATGACCCCCCGTTTGGGGTTTTCTTGGCAAAGATACTGGGGTTTGCCATTTCCTTTTGCAACTCATTTTACAGATGAGGAAACTGAGATAAATAGAGTTAAGTGACTTGCCTGTGATCACAGGCAAGATTTGAACTTGGGAAGATGAGTCTTCCTGACTCCAGGCCTAGCAGTCTATTCACTGTACCCCTTAACTGCCCCAAAATTATACATAGATACATAAATAGCTATATATTAATTATATATATACATACATATATATATATTTCAAAGGAGATTAGAGTACATGATCTACAAAGTCCCTTCCAAGTCAGGACTTATAACACTGGTTAAATTTTAAATATCACAGACAATGTATTTAAAAGCCCTAAAAAGGAAGGGGGCAACACACTAGTTTTTTTTTGGGGGGGGGGTTGTTGTTGTTGTTACCAAAGAAAACAAAAAACCTTAATTTTTCCTCCAAGACAGCTTCCTTGGGTTAGAAACCACTGCCTGATTTTGTTTTTTCTGTTCTTAATTGGCAACCATGTGAAATTATACCAAGATAGAGATTCATTTGAATTAAATATTTTTCTAATTAAGGAAATACAGATACCAGCATGAGGGTTAAGGGTCTATTTAATCATTCTTTGTGAAGTAGTTTAATAAGATTGTTTTGTTCTGAATACATATCTGGGATTAGCTGCCTTTATAGAATATACATTTTGATTGAAGAAGAATTAGGTGAATTTGGTGCATATGACACTCTTGGGGTGGGAACAGGCTGGTTAAGATAACCCTCCTGAGAAGTGATAGAAGAAGTATGAAGAAGGACATACATATTTCTGTACATGGTCACTTGTTTGTCTGATAAGGCATATTTGTTTCAAAGGTTTTGTTTTTCTTTTTTAATTTTTTTTCCCCCTTTAGAGGGGTGGGAGAGAAAAAATAAATGTAAATTAAAGAGAAAAGAAACAATCTGGGGAGCAAAATAATTTTTTAAAAAAATAACCAGTTACAATATTTCAATTTCTTCTTGTCTCTTAGCACAGGTGTCAGAGTGCTTTCAGATGGGTGGGACTACAGTTCTGCTGACATGGCTGTAGATGAAGCAGAAAGGCAGGTTTTACAGACATTTGAAAGCAAAAAGAGTTCTTAGGGAAAGGTTTGAGCATTTAAATAATGCCTGTTGTGTTAAGCACTTTTTACAAACATTTCCTTTCATCTTAGCTTCGGAAGAGCAGTTCCACTGTTTCTACAGATTCAGTACTGTAGACAGCTCCTACTTGTGGAGCTGTACTGAATATGTCTGTCTGTACCTGCTGCAGAACCCTATCTCTTTCAGATCCCAAGTTATAAGTGCCTCTTTGCTCAACCCCCAAACAGTGATCTAATAGAGAAGTGATGGAGCAGCTTCACCCTGGATCTGAGCACAGATACATTTCAGCCTATTGGCGTCTCAGGAGCTGAAAATCAGTCCATTATGAGTCATATACATCAGTTTCATTTCCAGAAGTTCCTGTATCCAGACATTTCTGGACCCATGTAGCAATTTCCTTTTGTAAGAGATGGATTGACAGCAGTAGGCATTAATAAAAAGCAGGAGAACTCTGAGACAAGGCTATGCTGGCATCCCAACAGTTTGTCCATAGTGCACGTGTAAGTTGGCGTAGGATTCACTGATTGATTGACATCTATATAGACCCCTGTTCTGCTGGAGTCTATGATTGTGGAGTCTCTTGATCTTCAAGTAGGAATTAAATGACTTCAGCAGAAAGAATTACACCTCACATGAGGTCAGCTTGCTTGAAATTTAAACTTAAGTTCCTCCTGGAATTGTTTTACTGAGACTATCTGGTTGCAGTCTAAGATTTGAGCCAAGACCCCAAACCCAAACGCATATTTCAGCAATGATCCCTAGCCCTGTTGCAGTTTCTTGATCTTCCAGCTGGATACCTGTCGCCTTGGGGATTAATCAGAGCCCTTTGTGCTTGAGTTCCTAAGGAAACCCTGATAGTCTTTCAAAAAGGCCATGTCACCCAAACTGCCAAATTTATGTTTACCTCAATGACTATTTTACAGAAAACTTGCACAAGACAAGAGTTTCCATGAAAGTTAGAAGAAGTGGTACAAGGACACTCTCGGGGTCTCTCCGAAGAACTTTAATATCAGTTGTGAGACAAAAGAGACTCTGCCACAGGATTGCCCAGTATGGCGTGCCCACATCAAAGAAAGCACTTTGTTCTATGAGCAAAAGCAGAATCACAGTAGTTTAAAGGAAGTATGAGATGTGCAAATCTAGAAACTTCTCCGTCCCAAACGTTCAAATGGACTATTTATGCCTGACTTGTGGTAGAGCCTTCCGAACTCACATTAGATTAGATCAGTCACATTAGAAGAAACTGTAGCTTGACCTTAGTACCAGGATGTCATTGATCCTCTTTGAGTAGGAAGGACAGACAACAGCAAAGACCTCCAAAAAGCACAGTCTACTCTATGTGGTTTAAGCAAGTTGATTGAAACAACACATGTGGCCATTCTAAAGTAAAAGCCTGGGTTTTTATCTGTATACCTTTTGTCTTTGATCTATATACAGATCCTAAACCAGAAAGCTTGGTACTAATTCTTATTGGAGTCTACTGAAAACTGTGAAAGTACTTCCTATAGTGAAGTGGAGGACTGGGCCCTCTGGTGGGCTCTTAGTGAATAGGGATGATGCTTTGGAATAAAGAACTCATTTATAATACTATTTCAGAGACTTCTGCTAGCTATGTAATACTAAGCAAACCACTTGACCTCTGAACTTCATTGTCCTCATCTGTAAAGGATAAAGATAAGAATAGCTGCTCCCTCACTGGGTTGTATCAGGATCAAATGAGATGATATTATGGAGAATGTTTTGTATGTCTTAAAGCACTGTATAAAGGTGAGCTATTATTAGTTCAAAGTTCTGTTTGCTGCCTGGCATTTTCCCCAGCTACCAGCCTTTGTAGGACAGGACTTTCTTCCAGATTGTCTATGAATTGTTCCTACAGGGTGGTATTTTTTATTATTTGCTGGTTGAGCTGAATTGAGCTTGACCCCTTCTGCCCAAATGGGTTAGAGTGAGCTGTTGTGTTCAAGCTTAATCAGTTTCATGATGCCTGTGGAGGGCTCTAAAAGTGGGAGGTCAGGAGTTGGAATCAAGATAATTTAAGCAGAAAGAGAATAACTTGGTTGGATTTTTACTGAGAGGCCAAGGAGCAGAACAGTAAGAAAAAGATAACCGTATTTGAGCAGTGGATTGAATCTGAGAAGTTTAGAAAACAAAGAGTGAGGGCAGAGGCTTAATACTTACCAGAGTCTTTGGAGTCTGGATCAGCAGCTCAGTAAGAGCACTGAACTTGGAATGAGATGACCTTGGATGCCAGGTCTGACCCTTTATTTATGAGTTCTGTGGCTTTGAGAAAATTACTTAGCTTTTCTGGGCCTGATTTTCCTCATTTGTAAAATAGGGAGGCTGGACTACGTTATCTCAAACCTAATATTTTGTGATTCTAGGGATAGAAGCTGTTACTCAGATGAGGAGGTTCTGCTGTTTTTATAGCCCCATTGATGTGTTCAGCCTCTCCTCAGTTTCTGATGAGAGCCACTCTATCAGGGGCACCTAAGTGAACCTAGAGATAAATCTGAATACTTAATCTGAAACACCAGCCTTATATTTTTTGGATAGAACCAAGGTCCCTTACAACTTTCCTATTTCTAATAAGTCTACTCCAGGGCATCAGGGTAACTCAGTGGATAAAGCACTTGACCTGGAGTCAGGAAGACCTGAGTTCAAATCCAACCTCAGACACTTACTAGCTGGTGTGACCCTGGGCAAGTCTCTTAGTCATTGTCTACCTCAGTTTTCTCATTGGTGAAGTGGGACTAAGAGCACCTCCCTCCAAGGAGTGTCATGAAGATTAAATAAGATAATAGTTGTAAAGCATTTATCACAGTGTCTGGTGTAAAGTAAGCAATACATAAATGCTGGCTATTACTACAGCTTATCATAGAACTTCCTTTATACATATTCTAACCCAGTACAATCCCATGGAAATATATTGTTATATGTTTGCTAGGGAATACAAGATAAAATGAAAGATATCCTTGCCGTCAGGGTGCTTCCATTCTACCAACTTAGTATCCCCTGGATGAGGGCATCCATCTAAGGATGGCCAAAATCCACGTAATGCTTTCCTTCTCCAGCCATGACCCTTTTCTTTCTTTCTCCAAGTTTAAGACTGCGCTTTAGAAAGATGTAGTTGCCAGAAATGTGATTGGCAATAAATGATGTGCCTAATCAAAACCAAACCAGAAACACCTACAAGCTAAATAGGTGACAGAACAAAAAAAAAGCTTTTTTTCAAAAGAAGGCAGCATGTGAAAATTATAATTTTCACATTCTACTCATTTTAACAGTCTTCTGGGGATTGAAAAAATGTTACTGTGTGAACAGTACAGCTACACAAAGGCAGCTGTCTGGAGGAGACATAAAAGCTGCTGTTTCCTTAGAGGGAGAAACAACACCAAACATTAGTGTCCTTTATGTAATTTCCTTATAGCTAGAACACTGGAATTGATTATAGTCATTTAATTTATTTATAACCAGTCTGCTTCCATAAGGTTTTGAGACAACTTCCATAATTAAAAATAGTGTAGCAGGGAATAACAAAGGCTACAAACAGAACAAAGGCCTGTCTCAGAAGCACATGGGGAGCAAAAGCTACCAGAAACTTGGACAGTGGTAATTAGCTCAACACCAAATCTAGCTCTAAGTTTTGGGGCTGACAAAGAATGAACCAGAAAAGATTTGGCTCATTGTCTGACAACAGAAAGCACAAATTAGCTTACAGAGACCAACTTTTTACTGGAACCTGACTTAAGTTATAACTTATTGATTGGGTCCTTCTACCAGGAATTTTGAGGAACATATCAGATAGCACCTTCAACTGCTTTTTGACAAAACAGTTGAAAAAATGAACATGTTATTCAGATGGACGTTTTTATACCTATTCACTACAAAAGCTTGATCCATAATTGTGTTTTCCTACATACTTGTGCATATGACAGAGGAAGGAGATGGGAAGGTAGATAAGATATTTCCCATGTAGCTTGCCTGATGACGATCTAACTTAATAGAGAGTATACAGCTTAAAAGTCTTGAAAAATGAATAACCTGTGAAGTTCTCTCTCATATAACAGTTCAGTTAAATTTATCAAGCGCTGATTAAACATATTAGAGTGCTGGGCCTGCAGTTAGGAAGGCTCATCTTCCTGAGTTCAAATCTGGCCTAAGATACTTATTAGCTGTGTGACCCTGGGCAAGTCACTTAATCCTACGTGCCTTAGTTTCCTCAACTGTAAAATGAGCTGGAGAAGGAATGGCAAACCACTCTAGTATCTTTGCCAAGAAAACCCGAAACGACTGAACAACGATAATGTGCCAAGCACTATACTAGGTAGATGCTCCAGATATACAAACAAAAGTGAAATAGCTTCTGCCCTCAAAGAGCTTATGGTCTGTTAGGAAAAGATAAATATATAGATATGTAAATACAAAGTACATACTAAGGAAACGAAATTTAATTTTGGAAGTGGGGCAGAGAACATCAACTGCTGAATGGAGTGGTGGTGGTGATGGTGGTGGTGGTAGTGAAGAAAGGCCTTGTGTAGAAAGTGGCATTTGGGCTGAGTCTTGTAAGGAGAATTCAGGATTCCAAGCAGTAGAGTTCAAGATGGAGAGCATTCCAAGCCTTTGACTCACCTTTTGCAAAGGCCCACAGAAGTATGGAATGTGGGTAGATAGAACATGGAGTATTTGTTAAACACCTAGGTAGCTTTGCTGGAATGCAGAATACATGAGATGGGGAGTAAGTCAATCTTTAGAGATGAGTTAGATCCAGATTGTGAAGGGCTTTTGATGCTAAATTGAATCTGGATTTTATCCTAGAGTAGGGATCATGGGCATGTCAGTGTTCTTGGGTAGATTTCAGGGCATCCAAAAATTTGCATAGGAAAAAAATTACATCTTTATTTTCACTAACCTCTAACTGAAATTGAGCTTTTCTTTCAGTTATTTAAAAGCACTATTCTGAGAAGGGGTCTGTAGGTTTCACCAGACTGCCAAAGGATCCTATGACCCAAGAAAAGGAAGAAGCCCTGTCTTAGAAATAACCAAAAGCCTTCACTCAGTCAGTAAATATTTGTTAAGTACCATGCTCACCGCTTGGGTTACAAAGAAGGGTAAAATAGAGCCTTGATCTCAAGGAGCTCACAGTCTAATGAGAGAGATAACATGCAAACAAATATGTACAAATGCATTGGCAGGTATTTTGAGTCCTGTCAATCCATAACTGAACTCATAGCTTCCTAGATAATATAGACATTCAGTGTGATTCATTCAAATGAGATACCGGGGTGGGGAACCTGCGACCTCAGGACCACATGTGGCCCTTTAGGTTCTCAAGGGTGGCCCTTTGACTGAATCCAAACTTCACAGAACAGATCCCTTTAATAAAAGGATTTGTTCTGTAAAATTTGGGCTCAGTCAAAAAGCTGTACCCAAGGACCTAGAAGTTCACAGTTTTCCCACCCTGTTAGACCTAAAAAGATTGTCGTCTTTTGTGAAAGTTTAATAGCTAGCCTTGTAGTTTTGTTCAGCGAAATACCAGTCCAGGGCAGCATCAGTCTGAGCAGAAGGTGAAATAATTTCCTTAGAAAAGAGACTTTAATGTTTTCAAATTCTTCCTCAAGTAATTAGTTTTAAAAAAAACCCTAACATTCTATGCCCTCTGACTTAGAAAAGATTGCTTTACTTTCTTTTCTCATTTAATTTTTTTAATTACATGTAAACAAAAATTTTTGACATTTAAAAAAAAATTATAAGTTCCAAATTTTCTCCCTCCATTCCCTTCCCTCTTCTTGAAGAGTCAAGCAGTTTGATTACACATGTGCAGTCATGTAAAATATTTCCATATTAGGGTAATTTCCATATTAGTCATATTGTAAAAGAATAAAAATAAACCAAAAAACCAAGAATTAATAAAGCAAGTAAAAAAAGTGTACTTCAGTCTGCATTCAGACTTCATCAGTTCTTATTCTGGAGATGGTCTTTCATCATAGGTCCTTCAGAATTGTCTTGGATCATTGTGTAACTGAGAATAACTACGCCATTCGCAGTTGATCATTGCATAGTATTGTGATTACTGTTTATAATATTCTCCTGCTTCTGCTCACTTCACTTTCCATCAGCTCATGTAAGTCTTCTCAGGTTTTTCTGAAAGCATCTCACTTATTATTTCTCATAGCACAACAGTATTCCATCACAATCATATGCCACAACTTGTTCAGCCATTCCCTAATTGATGGACATCCCCTCAATGTCCAGTTGTTTGCCACCACAAAAAGAGCTGCTATAAGTATTTTTGTACATATAGATCCTTTTCCTTTCATCTCTTTGAGGTAGATTACTTTTAAAAATAACAATGGCTAATATTTATATAGCACTTTTGGGCAAAGCACTTTACATTTGCTGTTTCATCTGATCATCACAGCAGCTCTTTGAGGTGGTTGATGTTATTATCCCCATTTTACAGCTGAGGCAAACATGAGAACGCAATAGGTTAGGTGCACTGCCCAGGTTCGTTAGCCAGTAATTTTCTGAGACAGGATTTGAACTCAGGTTTTCCCGACTTAAGGGCCAGTGCTCTAACCTACTGTGCTACCAAGCTGTCTCTGAAACATTTAAGGGTATGCATTATCAGTTGATGACTTTGTCCGTAGAGAAACTGTAAACTAGAGCTCCCGTGGAATGCCCAATTAGAAGTAAAATTGCTTTCCAGTGAGTTCTCCAGGATGCATTCCTTATAAAATACACCTCCAGGTGGCTGAGTAAATTGAAAGGGGTTATTGAAGATTGTTCAAGTAAATGTCGGAGAGATGCCTGCCAAGTACAATTCACATTTTTATATACCTGATACTGAGTGCCTTTTGACAATTCTTTTGTACATTTTTTAAATTTATGCCTTTGGTTTTTATATCACGTTCATTTAAGTTATTTATAACTCTTTCAGCTTCTCCCTACCCAAATTGTCTTCTAGATTTAAAAAGGAAAAGAAAAAAAAAACCAGTTCAGTAAAACCATTGACTGTGTCTGATAATAATAACAATAACTAGTACTATTACATAATATTAGCACATTATAAGTGCTAGGTATACTATCATAAGCATAGTTAAAGCTTTTGTGTTTCTATTATGTGTATATGTATATGTTAGTGAGCATTTATAGCACTTGACGTTTGTTGTCTCATTTGATCCTCACAGTGACCCTGAAAAATGCCTGCCCTTATTATTCCGTTTTGCAAACGTGGAAACAGAGTACAAGGTGAAATGATTTGCCCCAGGTCACACAGACAAGGGTCTGAAATAGGCTTTGAACTCAGGTCTTCCTGACTCCACCACTCCGTGTACTACCTATCTAGCTACCTGCTGTGTATGTGGCCAGCATATGCGCAGTATTCTACATCTATAGTCCCCAGCCTTTGTGCCAAAGGGGGAAGGTAGATTTATTCAGCTGTTCTCTAGGACCAAGCTTTGTGTTTTAATTATGCAGTATTCATTTCCAATTTGTTACCCTTCCTGCGTATGTTGTGTACATTACTGTCTTGTTCTGATAAGTTCAGCTTGCCTCCTTTTATATAATTTTTCCCATGTTCCTCCAAATTCTTCACATTTGTTGTTTCTTATGGTGAGGTAAAACTTCAATTGTTTTAATTGGCCATTCTCTTACTATTAGTCATTTGGATCTATCTTTCACATGATAATTTTAATAGTTTGAAATTTGGGAGCCTATTTGTTAATATGCTTTGACAATCAGACATTGGGTCTTATATATTTTTATTAACCTCTTCTATATTTTTGGATATCAGACCCTTATCAGAAATTTTTCCTAATTAAGCTTGTCTTTTTCTCTTACCTAGGCCTAGTATGAGCTATGTGACCTTGGGAAGTCGGCTATTCTGGGTCTCGGTTTCGTCATCTGTAAGATGAGAGTTTGATGAGATGATATCTAAGATCCCTAAATCTGTGACCCTATTGATACTGTCCTATAACCCAGACTGGGTTTCTGAATGTCCTCTCAACCTGTTCACAACTTTGCCAGAGGCAGCTGGTGGGTAGAGTATTGGGCCTAGGGTCAGGAAGACCCGAGTTCAAATCTATTCTCAGACACTTAATAGCTGTATCAACTTAAGCAAGTCATTTAGCCTGTTTGCCTCAGTTTTCCTCAACTGTACAATGGAGGTAATAAAAGCACCTACCTCCCAGGGTGGTTGTAAGGATCACAGGAGATATTTGTAAAGGTGCTTAGCACAGTCCTAGCATGTAGTAAGTGCTTTATAAATGGTATTCCCTCCCTTTCCCAGACCCCCATTTTCACACTTTTGCAACTTCATTGTTCTACTGAAATGGAACTTTCCAAAGTTCTTCTCTTAATTGCCAGATCTGATGGTTTTTTTCTCAGTCCTTATACTTCTTGACCTTTGTGTCTCATTTGACACCATTGAGTACCCTGTCCTCCTGGATATTCTTCTTCTGGGTCTTCTACCTCTGTGACCACCTATCAGTCTCTTTAGCTGGATCATCATCCATGCCTTACACCCACCAACCGAATGTACTCCAAGACTCTATCCATGACCCTCTTATCTTTTCTCTCCATACTCTCTCATTTGGTCATCTCATCGTTTTCCATTGGTTTCCATTATGCAGATGACTCCCAGATCGATGTATCTAATCTCCAGATCTCCAGTCTCACATTACCAGCCATCCTAGGAGGATCAAATGCATCTCATCCAAGACAGTATTCATTATCTTTGTCTTGAGACCCACCTCCTTCCACACTTTCCTATTTTTGTTGAAGACACCTCCATTTTTCCAGTCTCCCAAAGTTTATAACCTTATCATGTCCTTTTTCTTCACTCCTCACTCTCCCTTACTCCACAATTCAGTCAGTTGCCAAATATTGCTGTTTCTGCCTCCACAACAGTTCTCTTCTCCACCGTCTTCCCTACACAGCCATCACCACCTTAGTTCAAGTCCTCATCCTCTCACTTAGATTACTACAATGACTTCCTAAGGGGCTTCTCTGCTTCAGATTATTTGGTTTGTTGTTGTATCCTGGTCCATCCTCATTTGATTTTCCTCAAGTACAGCTCTTATTATGTCATTCCTCTCCTAGATATCCTTCTGTTTGGTTTTAAAGTCCTTTACAACATGGTCTCAGCCTGTCTTTCCAGTCTTATTAGACATTATGCCCTCTCCTGTACTTCTCTCTGTCCTCACACACGTTATGTCATCTTCCATCTGTGTGCCCTTACACTGGCCATCCTTTTCTCCTCACCCTATGCCTAAAATAGACTATTTCCTCACTTCTGCCCCATAAAATCCCTCTCCTTTCTTCATAATGCTGCCCAAGCACCATTTCTTACATGAAGCGTTCAAATTCTAGTGCCATCCTAATTTAACCATCTTATACTTAATTTGTTGCGGTTTAGTCCTTTCAGGAATGTTTGCCTCTTTGTGACCCCATTTGGGGTTTTCTATAGTAATTTGGCATTTCCTTTTCCAGCTCATTTTATAGAAGAGGAAACCAAGGCAGAAAGGGTTAAGTGACTTGGCACAGTCACACAGTTTGTGTCTGTGGCCAGATTTGAACTCAGGAAGAAGAGTCTTCCTGACTCTAACTCTGCTGTACCACCTTGTATTTATTCTTGATGTACTCCGTATTTGTGTACGTATTTACATATGTTATACTATTTACATAAATACTATGTATTTATTCATTCTGTACGTATTTATATATACTTGCCCCATTCATAGCTTTTTGAGGGTAAGGACTATTATATTTTTTCTATTCTCCTGACTTACTATTATTACCTATAAAAATACACAAAAAATGCACAGTTCCCTTCAAAACAGCATAATGAATCTCCTAGGCTTCAAACCCAGGGGGGTCTTTCATTTTGAATGTCTTTAGTCGCATTACCCTTAAAGGCCACAAGATGGTGATGTGGTTCCGTGACAGTCTGCATGGCAGCTCAGGTGGCATCCCTTTCTTGCCCCGTTTTTGCCTGTCGTTTTCTGTGCCTTGTTTTCTCTCCCAGCTCTCGTATTTTTTTTTCTTCTCCAACAAAACCAAACAACCCCAAAACTAGACCAGGTTAATTTTCATCTTCCTGGGTAAGTAATAGGGCTTTTCCTCCCTGGCAGTGAGTTGGTTAACCTTGACAGAACAAAAGCTTATCTTATACTTTGATGTTAGTTGGGTTTTCAGTATTTATGGTATTAGCTATGCCTAAAATATTAAAATCCACATCCCTTTTAAAATGTTCTGTATTCCAGATTTCAGTCAGCTCGGTTTCCCTCTAATTCTTTTGCCCCTAGTTGCCCCTAAGATGAAAGGGTTGGACTAAATGATTTCTACCTCTAAAATTCTGTGATAAAATATTTTTTCAATTCTGGGTTTTGGCAGGGAATTAAGAGGGAGCAGGATTCTTGTTAGGGTGTCCTTTTACCCCTGTAAGCACGGTAGTATTAGAATTCGAAGTTTTCTTTTTTGACTTTTATGGATACTGCTTCCTCCTCCCCCATCCATCCAACCATCCTTTGTGACAAAGGTTTTTGGAGTTTTTTTAAAATACAGAAAGCATCAGCAAACATCACCGTAGCACCTGCGTGTGACAGAGCACGCAGCGCTGTACACCGGCAGCCCTGCGCTTCTGCAGAAGAAAGGAACGAGCTGCATTGTTCCAGCTATTCTGTGGGGCTGAACTTTTTCACTCTTATAGTCATTGTATACCTTGGTTTTCTGGTTCTACTACTTTCAGTGCACCAATTTATATAGATCTTCCCACACTATCAGAAACATTTTTAGTAATGGGAAAAAGTCTGGAATTTTTTTCTCCAATCCGTCTTCTGGGTAGCTACCAAACAGATATTACTAAAACAAAATCTTTGTCACGGTCGTACTCTGTAATCATCAGTCACTCCCCATTGTTTCTAGAATGAGACACGAAATCCTTAGCCTGGCATTTAAAGTCCTCCACAATATATTTTCTTCTTACCTTTTCTGTTTTATTTGATGTTACTCCCCTTTAAGCACTCTCTGTTCCAGTCAAACTAACCAGCTGTTGGGGAACTTGCACCTCAAGGCCACATGTGGCCTTCTGTGTCCTTGGATGTAGCCTTTTGACTGAGTCCAAGTTTTACAGAACAAATCCTTTTATTAACAGGATTTGTTCTGTGAAGTTAGGATTCAGTCAAAGGGCTGCCCTTGAGGATCTAGAGAGCCACCTGTGGCTTCAAGACCACAGGTTCCCCACCCTAGTAACCCATTCACTCTTCCATCACGTTCTGTCTCCTGCTCCAGTCCTTTGTACAAGTGGACTACACCGTTGCACTCCTTTCTTGATTTGGCTTCTGTAATCCCTAACTTCCTTTAAAACACAACTTGGGTGCCCCCCAATACATGAAGCTTTTTCCTTATCAGTTAAGTGGATCATGTTCCCACCATTTTAACATTATTTCATTTTGCTTTATGTGTGCTTTGCCTTTACTTATCTGTTGCATATTGTAACTCTTCCATAGAAAGCAAATTTTAATGGCAGAAACTATTTTTTTCTCTGTATCTTTATTACCTGACACAATGTTTTGTACATAGGTGTTTAATAAACTTTTTTAAGAGTATCTAATTTAATTTGCTTTGAAAGTATAATGGAATATGTAATTATGACTTTTTAAGATTAAATATGAATTTTAAAATATTATTAACAAAAATAACATCATAGCAGTGAATCATCATTGCAATTTGGTGTGTTGAATTTGAGACCAGAAGACTTGGGTTAGAATCAGGTCTCTTCTTTTTACTAAGTATGTGACCTCCGGGAGAATAGTTGACCTCTTTGGGATTCATTTTCCCCATAAATCAATTGATAAAGTTGGACTAAAAGATTAGCAAACATTTTTTAAACTGGGCAGTGTAGTTGAAGATGAGGTAAAGAGTCCCTGTCTTCAAGATATTTAAATTACTAGGTCTCTACAGCTCTGAATCATCTGAAACCTCTTGAGTTTCTATTTGAGAATGTTCGGAAAGAATGGAGCCTCTGATTCCTCTCAGCTCTGGAATGTATCGGTAGAATTTAAAGGAGATAGTAGAACTAGAGATATTTTGCCTTTTTCCTTTAAGCTTTGCTGTTTTTCAGTAATGACTTTTGTCTAGTGTTAATATGTAGGTCACTATTTGTAAGTATATGGAATGCTTCAAATTAAAGGCATTGCTAAATTTGACTAGGACTGCTTTTTGCTAATATATTATATTCCTTCTGCAGGATCTGCATAATTTAGATCTGACAATTGGAGTTGCTGCAGCCGGCATTGCTGTCTATCGCAAACATATTTGCACAAGTTTCTATCCTTGGTAAGATAAATTCATTTCTAATCATTCTCTGAATTATGCTTCAAAATGTGTGCTGAATGAAAGCATTTCTGTCTCTTAATTAAAATTGCACTTCCTAAAAATGTAAAGTATCTTACTATAAGTTACAGCCTCATTACCAAGCCAAACTTTCAGCCAATCAAATAACCAGAAGTTTTTATTGATTTTATCTATTTGACTTTAGCCCAAAACAGTCTTAAGGATTTTCATGTCTAATTCAACAAGTCTCTGTTAAGCATTTCATTTTCACAAGGCTTTGAGTGCTAGGTGCCCAGGAAACCAAACACATACACACACACACACACACACACACACACACACACAACCGTCTCTGTTGTCAAGGAGCTTCCTTTTAATTGGATGGAAAAGACACATACACCAATAAGAAAATAGATATTCATTTGAAAAGGGAGAAAGTACTAGAGACCACTGGAGGGGATCAGGGAAGGCTCCCTGTAGAAAGAACTGGGTTTTGAAGGAAACCAGGAATTCTAAGCAGCAGAAGTGAAAAGAAAGTGCATTCTATCATTAAGGCAAAGGCATGAAGACCAGAGTTTGAGGAATAGTAAATACGATAGTGTAGATGTCCAGAACATATAGGGCATGGAGGGGAGTGATGATCAATAAACATGGAGAGGTAAGTAAGCCTGCAGACAGATTGTGAATGGTTTCAAATGCCAAGCTAAGAGATTTGCATTTTATCTTTGAGGCCATAGAGAGCTACTGAAGGACCTTTAGCAAGGGAGTAATATTATCAGACTTAAATTATTTTGGCATGTGGAACAAAGAGGGGAAAGTAAAAACCAGGAGTTCAATAGGAGTAGATGTAAGTCCAAGTGAGAGGCAGTGAAGGCTCAATAACGAGAAAAAGGAACAAGTGTGGATGTGAAATTGAAGAGCTGTGTGGGGGTATGGGGTTGACTGAAGGAGAGCAGAGTGTCAAAGATGACACCAACCAAGTCTCCATGCCAGGAAGGACAGTAGTGCCATCATGAGAAATAGTAAAGTTTGAAGGAGGGCTGGGTTGAGGAGGAACGATAAGGTTTTTGATATCTTGAGTTAGAGATGCCTAGGAGACATATCCAGATGGTGCTGTCCAAAAGAAAACTGGTAAACTCAAGTCCTGCACTTTCAGTCGCCTCCTGGATTTCACCTGGATGACCTGTCAGGATTCTAAAGTTTAGCAATTTCACAATGAAATTCAGTATTTTCTCTTGTAGCCTGGATCCTCCTATGCTTCCCTGTTTCTGTTGAAGGCATCACCAACTTTCCTGTCACCTAGGTTTTCAACCTTACCATCGTCCTGGCCAGTTTACTTTCCCACACCCACAGATCAGTTGTTAAGTCTTGTCATTTCTATCTCTGTTACACCTTCACACCTGTCCCTTTATTTGTACTTGGATTGCCACCATCCTAGTTCAAACCCTCATTACGTCTCACTTAGATTATTATGATAACCTTTAAAAAATCTTTTAAAAATATTATTTATTTTTTATGTCCTTTTTAAGTTTTGAGTTCCAAATTCTCTCCCTCCCTTTCCTCCTCTACCCGTTGAGAAGGTGAGCAATATGATGCCAATTATACTTGTGAAATCATGTAAAACATTTCCATATTAGCCATATTGCAAAAAAATAGAAGGAAATGAAAGAAAATGAGTGAGCAAATTGTACTTCATTCTGCACTCAGAATTCACCAGTTTTCTGGAGGTGGATTTCATCATGAGTCCTTTGGCATTGACTTGAATCATTGTATTGATCTGTGTAAGCAAGGCTTTCACAGCTGATCATCATTATGACATCGTCGATTCTCTGCACAATGATCTCCCCATTCTTCTCACTTCATTTTGCAGTATTTTGTATATGTCTTCCCTGGGTTTTCTGAAAATCATCCTGCTTGTCATTTCTTTTAGTCATTTCTTTCAGCAGTATTCCATCATAATCATATACTACAGTTTGTCTAGCCATTCCCTGATTGATGGACATCCCCTCAGTTTCCAATTCTTTGTCACCACATAAAGAGCTGCTCTAAATATTTCCATCCATATAAGCCCTTTTCCTTTTTCTTTCATCTCTTTGGGACACAGACCTAGTAGTGGTTAGTATTTCTGGATCAAAGATTTATGGACCTGCAGGCACAGTTCCAAGTTGTGCTTGAGAATGACTGGACTAGTTCACTACTCCACCAACAGTTCATTGGTCTTCTCTAATCCATCTTCTACATAACTGCCCAAAGTAATTGTTGTAAGGCACAATTTGGACTCCATCTTCCCCTTGCTCATAAATCTTACGTAGTTCTTTATTGCCTCATGATAAAATAGAAACACCTCTGCTTGGCATTTAAAGCCCTTTCCTACCTAACACCAATATACCTTTCTAGACGTCACTTCATATTACTCACCTTCATGCACTTCCTGTTCCAGACGAAGTAAGTTATTTAGCTGTTCCTTAATCCATGCCTTCAGGATCAGTGTCTCCTATGCCTGACATACACAGTCTCCTCCTTTCTGCCTCTCAAAATGTTCCTCTGCATATAAGACCCCACTCAGGTTCTGCTTCCTTTGTGAAGCCTTCCAAATCTCCCAGATTATCGGTATTTTCTGTTTACTTATCTGCGTACACATTTGTAACCTCTCAGGAGAATATAAGGTTCAGGATGTTATGATCTATTTGGTTTCTCTTTTTAGTTTCCTGTTGTATAGTTCACATAATAGGTGATGAATAAATAATTGTGGAGTTTCGATTGTAATAATATCTAGCGGTTAAAATGCACTTTCAAGTTTATAAAACTCTTGTATCAATATTATCTCATTGATCCTCACAGCAATCCTGAGAGGTGGGTACTGTTATTATCCCCAGTTTTTAGTTGAGAAAACCGATTTACAAGTTTAGCGGCTTGCCCAGGATCACACAGTGAGTAAAGTGTCTAAGGCTGAATTTAAATTCAGGTATTTTGACTCCAGGTCCAGCTAGGTCTCTATCCACTGTACTGCTAAACCATAGGAGAATGGAAAGAGCTTTGGTGCTAGAGTTAGGATACCTGAATTTGAATCCCACCTCGAATAATTAGTATTTTTTGTCTCCTGGGGAAATCAATTACACTTTCTCTGAGCCTCAGTTTCTGCATTTGAAAAGTGGGTAGACCGATGCTTATGCTCACTTCCTAAGGTTCTCTAAGCCTTGGAGAAGAGCATTTCATTTAATGCTCACTGCTGGGAATGTGACGTTTATTTTTCACTACTGTTGACCTTTGTTCAGCTTTTCATACTGTTTGGTAAGATGTTACTACCTCTGTCATTGCTCAGTTGAAATCTCTCTGGGAAGTGGAGAGGGTTTTATTTTGCAAAGTGCTCACGTCATGAAGTTCGTGATTTTACTTACATTGACAAGTGATACTGTCTATTCTTTATAGGATGAACATCCTAAAAATCTCCTTCAAAAGGAAAAAGTTTTTTATACAGCAGCACCAAAAGCATGTGAGTAGATCTGGGTTTATTTTGCTTATTATATGTCTTAGTTCTTTCAGGGTTAGTTATTCAGGTACTGTTAATTTAGAGGCCACCAAGATGAGGTTGTTGTTTCTCAAACCAAAGATCCCCAAAGTTGCTGCTTCTTCCTGGGCCTGGGCCTGGTCTGAATGATCTTTGAGCTTCCTTGTAGCTTTGACCTCCTGTTATCCCAAGTATTCATGGATTAATGGCTCCCACCCTTGATGGCGCTCCCTCTCTCCCTCCTTTTCTCACTCCTTCCTTCCCTCCCTCTCTCTTTCCCTCCTTCATTCCCTCCATACTTTCCTCATTCATCTCCTCTTTCCTCCCTCATTCCCTCTTTCCCTTCCTCCCTCCCTCTCTCTCTTCATCTTTGCCTCTTAGCTTCCCTTAAGTCTCACCTGCATGCAACCTTTCCCAGCCCTGTTTAATAGCATCTTCCCCAATTTATCTTGTCTGTATCTTGTTTGTAGGGCAGCTAGGTGGTGCAGTGAGTAGAGTGCTGGGCCTAGAGTTAGGAAGACCTGAGTTCAAATCCAGCCTCAGATATTACTCATGTGACCCAGGTCAAGTCACTTAGCCTTGTTTGGCTCAGTTTCCTCATCTGTAAAAGGAGCTGGAGAAAGAGATGACAAACCACTCCAATATCTTTGCCAAGAAAACCCCAAAAGGTGTCACGAAGAGTGGGACACAACTGAAAACAACTAAATAGCAGCATCTTGTTTGTTCATAATTGTTCTTGCATTGTCTCCCCCATTAAACAAGGCTATCCCCCTGAGAGCAGAGACTTGTTTGTCATATCACCAGTGTTTAGCACAATGCCTGCCACATGGTACATACTTAATAAGTACTGATGGACTGACCGACTGACAAACCAGGTTAACGCTATCAGTCCTGTCCTTTTACACAACCTTCTTCATCCTTCCTATAACTGCATGATCACCATTCTTTTTCTCCCAATTAGCATTTCCCTTCCACATTATATCATTGTTTTCAGTTCTACTAATATTTCTTAGATCTCCCTACTTCGATAAATAAGCCACAGAACAGGTTCTGATATGAGCAAAATAAAGGAAAGATGATGTTATTTCTTTTTTCTTTCAATTTAAAAAAAAGTTTAACATTTATATGCATAGAAAACATATACAGGGATTTCTCTATATATAAATATTTGTTTCATTTGTGACATATCATTTGTTTCCTTTGTTATACACACACATACGAACATGCCAATTCACATGGAACTCCCACCATACAGAAATTATTTATCATTCTCCCTCTGAGTGGATCCACTAGATCTAGGGTCTATTAATCTTAAGCAAAGGCTTTTTTTTCCTGCAAGCATCTCATCATTTTTGCTTACATAAAAGGTAGCTGAGTTTCCACTTAGAGACCTCATATTCATGAAGCCCAAATGTCAGAGCTGTGCCAAATACCATGGTAGGCGTTGAAATTATAAAAGCAAACAGAGAAGACATCCCCTGCCCTCAAGGAGTGCATTCTAATGAAGGAAAACATAAAAGGGAGCTGCGTGGAGTTGAGAGGGTGAAGATGGCTGAGTTAGGGGCGGGATAGAAAAAGTCCTATAGAGATGAGTGAGGAGTACAGCCTGAAGAGCAATGAAGCCCTAGCTGGTCTGGACCTCCTACTTAAAGTGGAGCTTCTGAGAGGAACTGGCCAATCAGAGAGAGAGCCTGTAGGGACAAGGGCTGCTGGTGGTCCAGGGTGGAGTGAGTTTCCAGGTTGAAGAAGTTTCTTTGGCAGGGTAGAGGGAAGTCCTAAAGAGAAGAGGCAGGAGTGTGGCCTGGAGAGGAGTGAAGGTTCATCATCATCACTTGTCACAGAGGATCTATTGTTACAACTTAAAAGTTTGAAAATGGTGCTTTTATTTTTTATCCTGGCCTTCCCTCCAAGAAATTAGAGGTATCTTTTATTTATTGGTACAGTGCCATAATGTTGTCAGTTCTTATCTATTTGCAATTGCAATGTTTTACCAATATTGTTATTTTTTGCACAGACTAAGTGAGGATTGTTTTCCCCCTCAGGATGAAGCCAGAGAGCACATCATTGCCTTCAATATGCTAAATTATAGATCTTGCAAAAACTTATGGAAATCCTGCGTGGACCACCATACATTTTTTCAGGCAAAGAAAACAATATCTCATGAAAGAAATATCCAAACCCAGTACTGGACATTAGGTTCTAAAAATCCCAAGAAGTGAGTATGCTTTATTGATTTTTTTTAAAGTTATAAAAAGAAGGCTATGTTTGAAATATATCATTTCCACTACTAGATAAATGGAAATCTCTGTTGCAAAGACCTGCCACCAGTTCCCAGTAAGGTTCTGGAGCTTGGGGATCTCTAGCTGCAGGATCCAAAAATCTGATTTTGGACAGTTCCTAAAGTGTTGCTGCCAGCGTGCCTATTTCCCCAGCATAGCTACCTCCCAGTTTGGCAAGACATTCATCTGGTCAGGAAAGTGATGACCCTTCCCTCTCCATTCCAAGGGCTTTACCAATAGAAGTCCTCCTCTTCTATCCCCCTGAGAAGTGATCTCAAGGATCTGGGATAATGGAACATATTTCCTTCTCACAAAAAAGTCGGGAGATGCCTTGCAGTCACTGCAATAACCTTTCTTCTCTGGGTGTGTGAGGAATTTGTGTCCTTTCCTGTGGCAGAGGCACAGAGAATGGGAACAGTCATACTTACCCCTCACAGGGTGGTCATGGGGACCCAAGAAGATGAATGGAAGGGTGCATTACAGTCCTGAAAATGCTATATGAATAGTGGCTTATTCACTATTTGAGTCCTGTGAGGGCATGATGTGGAGTTGACCATGCTAGTTTCACTGGGGAAACTTGGTTAGTTGGGAGCTGCTGACTCGTTGTCCTGAGAGAAGCCCCTCAGAGGGAGAGCAGTGCTTCCATACCAAACTGAAGACACGGAACTGTGCTGGTGGTGCCAAGACTCGAAAAGATTGTGGTGGGCTAGACTCATAAGATGAAATATAATAGATGTAAATATAGTCATGGAATTGTAGATTTAGGAGGCCTTGGAGACTATCTGGTTCATTCCCATTCCGTTTTACTGTTGAGGAAAGGGGATCCCAAACAGGGTAAGGGATTTGCTCAGTGTTGCACAGGGAGTAGGTGACAATGGCAGAATTTAAACTCAGGTCCTCAAGAACCAAAGTCAGGCTCATTCCACTGTACCACAAAATGTAGGTTTCCTAACTCAGTGGGACCTATGTGTTTTTTTTTTCCTGCTACTGCTTTTCTGGTCATTTTAAGGACCAGTTCACATTCAGACTGATGGGGCTTGTTTGTACTTGGCAAAAGCAAACTATCATTCCAGTCCCAGGCAATTTGGAGAGCTATCAGTTTGGAAATAGATATCAAGTAGGGCAGTAGTCATCACTTGGGCAGCTGAGATACATCCAGGCTTCCTCACCAGACCAGGTCTGTTTTTCTTTGCTTTTATAAACCACAGATGAACACAAATCAGCAGACTCCCTCATACAGCAATCTCTGCTCTCCTGGGAAATCACAAGGAGGGTCAAATCTTCCTGAGCTCAAACCTTGTGGAACATGGTACCTAGGAGTGAAACACACACACACACACACACACACACACACACACACACACACTCTCTCTCTCTCTCTCTCTCTCTCTCTCTCTCTCTCTCTCTCTACCTCTACCTCTCTACCTCTCTACCTCTCTACCTCTCTCCACAATACCGCTTCAGCCTCACACCTGTAGTTCACACAGTAATTACAGTACAGAAACTTTCCCTCCATTTGCACCAAGACAGGTAGATTAGCAGATGTCTTCTGGCCCTCATGTGCCAGAATCCACACAAATGTGTGGATTAATTTAGGTGGCTCTGATGGTAGAGGAGTAACCCAGGAGATATTGTCTGAGTGTTCCCCGCTGTGCCCCTATTCATACATGCTTTTTCTGTTTCCGTGTTGACGTCATTGCATGGTGGGCATACATTTTGCTGAGTACCTTGTGGCTTCAGTTGCTTCACCTTTGATTTCTGAGCTCCCTTTTCTTTGGAAGTGATTGAGGGTTGCCTTTTTAAGCTTCAGTTACTGGCTAGCTGTGTCTGTAACGATAGTTGCAGATGATAATCTAGGACACTAGACTAGATGCTTGCTAGACTCCAGGAGATAATCTGGAAATTGGGGGGGAGTGTAGGGGAAAGGCCAAGTGGGGGGGAAGTCCCTGATGGCAACAGGCTTTTTCCTATCATTTGCCATGTTTTGAAAAAAGTGAAATGAAGGATATGTAGCTGAGTGAACTTTAGACCCTGCCACCATGCTTGTCTCCATGAAATTGCTTACTGAATCCAAAGGTCAATATATCCTTTTCCCGAGCAATTTTCTTTTCCTCCAGAAAATCTTGTTTATATTTATTTGTGCCATTTGACTTCTCAGCATTATTTCTGCATCACTAACTCAGTGGTTCATATTTTTCCATCTGCAAAAAAGAGTTGGGGCAGCATCCTTATGAACCATGACCCTAATCTTGCTTCCTCAAAGAGAACACTACCATTTCCTACCAATATAATAACTTCTCTATCCTAAGGTTCCCCTCTCATTTGGAAATCATCCATAATGGAAAATAAAAATATGGTAGAACCAAAGATGTCTTTGTCCACCCTTCCACTTGTAATTTATCAGTGATGGGGAAACGTGCGTGTGGAAAATTACCAAGATGATAAAATTTTCAAATCAGCAAAGGTTTTATTTTATGGGAAGTGTAGCATTAACAGTATGTGAAAATAGTTCATCTGCTTTGCTTCACTTTGTTAATAGTAACACTCATACAAGTGCCTATCTCACAGGGTAATTGTAAGAACATGTATATATGTATAACATTGTGCAGACTGTCACTATTTAGAGTTGTTTTTGTGGTACTATGAATAAAGTATTGGCTGTGGAGTCAAGGAATCCTGTGTTTAAAAGTGACCTCAGTATTTACTAACTCAGTAATTCTGAGTAATTTACTTAACCTCTGTCTGCCTCAGTATTCTCTTCTGTAAAGTGGGGGTGATAATAATAACACCTACCTCCCAAGGTTGTTGTGAGGATAAAATGAGGGAATATGTGTAACAGTGCTTTGCAAATCTTAAAGCTCTATACAAATACTAGCTATTATCATTATATGACATTTTATCATTTACAAAACATTTTTTTACACCTCGTGGAGTAGGTAGTTTGTTATTAACCTCATCTTACAGATGAAGGAACTGAGGCTCAGATTATTTCAGTGATTTGATTCTGTAGTGGGCACAATCCCTGGCATATGGTAAGCAACAGACAAATATTGACAATTAGTCAATATTGACTGATCAATTCTTTGAGCAAGACCACATGACTGGTGAAGCCTTGACTGAAATCCACCATTCTACTTCTTAGTGCTTAAAACAAGGGGCACTGAATTCACCTATATCTGCTATATAGCATCCTGAGTCATTTCCAGTCATCTTGGTGAATATCTGGTCACTGGATTCAGAGCCCTCCCTCACTCAAAGCAAAGTCAAGTGTGAGTCATGTCATCCTTTCTCTGATGGTATGGTCTTCTTTGGCAATGAAGGACGAACACAACAACATCTGCTATAGTAGGACTTTGACATTCATCATAAAAATGAGCCACTTTCATCAACACCGGTCTCAATTGCTTGAGACCAGCCAGAAGTCTGGTGTTTTCTGTTGTATTGTTTGAGGTAGTAATATCAATTTGTAAACCTTTTTTAAGTACTAGTTACACATTAGATAGAGTGCCGGACCTGGAGTCAGGAAGACTCATCTTCATGAATTCAGACACTTACTAGCAGTGTGACCCTGGGCAAATCACTTAACCCTGTTTGCCTCAGTTCTTCATCTTAAAAAAAAATGATCTGGAGAAGGAAATGGCAAACTATTCTGGTATCTTTGCCATGAAAACCCCAAATGGAGTCATGAAAAATCAGACATGACTGAAATAACTGAACAGCAGAAGTACTAACTCTGTACCAAGTATTGTGCTAAGCTCAAAGTAGAGGCAGGAATAAATAGGTATACTAGGTGTAGGAAAAAAGTAGGTGTACTTAATAACAGCTCCTGCTCTCAAGGAGCTTAAATCCTAATGGGGGGAAGACTACACATAAGGCAGGGAGAATGGAGGAAGAAGTACCCAGCTATCCAGTAGGAGGGAAAGAGCCTTGGGAGAGGAGATCCTAGGTACAACCTGGGGAGGAATGAGACACAACTGATCTGGCAGTCCTCTTGAAATGGAGATTTTGGGGAAGTGTTTCTTCAATGAGAGAGAGAGAGAGAGAGAGAGAGAGAGAGAGAGAGAGAGAGAGAGAGACAGACAGACAGACAGACAGACAGAGACAGAGAGAGAGACAGAGACAGAGAGAGAGAGACAGAGAGAGAGAGACAGAGAGAGAGACATAGAGAGAGAGAGAGAGAAAGTTTCTTATTTCCAGTGTACGAAATTCAAGATGAAGAACATGGGCATGGTAGAAGAGATCCAGAGTCTAGGTCAGAGAGGAGTGATGTTTTTGTAGTTTGCTCAGCCTTTAGGAGTTAAATTAGGATCTGTACTTTTAGTCTGGGATAGCTATAAAGCACTCAGCACAGTGCTTGGCACATAGTGCGTATACTTAATAAATGCTTGTTCCCTTCCCTAGTGTTAATCACTTAATCCTGTCAGGTCAGTTTTTTTAATTTTTAGCTAATAGTTATCCCTTCCACACTGCAACTTTCCCCATCACTTAAATGGGAATTTGGGGGAAGTTTTGTGGAAGCTGCAGGTAGCATGTGAAGGCTAGCAGATAACACAGGAAAAGTTCTTTTTCATGCAATATTTTTACTTAACATTGACATACATATAGCCTATCACTTATTAGTCAATATGGTACAGTATTGCCCAATATAGTACAATAAAAAAGATGATTGCACATGAAACTGCAAATCTGCTATGTACAACTTGCTTTTCCTTTCAAATATGCAACAAAATTATCATGAAAACTTCTTTTTTTCCCCTTTTCCCCCTCCCCCAGCCCTGGGATTATGAACTGATTCAACCATTTTAGAGAGCAATCCAGATAATTGTATCCAAAGAGTTATTAAACTACCTGTACACTTTGACCCAGCAATACCACTAAGTCTATTTCCAGTGATCATTAGGGAAAAAGAAAAAAAACATATGTTCTTAAATGTTTATAGCAGCTGTCTTTGTGGTGACCAGGAACTGGAAATTGTGGGGATGCTCGTCAGTTGGAGAGTAGCTGAACAAGCTGTGGTCTGTGAATGTAATGGAATACTCTTGTGCTGTATGAAATGATGTGCTCAGTGATCTTAGAAAAACATGGATACCTTTTGTCTTCCAAGTGGTGTCAGACTCAAACAGAAACAGTCCACTAAACTGTACATTAAGGATCCCTGCAGACTGGATATTGACACTGTTAATTTTATCTATGTTTATGTTATAAATGTTTTCCCATGTTTTCTTGTATTTTTATTTATTTTGTTAAATATTTCCCAATTATATTTTAATCTGGTTCTGGTGTATTAGATAAATCTACTTCACATCTCATGTGCATGTGTACTTATGCACGCACACACACACACACAAACACACACACGCACACGGACATACCCTTACCTGAGATTGAATGCCCCTTTTAGGGCACACTGTGATTCTGGTGCCTGGTCATTTGCAGCCCATGACGAGACCAGGCATAGAACTGGTTATGACAGGGAGAAATAGTGTAAAGTGAACTAATGAGACCACTTGGGAAAGTCAACAAAGGGCAGCAGGTTTTTAGAAATCCTTTTTAGATGTGAAGAGAAAGAGCAAAGTGGAGAGAATTGAGTACACAGTGATTCAAAGTGGTGGAGCCAGAGCTTATTAGGCTTCTTAGAATTGCTAATGGAGGCCAAGGACACCAATGGAGAGGAAACTTAGGAAATGCTAATGGAGTACAAGAATTATTTGAACAATATCTTAAACAGGACTCCAGAGCAAGGACTGTACAGAGAATGCATTTTTTTGTGGGTGTTTTTAGGTCAGAATCTATTGGAATTGTGACCAATTATTGAAGAACATGAGTAGATAGGGAAGTGGGGGGGAGGGAGAATAGAATCAGAAACCCCAAAAAGATAAACTAGAGTTTTACACAGAAAGGGACCGTATTGGTTTTGGGGACATTTTTCCCCCAATAATTTAGAGATTAACATTGGCAACTTGGCTTAACACTAAAGTGTAAACTCAGACATGGCTGTTACAAAGAACTATAATTTTATCAGGACCTTCATAAAAGGCAAATGAAAATAAGGAATTCATGAAAATATCATTGGATACCTACCTTTCCCTTAATGCTAAAGCTGCATCCAAACTAAAGCTAAGACTGAACTTAGGATCTTTAACTGTTTGATCATAATCTCATATTCCTTTATACTATAATAAAGCCTGATTGAAAAATTTGAATATGTGGAATTACTGGAGAAATAGAGTATGGAAAAAGTCAGGACCTGGAGATGTAATTTTAGTGAAAAAATCTGCCCTTTTTAAGTGGTGGTGAAAAAGTAACCCTTCATTGATAGCATATGTTCTTACATATATACTGCTAATTTACATTTTGTGTTCTCATAAAAATCAAAATACATCTGTTTTTTAGGTCTTTAAACAACCAGCACTGCAGGAAGGTGATAGGTGGGATGGTATGGAATCCAACCAAGAGGAGATCTTTATCTGTAGAGCATTTAGAAACCAAAAGTCTTCCTTCTCGATCTCCTCCAATCACTCCCAACTGGTAAGTCATTTCTCTCACCTCACCATCCATAAGTGAACATTCATTTCCTCCCAATGCAAACTAATCCAAAGAAAAGGACTAAACTTTAACACATCTAGCAATCAGATTTTGTTTTCTTTTCAGTTAATGCATGAAGTAGTTATATCTTAAGTATTTACAATAACTTGCTACATAATACTAGTATAAAATATGTCTTTCATTGGTGGCCATGAATTTAGGGAGATATCCAGATATTCCTAGAAGGATGAGCTTGGAGCTGTCTTTTACAGCCCAAAAGTATTGGTGAACTTTTGTAGATAATTTTGTATAGACCTCAAACCTTAAATGTTGCTGAGCAACAGAAGGATGGGACAGTGTAAAAAGGGGAAATGAAATGAAAAATATTATCCTGTTGTAAAAAAAAAATTGTCACCCATGATCCATCTATACTGAAATCAGACTACAGTACCTTTGTCCCTTCTTATCTTGTGTACTTCTTATCCACATTTTCCCATAAATCATCAGTAGAAGAGCTCTCCAATTACTCGAGGCCTTCCTTTTCTGTTTTTGTTTTTCCCTACCACACAGGGTTGTTGTGAGAAAACCTTAAAGCGCTATATAACTGTGAGTAATAATACCCTAAGGGTACCAGTGTGTCACTCAGGCCATTCATCATTCTTGCTATATGACCAGCCCACCTCCTTTTCCCATCCTTCATATCTTTCCTTTACTTCTTGCACGCAAGTCATCATGGGTAACATGCTACAAGCCTGCTTATACCCACCAAAACCTTTCCATCACCCTTCCGATTGTTCATAATTTTAACTCTTCTGAGATGATAGCACTCCATAATTCAAAGTTTTGGAGGAACTAAAATAAAAAATTAAAACAACACCATCAAAAACCAAATACGACCCAGAGAAAGGTGACCCAAATAATCTAGAAAATACATAGTGGTGGTTAGATTGGTGGGGAGTGGTGCAGGGGAGGGGATGGTTGATGGGGTGGGTGGAAATTCAGGGAGAGACGAACATAAAATTTTTTATAAAGCTAAATGAAAAGGATTATTTCAGCCAAGAAATAATCTTAATAATCCACCCTTAGAGGAACTGTGATTGACAGTCTAGGAAGCCATGAAGTGATGGAATAAAGCAGACTTGTTCACCAAAGCCAGATAGCTAATAGCTAGTTGGAAGTTTATACCTTGAAGCTTAGAAGAGGTAAAATTAGTAAGTACAGTAATAATTCTCTTCTAGAGGTCATGTACAGGGCAAATCAGCTTTAGAACAGTCAAGAATTTTAAAAGGCATCTAAGCAACCAAAATAGGCTTCTCCAAGGCCATATGGTATGTAGTTCAGGCACTCTCCTCATAGGAATGCCATCAAGTGACCACATCAAAGCTTTTTTTTTTTTTAATTGCTTCATCAGTGGAGGGTGCTCCCAGTGTGGACACTTTATTCATCAATGCAGATAGACCATGTGATTTCTAGTTTTTGAGAGTTGCTTTGTGGCACTAAGAGATTAAATAATTTGTCTTTGCTCTCATAGCTGCTGTATGTGAGAGAGAAGGCTTAGGTCATGTCTCCTAGACTCTGGCCACCATTCTATACTACCTGTCTATTTTTTTTATTCAGTGTGCAGATATTTTTCCAGAAAGTGTAATTCTGATGGCTCATTCTGCCTTGGAGGTTATATATAGGGATCTGGAAGGCAATATTAGCAGACTACAAGCTCTGGCTGATTTACCGTGGCAGAAAGGCTTTCAAGTAGGCCCTGCAAACAGACTGATTCTGCTTTTCTAAAGACCAGATTAATTACAGAGACCAATAGGCTGACCATTTAGTAATGAATTATTTGGCCATGGCAGACTATGAAAGAAAGAAAAATACAAAATGGCCTTAGTCCTGTGCATTCACCTGCCACTTCTGTGGTCACGGCAGCAAGGGAGCAGAGGAGAGAGCACAGGGTGCCGAGAATCATTCGTTTTTAGACCATCTCTAAATTTAGGTGTTTGTCCTCTAGATAGTTGGTCCAGTTGGCCAGTGACCCATGAGCAGACAATTGACTAGAGGAAGTTAATGAGTTCCTTAATGTTTGGAATTAATTAAACATTAATAACTTCATATTCATATTGCAGCCATACAGAAGGATGGCCCACAGGTTCCCTTGAAGAACCAGGGAAATAGTCAGAGTAGCATTTTAATCATCCACCTAAAGGAAATAGGAATTATTATTTCATGGGATGTTTAGTTAGCTCATTTTCCAACATTCTGAAGTGTTCCCAAAAGGATCACCATGAAAATAATAGGAGGTAAAAGACCAGCATCTACCACAGAGAATGGAGAGGTAGAGAAGATGAATGAAGACCCTCCAAGTTACATCAACTTTTCTTTGATGCTCAGTGATTTTAAAGGAAAATGAAAATAAATAAAGATGGCAAGAAATCTTGGAAAATCTGGATCAGGACAAATGAATGGAAGAAGCTAAAGACTCAGAGACTATACCAAAGTCTCACACTTTGTATATCATGAATACTTTCTATGAGAAAAAACTAGGTGGGCATGGGATATGACAAGCACTGAGTAACATCACAAAAATGAAGTTGATTATATTTTAACAGACAGGAAATGACTATTACTTATGTGATAGTCATTACTGAATAAGCTGTCTGTTTATAGTCAAGCCATCACCTTGTTAGAGCAAAGATCAAAATTAGTTCAGAGCTTAAAGACAGAATAAAAATGAGAAAAAGATAGAGTAGTTTATTAACATTATTCCATCCTGACCTATTTAAACAAGTTACCGATGGTGAAAAATAGGATGTGGGTGGAAGAAAGAACATAGTCTACAATAATTTCATAAAAAGTTTAACTGATATAAATCAGTTGCCATAACAGAGAGACCAAGAGATACCTCAAAATGCCTTAATCAGTAATGTTTGACCATATATTCCAGAGAGAGATGGTAACCAAGTCTAATGCTGGTTTAGATTATAAACTTGTTTGTAAAATTTTCTGGAGAATAATGGTGGAAGACTGTGAATGGTATTGCCTTATAAAACAGAGAGAAGTAGTGGAAAGTAGAACCAGTTTTTAAAAAGCTTGGCAAGAGACCCAACTAAGCAAAATCATCCCAAGGATATCAGTATGAAGAAATCTGGGGAAGATCTGCAAAGATTTTAATAATGAGTTTTTTTAAGCAGCTTTAAAAACAAGAGAGCCACCATATTTGGCCTGTAACATATCAAGCTCAGGTGGGCTAACAGATGAGAAATGAATGGCATTTCAGAGACAAAAGACAGAAAAACAGCTAGATTATATACCGAGTGTACATTGAGGAGATCATGCTGGAAGTGACACAGTTTTGATGATCTAAAGGAATTGATTCATAAGATATTTGAAGGAGGGGAAAATCTCAAAGGCATAGAAAAAAATGTTGGACTTAATTTTTTCCTAGAGATTTTGTTGGAATTTTTTTCTTTGTGGTACACATATAGAAAATTATTAAACACTTATACTTATTTGAGTAGGATATTCTTTTAATCCTGACCATGATGGGGCTAAGTGGACCCCTGCTTAGGCTTGAGGTCCCTTTTAGGAAGAGATAGGACTTCACACAAGCTGACCGTCAGGGGGAAAACTGTGGCTGAATAGTATTCACCAGTCTCTAGGAACTAAAACTCTACTGAGTTTGCTGAAGTGATTTCTTGTCTTTTTTCTTCTTAGCCTCCACTATAGTGGCAGGTTCTAAGCCCTTCACCTTTTTTTGGAACTTATTAATGCCAAAAAAAGCAACCAAGACCATATCAACTGTTACCAATCTGTGTGCCTACTTTTTACTACCTATGCAAAATTTTTCTGAAAACATTCTATTCATTTATCAAGTGTATTAAAAATTGGTTTCACCAAGAAAGCAACAGAGAGGCACATGGTGCTTGTGAACAGAATGTAACATATAACAAGGAGTTACAAAGAAGAGTTAGAATAAAGAATATCATTTAAAAATACATGATTAATAAAGAAGATGGTCTGGTTATGTGGCTAGAATAAGGAATAGCCAGTGCATAGCTTCTGTGCTCCCCTCCTATACACATGTCAGGAGAAATAGAAGTAAGCCTCCAACCTTTGGATGGATCCCCTATGGTGAAGTACTGGGAGGTCATAGATAAAACCTGCAAACTATGGGCAAGCATAGATGGGCTTTGATTTGCTTCTGTATGCATTTGCAATGTACATACACATTGATGAGATCCCGGAACCATTTACATATTTGTGATAAAAACAGATATAATAATTATGTTTCCTTGATTTCCTGTTCCGTGGGTTGCCAGGAACATAATAATTTAATGTCCTTCCTCCTGAAGCATGATACAGTGCTGTTCTTACCAAAACTAACAAAACAGTAAGTTTCAGGTAATCAACAGTGTATCTAAAATGTTATTTTCAACACCAGCTGCGTAGCTGGCAAGCTTCTTAAAGTATTGTGCCTAACTAGCTAACTAGCTAGTGCTAACTAGCATTTTCCCAAGCCCTAAGGAAATGAACTTTTTCCCCCCCAGGCCATCCATCCTAATTTTGGATTGGCCTAGTTGGATATTCTAGATGAAGTTTATTAGTCAAGGTTGCCATCTCAGGCTCATTTCAAGCTATTCAGGAAACTCTGATTAATGTAAGAATTTTGGCATTCCAGCGTAGTCGGTCTGCTTAACCACTAACTCTTATGTCACACAAAAGGCAGTAAATACATGATCTCAAAGATATAGAAATATCTCTCAAAAGATCACAAGGATAGCATTTTCACTCATCTTTCTCCTTCATTCCTTCTGCCCCTTCCTTTCTTCTTCTGCTTTCCCGTTGTTACCTTCTGGTTTTATCTTCTTGATCTTTTCTTCTTCCTTGTCCTCTGTTTATCTTTCTCTATAATACGATATAGTGGAAAGAGTGCTGAATGTAATGTGAAGTCAGAACATCTGACTTCAAATTTCAGTTCTGCATCTTAACACTGTGACACTGAAGGCCTTTGTATCCTTATATATAAAATGAGGCTATCGAAAGTTCCTTCCTGCTCTGTCACTCTGACTTCTTCCTTTTCTTCTCCCTTTCTTTCTTCCACTATTTTTTCCTTTCTTTGCTCCTCCTACTATGTCTCCACTTCTTTTCCTCCTTTTCACTTTTCTTCCCTCCTCAGCTGCTCCATATATCATCGTTTTGCCTAACATATTGGTGTTTCTGCCCAATGGCATGGTGAGCCTCTAATCCTAATAAGTTAACTTATAAAATAGCATCATTTATATTTCATAAAACTTCAGATTGAATTTGAGTTAATTAACGCATTCACCCCTTTTCCTTTAGGCGAAGTCCTAGGTTACGTCATGAAATTAGAAAACCAAGGCATTCATCTGCGGATAACCTTGCAAGTGAAACGACATACCTTACAGAAACAGAAGATGTGTTTTATACCTACAAGGTTTCTCCATCCTCAAAAGACAGTGATTCAGAATTCTCTCAAAACCGAAGTCCACAGAGACAGTAAGAGAACTTGTATTCATTCATTTACATCTTAGTATACAATGACTTGCTAGACTTTCAGGACAAAAGATAAGATTGGGAAATCCTTAAAAATTCTTTAAAAATTAATTTATCACTGAATACTGGTTACATAGTGATCCCATATACAATGCACTGTCAGGGTACCACAATGTCTGGGTGATACGTTCCTGTGATCTCTCTCACATACATACTTAAAATAGTAAGGAGGGGCTGAGAAAGGGCTTTTTTGTTTTGTTTCAGTTTTTTTTTATTATTTTCTCAAGCATTTTTTTCTCCCTCCTCCTTCTCAAATGAACACACACCAAAAAAAGAAAGAAAGAAAGAGAAAGAAAGGAAAGAAAAGAGAAAATCCTCCCAACAGATTTACATTAACAGAGTCTTGTATTGGCTCTGTCCAAAAATGTATATTTCATTCTCTACCCTGAGTGCTGATGTCTTTGACAGGAGGTGGGCAGCATGCTTCAGTAGTTCTCTGGAATTGTTTGTTATTGCATTAACCAGAGTTCTTAAGCTCTTCTAGTTATTTTTCCTAATAGTGTTGTTATTGTATAAATCGTTCTGGTTACACTTGCTTCACTGCTACATTATATGTCTTCCCAATTTTCTCTGAAAGTATCCATTCTATCTTTTCACAAAATTATTCTGTTATATTCATGTGTCATAACTTTTTTATCCATTCCCCAATAGATAGATATTCTCTTAGTTTCTAGTTTTTTTGCTACTACAGCAAAGAGCAGCTATAAATACACACACACACACACACGCACGCACACGTATACAAATAAATTTTTTACTTAAGGTTCCTTTTTCTCTTTCTTTGGTCTCTTTGGGACATAGACATAGTATTAGCATTGTTGGGTCACAAGGTATGCACAATTTAGTGACTTTTTGGACATAATTCCAAATTGCTTTCCAGCTAAATGGACCAATCCAAACTTCCATCATCAGTGCATTAGTTCGCCTTGTTTCCTCACAACACCTCTAAATTTGTCATTTTCATTTTTTGTCAACTTTCCCTCTCTGATAGTTTTGAGGTGGGATCTCACAATTACTTTAATTTGTATTTATTTGATTTGAGAAAATTTTTTTTCACATAATTGTTGATAACTTAGATTTCTTCTTTTGAAAAGCACCTTTTACCATTTATCAGAAGGGTTTTTCAGTGATGCATCTGTCTCTGATCTTATGACGCAGGAACATCATTGTTTTCTTCTTTTGAGGTAATCAGTATGTAAAGACCTCCAGCAGCTTGTGTCTAACCCAGTTCCCAATAGTCTTCCCAGGGACACACAGAAGACAAAGGAATACAGACATACAGGAAAAGTCAACTCTGGAACCAAAACCCTCTTGGCAGCCTTGTTTTGCACTGCAAAGGTCGCCCCTGGATCTCCTCCTCTTTCTTTGACAGAGCAGCTAGCTCTACAGTATGGGGTTAGTTTAGAAATAGCTAGTTTAAAAGCTAGCTCAGCTTTTAAACAGTGGTGACAGGAAGCCTCAGAGAGATGGGTTCCTTTATCATTGTTAGTGGTAATAGCCACTGCTCCCATTCCACAAATCAATTGCCTACCCTTCCAGATGGTTTCAACAGGTACAGCAGGATAATGCAGAGTGTAATGACCTAGTTCCTGCCTTTTAAAACAAAGCAGTAAACAATTAAACAGTTTCATTTAGCCTGCAAAAAAATTTTAAAGCTTCAACTGTTCTACATGTTAAGCATAAAATACTAAGCCAGTAGAATATAATTTCCTTTGAGGAATGCCTATTTTGCTTTTATATCTCTAGTGCCTCCTTTGAGTACCCAGAAAATGACAGATCCTTAAATGAATGCTTGTTGAATTTATATTACTGGTTCTTCAGGGTCATTCACATTCATTTAGCCACCTTATTTCTTATGAGCTACAAATCTTGCCTTCAGTTAACTATGAGCAACAAATCTTGCCTTCCATGTACATCAGTCACATAAAAAATGTAGATTTCAGTTTTCCTTGTAATATCTGTTCTGCTTAAATAATGCCTTTGGTAGTTTCTGGTGACATTATCCCTTTCTTTTACTTTAAATAACCTTTTTATTAAAATGATGATCATTTATTATTTTTAACTGTACCCTATAGTCTCTTGGTGTTTAAAAGAATTTAAGGTTTAGTTGACTTCCTTTTTTGTTTTGTTTTTGAAGTTTTATTGGTATGTTTGTTTTTACATTACAAATATTTAGAGATTGCTCTTTTCATGAGAAGTCTCTTGTAAAAAAAATCGTTTAGTAAAGCTTATAATACTGTGGTCTTATCCAAAAATACTTGCAACATTTCACATTTGTAGCACCCCCACCTCTGTATTTGGAAAAAAATAATTAGCAAAACCTATTTTCTCTCCTTCTCACCCCTTACCCTATTGAAAAAGAAAAACAAAAAACAAATTTCTATAACAAATATTCAAAATTAATTCCCTCAAAAATACATATATGTATGTGTGTGTATGTGTGTGTGTGTGTGTTTCATTCTGCACTCTACATCCATCACTTCTCTAGTGGGGAACATATTTACCTCCCTTGAAGCAAACATATCGAGCAAGGGATGCACATGTATAGAGAGGATTACGGCGACTTATTTTTTTGTTTTGCATCAATCTAAAGTAGTGACAACAGTAACTAGCATTTGTGTAGCTGTTTAAAATTTGCAAAGGAAATAGATACATTGTCTTTTTTCTTTAGATACATTGTCTCAGTTGAGTCACAACAACCCAGGAAGGAAGGTGCTATAAATATTGTTAGACCCATTTTCACAGATGACAAAGCCAGCCCTCAGAGAGGTAAAATGACTGGTCATGGCAGTGAATGACAGAGGTAGGATTCGAATCCATATCTTCCTGACTTCAAGTTCAATCGTTTTTCCATTGTGCCTCAGAGGAGATGGAGACAGAGCTATAAAATGAGAGGATATATGAATTTGAGAAGCTGGACAGCTCCTTAATTTGAGTCTTTGTGATGTGACTTAGATTCTCAGAATCAATAAATGTTAGAGCTGGGTGATATCTTAGGGATCAGCTAATCCAAACCTATCATTTTGATTTATTACTTTGTTTGAAGCACTGGAAATTTTTACAGTATTGGACATCCTTTATGTTCAGATGTAAGTTTAAAATAATATTCACCCAAACTAAGCCAAATTCAGCTGGGTTTTTAAATTTTCTACCGTTTTGGATTTCTTCAATTACCTCCATTAGCATCAGTCAGTCAGCAATATTTAAGTGCCTACTATGTGACAATCATAGGACCTGGAAATAGAAATATAACAGATGAAACAAGGAGCTTATCTTCTAACATGGGACACAAAAAGTACACATATAAATAAGTACAGAGCAAATATAAAGAGAATAAATACAAATGCATACAAGATCATGTGAGAGTGAGATTATTGAGAATTGATTACTTAAGGGCAGCTAGGTGGTGCAGTGAGCAAAGCACTGGCTCTGGAGTCAGCAGGACCCGAGTTCAAATGTGGTGTCAGACACTTGACACACTTACTAGCCATGTCACCTTGGGCAAGTCACTTAACCCCAATTGCCCTGCTAAAAAAAAAAAGAATTAATTATATAATGTTCTTTTTCCAGCTTTCAGATTTTTTTTTCCAACCAACCTTTATCATTTCATCTGTCTCCTTGGTACTAGTAAAACTTTCTCCCAAGAAGAGGGAACTCCCATTATTGAAAAGAGGAGAGCAGAGGAAAGGAGAAGAGCTACTGAGAGGTGAAAAAAAGAAGAACACTATCCAAGGAGTAGAGTTTGGACAGACTTTTGTCAGACTGAGCATAAGAGTAAATACCATGCCACTACTTTAGATGAAGGCTTCATCTAAGCCTTAAGCTGTACCTGATGGATAATAAAGTTGCTGTTGTGGAACAATCCCAGCTTATTATAGGAATAGCATAGACATGGAGTATCAGAGAAAGAGAGATGAGATCATAGGGCCTTCTCTTTAAATTAAGAATCTTAGAGAATGGCTTGGGGACAGTGAGAGGTTAAGTGATTCACTCGGGATCACACAGTCAGTATCTGTCGGAGATGAGACTTAAACCTAGATCTTCCTAATTCTGCTCTATCCACTATGCCACATTGGGATTAATTTATTAGTCAGTGATGTTTTTGGAATTCTTAATATAATAAGCAAATCTCCCGGTATCTTTGTAGTGCCATGTTCATATCAGTAATGATAGCGTGGATCTTGATGGACAGGCATCACATGTGGATCCTACCAACTCAGTAACAAATTGCTACATTCATCACACATGATCATGCCACTTAAGTTGAAGTTGGAAAGAGGGCCTGGATCTGACTAATTATATACCAAAGAAATCTATGTTGGATGTAGCAAAATTGTAAAGGCACTAAGGGATCAGTTCTCAAAATAACTTTCAGAAGAATAGAAAATCTTAGAGGCATTGATTTTACAAAAATACGTGTGTGTCTGTGTGTCTGTGTGTGTGGAGAGAGAAACTAAGAAATCGTCAATGTCTAACTGATGTACTACTTTCTTGCCAAAGCCAAGTCTTCATACTAACGGTCCTTGTAAAGGTTATCCTTCATCAAAATGTGAGGTAGTAAGGAAGCTTTCACAGATGATTTTCTACAGCAACCTCACAGAAAAGTTATAGTGAATATAAAATCCCATATTGTGTGTTTTATTTAGAGCAGATTCGTTTTGAAGAGCTATCTAAAAGCAGGTAAAAGGGGAGTGACTCTTAATGGTTCACTGGTCTGGGGCGATATTCTGCTTCCTTGTTCTCAGAGAGTATTGGGCAAGCCAACTTGGTGTTCCCCCACAGCATTTTTTCATTTACTTATGACTGCCTATACAACTATGGAATAAATGCAGGACAAAATATGCTTTAGTGTTTTGTGCTTTAAAGATTCATTCACAAATCAAATATGGAAGGGCTCTGAAGTTAATAATAATTGGGGAAATGTGAATATTGGGATTCTTTTATGGTTATAGGACAATTGTATTTTACCTGATTATGAATTAGTGACAGGAGATGAGAATTTGGTCACTAACCTAAGATAAAGTGAGATCTCTCTCAGAGAAAACCTAGTTGCTGATGAGCCGAGAAGATAAAAAGGTATCAGAGAGATCTTAACTCTGTATTGTCACTTGTCACCAGGCAGATTTGGTTGGCCAAAGAGATTGGAATTCTCTCTCTATTGCCACCTGCTGCTGAGCAAAAGAATGAAGAGTAGAGAAGATATATTTTGCTCTCTTGCCATATTCTGTTGAGGAGAGGAGAAGAGAAGAGCTACCGAGATGTGAAGAAAAGAATGCTGCCAGAGGAGGAGAGTTTGAACAGGCCTTTATCAAACCTAGTATAAGAGTAAATAGCATGCCACTACTTTAGATGAAGCCATCAGCTAAACCTTAAGCTGTACCTGATGGATAATAAAGTTACTGTTGTGGAACAAGCCCAGCTCAGCATAGGAATAGCATAGAAATAGAGTATCAGAGAAACAGTCCAACAGATGAGCTCATCCAGCTGAGCTTACGCCCAGCAAGGAGAGTGTCCAGGAGTGTGGCTCAGCTCATATTAACAGTAGAAGCATCTGATCAACTCAGAAGCCATGCCCATCGGTTTGTAGTTCCAGAGTTATGAGTTGCTTTGACCACACTTTTTTCCTTCATATCTTAATGCCCTGGAACTTTAAATGTGTGCCTGTTTTCCCCATAGACACTGAGTACATGGGTGGAAGTATGTAGTTGAGGTTTATGAGTGGGATCATATGTAAATATTATGTGTTTGTTTTGCATTTTCAGCAAATGTTCTGATTAAGGTTAATTAAATGTTAGCAACTGATGTGTTCATGTAAAGTACTCCAGTTGGGAGCTTATGAACTACAGCCCAGCTAGTCATTACAAGGCTTACTCGTAGAACTCTGAGAATAGTGAGTTGTAGCAGCTGCCCTCCCTCTGGGAAAATCCTGACCTGTCACTCATCCAAGTCAATGTTCTTTATTTTTTCTTCTGGTGAAGTAAAAGGTTTGCACTCAGAATAGTAAAATAGTCCAAATTGTAGAGGTCAAACGAAACCTAGGATTATAAAAGCAATATTTTATATAGGTGGTTTAAAATATTAATACTAGAAATAATGCTATCTTAGAGTTGGAAGGGACCTTACAAATGACATGGTTAAACCTTCCTCCTCATACAGCAGTCCCTTCTAAAATATCCCAAACCAAACACTAATGGGTTATTGATAGTGTTGTTAACTGATCCAACCATTCCAGAGAATAATTTGAAAATATGCCCAAAGGACTATAAAATTGTGTGTATCCTTTGACCCAGCAAAGAGATAACAAAAATGGGAAAAGGACCTCTTTGTACAAAAACATTTATAACATCTCTTTTTTGTGGTGAGAAAGAATTGGAAATTGGAAAATGGCTGAACTAGTGGTATGTGATTAATGAAATCTATTGTTCTATGAGAAATGATGAGCAGGATTATTTCAGAAAAACCTGAAAAGACTCATACAAACTGATGCAGACTTGATGTGAGCAGAACATCATACATAGTAACATCACTATTGTTCGATGATCAACTGTGAATGACTTAGCTGTTCTCAGCAATACAGTGATCTAAGACAATCCCAAAGGACTCATGATGAAAAATGCTATCCACCTGCAGAGAAAGAGCTGATGGAGACTGAATGCAGATTGAAGCATACTATTTTTCACTATATATTTTGTGGGATTTTTTTATGTGTCTATATCTTCCTTTGCTTTATGACTGATATGGAAGTATGTTTTGCCTGACTGCACGTGTATAACATATCATACTGCTTACATATGGGGGATACAGGGAGAGAGAGGGAGAGAATTTGGAACTCAGATTTTTTAAAAAATGAATGTTAAAAATTGTCTTTACATGTAATTAGGGAAAATAAAATATAAAAGTAAAAGAAGATAATCTTAAAAGAGTTAAAAAATGAAATTAAATAAAATACTCCTAACCAGACTATCCAGAAGTGTCCAAACACTTCTCACAGCATTATGAGGTCAAGCATTCTATTGTTGGATGGTTATTTGTTGGAACTTTTTCTTTTGTTTTTTAATTTATTTTTAACACAGTTTATAACAGATAAAGCAATTCAAACTTTTGGCCAGGTGATACTTCTTTTTAAAGCATTTACAATAATAATATGGAATGCTTCACAAATTTGCATGTCATCCTTGCGCAGGGGCCATGCTAATCTTCTCTGTATCGTTCCAATTTTAGTATATGTGCTGCTGAAGCAAGCACGGAACTTTTTCTCAGATTCTTTTGTTCTCAGGACATTCTTTAACATTCTTTAAAATTAATGAGGAACCCCCCAAGAACTTTGGCTTAAATGAGTTATATCTATCAGTATTTACCATATCAGAAATTAAAACATCTTAGTATCATTATGAAAATTGCTTTGACCTCATTGGGCCCCTGAAAAGCGTCTGGAGACCCCTGAGGGTTCTTTAAGCTGTACTTTGAGATTTGTTATGTTAGAAACTACTTCTTTGTGCAGATTTCTTGAGCCAACTCTGCTTCCTGTAACTTTCATCCAGTGGTCCTGCAGTGGTCCAGTGGAATTACACAGAACAAATTTAATTGTGCCAAAGCTTTTTGTGAAGTCTTAAGTTCTATAGCAGTATGAGCTGCTTCTGTCTTTATTATTCACAATCCTTCTCTCAGATATTCTTTTTTACAGGCTGACCATTCCAGTTCCTTCAACCATGCCTCAATATTTTAAGTTTCTAGGTCTGTCCTTTTTGTAGTTACTTTCCATTGGGCTAAGTCCTCTAGCTTATTGATATTCTCTTAAAATAGCTTGTTAAGAACAGAAATCAGTACTCCAGATGTGGAAAGACCAACCTGAGAGTCAAGAGGCAGCAGGGAAAAGGGGAAGCCCACTGACTCAGAAATCAGAGGATCTGCATTCAAATTTCATGACTGATGTTTTCTTATGTGACCTTGAGTTTTATTGACTTCTTCTGTAAGATGAGAGGGTTGGACTAGGGGGATGTCTGAGGTCCCTTCCAGCTCTGAATTGATGACCTTTGAGTACAGGAAAATTATTACTTCTCAGACTTTTATTGCAAACTCTTTCATTCTTGAAATGAAATGGAAGGTGCTTGATACTTACATGAAGATGGGCAGCCAGGTGGCACAGTGGATAGAGAACCAGACCTGGAGTCAGGAAGACTCAAGAGTTCAAATCTGACCTCAGACACTGGGCAAGTCTCTTAATCCTGGTTATCTCATTTTCCTCATCTGTAAAATGAGCTGGAAAAGGAAATGGCAAATCACTCCATTGTCTTTGCCAAGAAAACCCCAAATAGAGTTACAAAGAGATGAACACAACTGAAAAATGGAGTTACAAAGAGATGGACACAATTGAAAAATACATGTCTTATAAAGAGTCCTTCTACATTTGAGAAATCTCCCTCTGAACAGGAACTTTAAAAATACCAGATGCTCTATTCTTCTGTATTATCTTTTAATAGTGCCACAATATTTCTTCATTAAATTTTAGTGCTTTGAGATTAAAAAGTTGCTAGTTGAAAGTGAACATGTAAACTTTTCACAATGCTATGTAATACTAATTTTGTACTTCAAGTGACTTCTTGAAGACATAGTAATGGTCTGGTGAAAATCACATGCCACTAAGGACTTGAAATGAAAAGGAGCAAAAAAGGCAAGGGCTTTCTTCTGCTGAAATCGATTAGTCAGTCTCAGTAGTGAAAAGGACTTGAGAAGTTAAGTTCTAACTCCTTGTGCAGTATTTAGATCTGCTAAAACATACATCAAATGCTTTCATAGTCCACTGTTTGTACACCTCGAGTAACTCTGAATTCATTACTTCACAGGGCAGGCCCTTCCATTTTTGGGTAGATCTTATACCAGAAAATTATTCCGCACATTGCCTCCCTGCAGCTTTTTGCCCTCTATACTTGTTTTGTCTCTGGAACCAAGCAAAATAAGGCTAATAATGTCCCTCCCAAGTGATTTTCCTTCATATATTTGTAGCTCCCCTACAATAACTCTAACCCACTAGCTAACCAGTTTTCTTTCCTAGGGTAAACATCCTTAATGTCTTTCCCACATCTCCATGATATGCTTTCTAGTCTTCTCACCATTCTGGTTGCCTTTCTTTGGAAACTTACTGGATATCAGTAACTCCTAAACATGGTGCACAGAATGAAACAAAACATTCCAAATATGGCCTCCTAGTGCAAGGAAACTGTCACCTTTCTTTATGGATGGTGTATTCCCATTCTTCGAATAGTCTTACTGCAGCAACACCTCATTCTGTGTAGGTGACCTTGAGTCCCAAAGATTGTGCCAGCAGAATAGCTCTGACAGTTCCTATCAAGTTAGGAAGACTTGGGACACAGGCTAGGCCCAGAGCAACTCTCATAAGCTATGGAGTTGGATGAATACTTATACCCACACTGATGATGTCCCAGACCATTGAAGTATGCATCTTTAAATGCAGCCTATGGCAGTCTTACCCCCCTCCCCTTTTACTTTGTTGATTATGCCATCCTGTAGAATGGATTCTTATTGCTTTTAGTGAATGTAGTGTGTTGTTGATGTTCACAAGCTACATGATGTAATGGATTTTTGTTATAGATAGATGCTAAGTTGTAGTTTGCCGAACACTCCTTAGTCCCCTTTTCTGAAAATCAGGAGAACATTTGACCAGTTCCAACCTTCCTGGCATCTCTCTCATTCTCCCCATTTCCTCAGAGATCACCTTTAGAAGTTCAACAGTTACATCTGCACATTGTTTTGATGCGTGGGGATGTAATCCTTCTGGGACAAGGGACAAAGTCATTAATAGCAGCTGAGTGCTCCACCTACCCCTACTATCTTTTTTATTTTTCTTGCATTTTAATTCCTGCTTAATTATTTTTTCCTATCCTTTTCAAGATGAAGATCATTATCCTTGGGAGAGGAAAAAAAAACAGAAGCAAAGTAGCAGTTGAATAGCTCGGTTGCCCCTAACTATTGGAATTTAATCAGTTTCCCTTTGTCTTTTGTTTACATCATCCCATCTGGTCCAAGCAGCAGTGTTCCTTTGTTTTGGTTTGGTTTGGGTTTTTTTGCCTCCATTGCAGCTTTTAAAAATCCCTTTGTGTTGTCCTTCGAGCTTGCATCAAGCCTCAGCTTATTCTAGGCTTTAACCTTGATGATACATTTATCTTTGGTTACATGCCCCTACTTCCATTTAAATTTTCGATGCCCTCTTAAAACTGAGCTCATCAGAGATGTCCCTGTGGAATCACATCTCTCTTTTTCTTCCTTTCCTAAATCATTGGAATCATTCATGGTTGCAACATTAGGATTTCATTCTTGGATGTTAACCATTTATTCCCTTTAGGAAAATCAGTGGGATCATACCTCCTTTTCTTTGAACTTTTTGAAATCTTTCCTGAAGGATCATGTAAATGTCTCTCCTTGGTTATTGTCAGCTCTGCAGTGGCATCGTTGCTTTCTCTAAGTTTGTTGTCATTGGCCAGCCTTTTTGGTCAGAATCAGATCCAATATGGGATCAGATACAAAGCAGATATTATTCTCCTCCTTCTTACTTTTACCTCCTGCAAGGTACATTTATCGATTTATCAGCGAGACAAGTAAAGGAATGATGAGAATTTTTGCTTTTTGCTGGGAGTTCCACCACATGCCCAACTCTCCCATCACAATCACAGCCTTCTGTTGTCTTCCTGACAGCTTTGTGATCTAAATCAAGAACCCATCACCCATTCCCTCAGGCTTAGTGCGTTCCTACAACAGTAACACTTCTGTTCTTTCTTCCCTTTACCCACACCAAAACGTGTTTTTCATCACCCTTTCTCATTAGGTTCATGGATTGTCCTGTAGGTACCTTTTTAGTTTGCCATCCCCTCTGTCAGATTTGTTTCTTTTGAAAACATGGTTCAGACTGCCTTTCATCTCCATATTGTAACTTGTCACATTAAATTGTGGTGATGCATCATATCTACTGCTGCTTCTTAAAAAATGTCAAGTTTGCTTTATTATGTCTATTCTGTACGTTAGCATAATAGATAATGGTATCACTCTAATTTCTTCTAGTTATTTCATGCTACAAGCTACTGTTTAAGTCATATTATGTCATGTAAGAATTGAAATTCTTTTTGCTCTTCCATCCCTTCATTATGCCTAATCTAGCACTTTTCTGAGAGTACACGACGATGTTATAGAAAAATGCTGAACTTAAAATCAGGAGAGACCTATCTAAGTGGAAATCCTATCCCTGATATTTTGTGACTTTGTGACCATAGACAAGTAGCCTAACCTCTCTGAGTCTTAATTTCCTTATATGTGAAAAAGGAATCGTAATACCTGTAGTATTTATACCACAGGATGGTTGTAAAGGATTGAGTAAGACAGTGTATGCTCAGCACTTTCTAACTTTAAAGTAATGTATAAATATATAAGTAGTAAAATGTATTTATTTAATAAAATACATTTATTTCTAAATATATGTGAATTAACATATAACTAAATATTACTTTATACATCTATATATAAAGTAATATGTAAATATCATCTAGTCACTTTTCTGCCCTCCTTCCACTGTCAATTTAAAGTCTTCTTGTTCCTCTAAAATTCTCCATCTAAATGTATTCTTTGCAGTTTTATTAGATGCATTTTTCCCCTGGCTAAGAGCCTATCATTCCTATTAAGAAAACCAGATCCCTTTCTCCAAAACCATCTACTTAGCCAACTGTTCAGCAATAACCTATGCAAACTGTACAGAAGATGACAGGCTTTTCCATTGAATAACTAAGAGTAGTAATCGCAGTGTCTTCCAGATGGGAAAACTTGAGGGCAGAGAGACAAGTCATTTTCAGAGGGGATAGAGGCATGATGAGCCCCTATGTGGTTATACATGCCTAGACTCGCTTGGTTAAGGTAATTTAAAAACAACTGCCAGCTGAGCACATTGTTTTTCTAGAGCCTAGAGTAGGGCCCTTCTGAAAGTTGGGGGTGGGGAGCAAAGAACATCACATAACAGCAGCTCCTGAACCTTATCGGGATAAAGCGACTCCCCACAGACACTTATGAACATAGTGAGTTTAGCGCTACTCTTAGGTGGGGTCAGGGAACAAAGTAGTAACGGCATTTGAGTTCCTCAAATGCACATGGAGTCCCATTGCCAGCTTTTAAGGATAACCTGAGGGTTTTCTGTGCAACAGGTAAATCCCTGCATAGGAATTATGACCCCCAAACCCACTCTCTTGGGGAATCAATGTCAAATAAATGCAATTCAGAATACATGCCATGTGTGTTCTTGTCAATATTAATTGATTTATTAAAATATTTCTTAATGAAGGAGTGAATTGGAAGACAGCCCAAACTCTCAGACCCAGACGTCATCCAGTACCTTATCTCATGCTCCAGGCTGCTGTTCCCTTGATGGGGTAGATCATCAACTTTTAGACACCTATGCCAGTGTTAGTAAAGGCAGCTTCACAGAAGATTCTAATCAGTACTACTGTGAGAAGGTGAGTTCAGCTAGCTGGAATAGTATTCTGTGGGGACTGACAGGGGATAAGTCAAAGTATAGCTTAGAGTTCAAACCTTTTATCGGAAAAATGTATATTATCACTAAAATAAAGCATTTTCTCTAAGTTATACATTGTCATGATTAGACTGGGAAACAACCCTACAACAGATCATCTTGAATGGTACCACGGTGTAATGGAAATAGAGTTTGGAGCAGTTAGGTAGCACAGTGGCACCCTGGAGTCAGGAAGATTTGCATTTTAATCAGCCCTCTTGGACAAGTCCCTTTAACCTCTGTTTCTTCGTCTGTAAAATGGGAATAATAATAGCACCTGCCTCCCAGGATTGTAAATCAGATAATATTTGTAAAGCACTTTCCAAACCTTAGAGCGCTATATAAATGCTATCTTGCCTGTTATTATTGAACTCCAGTTCTGACAACTGTTAATTATGTAACTTTGAGCTAGTCCCTGAATTTCTCTGAGATGGTTTCCTCACCTATAAAACAGGGGAGATAATACTTGTCCTGCCCTTGGGATTTTTATGTATGGAAAACTTTGTAAACTTTAAAACAGTAAATATATGTTACTGTTATAATATTCAAATTTATTTCAGAATGAAGATAGTGATGGTTTTCTACTCCTAGTGTGTATTACTCCAGATGAAGATGGAAAATTTGGATTTAATCTTAAGGTAGAGTAGCATTCATAAACTTATGTAAATATAACAGGTAATTTCACAACATTTCAAGCCTTTTAATGGAACTAGAATTATTACTTTCCATTGTATATGATTGTGATGGAATACTGTTGTACTTTAAGAAATGATGAGTGGGATGCTGTCAGAAAAACATGGAAAGACTTTACATGAACTGATGCAAAGTGAAATGAGCAGAACCAGGAGTACAGTGTACAGAGTAGCAGCAATGTTGTATGTTGATCCACTGTGAATAACTTAGCTATTCTCAGCAATACAATGATCCAAGACAGTTCTGAAAGACATAATGAAAGATGCTGTTTATCTCCAGAGAAAGAGCTGGTACAGCCTGAATGCAGATCAAAGATAACTGTTTCTTTATTTTGGGGGGGTTTTTTTGTCTGTGTTTTCTTTCACAGAATGATTTATGTGGAAATATGTTTTGCATGACTACATATGTATAACCTATGTCAAATTGTCTTCTCAATGAGGGGGAAGGGAGAGAGGGAGAGAATTTAAAACTCAAAATTTTAGGGAAAAATGGTAAAATTGTTTTTACATGTAATTGGGGAAAAATAAAATAATAATTAAGATTTTTTAAAAAATTTAAAAAGAAATGTGTGGTCCTGTTAACAGTAAGAAATCAGTTCTATTAAATATAAGTTCCTTTCAGGAAGAGTTTGCTTCGTTCTTAGTATATGTATCAGGCCTAGCACAGTGCCTGGCATAGAGCAGGTGCTTAATACATAAATATTTGTTGATCGATTGATTCAGCCCCTAAGGGTGTTATACCTGTGTTACATACAAATAGAGGCAACCAGGTGGTCCTGCAAAGGATGGAGTACTCGGCTTGGAGACAGGATAACTAGACTTTAGATCCAGCTTCAGACACTTACTGTTTGCCTCAGTTTCCCCAACTGTAAAATGAGGGGGTTGTAAAATGAGGTGATCTCAAAGGGCCCTTCCAGCTCTAATATTTTATGATTCTCTGGTGCTTCTTTGCTAAAGATGATGCAGAAATTACAGTATCAACCTCTGGAATATGACCTGAGATATTTCTAATAGCCAGAAAGCATTGATTCTGGTATGTCAGAGATCAGCTAAGACTAGGAGAGGAGAGTTTTATTGCTGAGTTATAATAAATCAGTTGAATTCTGATCCTAGTCACTCTGCAACCTGTAGGGGGTTAGTAACTAAATGGTAACTAATTTTTTTCCAGTTTAAATGTCCTTTGATGCTTAGACTTAAAAGATACCATATGTAGCCAAGGAAAGAAATATTCTACCATATCATAGAATAAAGAGAAATAAGTCTTCATTTGCACAATCTTTTCTATAATGAGATGGCCACCCTTCCCTGGCATTTTCATCATCTCTACAGAACTAGCCTTCCATTAGAACCTTTGAGAATTGCATAAGAATTTGAGAGCTGTTGGGAAATATACTGCAAGATTATCTGGAATACTTTTAGGATGCTTTATTGCCAAATTTACTATTAACTAAAGAGATTATGTTAAATGAGCAAAAAAATGAAAGAAGGATTCCAATTCTAAAAAAATTCATTGGTTCTTTGCTGGCTCACTTTTAGAAGGATAGGAATAACATGGGAATGGACAATCTATTTCTTCTTTTTGCCACAACGGGCAAAATCGCTGTTTTCCCAGAGGAGAGGGAAATCCATTGCATAATTCTGTATGAAATCAGTTGAAAGAATCAAATCCTTTCCAAATGAATAGGGATTATATTTGAGAATGACCATTCGAAAAGGGTAACCAGCCTACTTTGTCAGTCACCTGGTCCCTAGAGGAACTTGTAAAGCTTGAGAAATATGTCTTCATCCTACTCCTACCTCCCTTTCTGTACCTTTCTCTTTCTTCTGAGAATCTCTTGTTCATCATTGTCCTCATGTTGCCTTCCAGCTGTCCAAAACCTCCTAAAATTCAGTCAGTCAATAAGCATTCGCTAAGTCCCTGCTATGTACCAGGTGCTATAAAGAAAGGCAAAAAGACAGTTCTTGTTTTCAAGGATCTCCCAGTCTAATGGAGAAACAACATGCAAATACTCTATATGCAGGATAAATTGGTGATAAAAATAGAGGGAAGGCACCAGAAGTAAGCGTTCCATGCTTCAGAATTATTCTAATTTTTTTTTAACCAATCAGAACTTTAAAAGTAATTCATGTAAGATGTAAATTAGATTTTCATTTAAAGCTCTTCACAATCTGACTCCAGCCTACTTTATAAGGCTGGTTGCACTACCATGAAAAAGCCTACCTGTTTTTAACTATGTATGACATCCCAGAAAGCAAAAAAATTTCACTTCAGTCTACACTCAGAGTTCATCAGCTCTCTCCCTGGAGTAGATAGCATTTTTCGTCATGAATCCGTTATAATTGTTTTGGATCATTTTTGTTCAATATTTTGTTAAATGTTCACTAATTGTATTTAAATCAGTTTGGGGTACTAAGGGGGTGCTGTAGGCTGAGTTTGACACCCCTGTTGAAAGATATCTCAGCTGCCATGTGGTCATCTGATACTCAGAAGAAATTCTCACAATACCATATGTCTTGAAATTGTCTTGGATCATCATATTGAACAGAGTAACCAAGTCTTTCACAGTTGATCATCATTATAATGTTACTGTGTTACAATGATCTCCTAGTTCTGCTCACTTCACTTTGAATCAGTTCACATAAATCTTCCCAGGTTTTTCTGAAACCATCCTGCTTATCATTTCTTATAGCACAATAATATTCCATCTCAATCTCATATACCACAACTTGTTCAGCCATTCCCCAATTGAGGGGTATCCCCCCAATTTCTAATTCTTCTATACCACAAAAAGAGCTGCTGTAAATATTTTTGTACATAAAGGTACTTTTCCTTTTTCTTTGATCTCTTTGGGGTACAAACCTAGTAGTGGTATTGGTGGGTCAAAGAGTATGCACAGGTTTATAACCCTTTGGACATAGTTCCAAATTTTTTCCAAAATAGACCAGTTTACAACTCCTTGAATAATCATATTAATCTCTAATTAGTGAAATGTGTCAGGGTGGAGAGAATGTTGGAGAAGTAGAGTGTGTGTGTGTGTGTGTGTGTGTGTGTGTGTGTGTGTGTGTGTGTTTTTAGAAGAATAGGAATCAGAATCTTGGCACATTTTTCCAGGAAGAATCTTGATTTCTCTACTACATTGAAGTAAAGTTAGACCATGGCACTTAGGAATTTTTTCACTGTACTTGTTTTCATTAATCTGAAATGCTCTTTTTTTTAATTTAACAAAATCATTTAGGGTGGTGTTGATCAGAAAATGCCTCTTGTGGTGTCAAGGATCAGCCCAGAGTCACCGGTGAGTCAACATTTTAATTGTCATTTCCCCAATTAATGTTTAAAATCTATCATAAATATGTGTCTTAATTCTGTGCTTTAGAATGTTATTCCTAAGGAATCACATTCCTTAGAGTAATTATCTTATTCCTATAAGGAATAAAATTAAGGTGAAGAGTTTTGCATTGCTTGCCCACTTTTCTACTTGAATAGCCTTTTCAGTACACCACTAAGATTATCAGAAGCGATCATTACTAATAAACCTTATGGCCTGAAGAAAGTCAGTTATTCCATTCTTAAAAGTAAAATTGCCCTTGTCTTGTCCTTTCCCCTAATGCCTCTCTACTTTGTGTACCAGCAGCAGCATTTCAATATAGATGTCAAGTCTCCCCAAACAACACAAAAGGCTTGCGTAGTTGTGCCTCCAGCAGCGCTGAGACTTTGGGGGCACCAAGTATTACTCATCTTTGTGTTCCAGGGAGTGTTCTTTACCGTTCCTTACCATTCTTACCGGGTACATCCCTCAGGAAAAAGAGTGATTGATGGTGGGTGGCAGAAAAAGGTGGGTGAGGCAAAATGGTATTTGTTCCAAGCAGCTTGAGCTTTGGGGGAGAAGATTTGTAAGAGATTAAATAGCAATGAGGCAGTTGGCTAGATGAACCAGAATGGAGGAAGAAAGTACCAGTAGGAAAGGAGGAGGGGAGTTAAAAAAAGACTTTCTTATGTAGGGATTTGGGGCCACAGCAGGAGAATTTTGACATGTTCCACAGATGCACATTGAAAGACAAATAAGCCTCAGTGTAAACCAAACCATGAGATTTCTTAATTTAGGCAAAAATCTAGTTCTTGATGCCATTTGGTAGGGGAGAGGTTAAGGAAAACCGAAGACTTTTGCTGCTTTTTTGACAAATCCATGAGAAGGTAGATAGAGAGGCATCCTCAAAGTCAACAAGACTTGGGTTCATGTGCCACCTCCAACTTACACTAGCTTTGTAGCTGTGAGCAAGTCACAGTGCCTTAAATCAGAGGTGCCAGACACAAGATCCAAGGCCACCTGTGGCCTATAACACTCCCTTTGTGTGGCATGAACCAGATTAAAATGTAATCGAGAAATATTTGACAAAATAAATAAAAATATAGTGAAACATAAATTAATATGTGATTTCCTAAATCAGTGTGTGATCCACAGGGATCCTTATGTGACCTTTGTTTTTATTTGAGTTTGATATCACTATTCTAGGTAACTCTTATGACTATGAATTGCAGAGAAGATTTTATTCTGACTTGCATTGGTGAAGGAAGTTTCCTCACCTGGATGTTCCTAATGCTATTGAAATCACAGATCTATCCAGTCATACTCTCTAGAGGAAATCCAAAATCTTCCATATTTTATCCTTCCTAGAAATCCAAAGAACATTGTCATTATTTATATGAAACCTTTCAATTTTTGAATAACTATTAACTCTTTAAGCAATATAATCCTAATTTTTCTTATGGTTCTTTCTTATATGTTTAATCCATATTAGAAATCCAGACAATATTGCTACCATTTACACAGAATCCCTTTTTTTTTTTAATAACTATTTTAACTCTTTAATCATTTGGATTAAAATCCTCAACATTCCCATTAAGCTCTCCTCATCTTCATAGTTGCTGAGGTAGCGGAGACTAGAATAAGACTAAAAAAATTACTAATTGGGTCATAGGAAAGCTCCCTTTTTTTCTGATGTCCCTTTTTCCTGTTCATGTGTGCTAGCATTATATTTACTTGATAGCATATTGTAGGGGGAAGATAATTAGACAGGAAGTCAGGAGACCTTGGCTTTAATCCTGTCTCTGACTGTAAATTTGGCCAAGATGCTTGAGTTGAGCGGCATAATTCCTTAGATCTCTTCAGCTAAAATTTTACAACTCTAAAACACTTATTTTGAACTATTTTTACCTGTGTTTCACTAATATCTCAGGATCTTTTTCTGCCATACTTACAGGATTTTTTCTTCCTAATATGAAGCATCCTATATTTGTCTTTATTGATCATCATTATTTATTCAAATAGTTATTGAGTGAGTACACATCGTTCATCCATTACTATTCTGGATGCAGTGGGAGGTTTTTGGTTGTTTTTTATAGAGGTCTAAAATACGATTCCTGGCCATAAATGACTTGAAATCTAGTTGGGATACACATTTAGAAAAAGCACTGAATTGAAAGCCATGAACTTTAGTCCTTACCTTAGGACTAATTTGGGCTAGACCAGGGCTTGGCAAACTATGACCTTAGAGACAAATCCAGCCAGCCACCTACCTCTTCTTGTACTCTGCCCAAGCTAAGAATGATTTTTACATTTTTAAATAAAATTTTGCTATATTTAAAATTGTAAAAAAACCCAAAAAAACAGCACCACCACCAAACATTCTGACCTCTACCAGCTTTGGACCACATTTCAAGCTGGGGCCATAGTTCCCCAGACCCCTTGGTTACACACTTAAACTGTCCAAGTTTGAGTTGCCTTATTATCCATTAAGTGACAGCTGAATTATCTCCAATTGCCAGTTCTAAGGTCCTAGGATTTCTTCAAGTGAGATGTGATGATAAAAAAAACTCAACAGAAATATATATTGGATTTTTTTTTAAGTCTCCCACAACTTACACAACCAAATGATGCTGATCTCTTTCAATTATTCATCTTTGGAGACGATCCCTATTCCAGTGCTATAACCACTGGCTAAAACATAAAGCATTTTTTCAAATCTCCTTTGAGGCTGGCATCGTGTTCTTTGGAATATATTCATTGTTCCTCAAAGGTCATCTCCTGAGAGTGGATTTGATTTGGGGGGAGCAGCCATAAGGCACTTAGAGTCTAACCAGTGAGGTGGTTGCATGTCCTGGGCATTGCTGTTGTTCATTTTTTAAAAAAAGGTGAAGAAAAACCATTGATTTTCTTTTTCAACTTAGAAACTAGCCATGAGGGGAATTTCAGAACAGAGCAATGGGTTTGGTGCAGTAATGCTATAGTCAGGGTGGCATCCCCAAATTATTGCTTTGAAGGACACTGCTTATGTTGTTAGATGTAGAATTTATGAGATTTTTGTCCAAAAATTGGTCATTTAGCTTTTTTATTACTGAACAGTTAACAAACAGTATAACATCATGAGCTCTGTCTCTGACTTATCAGAGTCCTTTTAACTTGTAGTCTCCTCTATAGTTCCTCTTACTTGATGCTATTAGATGGAATGAGGAGAAACGGAAGTGTTTGCTGCTGTTGCTGACATGAAGGGAGGGTATGGACAAAAGGTTTTCTGGAAAAAAAAATAAGTAGAAACAGAAAGATAGTAGTGTTTACCAATAGTTATAGTAATAAATAAATGCTGACTGCCTTAAGAAAATAAATATTCTGTGTAGTTGCTAGTTTTACTTACTTTAAAAACATTTTTCAGCTGAATTCTGTTTGAAGCTACTTGAAAATAGCCTCAAATTTTAGTTTTCTCAACATAACTATTGATACATACAATCATGGATCTAGAGCTGAAAGGGACCAGTAAAGTCAACTATTCTCATCTCATTTTACAGAGGAGGAAACTGAGGCAGTTGAGGTGACTTGCCCAAGGTCACAGTTCTGAGATAGTAGAAGTATCAAAGGAGAAATTTGAACCCTGGACCTCTGTCTCCATAGTCACTGTCCTTTCCACTATGCTACACTATCTCCAAAGGATGCAACAGGATATTAGCTGAAGAGAATAATGAATTCTTGATCATAGTCCTAAGACTTTAGCATAGGAAAGAATGATATTTCTTCACTACCCAAAAAGGTAGCTATAGTAACCTAATAAATTTTGTTTTGATCTTGAAACAGGCTGATAAATGCATTCCTAAGCTGAATGAAGGGGATCAAATAGTACTTATAAATGGCAGAGACATCTCAGAGCACACCCATGATCAAGTGGTGATGTTTATCAAAGCCAGCCGGGAGTCGCACACAAGAGAACTGGCACTGTTGATCAGGAGGAAAGGTAACTCAGCATACGAATAGGCCTTAATTTAATAAATGAGAATGCGTTGTCCCTAAAAAGGAGTTATATTACATGTACAAATTTAGCATATCTTTAATTCCATGGTATTTTAACATCTTCTAAACAATGACCTACTATAGCAAGAAGCCTGCTACTCATTACTGACTATGAGGAAATTGAAGACTGACATCCATTCCAAAATGGAAACCATTTCACTATAGTTTTGTGGGTCCTATTTTGGTGGGGGCAGCCATGAGGAGGAAAACTAAATGTATCCATTTATTTCAATACTATCCATTTATTTATTATTATTCTTTATTGCATTTTCTGTATTACTTGATGAAACTCTCTCTTGATAGTGTAAATATACGAGTTTCTTCACTTTCCCTTACATACCAGTTGGTTTATGTTAAACCCGAAGATGTTAAAGGTCTGAAGAAAGCCTAAACAGAATATGAGTGGCTATTGGTAATGGGGATAGCCAAGACATGGGTGAGGGTAAGTAAAAAAAGAAAATTTACCCTAACAAAAGAAAAGTAATCTAGAAGGGGAGAGTAGTGGTCCCCTCCAGCCTTGGCAATGGAGTCAAGAAGTTTAAATGAGACACGAAGGGTAGTTGCCTTGCTTGACCTTGATCTAACAAAGGTAGGAATATAAAACAAACATCCCCAATTTCTACCTTTACAAATACCAGTTCTCTTAATATCCTTCATAACCTGGCCCCTTCCTACATTTCCAGGCTTCTCATATCTTAACTTCCTTCATGTATACTGGTATCCATCAATACTGGCTTCCTTGTTCCTTGCATACGATACTCCATATCTGTATTCAGAGTATTTTTACTGACTGTCCTCTATATTTGGACCCTGTTTTTGCCTTTCTTTGTATCCCCAGCACTTAACAGAGTAGGCATTTAGTAAATACTTACTGACGAGCTCAAGAAGTTTGCCACAACCGCCAGCATTCACTGATGACTTGCTACTTTGAGTGAGGCGCAAAGATGTTTTTGAGTGTGGCAGGGGGAAAAAATATATCAAAAGGATGTATTAGTTAATATGTATGTATAATATATAATTAATATATGTTAATTAATATACTTATTAGTTTATTAGTTAACACTTTCTTGACAAGTTTTAAGAGCTTTGGCCACCCAGATCATCCACGCAAAACCTTTCTTGATTCTAAGAAAGCACCCTAAATCATTCTTAATTAAATGTTTTAGGTAAAATTTATGATTCCTTATTATTACGTGCCCCATGCACATTTTGTCCTGATTAGTTCAAAGACTCCTTGTATAATTGATGTGTGCAATCCTTCTGTGCATATTTGGAGAATTTAAAACCCAGCTTTATTGTTTTGAATGATTAATGAGGTATATAACCGGCTTATCTATTTTTGAAATGTCACTGCTGTTTGTTATATCCATGGTTTGATGTAAAGTCCTTGATCTAGATTCCAAATCCCACTTACCATATTGTTCTTATGGGAGAACATGTCTTAAATTGTTCTTTTGTCTGACATGGTTTCTGAGAGCACTTTGTGGGGCAGAAAGCTGGGGCTGCCTATATTCACATGAAGGACGGTTTTTAACCTTGACTCATAAATGATTGTTATTCACTGTAAAACAACAGGAAAGCCACAAATGACTTAAATGTGCCAATTATTCATCAGGCACTTACTAGAACCATGAGAGATACTGAAAAGATTAAAGCAGACTCTGCTTCCTGGGAGGGATAGCACCCATGGCTATGAAAAGATACAAGCTGGGGAGGCTTCAGGGAGATCACATTTCAGCTGGACGTTGGAGGATAGGTCAGGTTCTCATAATCCTAACAAGAATGATAAGAGCATATACACAGCACGTCAAGCCTTGCCTTAAATACTTTGCCTGTACTAATTCATTTGGACCTCACATCTGGGAGGAAGGTGCTAACATTATCTCCCAACTTATAGATGAGTAAACTGAGGGAGACAGAGATTTAAGGGACTTTTCCAGAGTCACATAGCTAGTGATAACAGTAACAACAGCAGCTAACGTTGACATAGAGCTTACTATGTGCCAGGCACTGTATTAAGTGCTTTAAAATTGCCTCATTTAATCCTCACAACAATCCTGGGAGGTAGGTGCCGTTCTTGTCCTCATTTTACAGATGAGGAAACTGAAGCAAGTAGAGATTAAGTAACTTGCCCAGATTCATGCAGTGAGTAGTAGTAATAGTAGTAGTGGTGGTGGTGGTGGCAGCAGGCGGCAGTGGCAGCAGCAGCAGCAGTGGTAATAGTAGCAATAGCTAACATTTACATAGTGCTGTGTGCCAGGCACTGTGCTGAGCACTTTACAGTTATTATCTCATTTGATCCTCACACCAACTCTCCCAGTAAAGGTGCTATTATTATCCCCATTTTACAGAGAAGGAAACTGAGTCAAGCAGGTTAAGTGATTTGCCCAGGGTCACCCAAGTATCCAGTAGGATTTGAATTCAAATCTTCCTGTTTCCAGGCCTAACATTCTAACACTTAACTGCCTAGCTAAGAAAAGAGTCATGAAAAGCAACAGAAAAACACAAGTCCTGTTTGGGGAATCTTAAGGAAGCCACTTTAGCTAGGAATGGAAGGTTTGTGTCAGAGAGTAGGGAGACAAAAGATTGTGAAAGTAACTCCTCCTCATTTGGTAGAGGAATATTAATGCCAAGCTAAGGGGTTTGAATTTTTTTTCTCCCCTGTATATATTAGAAAGCTGTTGATGGTTTTTCATATTGGAAGTGATAGGAATAAAGCTGTGATTTAAGCAGTTTAAACTGTCAGCACTATGGAAAAAGAATCGAAAGGAAAAGAAGGCAGGGAGGCCAATGTGGAAGATTCCATGGTCTAAATGTGAGATCATTTGGAATAAGTTGGGCCCATGAAAGGAAGAAATGGGTGTGAGAACATTTTATTAAAAAGAAAGAGGCAGTGTGGTGCTGTAGAAAGTGCAGCTGGTCAGTCATCAAGCATTGACTTTGCTATGCCACAGAGATAGAAAGGTAAAACCTGCTCCCTCCTAGCTCACATCCAGTGGAGAATATAAATAATATAATAAGTACATAGAATTGAGTAATAAAGTAATAAAAATAATAAATGATATAAGTAGAGGATATGTGCAGAATAGATGGAAGGTAATCTTAGGAGGGGAGGCCCTAGCAGCTGGGGGAGATGAAAATTACCCTCTTCTAGAAACTGAGAATTAGACGAACAGGTGGACTTCAGAAAAACCTGGAAAGACTTAAATGAACTGATGCTGAGTGAAAAGAGCAGAACCAGGAGAACATTATACACAGTAGCAGCCACAGGGGTGTGAGGACTCTTTCTAATAGACTTAGCCCTTCACAGCAATACAAGGACCTAAACCATTCCCAAAGGACTCATGATGAAAAATGCCATCCCACATCCAGAGAAAGAATTATAGGGTCAGAATGTAGAATGAAGCAGACTATTTTCTTTTCTGTTATGTTTTGTTTGGTTTGGCTTTTCTCATGTTTTCTCCCTTTCATTTTAATTCTTTAATGCAACATGACTAATATGAAAGTGTGTTTAATGAGAATGTATGTGCAGAATCCATATAGGATTGGATGCTGTTGCAGGGAGGGAGGACAGAAAAATTTAAAACTTTTGTAAGTGATTGTTGAAAGCTGAAAACAAATAAATATAAAAAATAAAATAAAGTGAGAGTTAAAGAACAGCAGAGAAATTAAGAGGCAGAAATGAGGAGGGAGAGCATTCTAGGCATGGGGGACAGACAGTTCAAAAACCCTGAGAAGGAAGATGGAGTTTCACATTTGAGGCGCTGCAGGTAGGCCAGGATAGCTGGATTGTAGAGAACGTGGTAGTTGTACAACTACATGGTGCAGTAGATAGAGTGCTGGGCATGTCCTGAGTACAAATTTGGCTTCAGACACTTCCTAGCTGTGTAACCCTGGGCAAGTCACTTCACCCTGTTTGCCTCAGTTTCCTCATTAGCAAAATGAGCTAGAGAAGGACATGGCAAACCACTCTAGTATCTTTGCCAAGAAAACCCCAAATGAGGTCACTCAGAGTCAGAAACAACTGAACAACAAAGAGTGTGTGGAGAGTCAAGTATGAGAGGACTGGAAAAGTAGGAGTCACAAACTCTAAAGCCAGATGACCTGGTTTTCAAATCCAAGACTTGCATCTTGTTAGCCTGTGGCTTCACAATTTGGGATTTTTTCCCCCTTATCTGTAAAGTGAAAGGGTTGGACTAGTTGACCTAGAAAGCCCCTTATATCTCTAAATCTTATCATCTTATTCTTTGAGGAAATGATAGGACTTGGTGACTGGTAAGATAAAGGGAACAAGGAAAGCTTGGTGAATAAAAGAGTGATGAGACTTCTAATAGGCATACAGAAGTGAAGACAGGGAACTGGTTTAACTGGCTTGTTTTTCTTAGATCTCTTGAGTGTGAGATAATAATGGAACATGCATTTGTAATGTGGGTAGTTGACGATGCAGCATATAGTTTAAGGAAAAGGTCAAGTTCAGAAGTATTGATCTGGAAATTGTATCTATCATAATGTATCCCATCCATCAACTTACACAATCCTCACAACAACTCTGAGAAATGTAGGTAGTAGCACATGTTATCATCCCCATTTTGCTGAACATAAACTGAGGCTTTAAGAGATTAAGTGATTTACTCACATTCAGCCAACTAATGAGTCTAGTGCCAAATCATCAGGTGTAATAGTATAGAAAGAAAAAAACAGAGAGCCCGAGACTGAACCTTGGATGATGCCTTCACTAAGGAAAGAGTCGCCAACAATGGAAAAATATTTCCTTTTAAGCCTTTTTCCCTACGTTCCCCAGCTTCAGTAAAAGCTCCTGAATATCTATCACCACTAAAAATCATAACATGTAGGACAAAACAGAAAGACTAGTTTTATCATTTGTTCAGTTAGCTCATCTGTCATCTTGGTTTTTGTCCTGCCATTGGACTTTGATAACTTGAGAAGAGGCTAACAAATTTGCCCAGCTCTGCCTCACATTACTGTTATACCACAGTCTTTAATGGTGTTCTGTGATCATTTAATAAACTACATACAGGAAAAATTGTAGACAGCCATCAGTGTTCTATGTTTGCATGTAACCTTGTTTTGGAAGGATATTGAGCCAGTTTTTACCTACAAAAACAAAATGTTCTAATTTTTGTATCTCATAGTTGTCCATTCATTTGCTGAAGCCAAGTCAGAAGATGAAATAAACTGTCAACTTTTCCCAGAGTCCATTCTCCCTATGAATTCAAAGTATGACATCACATTGGAAGAATCCATAGAACAACTAAAGGAAGGCTTAGAAAGTGGAACTGTGCTTATTCAATTTGAGGTAAGAGATACCCAGTGCTCTATTTGACAAAATTTATCATTAGCCTCAAGCCATTTCTTTCTGCCTTGTCTACCAGAACCATATGCTCACTATTGAACCAACAGTACGAGTCATAAGTAGGAGGGGATTTTCCCTCTGTACATAAAACACCCAACAAGCCATTTGTTGGGGGGTAGGGTATGTTATGGGGGGGGGTCTTTACAGCTCTAACATTCCATGATTCCTGCACTTATGGCAATTTATTCTAAGCATGTCACATTAGACTATGAGCCTAAAATAGATTAAGGTTCAGACCTCAAGAAATTGATTTAAGTGCCTTTTTATCAGTTAGGTAGTCAGAAAAAAAATCCATCAAAAGTTGTGGAGGAAGGACTTTCAGAGAATTCAGGTGTTGAAACAGATATTTAAGAATCTTTTGAGCTCATAAATAAACACTAGAAGAAGGTACAAAAGAAAGTATTATAATAATTGATATTTTGATAGCATTTTAAAGTTTGCAATACTTTTAACTTATTTTATACTACTTGAGCTTGACAATTCCCGTGTGAGGTAAGGGACTACAGGCATTATCACCATTTTATATCTAAGTCAATTTTGGGAACTTAATGTCATCTATATGGTGTCTACAACATGATGGAAAAGTTAAAGAAGTGAATAAGAGCCCTCGCTTTCTCTGTTTGGGCAAAGCATTTATTAAACACCTACAATATGCCAGGCACAGTGCTAAGCCCTGGGGATGCAAGGAAAGGTACAGTCCCTGTTCCCCTAAGAGCTCACAGTCTAATGGAGGAGATGAGATGTAAACAACCAAGTACAAACAAGACACATACAAGATAAATTGGAAATAATTATAGAAGGAAGGTACTTCACATTAAAGGAGATTGGGAAAGGCTTTTCCTACAGGGTAGGAGTTTGCCTGAGACTTGAAGGAATCTAGGAGGTGGAGACAAGGAGGGGGATAATTCCAGCTATGGGGGTTGAACATGCTCAGAATCCCGAAAGGGAGTGTCCTGCGCAAGGATCAAGAAGGAGGCTGGTGTCACTGGATTGAAAAGTACATGGAGGAGCTGAGAAAACTGTGGCTCATAGATAAGTGACCTGCCCAAGGTCACACAGCTGATTATGACAAAGCTGAGATTAAAACACAGCCATTTAGCTTCATGGAGTTATGGCAGCCTGGCCAACCTGTTTAAACAAGCTGTTGACTGTCAGTGGGAAATAAATGAACATAAGGAGGTTGGCTCTATTACTATTTCCTAGAAATGTTTAATGCAGAATGAAAAACCCTAAAGAGTCTAGAAGCTCCCTTAGCCAGACAAAATCCCATTGCCAAGTGGAAAAACATGGCAGCCAAGAGCAACACTGACTTACAGAGGGGGTGGCAAAAACTGCCCTAAATGATCTTCCTAATGCATGGGCTTTGAACATGTCACTCTTTTGTTCAAAAGCATCCAGCGGCTAAAAGTGCACATAGTTTTACCAGGCTAGAGGTAGCCTTCATCAGTCTGGTACCTGCCCACTGGTTTCTGACCTCCTTTAACGTTATTTCCTTGTTCAACTAAACTGGACTGTTAGCTAATTCCCAAGCCTGCCATGCTCTCACCTGCCTCAGGGCATTTGTCTGTTCAGGCTGTCACCCATCCTGGAATATGCTGTCTTCATTTCTCCCTTTTCTTTCCAGACTTGACTCAGGCACCTCTTCTTCTGTTACACACAGCTGTTGTGATACCCAGAGCTAAGAGTGGTCTTTCCCTTCTCAAATTTTCAAAGAGAACTTTGTCTGAATCTCTTCTTAAGGCTAAAGGGCAACAAAGGCTCAAGGAGTTCCCCCAGCTGGCTGGGAATTTGGGTGATTTGATTGGAGCAAGAAGAACTAGAATTCCTAGGGGTCAAGGAAAGGAGAACAGTAGTAGGCACGTCTGTGAAACATGTAGTGGCAGGGCAGTCACCTAAAGCCACTGAGGATCTCTGGGGATTCCTGAAACTCACAAGGAAGTGGGATGGTTGTTTTATCCTGCACTTTTCTACATATTATACCCATCATAGGTCATTCTTTGGTACCTAAAGGCTTTGAGGGAATTGAAAAAATAATTCACTATGGCAGGATCCTAAAAAAATCCTTTGTTGTGAAGATACACTTCTTACATCATGGCATAAGGTGCTTTCTTCAGTCCAAGGGCAGCCCTTTATTCACTCTCTCACACTGCCTCCTCCTTTTACAGATGAGAAGCCAAGGGAATCATCCATGTTCACACAACTAGTGAAAGTCAGAAGCAGGACTTAAGTCAGGTCTTCTTGACACTGAGCTCAGCCACTTGTCCGCAGTGGCCTGCTACCTCATACCATCCACTCAGGAAGAACAAAATGTGATAAAATATGTGCATAGTCTAGTTAGGGTCAGCAGACTAGAGCCCACAGTCCAAATCTCATCTGCTGCCTGTTCATATACAGCCCATGAGATAAGGATGATTTTTATTTTTTTTTAATAAAGTATTTAATTTAATAAAATCTAGATTGTGGCACACAGACATATTGGCAGCTTGTTGAATTAATTGATCAGTGTGTGTTTTGGATGATAACCATGAATATTTGTATATTGGCTATATTCCTGTTCATGTTTTACCATAAAACTGCAGATGTATAGTAAGCTGGGCCCAAAATTGATCCCAGGAATACATTTGAGCAGGAGTGCATTGGAGAAATGATTCAGTGCTTCACATGACCCCAAACTTCCCACTATTGCGAGAGACCATTTTGTTAAGACTAGCATTCACCCAAGGATGATATATTTTTACAAACCAGGTTAATATAAGAGTCTCAAAACTCAAATTCAAAATAACCCAAAGGGCATTGGGGTGATAAATATTGTGCATATAAAAGTTACACGTTGTTCCTGACAGCTCATCTTCAAGAAGTGAGGTAAAGAAAATAAGAAAGGAATGTAGACAACTAGAAGAGAAGAGAAGGTGGACTGGTAATTGATGAAAAAACTAGAGGAAGGTTTCTAAAGTGCTAGGTGTCTCTTTTGAAGGATTTATGTGAAAATATGGATAAAAATTATAGGAGAGGGATGATACAGATCTAGAATCACCAGGGACCTCCAAGGTTATCTGAATCTAACCCCTTCATTTTACACATGAGGAAACTGAAGTCCAGGAAACTTGAAGGAATCCCCCAATGTCACATAGGTAATAAGTAACAGAGACAGCATGTGAACCCAGGTCTTTTGATTCCAAAACCAATGTTCTTTTCTCCTGAATCAAACTGCATCCTTTTGGGGGGATTGTGGTGATCTGTATACGTAGAAGCAATACTCATATCAGTCATGTTGAGTTTTTTGTAGCATTAAAGGAAAGCTTTGAAGTAGGCAGATTTTATATAATCTTTGCCTGTATCTTTAAGGTAATAATGGCTTGTTTTCCATTTATGATGGTTTTGGAATTATTACAAAGGAAGAAGGCATGTTGTTTACAAAAATAAAAATAGGATTCTAACTATCTCTCCTTTTATAGAATAGGTACAGTCCAGTGAAGTTGGATTTAAAGCAGATTTCTTTATGTGAATTGTTTTCTCAATAATTCATTGAGCACTTATAGATGCTTTCTGTGCAAACACATGAGTAACCAGAATGTAAAATATTTAAAGAGTGGAAGCCTTCTAATAAAATTGTCAACAGTAATAATAAATATACAAAAGACAATATACTATTCTGTACTCAAAAGAAGTTACAAAATTAAAATATGACAATAAAATATATTGCAAGACCAACAATTTTTCTTTTGTGATCCAAGATCTCACCTTGTCTTACCTATTTTCCCCCAAATGTGTCCATAAATCTCAACCAGTTTTTCTCCATTATGGTCAGTACCAAGGAAGCTAGAGGCCCTGAGTACAATGCCAGGGTCTGCCAATATCAACTTTACCCCTCTGGACTTACTCTTCCATGTCTGGCAAGGATGAGGTTAGATAAGGTGACCTTTAAGAACGCTTCGTGGGGCAGGTATGAGGTACAGTAGATAGAACACTGGCCCTGAAGTCAGGAGGATGTGAGTTCAAATCCATTTTCAGGTAAGTTGCCAATACCCACAGATCATACGCACCAGCTCCAGTGTGACCCTGGGCAATCACTTAACCTTCTATTGCCTCCAGAAAAAAGAATTCTTTGCATCCTATGTTTGAGATTCATCTCTTAAACTCACCCTCTTCTAGATTCCCCCTCCCCAGGGGGGGGGGGGGAAATCTGTAATTAACCATTGCAGTTAATAAGACATAAAGCTAAGGAATTAACTGCATTACTGTCAGGGTTGGTTCCAATATCTGCTTGATAGCAACATTCTTATGGGATGATTTTTATACAGTGACGTCATACTCAGATAAAAATGGGCAACACTGAACAATCCAGAAGGATCCCTGCAGGCTGCATGTTGACTTAGAAAACCACATATTAACATTATCTATATTTTACTGTATATTTATTTTGTTAAATATTTCCCAGTTACAGTTTTTAATCTTGTTTGTGGGAAAAGGGAAATATTGCAGTGCCTATATGTTTGACACTCCTGATCTTACAAATGGGAAACTGGCAATTTGTGCCTATGTTGACCACTCTGTTCCTAAGCTAATGCTGGTATTCTTTTTAAGAACAATCATTTCATTGAACAGTGGATAGAGATCTGGCCTTGGAACTGTGTTCAAGTTCTGTCTTGCACACACCTGGGCAAGCACTCAGTGCTGGAGGTCACTCTTTAAGATTATAATTTGCAGAGAAGGTGCCAGCTTATGTGAGTAGAGAGGGGTTTCCTCACCTGGAAGTTGCCAATACCCACAGATCATAGGTTCAGCCCTATCTCCATCCCTCAAAACAGTCTTTGTTGAACTTGGGGGGAAAAGGTCATTGTGGAGCTTTAAATGATTCCTGCAGTTTAGCTCTAACACAGAGTTGAAGCAGCTGGTCAGCCCTGTCTGGCAACAAGAGCAGGGAGGAGGAAAGCTGCAAGATGGGACTTTCAAATTCCAATCATTTTCAGTCGCATCCAAATCTTCATGACCCTAATTGGAGCTTTCTTGGCAAAGATATTGGAGTTGTTTGCCATTTCCCTCTCCATTTCATTTTACAGATGAGGAAACTAAGGCAAACAGGGTGAACTGACTTGCCCAGGGTCACACATCTAGTAAGTATCTGAGGCCAGATTTGAATTCAATTCAGAAAGAGGAGCCTTCAATTCAGAATTCAATTCAATTCAGAAAGAGCTCCAGACCCAGCACTCTGTCCAGTACTTCACCTAATTTCCCCTCAAATTCAGTAGTGTTAGCGTTTGTTGGAAGACAAGGGAAATTATTATTTCTTAGATTGAATTTGGAACTAAATTTATTCATTCCTTGAAGATAGAGTTCTGTTTGGTGATTTTTTTAAGCACGTGTTTTATATATGTTAAAATTTAGCAACTCAATACTCAGCTCCTGTTTATGTAGCATTTTCCTCCCCAGCAAAGTAGTCAGTGCAAAGACTTTTTGACTCCCATTTTCCAGATGAGGAAACAGAGGTTTAGGAAGATAAACCATCTGCCTAAGACTACGAAAAGTGGTAGAGCTGGAAATTGAATTAGGATCTTTCAACTCCAACCATATTCAGTGCTCCTTCCACTTTTCTACCATCCCTACAATACAGGACACTGTGTCACAACTTCCATTTTTCTCCTGGTTTCCATCACTGTCAAGTTAGCTTTGGAGTGCAGGAGAAGATGGCTGATAGAAGATTAAAAAAAAAAACCACAACTGGGAGTAGGTGGTCTTGTTAATTTGTGAGACTGATTCATAGGTTATAAAGATATACCAAAGGTCATAGGAATTACAAATATTCACTCTTACCCCAAAACCATCCGTTTTTAATCAATCTATAGAAGCCATATTCTGAGTGGGGCATCTTCACGCCCTTTTCTCTTTTATATTTCCTTAACTTGGTCCTTTATCACAACTCAGTTCAACAACTATTAGGTGGTTATTCTGTAAAAGGCAGTGTAGAATCCCCATTTTTCAAGGCATTTGCCTTCTGCTGAGGGAATACAATATATCCCTCAGTATATCAATATAAAATAATTAGAGAAGATTAAGAGGAAGCAGGAAGGGCTTCATGTGATACAGTTCAATTCAACAAAAATATTAAATGCATGCTGCGTGGCAAGCACTGGGCTAGATGCTGGGACTACGTACAGAAAGGGACAAAAGACAGTCCCTGCATTCAAGGAGCTCACCGTCTAGTGGGGGAGACAACGTGCAAACAAATATATACAAAACAAGCTATATCCACGATAAATTGGAAATAAAAGAAGGAAGGCGTTGGAATTGGGAACGGTCAGGGAAGGCTTTCTATGGAAAGTGGGACTTAAAGAAAGTCAGGGAGGTAGTCAGAGAGGAGGGAGAATGTTCCTATCCCTCAGAGACGTCCACAGAACATGTTCGGAACCAAGACATGTAGTGTAGAATCTTCTTTGGGTAACAGTCAAGAGACCAGAGTTATTGCATCAAAGAGTGCATGTTAGGAAGTTGTAAGGAGTCCGGAAAGGTTATTGTTATATTGTTAGTCATTTCAGTCATGTTTGACTCTTCCTGACCCCTTTTAGGGCTTCCTTGACAATACTGGAGTGGTTTGCCATTTCCTTTTCCAGCTCCTTTTTACAGATGAGAAAACTGAGACAAACAGGATTAAGTGACTTGCCCAAGATTACACAGCTAGTAAGTGTCTGAGGCCAGATTTGAACTCATAAAGATGAGTCTTCCAGACTCTAGGCAGCATTCTATTCACTGAACCACCTACCTGCTTTTGAAATATATTAAAACACAGTTCTCAGAATATTAAAAAAATTCGTTGATCCTGGGTTAAGATTGATCGTGCTTTATGATAAAATAATTAAGATAGATGTTTGACCAGTTGTCTAATTATCAATATCCCCATATTGTCTTTACACTGTAAATTCCAGTTCTGTTTTTCCCCACAACTTAATTCAGCAAATACTAAATGTGTAAAAGGCATGGCAGAATCCCCATTTTCAAGGAGTTTATATTCTACTGAGAGAATACAGCATGTCCCCAAATGAACAAATACAGAATAATTTGAGGAGACTGATAGGGTACTTACAACCAGAGGAAACAGGGTTCATGTAGGAGGCCATACCTGAACTGGACCTACATTGAAGTGAAAACTTTTAGTTTCATGTAGATGTCAGAAGCAAAAAAGTATACCCAATTCTGAATAAAATAATAGATCAGTGTGACTGGAATAAAGAATGTGTGGAGGAGAGTAATATGAAATATGCCTAGAAATGTAGGTGGCAACAAGATTGTGCAAGACTTTAAATGGCTAAGGATTTTGTTATTTATTCTAAAGGTAATAAGGAGCCATTAGATATCTTGTGGCAGTAGAAGGACATGGTCAAGGTTTCCAGATCTTGACTGTCCAGCTGCAAGTCCATCCTCTTCATTTTACAAATGGGGAAACTGAGTCCCAGAGAGGTCTAGTAACTTGCCCAGAGTCACACAGTTAGTAAGTGTCTGAGACAGGACTTGAATCAATTTCTTTCTGACTCTGTCTAATGCCCTGTTCTCTATGCCATGCTGTTTCATTTGGAACTAGAACAATCTCTGTGTGGGGTATCATTTGACCTAATCAGGGAAGAACAGCAGGATTGCCATGTAGCAGTAAGGGCCTGGGTAATACTAGTTACGAGTCAGTAATGGACCTCATTGGCACAGTTGCATATTTTCTCCAAAAACATGCAGATGGATAATACAGGGTCATATTTTTAATATGTGCATATGTACTCTCTTTAATGAATTGCAGTGATCATTTAACTAAAAATTTGCGATGAAAGTATTAGCATGTTAGGATTTTTAATTATGAATTCTTTACTGGGACAGAAATTTTGTCCCTGGTCATACAGTGTTGAGACACAGAAAGAATTTAAAGCGTTGATGGTTTTTGCAAATAGATTTTTTTTTTACTTTAATAAACTCAAGTATTTTTTTCCTTTATTTTTGGACCTATATATGCTCTAACATTTCTAGTCTGAATAATTATCGTTTTTTCCAATTTTCTGTTTTTCTTCTTTTCTCTTGCATTTCTCAAATAACCGTCAGGCAGCTCAGATTTGCTATATTTTGGAATGATTATTTTCTGTCAATGACTCAAACCCATTCTTTTGAATTCTCTCTAAAAGATTTTCATACTGAGAAATTGTTGAATAGTAACGTCAGCTAGAATAGTGGAATGTTTTATTGTACTTTTTTGTGATAAGCTTTAAAATTGAACATGTAATTGCTTTTGAACCTAAAGTGTTGGTCCCTTGGGTAAGAAATCTTACCATAAAGCACTTGAATTTTGCATAACTTTTGGCAGATATCCGTTGAATAATCTTGTGACTTTTCCCTTTTGTGTCATGTAGCAACTCTATAGAAAGAAGCCAGGTTTGCCCATCACATTTGCAAAACTCTCTCAAAATTTGGACAAAAATCGCTACAAAGATGTGCTGCCTTGTGAGTATCAAATATAAATGCTTGGCTACTTCAGCCTGCCCCTCATACTGTCCCCTCCCACACTATCTCTCACTATTGTTGGCAAACTCAATGAACCCTTCTTAGCTCTAACGTTCTCCTATGTCAAACTGTCTGAACTACATCAAAATGGATAGATGACCACATTAGGTAGCCACTATAAGTATCTATATGGGAGAATCAAGCATGTGTGTGAAGTAGTTTGCCTTTAAGTCACTAAATAAATTTGAGCCATTATTACTGTGTGATACAGAAATTGATTTTTCTGGACAAGTGCCTGTGAGTTTTGTGAGTGTGGTATAGTGCTGTAGTGTCAAATTCCAAGAAAAATACATATTAACATTTTGTTCTATTGTATTTTTATTCATTTTATTAAATATTTCTCAATTATCTTTTAATCTGGCTTGGTTGACACTTGAGAGTAGCCCCTGGTGGGATTCAGATCCTGCTTCTGCTGCATAGACCCTGTGGTTGTTGTATTTCAATCATATCTGACTCTTCATAGCCCCATTGGAGTTTTCTTGGCAAAGATACTGGAATGGTTTTCCATTTCCTTCTCCAGTTAATTTTACAGATGAGGGAAATGAGGCAAAGAAGGGTGAGGTGACTTGTCCAGGGTCACACAGCCAGTAAGTGCCTGAGTCCAGATTTGAACTCAGGGAGAGAAATCTTCCTGACTCCAGGCCTAGCACTCTATCTACTGTGCCAACTAGCTGCCCCAGGTAACCCTGACCTCTTCACAAAGAAGGCAGTTTCTCTGTGCCTCACTTTTCTCATAAAATGAGAAAGTTAAATTTAGTGGCCTCTTATGCCCCTTCTTGTCCTAATCACCTCTCTATTCTTTCAGCTACATTTGAACTCTTTAAAAATAAGCACTGAAATTACTATCATCATATTTAAAAAGATAACAGGGCAACAGTTTCAGAACGGAGATTCTTAACTGGGATCTGTGAACCTGGTTTTTTAATATTTTGATAACTATTATATATATTTGTATAACTATTTTCCATTGTAAGTCTACATTTTATATTGTGTGTATACACGTACATACACATATATGATGTGTCTACAAGCCACTCCCAAGTGCCATCTGAATCATATTAAAATATAATAGGAAAATATTTCATAAAATAAAAATTCAGTAGAACATAGATAATCTTAATTATGTTAATAATGGTTTTATATATGTTGATATGTAGTTTATTTAAAAACATTATTGTGTTAGACAGTCACCACACTGATACAAAGGTCTAATACTCAAAAGAAAAAGAGTTTGTGAACCCCTGGTTCACAGCAGTCTGATCTGTGTGGTCCAAAAGCATTTTGGCCCCTACCTGACCATATAGGTAAACAAGGAGTTTGGAGCCTTAGCTGAATTTCAAAAGTCTTTTTCTCTCTCTTATAGTCAATGATGATATAAAAAGGGATGAATAAACATTTGGACCTGCAGGATTTAGGGCTTAAAAATCAGTCAAAAGGATGAGCATCATATAGTAGCATTTCCTCTGGATGAAAACTGGACTGAAGCTGTCTACTCTGTGGAATAAAGTGCAAAGTGTTTTCCTTTCTCTTCCCATCATTCTTACCTGCAGGTAGAAAAGGCCTTTGCTGTTCCTTCCCTACCCTTAGAGATCTCTGAAAAATGAAAGATGTGGCCCCAGCTCTTAAAAAAAAAGAGCTTAGAGAAGTGGGAAGAGATAACTAGTCATGGAAGCAGGGGGTAGGCAGATGGTTCTCAAGAAGTACTGCTTATAGACAGTCCCAGACAGGAGACAAGGCAGTAGTTAAGTGGATAGAGTCCTGGACCTGCAGTAAGGAAGTCCTGAGTTCAAATTTGGCCTCAGGCACTTACTAGCTGTGGGACCCTGGTCAAGTTACTTAACATTTATGTCCCTCAGTTTTCTTCTTTGTAAAATGAGGATAATAATAGTGACTATTTCCAGGGTTGCTGTGAGGAATATTGGTATCATATTTGTAATTAGCTTAGCACAGTGCCTGGC